>NW_020837949.1:51056504-51699884 GCF_003676395.1 Aethalodelphis obliquidens | reverse complement strand
CACACACACACACACACACACACACACACACACACACACACACACACCAGCCATGACAATCACAAACGTCTCCAGACATTGCCAAATGTACACTGGGGGGTAAAACTACCCTGGTTAAGAACTGCTACTGACACCCATTCCTGCCCCATGTTTTCTCTGAACCAACAGAATTCATGGCTGTTCATCAAGCTAATTGGCAGGCTGTAGCTCCTGACCAAGCATATTTGTCCCTGTGTCTCTCAGATACAGCACGTGGGTGTCATTAGCTCAGGCCACCTTGCATCTGTGGAGCTTGCCCAAACCTCATCTCTGGTCCTTGTAACTACATCAGCAGCAAAGGCAGATGCAGCAGAGAGAAGCAGATCCTAAGAATACAGTGTATCCCACATTACACATTAGCTAGAGTGGTCCTTCCACCCCACTTGCACCCTATCCTAAGCGTGCTAACCTACCCTTTTCTTTCCTCTTGCTTCTCACTGTGTGCTTTAATTTGATTTAGCAAATTATGTGATTTGAGGATTTTAATTTGGTCTGTGAGGGCTTGCTGTTTGTTCCCTTACTTATGGGATAGCTTGCTAGCTAGTATACTTGTAGGCAACCATTGCAGCAGAGTAATTTTCCACTGGACATCACAGCGGTTCCAGGGCTGGTTCATGTGGTAGCTCAGCACCATTAATGAGACCAGGAGCATGTCCATCCTTCTGCTCTGCCATCAGAATGGTGGGTGACGTGTACTTGTAACTGGCTCCTCTCATGACCCTAACATGGCTGCTGCAGATCTAAGCATCTCATGCAGATAAAGATATCCCAAGGTAAAAAAGCCTCGTATTTCTTTACAAGTCAGCAAACTCTCCACGAAAAGCCTCTAGCATTCATCTTCTCAAGTATGTTTTGCCAGGATTACATTACTTGGCCCTGCCAAAGCCAGTCTTTTTGTTGTTGTTGTTGCGGCCTCTCCCGCTGCGGAGCACAGGCTCCGGACGCGCAGGCCGGTACGCGCAGGCTGAGCGGCCGTTGCTCACGGGCCCAGCCGCTCCGCGGCATGTGGGATCTTCCCGGACCAGGGCACGAACCCGTGTCCCCTGCATCGGCAGGCGGACTCTCAACCACTGCGCCACCAGGGAAGCCCCCAAAGCCAGTCTTTTGACAAGGACATTTGTCTCTGAACAATCAAGATTCTCCTCCCCCTCTCTCTCCTCCTCCTCTCTCTCCTCCTCCCATGAACATCATGGCTACTCAGAGAGAGGTGAACAACACTACAGTGTGGAGAGAATAGCTGTTGTATAGCCAACAGACAGCTGTCTTTTTTTTTTTCGGTACGCAGGCCTTTCACTCTTGTGGCCTCTCCCGTCGCGGAGCACAGGCTCCGGACGCGCAGGCTCAGCAGCCACGGCCCACGGACCCAGCCGCTCCGCGGCATGTGGGACCCTCCCGGACCGGGGCACGAACCCGTGTCCCCTGCATCGGCAGGCGGACTCTCAACCACTGCGCCACCAGGGAAGCCCCTGTCTTTTTTTTTTTAAATATAATTTTTATCATGAGTATGTTGGATACTTCACAAATTTCCCAAGGTTTCGAACAAAATAGTGAAGCTTCATGGTCAAGATCTGCTGAAGCAAAACCTGTCATTGCTCCACCATCCACATCCCACTCTTTATCCAAGACCATACCCTCAACAGGAGAGGTACCAGAAAGATGTCTGCAAAACACTGCCCCCTAACCTTGCTATCAGTCTCCAACAACTTCTCCAGCGGTGAGAGCGAAAAATTACCCTACAGAGTCAGTGTTTATCAGCAGAGCCAGCCAGATTCCCTCTCTTGGGAATCTGAACTAGTAAATTCAGAAAAAAAGAATCATTCAGTGGATGAAGAAAAGAGAAACAGAAAGTCAAAAATAAGCAGTCACTTGAGAGAAACTGGGCTGTGCCAGTGGTGAATCCTGTTACCCAAAGAGTGGTTCCTCTCTTGGTGGATCTCAAGCCAAAGAGTGGGAGAAGGAAGAATTTATTACTTGCAGCAAGTAAGGAGAACACCAGGGATCTTTCCCAAAGCAGTGTCTCCCCCAAGAGCAAAACTGGGGAAGTTTTAAGCTAAGGTTACATGCATATTCATGAAAGGGCTTGAGGTGAAGAAAATTCAGCATAGAATTGGGGCAATGGTCAACAGAGTCCACACTTTAGTTGATTGAAGTCATGAGGGTCAGAAAAGGTCAATATCATCATTCCTTAGGTTCCATTCGATCGGGTGGTTGAGTGCTCCAGGGGGATTTAAATTCTTCAAAACAGCTCAAGAAAGTGCTTGAGGCTAATCTTTACCACTGAAACAGAACTAGGAGTCTTTACAACTGATTTATTATCTTTGCTATTGTTACTTCTCTTGCCTGTAAACAGCTTACTCTTTGTTCCCTTAAGATCATTATTACTGAGATCTATTCAAGGGTAAGCACTGTGGCCAGGCTTAGATCATAAATGGCTTCTATGTCAAAAACCTATATCTAGTCTTTTCCTCCAGCCCAGCCGTGATGTTGGATACCTTTCTCCTTCACTGCCCTGTGAGTAAACCCCCATTACTGGAGCCAGCAGGAGTGAGATCAAAAATGGGGAGGGGGCTTCCCTGGTGGCGCAGTGGTTGAGAGTCCGCCTGCCGATACAGGGGACACGGATTCGTGCCCCGGTCCGGGAAGATCCCACATGCCGCGGAGCGGCTGGGCCCGTGAGCCATGGCCGCTGAGCCTGCGCGTCCGGAGCCTGTGCTCTGCAACGGGAGAGGCCACAACAGTGAGAGGCCCGCGTACCGCAAAAAAAAAAAAAAAAAAAAAAGCGGGGGGGGGGGGGGAAGAATTGTATAGTAGTAGGAGTAATAATAATAATGATTTTTTTAAAAAAACAAACAGCGTTTGAGTCTTCCAGGTATTCAAATTTCAAGGGAATATTTTTCTTTGAATTATAAAATCTAGGAATTAAGAGAGTATGAGTCACCACATGAATTACAGCAAAGAAAAGCCTCTGCTCAGGAATTATGCAGCTATTTCAATCAAGCCTCTATACCTACAAGTATTGCTAGAAAGGGCTGTCTGTAATTTAAACCAAAATCAGCCCATGCAATTTTTGGTTTTGTTTGCGGTATTGTGGAAGTCTGCTAAGTATTGTTATTTTAATTATTGGGCTGAAAAACCTTCTATTTAAAATGTCATTGTTTGCAGTCGTAGAGAATGGACTTGAGGACACAGGAGGGGGAAGGGTAAACTGGGACTAAGTGAGAGGGTGGCACTGACATATATACACTACCAAATGTAAAATAGATAGCTAGTGGGAAGGAGCTGCATAGCACAGGGAGATCAGAGGGGTAGGATAAGGAGGGTGGAAGGGAGACACAAGCGGGAGGGAATATGGGGATATATGTATATGTATAGATAATTCACTTTGTTATACAGCAGAAACTAACACAACATTGTAAAGCAATTATACTCCAATAAAGATGTGTAAAAAAAAAAAGTCATTTTTTCTTCTACTGAAGCATAAAATCCTTACTACCACCAACTTAGAACCTCAGTAAAAATTTCTGAAGCCTCCTAAAGTAGAGGTAATCAAAATTAGCCTAAGTTCTATTTTTTTTTTAAGATCATTGTTTATCATTAAGTAGGAATCTACTTAATTTTAAGTGTGGGAAAATGAAGGATCTTCTTAACACATGGGAAATTTTATCTGACCGGGTAGAATTTGCTTCCTGTTAACAGCTAACTCAAAACTAATGTGTGAATGCTTCTTTGTGAATTTTGAAAGATGGAAGTGAAAATCATTTTCAGTCAAATTCTAAACCCTCTCATTTTCTAAAGGAAATAAGGAGATGTTTTAAAAATTAGAAATGTATTCTGAGGCCCCTTTTTTAAAATTTATTTGCGTGCCATAATATGCCTGGAATAAGCAAAACAAATACAATGTAAACATTTTCAGTCATAATAATGATTATCCTTTGTCTATTGTGCTACTGAATCAGAGGCAGCTGGTATAGTACAAAGGTTTTGGAATTTAAAAACAAAAGAGCAAATATTCTGATTTCCTATCCAAACGTGGCCATTTACTAACTATGTGACCTTGGCCAAGTTATTTAATCTTTATAAACACAATTTGCCCATATCTAAAATGAAGATAATAAAAATTTCTTTATAAAGTTGGTACGGTATTAAATCAGAACATATGTGAAAGGCCTCCCAAATCCTGATTTCAATTATCCCACTCCTTATTCATCATCTCCTATCCATCTTTCTCTAGAACTCGCACTTTAACTGTTTGTGTTACGGAACCCAGCTTCAGCTGGAAAGCCAGTACTTGAGAGACGCGTGTTGGTTGGAAAGAAAAGGCTGCTTTAATCAGGAGGCCAGCAACCTGGGGAGAAGGCAGACTTGTGACCAAAAACCAACTCCGAAGATTCTGCTTGACCATGGAAGTTTTTAAAGAGAGAATCATTTGGGGAGGGGGTCAGAGTCTTCGTTATCTTCCACTGTGTGCAAACTTTCTTCTGATTGGTTGGTAGTGAGGTAACAGGGCAGTGCTCCAGGAATCTTGTGCTCAGCCTGAAGTTACCATCCTCCACCTGCGTGGGGCCTTAGTTCCTACAAAAGAACTCAAAGGTATTGGTTATTGTATTCCTTGAGGAGGAACCAGAACCCTCCTGCATTGCTGCACTATTGTTTCTTGACTGCTTCTCCTTTGTTTCTTCATTCCCTCCGTTCATTCTCTGATAAGCAACTGTTTGCCATTTGGAACTTGAGGAAGGTCAAGGGGGCTGAATGAAACCCATCACCTACAAACAAGAAATGGGGAAACAGAAAGGATTTATACCTCGGAGGGCCCCACGGGGTCCAGCTCCATTTCATTTGGAGACTTTTAAACCATTGACCCTACCTACTACTTTTTCACTGTCCTTCACCTCCCTCTGACCCCCCTAATCTAGCTTACAGTTCATGATTCATCATGAAAATCACTCCCTTCCTCCTCTCTCTCTCCACTATGCTCATTGGCCAAACCTCAACCATGGTAAAACTTAACTCTTCTACGAATCAAAGTCTGACCCCCTAGAAGCGGAACATCCTGAATGGTCGTACATTGAACCACGTAATTTACGACCACAATATCAAGTGGTTCCCCTTAACACAATACTGCCCATAAATCCACTAGTCCATTTTACTAGACAATTTACTCTGAGAAGACCCTTCCAAACTTTTCTCTCCTAAAATCTCCAAGGCATTTCTTGATCATCACTCCCTGCTGATGACCTCACTTCTGTATCCACTGAGAAAGTGGAAACAGAAAAGGGCTGCTTCGTCTTTCCAATCCACCAACACCCCTGTTTTCTGAACCAGTCTCTGAAACAGAGCAAGACACTATGGGGCCTTCCCAGGACAGAACTTCCTCCACGTCCACCGCCCGCCTTTTGTCTGTAGAAAAACTTTAGCCAAATAATAAATTTAATGAGAGAAATGAGAAAATGCAGAAGCAAAGGAAAACAGTCAAATAATACCAAATAATACTAGTTTAGTCATTAAGAAAAGTCAGGGACCTTTAGTTCATCCTCAAGGGCTATAAATAATATTCTGAGCCACATCCTTGGAGCTGTTTTGTAGATACTGAAACCCCCACCAGGTGGAAGAAGTTACTACAGGATGACCAGACTGTAGCCATGACATGAGCTGCCACAATTCTGAGCACTGGACTCAAGAAAACCAACGCTCCAACTGAAGATGAACTGTACCTAAAACAATCAAGATGATGCTGATCAGACCACCACATGGCTAATTTCAAGATGATAATCAGAGCTGACTGTGCTGTTCTGCATGTAGCCCTTTCCCTCTGCATATACAGCCCTGAAACTCCCCTTTAAAAGCTCTTGCCCACTGATCAACAGTGGGGAGTTGGGTTTTGGAAATGATTCTGCCTTCTCCCCCAGCTGCCAGCCTCCGCAGTAAAACAAACTTTTCTTTCTAGCAACACTTGCCTCTCCAGTATTGGCTTTCGAGGTGCGAGCAGCCAGACATCTCAAACTCAACATGGTTAATGCATAACTCTCTCAGCCAAATCACAATAGTCAATTCCCTACTCAAAATGTGTCCTACTAGTAACTTCACAGTGAAGAAAACTGGGGGACATCACCTTAACTGAGTGATCATAGTTAACATTGCCAATAATGGGAGAAACCAAAATCATGGGCTCCCAAAGTGATGCACTGAGAAGGATAAATCATTTACAGTATTCCCACTAAAAATGCATAAGAAAGAAAGAAACAAATGAATAGAGAAACCTGAATCAGCAATAGCTTTTCAAAGAAATAGCCTCAGGGCAAAGATCTAATCCAAAGTGCTGCCATTCAAATGTGACCTCAAGGTCAAGATCAAATCAAGGGTATGGTTGTAAGACACTTTGTTAAGACCTCAGAAGGACTTTTAATGCTGTTTTGCCTAGACTATATCATCTATATTAAAAAAGTTTCTAAGATTCTTAAGAGCCTGCCTATTATTGATAGATCCTCAGCGACACCATAAAGTTTCTAAGAACCTTAAGGTATGACTCATAGATATTCTCACCTAAACAAAAGACTTCTCAGAATCTTAAGGGCATCTTAACTCACAGTCCAAAGTAGAGAAAGGCCTATCTCAAGACGATTTGTGGATGTGTTTTTTTCTGATGGGGTAAATCCCTCAGATTCACATGAAACCCACCAATGGAAACACCACCAGCTTGGATTAAAATGGATAAGTCAATTCAAACCTTTTACAGTCAGGAAGCAGACCTAGAAATATACTTAGATTAAGGCCTGGGTGATTTCTCATGGAAAAGAAATGGTGACTCAAAGGGTGGAACCAAGAACCACAGGCAACCAGTATCAGGAAGTAGAACAGAGCTTTACTCAACATACATTCCCTTTCCCAAAACGAGGCAACTGGTGACATACACCTGGCTGAATATCAGAATTTCAGAGGACCAGTGATAGCTAGGTACCTCCTATTTCTCCCATTTTTAAATAGGAATATCTACTGCAATCATCCTGTCCTCATCTCCCCACTGTATACTGAGTGTATATGGAATAGATAACTTGTCATTTTAGTGCAAAGGGCTGTACCTGTGTTACCTCATCTAAAAGCCTGAATCAGATTGAGATGATAAGAATTTCAACCTTGAGTTTGAGCCTGATAGTATAATGGAATGAGATTTTTCAGGAAATCTTTGGAGGAATTAGTGCATTTTACATATATGGGAAATGTAAATAATTTGTGGTCAAAGGATAGACTGTGGTTGAACAAAAATGTCTTAAAATGCTTTGTGACTCCTCTCATGGTAAAGTGGAGACCATTTCTCCTTTCCTTGCATCTGAGCTGGTCCTATAACAAACACAATGAGACAGAAGTAATATTGCACAACATCTGAGATCTGCAACATCCACTTCCATGCATGTGGAACTCTCCATCTTTGAATATTTGAATCCATCCACCATGCTGTGAGGAAGTCTAAGCAACCACGTAACAAGACCCTTGTAGAGGAGAACCAAAGTCCCTAGCTGATAGACCCAGCTGAATTTCCAGCCAGTGCTGGCACTGATTTCCAACCATGTGACTGAAGCCATTTTGGAACTTCCAGATGTGATAATGCCCCAGCTAACACCATATGAAGCAAAACTGCCCAGTCAACCCACAGAATTGTACAAAATAATACACTGTAAGGCAATAGGTTGATCATGCCTTCTTATTAGAACATTCCATGATTGTTTTACTGCACAACATCATGTTTTCCTTAGAGCAGTCTACAGGGAATTCCCTGGCAGTCCAGTGGTTAGGACTTGGCACTTTCACTGTCGGGGGGCCGAGGTTCGATCCCTGGTCGGGGAACTAAGATCCCACAAGCTACATGGCAAGGCCATTAAAAAAAAAAAAAAGAGCAGCCTCCAAATGAGTACAATGTAATTTGTTTTGGATAATATTAACATACAATTTAGGATTTTTCGACTTTATGATGGTACGAAAGCTATATGCATGCAGTAGAAACCATACTTCAAATTTTGAATTTCGATCATTTCCTGGCCTAGCAGTGTGCTGTATGACACTCTCTCATGATGCACTGAGCAGCAGCTCCCAGTCAGCCACGCAATCACGATGGTAACCAACCAATACACTTACAACTATTCCATACCCATGCAACCTTTCTGTTTTTCACTTTCAATACAGTATTCAATAAATTACATGAGATGCTCAACACTTTATTATAAAACAGGTTTTGTGTTAGATGATTTTGCCCAACAGTAGACAAATGTAAGTGCTCTGAGTACATTTAAGGTAGGCTAGACTAAGCTATGATGTTCAGTAGGTTAGGTGTATTAAATGCATTTTAAACTTACAATATTTTCAATGTACAATGGGTTTATCAGGACATAACCCGATCATAAGTCGAGGAAGATCTACAACAGAATCATAAAAGCTTCAAATATGACTATAATCCACCCAGTGAAGTAGTAAAAATCCCCATAGGTCATGGGTCACAATGGAAAATTAAGAGATTTCATTAGGTATTTAAGTCATGAAAAGCTTTTCAGAAGAACAGAACTGGGAAAAGGAAAAATTTAAGGACCCAAATTTCATTATTTTATTTTATTTAAGAGGAATAAAAAATTACAAGCTTAGAAAGTTTTTTGAAAGAAAACATTTTTCCCATTCTCTCCATTCTATGCATCATTCCCCCCATTTCATCTTCTCTCTCTTTATTTTCTTATTCTGTCTAGCCAAGCATTAACCTTCCAGATCCTTTTGGCAAACTAGTCTTTGCTGAGAATCCTCACTACAGAAAACGGATAAATGTCCTGAACTTTCATACCACTGAGAATTAATCATCCAGTTTTTAGCTTTGTTTTGTGCAAAAACTGATATCTATGTCCTCAGTATGTAATAACTAGTACTTAAAATTCCTATTTTGTTTGAACTAAATTAAAGGGAAACTACAAATGTGATTTAGAAGCTTTTCCAAAATTTGCCTTTTAGATGAAAGTTTCATTTTATTGTTTTCCAATTTATAAACATGAAAATTCCTTTCCTGTTTATACACACACAAGAGATTTTCTGTACACCCTTGTGGCTACAGGGGAAGCTATTTTAGTTATATTCTACTGAGGAAGTCATAATCTGATGAGAATTTTCAGGGAGCTTTCAGTGTGTATGCCAGGACTAGGGCACTTAAAGTAAATGTGGTTATGAAAGTTGAAATAGGCACTATCATTAACATTAGCTCTTATTTATAAAACCCGTATTCCTTATGCCTGGGCATCCCCACACCTACCAAATCAGAATCTCCTGAGTTTATTCTGATATATAAAAAATGTTACCAGGACATGAAAGTATAATCACATTAAGTCTACAAACATTCTAGTAAAATTCTATTAATATAATGGTGTGTTGACATATTCTGATCATTGTGACTCATTACCACACTGAAAGTCAAAGACATCAGGGAACACATTACAGCAAAGCAATTAAAAGAAGTCCGTGATAAATCTCACGGCACATAATCAACAGAGGGAGACATGTTCCTCTCCATTACAACCAAATCAAGAACTAATTTTTTAAGAAGACAATTGCCAGACTTACTTCAAAACTTACTTAAATTTTGTGTGAGTACCCTAGAAATGGGAGATTTTGGTATTTTTATAAAGTTGCAAATTTTAGGTGTGGTTCAAATAAATTATTTATATTAAAGATTAAATTTTTATAATATTAATTAGTTGAAAATCAGCAAGGCAGAGCTAGCCTCAAATTCTCTCTATTGCCATCTGACTGATAAACATCTTTACCTTCTTTATCTCCTTCCTCTCCACATCCACATTCTAGGAGTGAGACCATATCCCTTGGCCAGACTCCATCCTCAGAGATCAACAGCCCAGGGCTCAAAATAAGACTGCTCCCCACCCCCATCTTCATGACCTTATGAGTTGGAGTCAAGTGGGAGTCCCAAATTCTGTTAGTTCCTGGCAAGAGAACATCTACCTACCATCAAAACTCAGTCTCATCATGGCAATATGCTTTAAAGTCATCAAGATTAACTTAATGAGGCCCTTTATCCTCATTCATGTCTGCCACCTCAAGAAGCTCAGGCTCCCAAATCATCCTTCATCTCCAGCTCTCTAATCCACATAAGGTTTTGTCCCCCTTTCCAACCATCTCCAGATACCCTTTGATGATGCTTTCTGGAACTCACACATGCCATTAGCAAAATCCCCTATCTCCAGTCTCTTCCTTGAATATTTCCTTCACCATCTTACCCTGAGAACCAGCTCTCCAGTGGAGGAAATGCTTCTCCTGCAAACCCTGCACGTTTGGTGGGGGGATGGGGATATCCTTCTTGCTTCTCATTGCCATGTCATGCCATTCTCCCTCATTCCACTAAAAACAACCCCACTTTATATCCTGTATCATCAGACTGTACCACCTATCATTGATTCCTGTAGTAATTTATTGCCTCCTGGTCACTTCCCCGCATTTCCCTGAAGATTTTAACTTCTAGTTTACAATCACACTCTCCAGCACTACCCCTGATACAATTATTGGTGATTTTGATATCTACTTAGGCGACTGTTCCAATTCTGGCTTCTCAGCTGCTTGAACTCATCTCCTCCAATGATCTTCTCCATTCTACATCACCCCTACATCACCCACCCAACATATTCTCAAATTCAAGCATCTCACTCTCTGATCAACTCCATCCATCCTAGCTTTCTCTTTCAAAACCCCATTTCAGACCCCAATAAGACCCATAACCCACAAACTTACTACTATTTCACTTTCTTCACCTCCCTCATGTCTCACTCCCTTCCTTGCTCGGATTAAATTCAATCTTAATATTCAGTGCTTTGCAAATCTCCCTACCCATCTCCTAACATCTGATTCTCCGTTCCCTAAACCAAGCCTAGTTGAAACAAACTCTTTACTGGCTTCATGCCCGCTCAGTGCAGTTGAATGAGGCTGAAGAATAGCATATCATCAGGCTGACTGTGCTCACTTTACACGGAAAACCACTAACCTCAAGGGGTCCCTTAAAGCTGCCTGGCAATTATACTCCATTTTTCTAGGACATTTACTCCCCCAACTGTGTCTCAATACCATTTCACACCTTCTCCCTCTTTTCTCAAACCTCTAACATCTACTCCCCATCTGTTCTGAGTAGATGATTATGCTCCCTACATCACTGAGAAAAAAGCAATCAAAAGGTAAGTTCCATAGACTCCCATCACCACTTCTCTACACCAGCATCTGCACTCATATGCTCAGCCTTTCCTCCCATCCTAGGAATTAGCTGTCCATGTAATTATTCAAAGCCAGTCCCCACACTGGTCACCACAATCCATCCCTTCTTGCCTATCCAAGAACATGGCACCAGATATCCCTCCCTCTCCTGCATCATCAAATTCTCCCATTCTACTAGCTCTTTCCTATTACTGTATAAACCCTGTTATTTCTCCCATTGCCAAAAACAAACAAAACAATTATCGACACAATTTTCCTGTCCAACGACTGCTATATATCCTTCTGTCCATTAAGCAAAACCACTCAAGAGAATTACCCATAGTCATTATCTTTCCTTTTTCTCCTCCCTTATCTCTTGAACCCATCTAATCAGATTTTCATCACACCACTTCACCAAAACCACTCTTAAGTCACTAATTACCTTTCCATGTTGTTATATCTAATGTCACTTGTCAATCTTCATATTACTTGACCTATAAGCAGCATTTGACTCAGCTGATCGCCCCCTTCTCTTGGAAATATTTCCTTAGACTTCCTACCAGGCACCACACTCTCCTGGTTTTTCTCCTACTTCTCCTGCTGCTGTTTTTCCATACCCTTTGCTAGTTTCTTTCCATTCCCCCAACCTCTAGACATTGTAGTGCCTGGAGGTTCAGTCTTTGATCTTCCTCTCACTCTTCTGGTGATTTCATCTAACGTCTCCCCTTGAATAACAACTATATTCTGATGACCCTTAGATTTATGTCTCCAGTTTAGAATTCTCCTTTGAATTCCTGAATCATATGTCCAGCTCCATACTCAACATCTCCTCCCGTTTACCAAATAAGCATATCACACTTAATATGTCCAAACCTGAGCCCCTGATCTGGCTTGACAAACAGGATTTTCCTACAGTCTTCCCGTCTTCAAAAATGGCTACTTTGTCTTTCCAGTCACCCTGGCCAAAAACCAAGGAGTGGTCACTGTCTCCTCAATGTCTCTTACAAAATATATCCAGAATATGACCACTTTCATTGCTACCACTCTGCTCTGAATCACCATGGTATCTTGCCTGGATTATTACAATGCCTTTTTCTGTCAACCCATCAATGTTTTCCTACTAATCTGTGCAAGGAAGAGAACAGTCTCATCGTTAGTGAGAACACAGATTAATAGGCATTATTACCCACTGTTAATGATGGTCAATTACTGCCATCTTTTGAGAAAGCAATCTTTCAAAATTTAGTAAACGTCTTAAAATTCTGATATTCTTCGTACCCAGGAATCTAATGAAGGAAAACAACTACATAGAAGTTGTTTTATGCCATTTTATAAATAATTTTTATTAGAAAACCTAGTGTTGAAAGGCTACTAGGGAACCACTAGCACAAACACTGTGAACATAGTTTTGTAGACTTTTCATGGAGGACAGTCTGACACTACATATTAAATGTGTATCCTTTTTTTTTAAAACATATTTATTGGAGTATAATTGCTTTACAATGGTGTGTTAGTTTCTGCTTTATGATGTGTATCCTTTTAAACTGCAACTCTGTTTCTAAGAATGTAACCTAGGAAAATAATTTTTAATGTGTACAGATGTTTAGTTATAAAGATTGTCAATACAACATTATCATGGAGAAACACTGGAAATAACAGAAAAGCAATTAAGTAAATAGGGTACAACAATTTAGAATTGAATATTCTGCTAACACTAACATGTCATTGAAGATATTAAAAGATTTTTCATAATGTCTACTTAAGAAAAGTTCCAAATTTTGCAAAAAAAAAAAGAAAAATATATATGTATGAATGAAAAAGAGACTAAAGCATACATTAAGATGCTAGCAGGGTGGGAAGGAGGGAGATGCAAGAGGGAAGAGATATGGGAACATATGTATATGTATACCTGATTCACTTTGTTATAAAGCAGAAACTAACACACCATTGTAAAGCAATTACACCCCAATAAAGATGTTAAAAAAAAAAAAAGATGCTAGCAGTGTTTATCTCCAGGTAATTAGTTAACTGCTACATTTATTTTACTTGTTTTACTTCTACATGTTATCTAAAACATCTACAATAAACATATTTTACATTTAAGAAACTAAAGAAATGTTACATATTTAATTTCATGGAAATAAACAAAACTAAATTTGAAATGTATTTCACAAAGCCATCATCCCAAAGTTATTCACAAAACAACCTCAGTTTACAAAAAGAGATGATTGGTTGAGCAAATTATTTTTCCATCCATTTAGTGGAAAATAATGAATTCAACAAAATGTTTTAATAAGAGTTTGTATTAACAGGGGAATGCTTCTTAAGTTAAAAAAGAAAAGCAGGGCTTCCCTGGTGGTGCAGTGGTTGAGAGTCCGCCTGCCGATGCAGGGGACATGGGTTCGTGTCCCGGTCCGGGAAGATTCCACATGCCGCGGAGCGGCTGGGCCCGTGAGCCATGGCCACTGAGCCTGCGCGTCTGGAGCCTGTGCTCCGCAACGGGAGAGGCCACAATAGTGAGAAGCCCGCGTACCACACACACACACAAAAAAAAGCAGTACATGAAATTATACAGAAAGAATGGAACAATTATATAAATAAAACAATGCATAGAAAAAACAATTGGAAGGAAATGCAACCAAATGTTTAAAAAATTCACCTTTGAGTGATGGCCCTATAGGATATTAAAATTTTTTGTTTTGTTTTCAGTTTGTTAAGCAGTTTCTTCTGGGTATTTATCACCACATTTCTCAAAAAGAAGTATGCTTAAACTTATATGTCTGGATTTTTTTTTAATTTTAAAATTAATAGCAATAATAAAATAATGGTTATAATTTTGAGCCCTTACTACTACTATTACTACTAATACTACTACTACTGACCTAACAGCTTCACAGGCATTAACTCATTTAATCTTCACAACAATCCTGTTAAGTAGGTATCATTAGTATTTCCATACAGATGAGGAAACGGAAGCACAGAGAGATATGTAACTTACTGAAGGATACTCAAGTGTGATAAGTGGTAGAGACAGGATTCAAATTTAGATGGTCTGACTCCAGAGTTCATCCTCTTGCCCAATGAAACCCAACCCCAACATGTACTTTCCCTTCTCTTCTTATTTATTTAATTTTCTACGTATGTTACTAAATCAGCCCAAACTTTCCCACAGAGCCGCAAAGCCTTCAATGTGCTCAAACACGTCAGGAACTACATCAATTTCATTTTTTTTCTTAGCTACATCCCGCCTGTGGCCCTCCATCCTCCTGCTCATATCTGGACTAATGGACTCTAAGCTTGTTGCACAGCTGTAATCCTGATATCTCTCATTCACCATGATCCTTGGAATCCTCTTTGATTCTCTCATTGTAAACCTGTTTCCATATCTCACATCTTCATCTTTCTTGATCTTCTCCCCCTTATTTTGGTGGGACTCAGTCTCCAGTGCCTTCCAAATAAATAATGCATGATGTTCATTTATTTCAGACCTTGCATGTACATTTTTTGAGAACTCACCTTTGATTGCTGGTTTGGACTTGTAAGTACAGAGATCCCTCAGAATTGACACAGCATTGCTCCACTGTCTCCCAGCATCTAGTATTACTAATGAGAAATCGGATGTTATTCTGATTCTGTTCCTTCCAATGTGACCTAGTTCTTGTTTAAAGAAGCTTTTTTGACCTTCTCTTTTATCTCCACTATCCTAAAACTTCAAAATTATATGTCTTTATGTGGGTCTTCATTCATTCATTATTCTGGACACTTGAGACCTTTCAATCTGGAAATTTATGTCCTTCAGTTATGAAGAATAATCTTTGATAATTTCCTTTCTCTATTTTCTCTCTACTCTCTTTATGGGATTCTTACTAGTCAGATGTTTAATCTCCTGGATTGATCCTCTCACAATTTTTAATCTTTTCTCTCCTATGTTCTATTTCTTCACCTTTAGTCCTGTTTTCTGAGAGACTTTTTCCCCCCTAACTTTATCATTCAACCCTTCTATTGATTTTTATTGTTTCTAATATTTTTTCTAATTTTTTTCTTTGTATTTTTAAATAGCACTTTCTTGTTTCATAGATGCAGTACTTATACCTCTGAATATGTTATTATTGAGTTAGTTTTTAAAGATTTTCTTCTGTTCCCTTCATTTGCTTTGTTTCAACTGAATTCTTTTCATCTGTTTGTTTTGATCGCCTCCTTTTTTGTTAGATATTCTCCTTAAATATCTGGTAATATTATAAGCTTCATGCATTTCAAACCTGCTTTTCTCTAACTACTGGAATTCCAACACTCAGCTTTAACAAGATAGGCTCTTCCAACTATTGGTGAAAGAAAGTTTGTCAAGATGAAAAGAAAACATTCCTTCTTCTAGAGCAGTAGGAAAGCAAATACTAATCTAAGTCATAGAATAGTCTTAGAAAACATGATTTCCAACAATAGATTCTTATCCAGAATCCAGACGTGAAAAAGTGTTGCTATGTCTTATAAAAGTAAGTATAACCTTTAAAAAGTCTGTAATTAGGGCTTCCCTGGTGGCACAGTGGTTGAGAGTCTGCCTGTCGATGCAGGGGATACGGGTTCGTGCCCCGGTCCGGGGAGATCTCACATGTCGCGGAGCAGCTAGGCCCGTGAGCCATGGCCACTGAGCCTGCGCATCTGGAGCCTGTTCTCCGCACGGGAGAGGCCACAACAATGAGAGCCCCCAGTACCGCAAAAAAAAAAAAAAAAAAAAGTCTGTAATTCTTTTTTTTTTTTGAACATGAGACAGACTTCTATTTTAGAATCCAGGCCAGGAGCCCTGCTTCTGAGGGAAGAACATCAGGCAGGAATTCCTTACTAGCCACACAAACTTCTTGGGGCAGGAGAGAGTTGTAGTTCTTGTAAGCAGTGGGAAAAGCACTGCCATCTCAACTCATGCTTGTGCTGTGAGTTCAGAATTTGCCAATATCCAATATCTAGAATATTCTGTGAGAAACAACAAGTCAGTAATTCTATTTAGTTGCTTTACTTAATAATCTGTTATCCTATTAAAATATTTAACAGACATATCTGTTTTCTGTAAAGCACAAATAATTGTTAAGCCAAAAGAATATCTCTGGCACGTCCATCTTCTTCCATATGTTTATAGATGTAAAACAAAATAAAAGTATGACTGTTGGACTTGCCACTATAAAACAAAGTTGTAGAGTTAATATCTTTTTAAGCTGGTAAACCTACCTTCTTCAGCACCACACCACACCCCAGTTTTCTGAGATATCTGGAGCCTCCATCTCCAGAGTCTTTCCCAGGTTCTGCTTCCCATTGCAATTAGGAGTCAGCTTTTTCCACTTGGTTAAGTCAGTTACCACTTGTCCATTTTTGTTACATCTTCCAAAATTTTATTGACGTCTCTTGTCTGCTTTGTTCTTGTAAGCTTATTACACCCTCACTGTCATTATAACGGAGGAAAGATATATGTAAGGGTTGAATCTGCCAGATATATATGCAGGGCATTTGAAATGTTTCTTTTTCTATCATGCTCATATAATTTTTATGATGGAAAATCATTAGAGTAAACCTGAGCTAAGGAAATCTAGGCCATATGGGTATGAAATTGACACCAAAGAGAGAAAATTATATCTCTCCATGTCTCAAAACTCTAGCAATAAGTCCTTAAAAGGTGCCCTTTCTGCTCTCACACATTTCATTCTATTCCATTAGCTGTCATTTCCTTACTTATCTTTCAATTCCAAGGGCCATTTCCAGCTAACGTGCAAATGGTAATCGCACCAAGTCAAACTACTTTGTTTTGGTTCCACCAAAATGCCTTTGTTTCTTCACAATACCAGAATGCTACAATTAAAAATGAGTGTGAGTGGTTTTTAAAAATTGTAGCAGAACTAAATAACCAGCTGAATGCTGTCACTTTCAAAACTGTCTTCTTGAGATCCTCTTCACTTATGCCAGTAATACGGCAACGGTTGAAAACTTTGTTAAGCTTTCCCTTTTGGAATTGCCTTCAGAGATGATTTATGTGACACATAAGAAAACCAGTCTCATTATTTCCTAACCATATCTTCAAAATAATAAATAGGCCAATCACCCATCCTACTGAAGAGATGATTGTGAGTGGCTGTTGGCTACTTTGGAGATTCAAATTTACCTGTACTTACTGATGTTATGTCACCACTAAAAAGATTCCCAAAATGTGCTATAGACTTTTATAGCAATCCTCCTCAAAAGATCTAACATTGCTTTGAGCAATAAAGCTGTTATTGTAATAAGTGCAATGCCTTCCTGTGGTGACAACTTTGAATGGGACAACTCACCTGGCTGCACAAGTTTTGAAAAGCTTATTTCAAAAGAGCTTCATCATCTCATAGTCACTCCTCAAACTGGCTTAAATGAGCAATAAATGGAAAGAAAACTAATCAGGATCTTGACACTATGACCTGACCCAGAGTTAGTGTCTATATTCTAAGAGCTAATAATCAAAACACAAAACTGCGAACATAAAAGTTAAGGATGGGGACTTCCCTGGTGGTGCAGTGGTTAAGAATATGCCTGCCAATGCAGGGGACACGGGTTCGAGCCCTGGTCCAGGAAGATCCCACATGCTGCAGAATAACTAAGCCCGTGTGCCACAACTACTGAACCTGCACTCTAGAGCCCGCATGCCACAACTACGGAAGCCCACGCACCTGGAGACCACGCTTCGCAACAAGAGAAGCCATCACGATGAGAAGCCCGCACTCCACAACAAAAAGTAGCCCCCGCTCACCGTAACTAGAAAAAGCCTGCGCGCAGCAACGAAGACCCAGCGCAGCCAAAAATTAATTAATTAATTAATTAATTATTTTAAAAAAAAGTTAAGGATGCTTTGGTCTCCTATTCTCTTAGATTTTAGAAAATAACCTCTAGGGAAACCTTTTAGGAGTGCATTATCTTGTGGAAAATTACTGAACTTTTTGCATTTGAAAATATGCAAAAGGAGATAAGAAAGCCAAGGAGAAAGTGTCATATATATCAGCTGTGCATGTCTATACTCCAAACACAGAGGGATTGATTACCTAAGGCCTTTGTATGCGGCACCTCTTTTCACAATTATCTGATGAACCACTGTATGCCTCTCAATCTAAATTCAGCCACCAACCCAGGAAAAGGAAAAAGAGTGTTTTCAGTGCTGCTTTTCATTCATAAATTTCAAATTATGTTTTTATAAAAGAGAATTCAATGCATAATGGTAGGCTTCATGTTCAGTTACTGGGGAATAAGCAGAGATCCTGAAACAAAATAATCTCTATTAATACCCACATGCAAATGAAAAAGACCAAACATATAGCCACAAGGCTGACATATCTCCCACATGGCAGTGTCTTGTTTTTGCTCTAATTTTAGGTTTCAGTATCAAATGAATTAGGCATTTGGAGGGAATGTTTTAATAAAACTTAAGCATTTCTCTTGCTTATTAAATAAAGAGGGTGGAGAAGAAAGAATCTATGAATATTCTATTCAGATCTACTAAGAAGTATAAAACTGTAACAGTTAGCAGGGACTCCATAAATATTTAAAAATTGCAATTAAATGAAATTGAAGTGGGAACTAGAGGTTGCACAGGACATTTCTCAAAATGCTTGAGAGTCATGTGGGGTTTTTCTTATACATAGGGGCCATGAGGAATGATATCAGGGTTTGAAAGCCTGTAAAGATGACTAGCAATTCAAACAGTAGGTAAAACATTTGTCATGGCGAGAGGCTGGAGACTAAGAAAACTGGGTTATTACAGTTCAAGCAGAGAAAACACAAAACACATAAAAAAGGTATGGGCAAAAAAAAAGAGCCATAACTAAACATGGGAAGTGGTTAAGAAAGATGTTGGGAGCCTCACTTTCCCTCCCATACTCCTCATTTTCACGTGAGGGCTCAGCACTGGGTTCTTTCCTGGATTCCTACCCTTCTCCCTGTCTTGAAGGAATGAGTTGACCTGGTTAGGTACACACTGGTCCACATTTCTGACTTGGGTAACGTTAACCTTGTAAAAGATTGTAAACACTGAGGACCTCCTCTCTTTTCTTTTCCTCTCTGCTCCAACCAATGTGAACATGGAGATTCTGAGAAACTGTGTCCACTCCACAGACCAAAATCTGTCCTAAATACCAGAGTCTAGACGTTACTGGAGGACATGCAGACAGGAAGCATTAATAGGATCATCTGGCCTTCTCACTAATGCATGATGTTTTTATCAGAAAAAAACAGTGATTCTTTGCTCTCCAGCTTCCTGTCTATCTCTCAGTGCTTCCAAACTTGGGTAGGTCCTAGGAAACTTGTTCCAAATAAGGTCTGGAAAACAAAGGATAATTGAGCAATAAAAAAAAATGGAAAGAAGCAAAAGATAGGTGTTTGATATTAGCTGAGTTTGAAGAAACAATAGCATATTTCATTATAAAAAACCCTCCACATCAAGGGCTGTAGTACTGGGGTACTGATTTGAACCCAGAGAAAAAGAGTCAGAGGCAAGTAAAAAACAACTGGCTTTAGTTCTTCCCTTAAAGAAAAGTAAAGCAATGAATTGCTGCTTTTGAATTTAGAACATTAAGATGAAAAACTTTGTTTTTCACTTTATAAAGTGAATGTGTTGGATGGATTAAATCACCAAGGTCCCAACTACTCACCAACTCTAACCTTAGATTTCCCAATTTATGATCAATGTCATGATAGACAAATCCCATTCACCCCAAACTTTAGTTATCCAAATGGCACATGGAAGAGTATACATGGAAAAGTTCTGTTCCAGAATAGATGATATGTCAGACCCTGGACAAGTAATCTACCTTCCATGAACTTCGATTTAAGATGGGAAATAACCTAACTCCCTATATTAAAATAAGAAAACTGAGAGTCAGAGAGGTTAAGGGATTTCCCAGAACTCGTAACCTGTTAGTAGCCATTAAAATGTCAAGAAGAGGGGGTTCCCTGGTGGTGCAGTGGTTAAGAATCCTCCTGCCAATTCAGGGGACACAGGTTCGAGCCCTGGTCTGGGAAGATCCCACATGCCGCGGAGCAAATAAGCCCGTGCACCTCAACTACTGAGCCTGAGCTCTAGAGCCCATGAGCCGCAACTACTGAAGCCGGCACGCCTAGAGCCTGAACTCCACAAGAGAAGCCACCGCAGTGAGAAGCCGTGCACCACAACGAAGAGTAGCCCTGGCTCACCGCAGCTAGAGAAAGCCCGCATGCAGCAATGAAGACCCAATGCAGCCTAAAGTTAATTAATTAATTAAAAAAAAAACTTCAAGAGGCCTCCAATGAGAACAATTGGCAGGCCTTTCCAAAAAGTAAAACTGGAGACTTACTTCACACTAATACCTATATAAATTCTACATGGGTTAAACTGACAATTATTAAAAATAAAAGCATAAAGTAGTAGGAGAAAACTTGAATGACTACTTCCTCAATTTCCTCAATGAAGAGGACCTTTCTAAAACCAAAACTGAAAATAAAACATCTAATAGATTTTGCTACATAAAAATTTAAGTAGTCCTTTTGACAAGCTACACCAAACTCAGTTAATGATAAATGACACACTGGTGGGTAAAGAGTGAAAGGTGAATTCTTTGTAGAAGATATAGGATGGCCACAACATATGGAAACAAAGATAATATTATTTGATCATGAATTATAATATAATACCTATAAAAAATTCATCATATATTCTTCTGTGTTTCCAGACTTGGTGACAGTCCTGTATATCAAACAAAGAGTTAATATTCTTAATGTATAAGTCAGCAAGAAAAAGGTGAACATCCCAATAGAAAACAGGCAGATTACATGAAGAAGTGATTCATAAAATGCCTACAAATGGTCAATAAACATATCAAAAGATATGTTAAACCTTTCCAGAATCAAAGAATAAAGAAAAGAATATTAAAAGAACAAAAAAAAGTAACCTATCATAGGCAAGGATTTTGAAAGATTAATGAAGTTATAGGAACACAGACTAATATTGAGAGAGTAAATTTTGTTTCTTTGGCCGTGCAGCATGGCACGTGGGATCCCAGTTCCCCAACCAGGGATCGAACCCACGCCCCCTGCATTGGAAGTGCAGAGTCTTAACCACTGGACCTCCAGGGAACATTTATAGATAGAAGTTTGACAATATGCATCATAAATAAAGGATGTATCTGAATAAAATAATTGGTCAAGAACACTAATATACATGAATAATGATATTCATATTATAATAGCAAAATATTAGAAACAATCAAAATATCCACTAATAGCTTAATTATTAAATAAATTATAGAACAATCATATATTGGCATACTATTTAACCACTAAAAATGATGATATGAATCTACTTTTAATATGGAAATATTTATAAAATAAAGTTAGTAAAAAAAAAAGGCAACAGAACAGCACAAATATTGTCCTTTTTACACATGTAACAAGGAACACCATTATTCTGTTTTAGCAGTTGGCAGCAGTCCAGAAACAGGGCAGGACATGAGGAGAAAACCGAGAAGACATAGCAGAAGAGGAATACCAGGAGGCAGAGATGTTCAAGGGACTTCCATTTTCACTTTTATTAAAATAAAATATCAAAAATAGAATATCAAAAATATATTCATGTTAACTGAAGCATTATTTTAAATTTCCAAGGCATGGAAACAACCTAGGTGTCCACTGACAGATGAATGGGTAAAGAAAATGTAAATGTATCCATGGAATATCATTGAGCCATAAAAAAGAAGGAAATCTTGCCATTTGCAACAACATGGATGGACCTTGAGGACATTATGCTAAGTGAAGTAAGTCAGATAAAGACAAATACTGCATGCTATCACTTTTATGTGGAATCTAAAATAAAACCCTAACCTTTCTTAGTCCCACTTTTATCTTTTACTTTTTAAAAAATGTATTTAGGTTTTCCCTGGTGGCGCAGTGGTTGAGAGTCCGCCTGCCGATGCAGGGGACGCGAGTTCGTGACCCGGTCCGGGAAGATCCCACATGCCGCGGAGCAGCTAGGCCCGTGAGCCATGGCCGCTGAGCCTGCGCGTCCAGAGCCTGTGCTCCACAACGGGAGAGGCCACAACAGTGAGAGGCCCGCGTACCGCAAAAAAAAAAAAAAAAGAAAAAAAAACATTTAATTTTTTTCTTATGTATTACACATAATTTTATTTAAATGTATACATTTGATGTATTTATTTCATCCATTGATTTATTTATAAATACATAGTGCCCTACATATGTGTAATCTAAAATTTTACTTTTTAAATAAATCTTTGTGAAAGACCCTGCCAAAATAAGTGACAAAGGAAATTTCTACATGAATGTATTCCAAACTCACATATTTAATAAAATTGTTAACAATTAAAATATTTAGTAGAATATTCAGTTTTCATTTGCAAATATATACAGTTAATGGTAAATAACACAAAACTATTTTTTTTTAAGACAAAACACAGTTCAGCAACATGACTGCATGTTCAGTTCTCAGGAAGATGTGAGAATTTAAAGGGCACTTGAACCCATGAAACTTCAAGTCTTATTATGGAAGCAAGGAAATACAAAGAATAGATCTCAGCACTATGTATTGAGAGTCACGGTAAATGGAACTGATGGTAGGCACATGGAATCCACAAAAAGAAAAGATCTCGGTGAATTAGAACAATCATTTCAAGATTCACCAAGGGGATAAGAGTTCATTCTTAGAAGATAGAATGTTAGTAGGATGGAGAGAAGCAGAGAAAGACATTTCAAATGAGAGGAATAACAAAAGTGGAGTTGTGGGAAAGACAAGACTGCAAGTAACTCCAGAGGTAGTGAAAAGATAAGCCTGCCTAGACCTGAGGACTAGAGTTGAGGAAATAACACTAACAGCTAGTGTTTGTGGAGGGCTTACTGGGTGCCAGGTACTATGCTAGGTGCTTTACATTCATTCGTAGCTCACTGAAGTACGTAATCCACCAATAAGGTAGGTATAAATATGATCCTTTTTGGTAGGTAAGAAGCAGAAGCCTAGAGAGGTCAAGTGGAAGCCCAAAGTTCCCCATTTGGTCAATGACAGCACCAGATTCATTTCCAGTAGGTCTTATTCCTGAGTCCACACTCTGAACAACCACATCCCTCTATTAATGGAAAAGGGTAAAAACAGGCTACTGAGGGTTTTATCCTCTAGCAACAAGATGGCCAATGAACATGAAAGGACTCTTCAAGATGAAAGTCTTATTAAAAATAACCTAACTGCAGTAGGTAGAGGGTTAGCAAAGGAGATTCATGATAAAAAAGTCTCTATTACATGCGTTAGAATGAATTTCTCCAATTTAAGGTAGATTAGTGGAATTCCACATATTCATCTGTGTATTATCATTATGAGAACATCTGAAAGAGAAGATAACATGGTAGCTCATGAGCATTCTAAAAAATGCCATTATCATCATAGTCACAGAGGATATGTGAATGCACTATCTATAATCTAAAAGGGAAGAATAACTTCTACATTAATTTTAAACCACTTTCTTTAAATAATGTAATTACCAATAGCTTAACTAAGAATGAAACTGCAGCTTAATATCTAAGAGTTATAAACGGCCATAATATGACTACAATTTTGACAAATATTTAAAATATTTACTTTTTAATAGGTTGCATATTGTTTCACTTCCCTATTCCAATTTCAAAAAGAAGTACTTCTCTTTGGTTTTAATATAAGCCATATTGTAGCGATGAAAAGAATGGCATATTTGATTTATATAATGCACATACATAAAAATAGATGAAAAGAAGTATCTTTGATGCTAAGGATGAAATTATTTTCCCTGGGATCTCTTGTACTTCTAAATTGTACACATACTGATGAAAAATTTTCCACAGTGTCCATCCACGTGTCGATATGTGTAGATGTGCACGGATATATCTGAAATAATATAAATGCTCTCCTTAGTAGGTTGCGTATATCTTTATTCAAATAGAAAAGGAATGTACATTTCTAAGTGTACATTTTTTATAATATGGAATACTACAACCCTACCATGAAGAACAGAACATTCCTTATCCATATTTTCATGTATCTGTGCTAATATACACATTTAATAAAATAACGACTGAATTACTCATTACTTTCCCAACAGTTACTTCCCTAATACGCATGTTTCAGATAAGAAATGGCACTATTGTTTGAAACTGCAGATTTGAAAAATGCAACCAGCACCAAACATTTACAAAGAGAAAAAACAAGTAAGCTACTTGAAAAGTGACCACTGCACCAAGAAGTGTGTTTCATCCACCTTCTTGCTACCAGTAGCAACAAATTCTCCCTTCTACAGCTGTGGTATATTCCATTCCTTAGAAGGCTATTAATATCCTCAAAATTAGATCTGGTACAACACCCAGAAAATAGGAAGAAATACCGATGAATGAACAAGGTAACCAGGGCCTAAAACACATCAAACACCTTGAGACTGGGTTAGAAACACATTTTAGTGACACTCAAGAATAAGACATTATCTTAAAATCATCAAGACTTCCTTAATTGTGGCAAAATGTCAGCCTGACCTGAACAAGTTCAAGAAAGACTTGAATTTGAAGATGAATACAATTACTGATGGAGCCATGAATCTTTCTTTTTTTTTCTTCCCTAAGAGAGGAGAAATGCAAAACCAATCAAGAGAAATTAGGACTGAATGTGTATGTGGGTAGAGATAAGCATATTAATTTCCAATGTCATTTTAAAAGCCTTCAGATCAAGTACAAAGTTAGAGGGACTACAGCAGAGTAATCTATGAATACATATGTAAAATAATGTTCCACATAGTGGCCTTGATACCTATAGAAGCTCCAAATTAAACAAACAAAACAGGTCTTCAAGTATCAGTATTTAATTTCATTTCAGCAAAATACCTTATCAGCATAACCCACTGATTTGAAAATAAAACAAAGTTTACTTCTTCCTCTTTTTTCCTGCAAAATACTCTGGCTAATATACCATATTTGTAAAAAATCATATAAATTTTTGAATCCCAGCCTCTGTAAAACAGAAGTAAGTTTGAATATCTCCTTTTTCAGAGCCTATTGAATAAATAGGCAAAAATTGGCAATAGGCTCTGATTTATGCAAAATCAACAAAAAACAGTGGCTTCCCTAAAGAGGTACTTCTTCTTAGATTGGGGAAATGGTTTAGACAGCAGAGCAAAGGATACAAAATAGATATGACTCAAAGAAAGGCTCTACCACCAATTTTAGCAACACAAGCAAAAAATAAGTAACAACAAATTGCTATATTTATGTAGAAACAGATGTTATTTATAAATATATTTTGGGAAACCAGAGCAGAAACACTATTCTCTTTATTCAAATAAGAAATCTACATTTTTATTTCTTTTCGTAACAGATGTGTTGCTAAGAAAAAAAACATTTCAAATGTAGTTTGGCTCACACACATACATGCAAAACAACTGAAAATAAGAGGAATGTTTTTCCTCCAAAGGTCAGAGGGTGAAGTAGGATGAAAGCCACACTCTGCTTATTCACCAGAAGCAATTAGCCTTATCTGGAAGAATAGATGAAGACAGTCACCTCATACTTTACCCAGGTTAGCTAGGGAAAAAAACACGTATAATTTTCCAGAATTTTATAACAAAGAATAAGGGTGAAAAGTACTCACTTGTATCTCTCAGTAAAAACATAATAATTCCAAAAGTAATCTTAAATTTCACATTCAAATATCGTTGAGTTGTGGGAAATGTGTACCAATAAGCATTAAAGACAGATTGAAGATAAAATTAGTACAGTGTAATGTACGATGCATGCATATTAAAACATTTTCTAGGTATGCTTTTTAAAAATACATATCAATATGTATATATAAATAGTATAATTTTTCATAAACAGACACACACACACAAATGAAATCTTAAACTGGTATTATATTGGCACCACCTATGTTAGTGTAACTATTTTAAGGTCATCATTTAAATAACACGATGGCAATCATGACCATGCTTGCTTCCACCTATCCCGAGATAAGCAGAATTCTGTGTTGGCCCCCAGGATTCTTACCCCATGATGTGTACACCCTGCATAATCCCTTCCCCCTGAGTATGGGTAGAAGTGAGAATAGGGTGGGCCATCACTCTCATGATTATGGTACGTTATATGGAAAAAGGGATTTTGCAGATGTAATTAAGGTTCTTTATCAGCTGACTCTGAGTTAATGAAAAGGGAGATAATATGCCTTGGGCCTGACTTAATCAGGTGAGCACTTAATCAGGTCGAGAAGCAGCAGCAGAAGGTCTCCTGCAGGCCAGGAAAGAGCAACAGCCATGCTATGAACTGCCAATGAAAGGGACTATGTAGCGAGCACCTGAGGGTGATGTCTAGGAGCTGAGAGAGGTCTCCAGACAACAGCTAGCAAGAAAACAGGGACCTTAGTCATATAATCTCAAGTTCATTCTGAATTCTGCCAATAACCTGAATGACCTCAGAAGAGAACCCTGCGCCTCAGATGCAATGACCTCCCCAGCCAGCACCTTTATTCCAACCTGAGCAGAAGACCCAGCTAATCTGAAAATGGTCTCCTGACCCACAGAAACGATGAGATAATAAATTGTGCTCTTTTAAGCCTCTACGTTTAATTTGTCACACAGCAATAGAAAGCTAACCCTAATCAAAATTCAAATTTTCTCTTTACCAAATCATCTGCAACAGATATCTAATAAGCCTGGATGTCTGGGGAAGTAGTAGAACCATGTACAGATATATGAAAATATTGAAAAAGACGATTTCAGCAACAAACATGTTGATCCAGAAGTGATTACAGAAAACCTGGTCTGTTGAGAGGTAGCAATAAAAACTGGAGGTGTGGGGAGAAAACTCATGAAAGAGGTCAGGTTCAGGAAGTATCCTCAGAAACATAAGTGGGAGAATAAAAAGGACATTGACTCAGGCTTGGATATGCCCACAGTTAGAGAAAGAAGTGATATTAAAGAAGTAGGAGAGAAGGAAGGATGAATTAGTATTTTTTTTAATTAATTAATTTATTTTTGGCTGCATTGAGTCTTCATTGCTACGCATGGGCTTCCTCTAGTTGCGGTGAGCGGGGGCTACTCTTCGTTGCGGCGCACGGGCTTCTCACTGTGGTGGTTTCTCTTGTTGCAGAGCATGGGCTCTAGACACGTGGGTTTCAGTAGCTGTGGCACATTGGCTCAGTAGTTGTGGTGCATGGGCTCAGTAGTTGTGGCACACGGGGCTGTAGAGAACACAGGCTTCAGTAGTTGCAGCACGTGGGCTCAGCAGTGGTGGTTTGCAGGCTCTAGAGCGCAGGCTCAGTAGTTGTGGCGCATGGGCTTACTTGCTCCGTGGCATGTGGGATCTTCGTGGACCAGGGATCGAACCTGTGTCCCCTGCATTGGCAGGTGGATTCTTAACCACTGCACCACTAGGGAAGTCCATGAATTAGTATTAAGAAGAGTTCTGAGGGTGAGAGAATCAACCTTTTCAAGTACTTAAGAGAGAAGCCAAGGACAAAAACGGGCATCAAATTAGAAGACGAGTATGTTACTGGTAATGTGGGAGAGAGCAGATTCAGTAGAATAATACTGGCAGAAACCAGACAGAAAAGGAAAAAGTGGTTCATTATTTTTTCTTTTTTAGAGAGGTAATAAATACTGGATAATAATCACCACAACCATTCTATAAATGAATATACACATATGTATGAAGAATGAAAAACATTTCAAGTGTAATCCTATTATCTGTTCCTGTTCTTGAATTCTTCAATATTTGGAAAGATGTGGGATTATAGCTACCCTATGGGAAACTATTTGTTTTCTAATTTAGAATTCCTTCTCATAAAGTTGATTATGCTACCATCCTCTGAAGATCTATAGTCTTGGGAAAAAATTTGGAAATGGCCAGTTGGATTAAGAAATGTATGCATGCAGTTACTGGGTAGAATAACAAAGACGTATCTTTCTGTTCATGTAAGTTTTTGGACCTTGCTTATAAATGGAGACTCTAGCCTACGTTTTTATCCAGTGACTTTGTAGTTTACAAGGCAATGAATATGTCTGACAACCATAAGCTAACATGTTCTGGAATTTATACTGTATATTAAAAATGTTGAGAGAATGAACTAATTTTTTAATAATTTTTTATCCTAAGTCAAAATAAGCCAACTGTTCATGGGACTCGTCCCTTTATAGTCTATATTCTCTCTCACAGAATGAGATGGAATATACTTATCTCTCCAAGAGATGTGGAGAATGCTAAAAGTCATACTTGCCAGGGACTGAGCTAAAATGAAATACAAGATGATATCTGATTTCCCAAGCCTCCAATCAGGTGGTTCACAACTCCTGAACATTTCCATGTCAGATGAAGTATGTCACAACATCCAATGTCCACAGGGTGAAAAAAACTGCTAATGAGGTACAGTGTTCAGAATTAATCCATTATCTTGGCTTTCCAAGTTGTCCAACAGGCACTGAAGACTTCTCAATACTGGCACAATGTTTCCCACTGAAAGCCTTAGAGAGATGGAATACATGATTATACCACACACAAAAAATTAAAAATACCTAGTTTCATAAAAAAATCCCAGAAGAGTGTGTATATGTATGGTAAGGATGAGGGGTAGGGTAATCATCCAAAAGCTTCTTTTAAAGAGAAAGATGGTGGGGAAATATTAAAGCATCATTCTTCACTGACCAATGACTGGGTTGAAAGGTTAACACATAGATACAGTCATGAAATAAGCTCTTATCAATGGGCAAAAAAAGGATAAAAGAAATCAGGGCAGACCTAATGGAAATTAGACAGCAGGGTGAAAAGAAAAATCAATACATGGCCCTCACCTTTCTCTCTCTTTTCTTTCTTTCACATGTGAATCTATGCTTTAGGTTTTCATTGTTTCCCCACATAATTAACAGAGTTAAAACAGGTAATTTGGTAGAACGTGTGGGATGGAGTCAATGAATAATAAAAACTACACTCACATGAACCTCAATTTAAAACACTGTAATGGTAGCTACATATTTCCAATTTTTAAAATATCTCAAATTCACTGTAAAATTACATTATAAAAAGTGCTCTACTCCTTGATCCAGTAACCCCATTACTTAGAATTTTTCTTGAAGAAATAATCCTCCAAAAGGCTCTAATACACAAATATGTTCATAATAGCATCATTTATAAGTTCAAGTCCAGAAATAATATACATGTCCAATAAAATCTTAATTCCTTTGCAAATTATGGAACATCAGCAAATTAGATCATATGTAGCCAAACTGGATGTGCAACATATGGAAACATTTACAACAAATGTTAAAGGAAATGGGCAGAATACAAATTTTAACTAAATATGATGACAATGACATAAAATACCTGTGTATATATGTATACATATATATATTTATGTGTGTGTCTATATATATATGTGTGTGTGTGTACACACACACACACACACACACACACACACACACAAACCCTCACTGGAAAAGGACAAGAAAGAAAGAAAGAGGGAAAAGCCAGTTGTTTTCTTTGGATAGTAAGATTGTATAAGAGGTCTTTTTTTCTTTTTATTTCTGTTATTGTTGTCATAAATTGTAGGCATCTTTTATAAAACAATCATTCAAAAAAGGGTGACTATTAAGGACACGGGGAGGCAGAAGGGTAAGCTGGGACAAAGTGAGAGCGTAGCATTGACATATACACTACCAAAGGTAAAATAGATAGCTAGTGGGAAGCAGCTGCATAGCACAGGGAGTTCAGCTCGGTGCTTTGTGACCACCTAGAGGGGTGGGATAGGGAGGGTGGGAGGGAGACGCAAGAGGGAGAGGATATGGAGAGATATGTATACATATAGCTGATTCACTCTGTTATACAGCAGAAACTAACACAACATTGTAAAGCAATTATACTCCAATAAAGTTGTTTAAAAAAAAAAGGGTGACTAAATCAGGAGAATTTTTCATTTTATTGTAATTCACTTCTCATCATTCAGGTGGGAAGGAGGGATGACAAAGAACAATTATTAAAATCAAAAGAGACAAAGGATGGCCTCAGAGATCTTTACGTCAAAGAAGAGGAAAAGATACAGTTTTGTTTGCTCCAATGAACTGCAAAATAGTGGCAAGAAAACTATCTCACAGCTTTAGTCCATGGTGGCGGTGTATATGGCTGGTTGTACTGTTAATGTATTGCTACTGTATCACAAGGACAATAAACTGTAATAAATATAATGAGGAAATGAATTAATATATTGAAACTGGGATTGTGAAACATATTTTGTATCTTTATTCCTTTTAGTGTCTGTGTCTAGCCCTAAGTAGAATGCTACACATAAGAAAGGTATTATTGATTTTTTCCATCAAAATACTTAAGGGAATGAAGACATTCACTCTAGAGGACTTCTGAACTTTGGGAGGGGCAATAAACCTTGCATCAATTATGACTCTTGATTCTTTTCATTCTTTAGTGAAGGTTTTTCTCAATTTTCAAAAATAAAAAAAGGAAGATTATACGGAAAAATGAGCAGTGAAGGCCTACCGTATTCAAAATACTCATGCAGGAGTTATTTCCAAATGTGTTCAGAAGCATAAGACATAATGTGCTACTTATTTTTCATTTGCATTCATATTTGATTTTACCAGCTAGTCAGCAACTTAAAAGCCTTCTGTGACAATAAAGATTATGTGGTGATTATATTTAAGTATTATCTACTTAACATTCTTCTATAGTAAGATCAACAACATGTGGAGATGAAACAGATCCTTATTTTCCCAGACTTTGTGCTTTTATACTTAAAACAGAACAAGCAATTTAATTCTTAGCTCACAGAGCCCAGAGGATGGCATTCTAGTTACTAATTCAGCAGCAGGATTTTCTGACACATGTATATATTAACTCACTGGACATATGCTAGTTAGGTCAGTCCAGCAACCTTATTCCCTTACTCTGCTAATAGTATTCCTCCCCTTCCTTTGGGAACTGGCTCCACCATTCAGTGAATGGACTACTAATCATGGGATAAGCTGCTGGCACTATCACTTGATCCAACAATTGGACATGTGACACATGCTAGGCTGATAAAGTTCTTTCCCTTGGATTTTTATATACACTTAAGTGAGGAAAGAAAAGTTTTCTTCCGACAATGTAGGAAGTTTTCTTCCTACATTGTTTGCTGGCTCCTGGAATGCTACAAGTCTGGATCTTTCTATAACCATGTCTTTCTCAGCATGAAGAAGAACTGTATTAAAAGAGAATGAGGCTGGGACTTCCCTGATGGTGCAGTGGTTAAGAATCTGCCTGCAAATGCAGGGGACACAGGTTCGAGCCCTGGTCCAGGAAGATCCACATGCCGCGGAGCAACTAAGCCTGTGCGCCACAACTGCTGAGGCTGTGCTCTAGAGCCCGTGAGCCACAACTACTGAGCCCACGTGCCACAACTACTGAAGCCCACGTGCCTAGAGCCCATGCTCTGGAACAAGAGAAGCCCGCAATGAGAAGCCCACGCACTGCAACGAAGAGTAGCCCCCGCTCGCTGCAACTAGAGAAAGCCCACACGCAGCAACGGAGACCCAACGCAACCAAAAATAACTAAATAAATAAATGTATTTTTAAAAAAAAGAGAGAGAGCGAGAATGAGGCTGATACAGACAGAAGAAGAGCCAGGAAATAAAAAGGAAGAGACTTGATGAAACTGGGACTTTGGTTGTCGTGCCTGACTCCAGCTTGGCCTCCATTGCTCTGAATATAATTCCTGTAAATAAAGAGAAATTCCCTGGTTTGTTTAAGTTAGTAAGGTTTCAGACATCTGTAGTCTGAGTCCTAAGCAAATGAAAAGTGAAATAAGGAAGGTAAGGGGTTGATACATCTAATCTAGTCTAACGATGTGCTACAGTGTAATAGGAATTATATTGCTCCGTTAACAGTTTCATCCCTTTAAATGCTGTTAGAAAATCATATCTTGAACTCACTCAGAGATTTTCAATATTAAATTAGAATTTTTCTTCTCAGAAAAATATTTGGCCAGAGGACAGAGTACATAAAGCAAGAATCCAAAATATGGCAAACCTTTGAAATCATTCAGAGAAAGCAATGATAATTTTACGATAAACATCTTAAATATGTTTAATTTATCAAGTCTTTGTTGAATTTATCAAGTCTACATATGCATATGAAGAAAATGACAATTTTCACACAACAGAATATACTATAAAATTGCTAGACAATTTCATGTAGAAAAAAATAGTATGTAACTTTTTCATTTATCTAAATCCTCTTTCCTATCACGTAAGCAAAACATTTTTCTCTGGGATAAATGCAAATGAAGTATTCTCACTGAACACAAATCACCTTGTAAATTGACCATAGTGGGATTTCTTGACCAAGATCACACTGTTTTATTTCAAGGACCATTCAGCACATAATTGATCACATTAGAGAATTTTACTTTGCAGGTTACTGAGAGCATTTGAATTTCCATGTCAAGAAACATCTGGGGAGGAGCTTCAAGATGGCAGAAGAGTAAGACGTGGAGATCACCTTCCTCCCCACAAATACATCAGAAATACATCTACATGTGGAACTCCTACAGAACACCTACCAAATGCTGGCCGAAGACCTCAGACCTCCCAAAAGGCAAAAAACTCCCCACGTACCTGGGTAGGGCAAAAGAAAAAAACAGAGACAAAAGAATAGGAACGGGACCTGCACCAGTGGGAGGGAGCTGTGAAGGAGGAAAGGTTTCCACACACTAGGAAGCCCCGTCGCGGGCGGAGACTGCGGGTGGCGTAGGCGGGGAGCTTCGAACCCACGGAGGAGAGCGCAGCAACAGGGGTGCGGAGGGCAAAGCGGAGAGATTCTCGCACAGAGGATTGGGGCCGACCAGCACTCACCAGCCCGGGAGGCTTCTCTGCTCACCCGCCAGGGCAGGCGGGGGCTTGGAGCTGAAGCTCTGGCTTCGGAGGTCATATCCCAGGGAGAGGACTGGGGTTGGCTGCATGAACACTGCCCGAAGGGGGCTAGTGCGCCACAGCTAGCCAGGAGGGAGTCCGGGAAAAATTCTGGAGCTGCCGAAGAGGCAAGAGACTTTTTCTTCCCTCTTTGTTTCCTGGTGCGCGAGGAGAGGGGATTAACAGCGCCGCTTAAAGGAGCTCCAGAGACGGGCACGAGCCGCGGCTATCAGCATGGACACCAGAGACGGGCATGAGTCGCTAAGGCTGCTGCTGCCGCCACCAAGAAGCCTGTGTGCGAGCACAGGTCACTCTCCACACCTCCCTTCTGGGGAGCCTGTGCAGCCCGCCACTGCCAGGGTCCCGGGATCCAGGGACAACTTCCCCGGGAGAATGCACGGCGCGCCTCAGGCTGATGCAACGTCACGCCAGCCTCTACCGCCGCAGGCTCACCCCACACTCTGTACCCTCCCTCCCCCCGGCCTGAGTGAGCTAGAGCCCCCGAAGCAGTTGCTCCTTTAACCTCGTCCTGTCTGAGCAAAGAACAGACGCCCTCAGGCGACCTACACGCAGAGGCCGGGCCAAATCCAAAGGTGAACCCTGGGAGCTGTGCGAACAAAAAAGAGAAAGGGAAATCTCTCCCAGCAGCCTCAGTACCAGCAGATTAAATCTCCACAGTCACCTTGATGTACCCTGCATCTGTGGAATACCTGAATAGATAACTAATCATCAACATTGAGGAGGTGGACTTTAGGAGCAACAATATATATATTTTTCCCCTTTTTCTCCTTTTGTGAGTGTGTATGTGTATGCTTCTGTGTGTGATTTTGTCTGTATACCTTTGCTTTTACCATTTGTCCTAGGGCTCTGTCTATCCGTTTTTATTGTTGTTTTTTTTTAGTATAGTTTTTAGTGCTTCTTATCATTGGTGGATGTATTTTTTGGTTTGGTTGCTCTCTTCTTTCCTTTTTTTTTTTTGTTACTTAAAAAAATTTATTTTAATAATTATTTTTTATTTTAATTATTTTATTTTATTTTATCTTCTTCTTTCTTTTTTCTTTCTTTTCTTTCTCCCTTTTATTCTGAGCCGTGTGGATGGCAGGCTCTTGGTGCTCCAGCCAGGAATCAGGGCTGTGCCTCCGAGGTGGGAGAGCCAACTTCAGGACACTGGTCCACAAGAGACCTCCCACCTCCACATAATATCAAATGGTGAAAATCTCCCAGAGATCTCCAGCTCAAGGCCAAGACCTAGCCCCACTCAACGACCATCAAGCTCCAGTGCTGGACACTCTATGCCAAACAACTAGGAAGACAGGAACACAACCCCACCCATTAGCAGAGAGGCTGCCTAAAATCACAATAAGGTCACAGACACCCCAAAACACACCACCAGACATGGACCTGCCCACCAGAAAGACAAGATCCAGCCTCATCCACCAGAACACAGGCACTAGTCCCCTCCACCAGGAAGCCTACACAACACACTGAACCAACCTTAGGCACTGGGGGCAGACACCAAAACCAACGGGAACTACGAACCTGCAGCCTCTGCAAAGGAAACCCCAAACACAGTAAGTTAAGCAAAATGAGGAGACAGAAAAACACACAGCAGATGAAGGAGCAAGGTAAAAACCCAACAGACCTAACAAATGAAGAGGAAATAGGCAGTCTACCTGAAAAAGAATTCAGAATAATGATAGTAAAGGTGTTCCAAAATCTTGGAAATAGAATGGAGAAAATACAAGATAGGTTTAACAAGGACCTAGAAGAACCGAAGAGCAAACAAACATGATGAACAGCACAATAAATGAAATTAAAAATTCTCTAGAAGGGATCAATAACAGAATAACTGAGGCAGAATAATGGATAAGTGACCTGGAAGATAAAATAGTGAAAATAACTACTGAAGAACAGAATAAAGAAAAAAAATGAAAAGAATTGAGGACAGTCTCAGAGACCTCTGGGACAACATTAAACGCACCAACATTCGAATTATAGGGGTCCCAGAAGAAGAAGAGAAAAAGAAAAGGACTGAGAAAATATTTGAAGAGATTATAGTTGAAAACATCCGTAATACGGGAAAGGAAATAGTTAATCAAGACCAGGAAGCACGGAGAGTCCCATACACGATAAATCCAAGGAGAAACATGCCAAGACACATATTAATCAAACTATCAAAAATTAAATACAAAGAAAAAATATTAAAAGCAGCAAGGGAAAAACAACAAATAACACACAAGGGAATCCCCATAAGGTTAATAGCTGATCTTTCAGCAGAAACTCTGCAAGCCAGAAGGGAGTGGCAGGACATATTAAAATTGATGAAGGGGAAAAACCTACAACCAAGATTACTCTACCCGCAAGGATCTCATTCAGATTTGACTGAATGAAAAAGGAGAAATTAAAACCTTTACAGACAAGCAAAACCTAAGAGAATCCAGCACCACCAAACCAGCTTTACAACAAATGCTAAAGGAACTTCTCTTGGCAGGAAACACAAGAGAAGGAGAAGACCTACAATAACAAACCCAAAACAATGAAGAAAATGGTAATAGTAACATACATATCGATAATTACCTTAAATGTAAATGGATTACATGTTCCAACCAAAACACATAGACCAGCTGAATGGATCCAAAAACAAGACCTGTATATATGCTGTCTACAAGAGACCCACTTCACACCTATGGACACAAATAGACAGAAAGTGAGGGGATGGAAAAACATATTCCATGCCAATGGAAATCAAAAGAAACCTGGAGTAGCAATTCTCATATCAGACAAAATAGACTTTAAAAGAATGACTATTACAACAGACAAAGGACACTACATAATGATCAAGGGATGAATCCAAGAAGAAGATATAAAAATTGTAAATATTTATGCACCCAACCTAGGAGCACCTCAATACATAAGGCAAATACTAACAGCTATAAAAGGGGAAATCGACAGTAACACAATCATAGTAGGGGACTTTAACACCCCACTTTCATCAATGGACAGATCATCCAAAATGAAAATAAATAAGGAAACACAAGCTTTAAATGATACATTAAACAATATGGACTTAATTGATATTTATAGAACATTCCATCCAAAAACAACAGAATACACTTTCTTCTCAAGTGCTCATGGAACATTCTTCAGGATAGATCATATCTTGGGTCACAAATAAAGCCTTGGTAAATTTAAGAAAATTGAAATCGTATCAAGTATCTTTTCCAACCACAACCCTATGGGACTAGATATCAATTACAGAAAAAAATCTGTAAAAAATACAAACACATAGAGGCTAAACAATACACTACTTAATAACCAAGAGATCACTAAAGAAATCAAAGAGGAAATCTAAAATATCTAGAAACAAATGACAATCAAAACACAATGACACAAACCCTATGGGATGGAGCAAAAGCAGTTCTAAGAGGGAAGTTTATAGCAATGCAATCCTACCTTAAGAAACAAGAAACATATCAAATAAAATACCTAACCTTATACCTAAAGCAATTAGAGAAAGAAGAACAAAAAAATCCCAAAGTTAGCAGAAGGAAAGAAATCATAAAGATCAGATCAGAAATAAATGGGAAAAAAATGAAGGAAACTACAGCAAAGACCAATAAAACTAAAAGCTGGTTCATTGAGAAGATAAACATAATTGATAAACCATTAGCCAAACTCATCAAGAGAAAAAGGGAGAAGACTCAAATCAATAGAATTAGAAATGAAAAAGGAGAAGTAACAACTGACACTGCAGAAATACAAACGATCATGAGAGATTACTACAAGCAACTATATGCCAATAAAATGGACAACCTGGAGGAAACGGACAAATTCTTAGAAACACACAATCTTCCGAGACTGAACCAGGAAGAAATAGAAAATATGAACAGACCAATCACAAGCATTGATATTGAAACTGTGATTAAAAATCTTCCAACAGGGGCTTCCTTGGTGGCACAGTGGTTGAGAATCCGCCTGCTGATGCACGGGTATACGGGTTCCTGCCCCGGCCCAGAAAGATCCCACATGCCGCGGAGCGGCTGGGCCCGTGAGCCATGGCCACTGAGCCTGCGCGTCCAGAGCCTGTGCTCCGCAACGGGAGAGGCCACAGCAGTGAGAGGCCCACATAACGCAAAGAAAAAAAAAAAAAAAAAACTTCCAACAAACAAAAGCGCAGGATCAGATGGCTTCAAAGCCGAATTCTGTCAAACATTTAGAGAAGAGCTAACACCTATCTTTCCCAAACTCTTCCAAAATATAGCAGAGGGAGGAACACTCCCAAACTGATTCTACGAGGCCACCATCACCCTGATACCCAAACCAGATAAAGATGTCACAAAGAAAGAAAACTACAGGCCAGTATCACTGATGAACACAGATGCAAAAATCCTCAACAAAATACTAGCAAACAGAGTCCAACAGCACATTAAAAATATCATACACCATGATCAAGCGGGGTTTATCCCAGGAATGCAAGGATTCTTCAAAATACGCAAATCAATCAACGTAATACACCATATTAACAAACTGAAGGAGAAAAACCATATGATCATCTTAATAGATGCAGAGAACGCTTTCGACAAAATTCAACACCCATTTATGATAAAAACCCTGCAGAAAGTAGGCATAGAGGGAACTTTCCTCAACATAATAAAGGCCATATATGACAAACCCACAGCCAACATCGTCCTCAATGTTGAAAAACTGAAACCATTTCCACTAAGATCAGGAACAAGACAAGGTTGCCCACTCTCACCACTATTATTCAACATAGTCTTGGAAGTTTTAGCCCCAGCAATCAGAGAAGAAAAAGAAATAAAAGGAATCCAAATCAGAAAAGAAGAAGTAAAGCTGTCACTGTTTGCAGATGACATGATACTATACATAGAGAACCCTAAAGGTGCTACAAGATAACTACTAGAGCTAATCAATGAATTTGGTAAAGTAGCAGGATACAAAATTAATGCACAGAAATCTCTTGCATTCCTATACACTAATGATGAAAAATCTGAAAGTGAAATTAAGAAAACACTCCCATTTACCATTGCAACAAAAAGAATAGAATATCTAGGAATAAACCTACCTAAAGAGACAAAAGACCTGTATGCACAAAATTATAAGACACTGATGAAAGAAATTAAAGATGATACTAATAGATGGAGAGATATACCATGTTCCTGGATTGGAAGAATCAACATTGTGAAAATGACTCTACTACCCAAAGCAATCTACAGATTCAATGCAATCCCTATCAAACTACCACTGGCATTTTTCACAGAACTAGAACAAAAAATTTCACAATTTGTATGGAAACACAAAAGACCCCGAATAGCCAAAGCAATCTTGAGAACGAAAAACGGAGCTGGAGGAATCAGGCTCCCTGACTTCAGGCTATACTACAAAGCTACAGTAATCAAGATAGTATGGTACTGGCACAAAAAGAGAAATATAGATCAATGGAACAGGATAGAAAGCCCAGAGATAAACCCACATACATATGGTCACCGTATCTTTGATAAAGGAAGCAAGAATAAACAGTGGAGAAAAGACAGCCTCTTCAATAAGTGGTGATGGGAAAACTGGACAGCTTCATGTAAAAGAATGAAATTAGAACACTCCCTAAGACCAAACACACAAAAAAACTTTAAATGGATTAAAGACCTAAATGTAAGGCCAGACACTATTAAACTCTTAGAGGAAAACATAGGCAGAAAACTCCATGACATAAATCACAGCAAGCTCCTTTTTGACCCACCTCCCAGAGAAATGGAAATAAAAACAAAAATAAATGGGACCTAATGAAAGTTAAAACAGCAAAGGAAACCATAAACAAGACAACTATACAACCCTCAGTATGGGAGAAAACATTTGCAAATGAAGCAACTGACAAAGGATTAATCTCCAAAATTTACAAGCAGCTCATGCAGCTCAATATCAAAAAAACAACCCAATCCAAAAATGGGCAGAAGATCTAAACAGACATTTCTCCAAAGAAGATATACAGATTGCCAACAAACACATGAAAGTATGCTCAACATCACTAATCATTAGAGAAATGCAAATCAAAACTACAATGAGATATCATTTCACACTATTCAGAATGGCCATCGTCAAAAAATCTATAAACAATAAATGCTGGAGAGGGTATGGAGAAAAGGGAACACTCTTGCACTGCTGGTGGGAATGTAAATTGATACAGCTACTATGGAGGACAGTATGGAGGTTCCTTAAAAAACTAAAAATAGAACTACCATACGACCCAGCAATCCCACTGTTGGGCATATACCCTGAGAAAACCATAATTCACAAAGTGTCATGTACCACAATATTCATTGCAGCTCTATTTACAATAGCCAGGACATGGAAGCAACCTAAGTGTCCACTGACAGATGAACAGGTAAAGAAGATGTGGCACATATATACAATGGAATATTACTCAGCCATAAAAAGAAACGAAATTGAGTTATTTTTAGTGAGGTGGATGGACCTAGAGTCTGTTATACAGAGTGAAGTAAGTCAGAAAGAGAAAAACAAATACCGTATGCTAACACATATATATGAAATCTAAAAAAAAAAAAAAAAAAAGGTTGTGACGAACCTAGGGGCAAGAATGGAATAAAGATGCAGACCTACTAGAGAATGGACTTGAGGACATGGGGAGGGGGAAGGATAAGCTGGGACAAAGTGAGAGAGTGGCATGGACATATATACACTACCAAATGTAAAATAGATAGCTCGTGGGAAGCAGCTGCATAGCACAGGGAGATCAGCTCGGTGCTTTGTGACCACTTAGAGGGGTGGGATAGGGAGCGTGGGAGGGAGGGAGATGCCAGAGGGAAGAGATATGGGGATATATGTATAACTGACTCACTTTGTTATAAAGCAGAAACTAACACACCATTGTAAAGCAATTATACTCCAATAAAGATGTTAAAAAATAAAAAAATTTAAAAAAAAAAGAAAGGAAAAAAAAAAAAAAAGAGAAACATCTGGTATCATTCACTTTGTCCAGGCTACTGAAACCCAAGAATGCAGAGGTCACATTAAAAATATGTAATAAGAGGAAGAAGAAATTCCAAATGAATCAAAACTTCCTTTAGATCAATGTTCTTAGTCTTTCATGACACAAAGTCCTCAGTGAGAATCTGATGAAAGCTGTGGCCCTGCTGTCCTGAATGTCACATGTTATATGTGATTTTAGGAGTTCCAGAAAGTCAGAGTCCATCTAAACAGCAGGTTATGAAACTGTGCTTTAGATCCATTAAAAAGTCTGTTTAAGAAAAAAATGCTATAACCACTTGTCTAAAAAGAGCCAATATATTTTTACATGTTTTATTTCTGAGCCAGATCACTAATAGGAAACATAAGGCAATAACACAAATCCTTAACCTATTTAGCATTTTTAAGGCCAAAATGGACCATTCAAAGCACCCAGAACACAGGAACAGGATATGTGTCATATTGTCTGAAGTAACCCTCAGCAAACCTTTGGCACACATCAGGGGGATCATTCCCAGCAATAAGGTTTGCTTTAGGCAAATTTTCAAATCTGTAAAAAGAATCTCCACCCCTCAGTTTACTTACAAAATACCGAGATTTAAGATCTCTGGAAGGTTTGGGTAAATGGTTGCTTTTGCACTGAGGAACTGGGCACCAGGGCAGGAGAGAGACTTTCCCCATATAGCTTGTGTGCTAGGTATCTTCTAATTGCTCCTTGAGATCCCACTTGCCACAGTGCTTGTGCCCCAGGAGGCTGACCTGCAGGGGTAGCATCAAGGGTTTCCTGCCCTCTGGATTCAGCTGGGTTGGACAATGGAAAGCAGGACAGAAGGTCAGTGGGAGGGAGTAGAGTAGGGACAGAGTATTTTTTCTGGGCTCTCCCACTCAAGTTTCCCTGAAGTTGGCCATCTCTCCACAGAAGGTTACAGCTCCTCAAGGGCTGACCACTCTACCATAGGACTTGCCCCCTTAGCTCTGATACCCCTCCCTCCCCTCATCCCCAACTGGTTTGGTACTAACCAGGTTACTGCCAGGTTACTGCATCATCCCTTTAAGTTCCCTTACCCCCTTAGCTCTGATATCCCTCCCTCCCCTCATCCCCAACTGGTTTGGTACTAACCAGGTTACTGCATCATCCCTTTAAGTTCCCTTACCCCCTGCTTTTGTAAAAGTTTTCATCATAAGTTAACCCTCCCAGAATAACCTATTTTGAATGCCATCTGTTTCCTGCTGGGACCCTGACTGATTCACTCTTTTTCATATTTTGAATTATATACTATGTGAAGACAAAATAAATAAATTTAAAAATTTTTTAATATATGCTATCTTGGAGTAAAAAATCTGCAGGACTTGGTGACTACCTGGGCCTATCGCACTGGGAGGCAGACGAAGGAGTTAAAGATTTAATGAGAAGTCACCTGGTAAAATTTCAGCAGTACTGCCAAGGTAGTTTGGAATAGGGAAGGATGGAGTGAGGCCAAGGTCCATACAAATTGGAGGAAACAAACCAGACAAGAAGACAAGAGTGTTGCTTCTGCTCTCCCAGTGACAGCTGGGAAGTACAATCACAAATCCACCCACTTAGCAGAGAAGAACCCTCCTTTCTGGGTGAAGATGCATTGTGAGGTATAGCACCCCCTGAAGAGTGTTACACGTGCTCTGCACACCATGGGCTGAGCATTTAAAGACTTATGAGGCTTTCGCCAGCAAGTCCCAACTTCCGTTTAAAGGGCACTATGGGTCTGGCCTGAATGAGGCCCCAGGAGAAAAGATACTAACAAGCTTGTCATTCTCATTGTCAATTTCTTTCCCATTGGTAGTTGGAGAGCCCACCAAGGGTAATGCTTAATGCTTGCTCATTAATACCACACCAGCTGTCATGAGAATGCAGTCAAGTCACAGGTATCACAGCACAGCCTTTTCTGATTAATCATTAGTATTCCCCAGAAAAAACTTACTATCCACATCGGAGATGGCTTTCAAAATTCTTTGTCAACTTCAGGAACTTAACATTTATTCCACTGTCATCAGTATTATGGAAGATGACAACACTAGTTTTTCATGGTTTAAGGTTTCCTCTTTTTAAGAACAAAATACATTTATTTATTTATTTAAAGGAAGGAAAATTTTTTTTAAATTTTTATTTATTTTGTTTTTGGCTGCGTTGGGTTTTCCTTGCTGCGCACGGGCTTTTCTCTAGTTGCGGCGAGCGGGGGCTACTCCTCATTGTGGTACACGGGCTTCTCATTGCAGTGGCTTCTCTTGCTGCAGAGCACGGGCTCTAGGCATGCGGGCTTCAGTAGTTGTGGCACGTGGGCTCAGTAGTTGTGGCTCGCAGGCTACAGAGTGCAGGCTCAGTAGTTGTGGTGCACAGGCTTAGTTGTTCCATGGCATGTGGGATCTTCCCGGACCAAGGCTCCAACCCATGTCCCCTGCATTAGCAGGTGGATTCTTAACCACTGTGCCACCAGGGAAGCCCCAAGAACAAAATATAATTAAAAGTAAGTTTCCCCCACAAAAATTTCAAAATCAGCATGCTGAACTTTAAAAAGGGCTAATATATCTTGCCCTTAGCCCAATGCTAAATTGCCTGAGTTTTTTCCCACCATACAAAAATGGAATGCTAGTTAATGGAATAAAGTTAATGATTTTTTCTAGTTTAATTCTTTACACATTTTTAATAGATTTCAGAAAAGAAAATCAATATGTATGATATATCATGGTATATAGTATACCTTGATATAAACCATGATATATATTTTGATATTATAAATAAGCTCAATCTTTTTATATCAAAAAGTTTTAGAGCTCGTAAGCCATCTATCAAAGGGAATGTGCAATGATACCACCTTTGTCTAAAGCTTTATGCAAACATTATTATATATATCCAATCATTTGTTGCAAAGTAATTATGCAGTTTTCTTTCTAAGATTACTATGTAAGAATCAGAGCTATCTATTGCTAAGAAGCCATTATTCACTGCTAAGAAACCATTCAAATAACATTTGACCTCCAGGGGTTTTCATGTTCCAAGTTTGTGTGCCTGAAACAGGAAAACAGGAAGTGAACATACCATTGGGAGTCTCAGCGAGTTCAATTGGAAAATCTTTTTTTGGAAAGAGTGATTTATTTCTTTACAATGTGCCTTATTGTCAATGCATGTTGCAAATAAGGAAAAAAGCAATGCTTTGTATTTCTACCCAAATCCCAATCATATTGGTATTCTATTAGATTTAGGTTATTTATTTTTTCACGTTTTTCTGCTCTACTTAACGTGAATATGCAAATTTAGTAGAACAGTCTAGTGATGGGCAAAAAAAAAACAATCTATAGATTACCTAATATAATTTATTTACAAAATAAAAGGTCCCTTATAGAGGACTCAAATAATGGCACTGCTCTGTAATGGTTCTCAACAACGTTTTAAGGAAGAAAAGCCACACAATAGACTGTGGGATCTAGAAAAAACTGAAACAACAGGTAATATGGTGGTTTCTGGATGCTACATCTGGATCTTTTATTTTCAGAGGACAAAAGTAAGTAAAACCACTTCTTTCTTGGCCACCTGACAACAATATTGTTTGGATAATCTACGTATGAGATAGCACACAAACAAGATACACTGTGCTATTTCTTAAGTCCTTTTCATTGGCATGGGTAGTAAATGCTGACCCTGGACAACAACTCTTTATAAAGTAAAGGTCTAGTTTAGAGATCTGAAACAAGAGAAGATCTACGAACAAAATGAACCATTAACTTAATGGGACCATCTCAGAATCTTTAGGGAGTTGGGAGAAACTGGTAGTTCACAAGGATTCTCCTTGATCTCCAGGATATATATGGAGGGAAAAATGTGAGGAAAAAAGCACAGAGCAATAATTTGTACTTTTTGTAAAAAGGTATGAGAAACAAGCTTTATGTAAACATTATTATATATCTAATCATTTGTTGCAAAGTAATTATGCAATTTTCTTCTTTATATATATATATATATATATATGCTTGCATTTTTAAAAAGAACTAATGAAAGGATAAGTGAGAAATTAATAAAAAAATGGTAACCTATAAGAAGGGAAGAGGTGGAAACTGGATGGAAAAAACAGATGTAGATGAAACTGCTCTGAGTATACACTTTATATATTTTACCTAGTTTTTAACATGTATATGTCTTAGATATTTCAAAAACTAAATCAAAAGAGAAAATGTTGGTTGTATCCGAAAACAAACTGAAACAGATAACTTATGTATATGCCAAATTGGTAATATAACTAAACAGAGAAAATAAGTATTTAAAGTAAATTTAAAGTATAGTACTTTGACTGTACTTCCTTACTGGGAAATCTAACACCAAAGAAGATACAAAGTAATCTTTAAACATAATTCAGCAGTTTATGATTAGCAAGAAGTAATTAGGTTACTTTTTTTTAAGGAACTATGAATTTTAGTATAAGAAAAAAGATGTACGATATAGAATTTAATACACTGTAAAGTACCTATTGATAATTCTAATTTTAAAATAACTCACAATTTTTAAATCTGTCCCATAAAAGAGCCTAGAAGTAATACCCCAATAGCAATAAACACATACAGGATCCAGATTTCAGTCTCCAGAGCCATTTCCCGTTGCTCTAGGAGGGGTGAACTTCCTATTCTGTCTTGTTTGTGTTAATATCATACATGAAAGCCATAATCTTTGTTAGGAAGGCCCCTACCCACATGACAACAGATAAGAAGACAGAAATAAAATCAGAAAACGTCACACCCCCTGGCAAAAATCAAGAAGCTTTAGGAAAGTGACTTTCAAACTTTAATTTGCATAAGGATCACTTTGAGCCTATTTAAAATACAGATGGCTGGGTCCCACAACCCAGCAAGTCTGACTTAGTAAGTCTGGAATGGGACTTCTCATTTTTAACAATCATCCCAGCTAATACTGATGACAGTGATCAGAAAACTGAGTTTGAAAATCACAGTTTTAGGGGAAAGCATAACAGACATTTTCTAGTTCTATCTTTCCTTCTATATTTATTATATATGAGGAAAAAGGAAGAATTGAAAGTGGTTGCCTCATGGGAAAGTGGACAACTATTAAATTCATTTTAAAGTGCATATATGTTGGGCAATTCCCTGGTGGTCCAGTGGTTAGGACTTGGGGTTTTCACTTCAGAGGCCTAGGCTCGATCCCTGGTCGGGGAACTAAGATCATGCAAGCCATGTGGTGCCACGAAAAAATATGTATGTGTGTGTGTGTGTGTGTGTGTTTACATATATATAAACTTGATTAAAAATAAAAACTCCAAGGGAAAAAACAATAAATGCCTCTGCTCCACCCCACAAATTTCACCCCACAAAGTGCAAAATGAATCACAGAGATTTTTAGATTAGTAATAAAAGAACAATACATGAGAATATTAAACCTCATCATTTGCCGGGACATGTGCTCAAGGAAAAATCCAAGCCGTCTAGCTTCAGAAGTCAAGCTCTTAATATTTCCTGGGCTTTGCTTGGCTTTGGTAAGAAGATTTAATGCACTAAGATGAAATGTGATGGTTGGAGGTGTGGTTCCATTTCCTCCTTAAGTTGCATCATTGCAGCTTTTTTTATTTGATCCAACATATTCCTTTTACCATTTAGCTTCTCTGAACCTCTTTCCTGAAACCAAATGCTTGCAGCTATGCACGCCTGTGATGATTGATTCCAAATGTACAGAGAAGGGTGTCAGGGATGGCAGAGACAGCCGAGTTATATGGACAGAGCAAGAATCCACAGTTGCTTTACTTTGCTATGATATGGGGAAATTGTTTAGGTATTTTACTACTATCTTTCTAGCTCTTTAAAAGGAGATCAAGATGTTTCTACTTCATAGCTAATCACCGTTTATTAACGGCTTCCCAATGTCTTAGTCTGCCCAAACTGCTATAAAAAAATACCAGAGCTTGAGTGGCTTAAACAATTTACTTCTCACAGTTTTGGAGGCTGGGAAGTCCAAGGTCAAGGTGCCCACAGATTCAGTGTCTGGTGAGCACAACTCTTCCTAGCTTGCAGATGGTGGCCTTCTTGATTATCCTCTCATAGCTGAGAGAGAGAAAGCTTTGGTCTCTTCCTCTTCTTATGAGGGCACTAATCCCATCCAGGGGCTCCATCCTCATGACCTCGTCTAAACCCAATTACCTCCCAAAGTCCCCACTTCCTAATGCCATCACACTGGAAGATAAGCATTCAACAAATGAATTTTGGGAGGACACATTCAGTCCATAATACCAATCTGCAGATAACATTTATTAGGGTTCAAATCAGCTCAACCAACTTTAACCCCCTAACTCCTTCTGAGATGGTTTTTAAAGTTCTTTTGCTCTCCAGAAGAATGGTATATTCAGTACCCACAATCGATTTCTTTTTCTTTTTAATTACATCCTTGGTACTTTATTTAGAATGAGAAGTCAAAAGTTTCACACTATATGTTGAACTATTAGATAATGTTTCTACCCCGTACCAATGATCACTACATAGACCTGAGCATATATAGTCATGGCTCTATATGGGGATCACCTGGGGAGCTCTACAAGCCAGAAGATTCCCAGGTCCTCCCCAACAGTTCTACTGAATCAGAACCTCTGTGGGTGGAACATGGCTTGGGAATCATTTCTCCAAAAGTCCCCCAAGTGATTCTGCTGCAGTCAGTCTGAGAATCAGCATTTGGAGGTCATTGGAATAACACATTTCTCAATAGAATGATGACTTGGGAAATGTTGGCTGAGAAATTTCCAAAATTAACATGACAGACACCAAACCACAGCTCTAGGAAGTTCAGAGACTATAAAGCTGGATAAATACCAATATATCTATACTTGGGCATTTCATATTCAAACTGCAGCAAATCAAAGACAAAGAAAATCTTGAAAGAAGTTACAGGGAAAAAAATCCACCTTATCTATAGAGAAACGAGGATGATAATTATAGTAGAATTTTCTACAGAAACCATGCATGCAAAAAGAGAGTGGAATGAAATATCTAAAGCTGAAAGAAAAAAAACTTAGCAAACTAGAATTCTATATCTAGCTAAATTATTCTTAAAAGTAGAGAAGAAATATAAAGACTTTCTCAGACAAATATTGAAGGAATTCCTCACCAGCACACCTGTCCTGCAAACAACGTTAAAAGAGATTTTTCAGAGAGAAGGAAAATGATATACGCCAGAAACTCAGCTCTATGTAAAGATAGAGTGTCAGAGAAGGAATAAGTGAAGGTAAAATAAAATCTTCAATTTTTCTTATTTTTAATTTATCTAACAGTAATAATGATAACAATATATACCATATGGATAGATGAAATGAATGACAGCAACATTATAAGGGACAGGAAGTAGGAATTAGAAATACTCTAAGATATCTGTACTACTGGAGAAGTGGTATAGTTTTATTTGAAAGTGAACTTAGACTGGTTGTAAAGATATACTGTAAGCTCTAGAGAAATACCAAAAAAATTTTTTGAATAAGTATAACTGATACGCTAACAGAGGAGAGAAAATGGAATTATATAAAAAGTTCAATTAAAACCAGAGATGACGGGGCTTCCCTGGTGGTGTGGTGGTTGCAAGTCCGCCTGCTGATGCAGGGGACATGGGTTCGTGCCCCGGTCTGGGAAGATCCCACATGCCGTGGAGTGACTGGGCCCGTGAGCCATGGCCGCTGAGCCTGCGCGTCCGGAGCCTGTGCTCCACAATGGGAGAGGCCACAACAGTGAGAGGCCCTCGTACGACAAAAAAACAAAACAAAACAACAACAACAAAAAAAACCCAGAGATGACAAAAAAGAGGAGGGGGGAAGGAGAAAAAGGAACAAAGAATAAGTACAACAAATAGAACATTCGAAACATGATAGATATCAATCCAATTATGTCAGTAATCACTTTGTGAATGGTCTAAATATATTGATTAAAAGACAGAAATCATCTGAGTTAACAAAAAAAAGTTGTTGTATACAAGAAACCCAATTTACATATAAAGACACAGATATTTATTTGTTTATTTTTGGCTGCTTTGGGTCTTTGTTGCTGTGCGCGGGCTTTCTCTAGTTGTGGCAAGCGGGGGCTATTCTTCGTTGCAGTGCACGCGCTTCTCATTGCGGTAGCTTCTCTTGCTGTGGAGCACGGGCTCTAGGCGCGTGGGCTTCAGGAGTTGCGGCAAACAGGCTTAGCAGCTCTGCGGCATGTGGGATCTTCATGGACCAGGGATCGAACTCATGTCCCCTGCATTGGCAGGCAGATTCTTAACGACTGAGCAACCAGGGAAGTCCCAAGACACAGATATTTTAAAAATAAAGGGATGGAGAAAACCTATCCACCAATTTGTTTCGTTAACAGTCCTTTCCTGATGGCTGAAAAATAAATAAGAAGCAACTGTGCCTAAAAAACAGTGATTCTTACCCTCCAGAAATCCATTTTAAAATATCATCATTAATGGTGAATAAGAGAGAAATAAAAGCCTCAGTGCCTAGAAAAGCAAGGCATGTCAGGCTGGAATTAAGAAAAATTTAATCATCATCATTCTCCCACAAATCATACTTTTTGTCTAAACGCGAGAATGAAAAAAAGGATTCTTCTGAACAAAAACAAATGTTTATAATCTTTTGAAATAAATTTTTAACATAAACTTAAAATTTTTCAACCAAATTTTCTCAATTTTATTTTCTTTTAGCTAAAGAACTATCATTTCGACTCTTCCTTAGGAGGGTTTTGTTTTGGTCTTTGTCTTTTAAATATTGGTGAAGAATCTAATTAATTTCTGTACTGTAAAAAGTATCTGTACAAAAAGGACACACATGGAATGTTCTCTCACCCTCCTTCCCCACAAGTAAGTTGTGGTGGTGTTTCTCTCATTGTACTTTTCTGAAGAACATCGCAGCAACCGTCAAGAACTTTTTTTTTTTTAAACATTTATTTCTTGCATTGCTCTATTTAGCCAACCCTTAATATTGCCCTGAAAGCCAGCTATTCTGCAGCTTATTTACTCCTTACGCGGGCCTCTCACTGTTGTGGCCTCTCCCGTTGCGGAGCACAGACTCCGGACGCGCAGGCTCAGCGGCCATGGCTCACGGGCCCAGCCGCTCCGCGGCATGTGGGATCCTCCAGGACCAGGGCACGAACCCGTGTCCCCTGCATTGGCAGGCAAACTCTCAACCACTGCGCCAACAGGGAAGCCCCGTCAAGAACTTTTAAAACATTTCTACTCTTTAACCAGCAAACCTACATTTAAGAATGCATCCTGAGGAAACTTTTAGGGATGGCACAAATATTTACATAGAAGGATATTCATCAGAGTTGTTCTTAACAGTGAAAAAAAAAAAAGAAAACTCAAATACTCAACAACAGAGAAGTAATTAACTATTTCAAAACAATATTAATGTATTATATAATAATTATATAATATATACCATATTATATATAGTAATGTTCATATTACAATAAGGCCAAAATTTAAATGTATTTTATTAAATCTAGAAATAAGTATCTTTTTCATTCTAGATATTTCCAATGCATAGTTAAGAGCTCTGGAGCCAAGTTAATTGAGTTCAAAGACAGCTCCACCACTTACTAGTTGGGTGATAAGCAAATTTTTTAACCCCTCTGAGCCTCAATTTTTTTCTTCTCCAAAATGGAGGTAATAATTGTACCTATTGCATTACATTGATTAACTAGGATATGTACATGTTAAACTATTAGAATAGGGCCTGACACATAGTAAAAGTTCAATAAATGCTGCCTATTATTAATTTTATTATGTCTTTCTAGTTACTAATACTCAACTTCTTTCATGACCCTCCAAGGTCTATCCTGCTAAAACTGCTATTTCACAAACCCCTTTCTCTAAGTAAAATATAATAACTCAAAAACATGTTTTCCCCTATAAGAGCAGTTATATTTTTTAATGTTAAGTATACAAATTGTCTATACACAGTGTTAAATATGCTTTTTCAAGATCAAATTTTGAAATTTTATATTCTATTTTGACAATGCATAACACCCAGCAAAATCTAAATTATGTCACCTCATTCAAAGTTATGATACTATTTCTCTTCTACTAGAATAAGACAATATCATTATAACATTCTACCACTGAGAATGTTTCTCACAAAGGTATCATCCAATGAATAATAGATTTCTTCCAGAACAAGAGTATGGATCTAATACATGAAGAATGAAGTTTAATTTATGTTATATTTTCATGAAGTTTATACATTGACCCTTGAACAATGCAGGTTTGAATTCACTGGGTCCACTTACACAAGGATATTTTTCGATAGTAAATATTAGAGTACTACACCGTCTGCACTTGGTTGAATCCATGGGTATGGAGAAATTAAGGATACAGAAGGCCGACTATAAATTATACTCAGATTAACATCTGCATTGTTCAAAGTCAATTGCACTTCTTTAAATGAATGTATGACCATGTTATTACTAAAGAATATCAAATAATTAAGAGATAATTATAAACTAATAATGTAAACAAATTATAATGCAGTCTAGCTTAAGTCATATTTGATATAGAAGGAAGGTTATTTGCAGGGATCACCTTCCATTCAAACACAAATATTACCTAATAATGTTGCTTACCAGGTTGACTTAATAGAACAAAAATGCTGAGTCTATCATTTCAATATTCAATATCAGTTGTCTTATTTAATTAGTTTAAATCAGTAATAATTTAATTTAAACACTCCATTTTTTAAATCTTTTTTTAAAATTCTTTAATTTTATTTTTTTATACAGCACGTTCTTATTAGTTATCCATTTTATACACATTAGTGTATATATGTCAATCCCAAACTCCCAATTCATCACACCACCCCGGCCCCTGCTGCTTTCCCTCCTTGGTGACCATATGTTTGTTCTCTACATCTGTGTCTCAATTTCTGCCCTGCAAACCAGTTCATCTGTACCATTTTTCTAGGTTCCACATATATGCGTTAATATATGATATTTGTTCTTCTCTTTCTGACTTACCTCATTGTGTATGACAGTCTCTAGATTCATCCATATCCCTACAAATGACCCAATTTCATTCCTTTTTATGGCTGAGTAATATTCCACTGGATATATGTACCACGTCTTTTGTATCCATTCATCTCTTGATGGGCATTTAGGTTGCTTCCGTGACCTGCCTATTGTGAATAGTGCTGCAATGAACATTGGGGTGCATGTGTCTTTTTGAACTATGGTTTTCCTTGTGTATATGCCCAGTAGTGGGATTGCTGGATCATATGGTAATTCTACTTTTAGTTTTTTAAGGAACCTCCATACTGTTCTCCATAGTTGCTGTATCAATTTACATTCCCACCAACAGTGCAAGAGGGTTCCCTTTTCTCCACACCCTCTACAGCATTTGTTGTTTGTACATTTTTTGATGATGCCCATTCTAAATGGTGTGAGATGATACTTCACTATACTTTTGATTTGCATTTCTCTAATAATTAGTGATGTTGAACAGCGTTTCATGTGCTTCTTGGCCATCTATCTGTATGTCTTCTTTGGAGAAATGTCTGTTTAGGTCTTCTGCTCATTTTTGGATTGCATTGTTTGTTTTTTTAATATTGAGCTACATGAGCTGTTTATATATTTTGGAGATTAATCCTTTGTCCGTTGATTCGTTTGCAAATATTTTCTCCCATTCTGAGGGTTGTCTTTTTGTCTTGTTTGTAGTTTCCTTTGCTGTGCAAAAGCTTTTAATTTTCATTAGGTCAGATTTGTTTATTTTTCTTTTTATTTCCATTACTCTAGGAGGTGGGTTAAAACATCTTGCTGTGATTTATGTCAAACAGTGTTCTTCCTATGTTTTCCTCTAAGAGTTTTATAGTGTCTGGTCCTACATTTAGCTCTTCAATCCATTTTGAGTTTATTTTTGTGTATGGTGTTAGGGAGTGTTCTAATTTCATACTTTTATATGTAGCTGTCCAGATTTCCCACCACCACTTATTGAAGAGACTGTCTTTTCTCTATTGTATATCCTTGCCTCCTTTGTCATAGATTAGTTAGCTGCAGGTGTGTGGGTTTATCTCTGGGCTTTCTATCCTGTTGCATTGATCTATGTTTCTGTTTTTCTGCCAGTACCATATTGTCTTGTTTACTGTAGCTTTGTAGTATAGTCTGAAGTCAGGGAGACTGATTCCTCCAGCTCCACTTTTTTCCCTCAAGACTGCTTTGGGTATTCAAGGTCTTTTGTGTCTCCATACAAATTTTAAGATTTTTTGTTCTGGTTCTGTAAAATATGCCATTGGTAATTTCATAGGGATTGTATTGAATCTGTAGATTGCTTTGGGTAGTATAGTCATTTTCACAATACTGATTCTTCCAATCCAAGAACATGGTATATCTCTCCATCTGTTGGTATCATCTTTAATTTCTTTCATCAGTGTCTTATAGTTTTCTGCCTACAGGTCTTTTGTCTCCCTAGGTAGGTTTATTCCTAGGTATTTTATTCCTTTTGTTGCAGTGGTAAATGGGAGTGTTTCCTTAATTTCTCTTTCAGATTTTTCATCATTGGTGTATAGGAATGTAAGAGATTTCTGTGCATTAATTTTGTATCCTGCAACTTTACCAAATTCATTGATTAGCTCTAGTAGTTTTCTGGTAGCATCTTTAGGATTCTCTATGTATAGTATCATGTCATCTGCAAACAGTGATGGTTTTACTTCTTCTTTTCCAATTTGTATTCCTTTAATTTATTTTTCTTCTCTGATTGCCATGGCTAGGACTCCCAAAACTATGTTGAATAATAGTGGTGAGAGTGGACATCCTTGTCTTGTTCCAGATCTTAGAGGAAATGCTTTCAGCTTTTCACCAATGACAAGGATGTTTGCTTTGGGTTTGTCATTTATGGCCTTTATTATGTTGAGGTAGGTTCCTTCTGTGCCCACTTTCTGGAGAGTTTTTATCACAAATGGATGTTGAATTTTGTCAAAAGTTTTTTCTGCATTTATTGAGATGACCATATCATTTTTATTCTTCAATTTGTTAATATTGTGTATCACATTGATTGATTTGCGTATATTGAAGAATCCTTGCATTCCTGGGATAAATCCCACTTGATCATGGTGCATGATCCTTTTAAAGTGTTCTTGGACTCTGTTTGCTAGTATTTTGTTGAGGATTTTTACATCTATATTCATCAGTAATATTGTTCTGTAATTTTCTTTTTTTGTAGTATCTTTGTCTGGTTTTGGTATCAGGGTGATGGTGGCCTCATAGAATAAGTGTGGGAGTATTCCTTCCTCTGCAATTTTTTGGAAGAGTTTGAGAAGGATGGGTGTTAGCTCTCCTCTATATGTTTGACAGAATTCACTTGTGAAGCCAAATGGTCCTGGACTTCAGTTTGCTGAAGATTTTTAATTGTAGTTTCAATTTCATTACTTGTGATTGGTCGGTTCATATTTTCTGTTTCTTCCTGGTTCAGCCTTGGAAGGTTATACCTTTCTAAGAATTTGTCCATTTCTTCCAGGTTGTCCATTTTATTGGCATAGAGTTGCTTGTAGTAGTTTCTTAGGATGCTTTCTATTTCTGCGGTGTCTCTTGTAACTTCTCTTTTTTCATTTCTAATTTTATTGATTTGAGTCCTCTCCCTCTGTTTCTTGATGAGTCTGGGTAATGGTTTATCAATTTTATTTATCTTCTCAAAGAACCAGCTTTCAGTTTTATTGATCTTTGCTATTGTTTTCTTTGTTTCTATTTCATTTATTTCTGCTCCAATTTTTACAATTTCTTTCCTTCTGCTAACTTTGGGTTTTGTTTCTTCTTCTTTCTCTAGTTCCTTTAGGTGTAAGATTAGATTGTTTATTTGAGATTTTTCTTGTTTCTTGAGGTAAGTTTGTACTGCTATAAACTGCCCTCTTAGAACTGCTTTTGCTGCATTCTATAGGTTTTGGATCGTCGTGTTTTCATTGTCATTTGTCTCTAGGTATTTTTTGATTTCCTCTTTGATTTCCTCAGTGATCTCTTGGTTATTAAGTAGTGTATTGTTTAGCCTCCATGTGTTTGTATTTTTTACATTTTTTTCCCTGTAATTCATTTATAAACTCATAGCATTGTGGTCATAAAACACGCTTGATATGATTTCAATTATCTTAAATATACTGAGGCTTGATTTGTGACCCAAGATGTGATCTATCCTGGAGAATGTTCCATGCACACTTGAGAAGGAAGTGTAATCTGCTGTTTTTGGATGTAATGTCCTATAAATATCAATTAAATCTATCTGGTCTGTTGTGTCATTTAAAGCTTGTGTTTCCTCATTAATTTTCTGTTTGCATGATCTGTCCATTGGCTTACATGAGGTGTTAAAGTCCCCCACTATTACTGTGTTACTGTCGATTTCCTCTTTTATAGCTGTTAGCAGTTGCCTTATGTATTGATGTGCTCCTATGTTGGGTGTATATATATTTATAATTGCTATATCTTCTTCTTGGAATGACCCCTTGATCATTATGTAGTGTCCTTCCTTGTCTCTTGTAACATTCTTTATTTTAAAGTCTATTTTATCTGATATGAATATTGCTACTCCAGATTTCTTTTGATTTCCTTTGCATGGAATATCATTTTCTATCCCCTCACTTTCAGTCTGTATGTGTCTCTAGGTCTGAAGAGTGTCTCTTGTAGACAGCATATATATGGGTCCTGTTTTTGTATCCATTCAGCGAGCCTGTGTCTTTTGGTTGGAGCATTTAATCCATTCACGTTTAAGGTAATTATCTACATGTATGTTCCTGTGACCATTTTCTTAATTGTTTTGGGTTTGTTTTTGTAGGTCCTTTTCTTCTCTTGTGTTTCAGACTTAGAGAAGTTCCTTTAGCATTTGTTGTAGAGCTGGTTTGGTGGTGCTGGATTCTCTTAGCTTTTGCTTGTCTGTAAAGCTTTTGATTTCTCCATCGTATCTGAATGAGATCCTTTCTGGGTAGAGTGATCTTGGTTGTAGGTTCTTCCCTTTCATCACTTTAAGTATATCATGCCACTCCCTTCTGGCTTGTAGAGTTTCTGTGGAAAAATCAGCTGTTAGCCTTATGGGAGTTCCCTTGTACGTTATTTGTCGTTTTTCCCTTGCTGCTTTCAATAATTTTTCTTTGTCTTTAATTTTTGCCAATTTGATTACTATGTGCCTCGGCATGTTTCTCCTTGGGTTTGTCCTGTATGGGACTCTCTGCTTCCTGGACTTGGATGGCTAATCCTTTCCCATGTTAGGGAAGTTTTCGACTACAATCTCTTCGAATATTTTCTCGGGTCCTTTCTTTCTCTCTTCTCCTTCTGGGACCTCTATAATGCAAATGTTGTTGCATTTAATGTTGTCCCAGGGGTCTCTTAGGCTGTCTTCATTTCTTTTCATTCTTTTTTCTTTATTCTGTTCCATGGCAGTGACTTCCACCATTCTGTCTTCCAGGTCACTTATCCATTCTTCTGCCTCAGTTATTCTGCTATTGATTCCTTCTAGTGTATTTTCATTTCCATTATTGTATTGCTCATCTTTGTTTGTTTGTTCTTTAATTCTTCTAGGTCTTTGTTAATCATTTTTGCATCTTCTCGATCTTTGCTTCCATTCTTTTCCTGAGGTCCTGGATCATCTTCACTATCATTATTCTGAATTCTTTTTCTGGAAGGTTGCCTATCTCCACTTCATTTAGTTGTTTTTCAGGGGTTTTATCTTGTTCCTTCATCTGTTACATAGCCCTCTGCCTTTTCATCCTGTCTATGCTTCTGTAAACACTCCATTTTTAACCATTTTAGTATAAATATTAACAATGCTGCTTCTAAAAGTCCCTTGGCCCTCCAATCTCTTTGTTTCCCAAATGCCAACCAAGCTGCTATATTCCAAATTATATGAGTTTGAGCCTTGAGTCATTTTTAGAACTAATTTCGTCCCATTTTACCGATACATCAAGGAAAGATTATATGAATTAACTCTTAAAACACTATGACACGCTTTAAAAGGCACACACCTAACAAACACGGAGAAGTCACTTTCTGAGAATTAGTGAATTTTGTGCCTAAATTTATCTTCAAAGTGGGGATAAGTTACAGTTCTACATGAGGAATGGCACACTCCATGCAGTGGGCTTCATCAGTTGTATGACTTCCACGCCCACCCCCACACCAAGCCTCAGCCTGAGCTACTGCAGTGACAATTATGGTTTTGTCTGACCAAAATGGTACCCTGCTTCTATAGGGGACCTGCTCCTCCCTCCCAACTATCACTTGTCAATCACAATGCCCCACCCCTTGCTGCCTGCAATCATTTTTTAGAAAAATATCATTTTCAGGAGTGAAGAATAAAACTAACATAGAGAAACAGATTGGAAAAGAAAAAAAAAAACAGAATGAATAGATGTGAAGCTATTCAAATCACTATATCCAGATGACCCTTAAGCTAGCTCCAACCTGTGTACCTTTCAGTGTTCTGTTATCTTGCACAGTAAGTTCTTTCCACCAAAGCCATGACTAGTTAAAACTGGGTGGCTGTCACATGCAACCAAAAGAGGCTTGAGCCAAATTCATAAACATACAATTCAGACAAGAGATCTCTGATCATTTCACATGAGATATATTTGAAAGTAGGTCAGTTTCTGGCACCCTCGAGCCAGAGTGTCCCACTGGCTGTCCTTTCATGGTTACCCTAAACGATTTGTTCAAAGTGAAGTACAGCCAGAGGCAGGTTTATCCTGAATCTAAGAACCCCTTCCAAGCACAGTTTTCTTCCAAGTCCTACAGAAGACCTCAGCAATATGTTCACATGGTCTTATATTTTTTTTTGTATTTGCAAAAGATATTTAACCACAATGGGCTGGAATAGCTGTGGGCATTTTTGGCATCCAGATAAAGGGAAAGTAGAATTGGGAAAACACTTATGTGGTTCCCATCACTTTCGTGTAGGGTTAAATTATTGCTAGTCTTAGTGGTATAGGGACGGCATCCAGGTACACTCCCACAGCCTTATGCCAACTCAGTCATCAATATGACAAGAAGGTGCAGGGCCAAAGTCATAACACTGAAAGGATGTGCCCTGTGACAGCTGACGCTGAAGGATACCAGTGGTGGAGATGAAAGGTTTGAAATAAAAGCTAATCCCAAGCTAATCTGTGGGAAATTTTTCCAGTCACTGAGGTCTAAAATTACAGGCAGAGGATTCCATTATCACTGATGCCTAGTCAAAATTCAAAGTGCTCTCCTGTCAGAAATATATTCAATACAAATGCACTATTCTTTTTTCTTTTTTAACGGGAAATGGCATATTTTATAAAGTCTGAATACATCATTTTAACTGCAATTTGAAAGATATTTCAATAAAACTAGAGAAAATTATGATGCTTGATTTGGGTATATTTACAAAGGGTACCTTCTTTTGTCGTTTTTAAATTTATTAAACAACTAAAAGAAAATTTAGATTAAAAAAATTAATGGCGCTTTCCTGGTGGCGCAGTGGTTGAGAGTCCGCCTGCCGATGCAGGGGACACGGGTTCGTGCCCCGGTCCGGGAAGATCCCACATGCCGTGGAGCGGCTAGGCCCGTGAGCCATGGCCGCTGAGCCTGCGCGTCCGGAGCCTGTGCTCTGCAACAGGAGAGGCCACAACAGTGAGAGGCCCGCGTACCGCAAAAAAAAATTAATGGAATCTGAAACAAAAGTGACCAAGAACAGCCATGTAACCAATTGAAATTATCTTGACACTGATAAGGAAATGTTATAAATTTTTCATTTTGTAACAAAGGCAGCAATCCATCAAAAAGAAATAAAAATAATGAATAAGTTCTTGAGTTGTTTAAAAATTATAATTATGAAGAGGAGTTAATCATATGATCATACTAGAAAAAGATTTAAATATCTTACTAATTTGATACGAAATACTGACATGAGTGAAGATAATGCAAAACTCATAGTATGTCACTAAAAAAAGACACTGATGACAAACCATTTAATTAGGGTCATTAATTCAGAGTATTTAAGATAAGTCATGGTCCCCCCAGAACTTGAAATGCCAAAAAATCTTGCTGCTTATTATGACAGAGGTTTTCCCAAATTTGGTCCAAAGTCCCCTAAATTTACAAGACATTATTAATGACAAGATGGAAAGCTGAAAGAAAATATTCTAAATTACCAATAATTGAAAGTCAATTTCAATCAACCTTGCTACTGGAAAAACTGAATTATCTCTAGATTCTCTCTATAGAAAATTATATTTCAAAATGATTATCATATGAAGAGAGATAATTAGAAAGTATGCAGCCACTGTACATAGAATTAAAATAAAGTAGTAAAGTGGTGTGTCAGGCAATTAATTTTTTAATGTTATTTTTCCATATTTTGTGATGTTTCCTATATTTGTTGGCCTTTAAAAATATTAATTTCTTTTCTCATTCTATATAAATGTTCATATCCATACCTAACTTTGTATTTATCATTTTGTATCTTTTTTCTTTAAAAGAGTCATCAAAATTATGTAACTTTCAGGCCTTAGGAAACCTGCAGCCAACCATGGATCCAGACCTGTATCATATTAATAAAATTCCAAGTTAAGCCTACATGAGTCAAGGTTAATGTGGCAGATTTAATATCTCTCTCTGCCTGATCCCTTCACCCACCTAATCTGGCATCTGTGTTTAATTAGGTGCTCTCTGGCTCCCATGATCTCATATCCATCCAGTCCAAGAATCAAGATCTGAGCCTGTTAATATTCTGATACAAACCTCCAAAAGCAAGTTAGGTCTGGAAAGAGTACTTTTCTAGTGCCTTAAAAGTCAAATTGTTCAAAGGCAATAGATCCCATGGTGATGGCAACAGCATTGGGCCCACAGGCTCCAAAATCTCCCTCCTCAGTAGGAAACTTCTGCTTATTTAGACAGCTTCTACACCCCCTGCAATGCCCAGAAGCTTCCCTGCTTCCCCAGGCCCCGACATGCAGAAGGTGGCAGCCTTGTATTCCTATACATTAAGGAGCTGCGCCCTTCCTGTATCTCCTTCCTCCAAGCCCCGTTTCCTTGTCGCACTGTCACCAATAACTTCCTCATTAACACCAAGTCATCAGTTTAATCTGAGCCTACCATTCACAATCCCCAAAGCCTTGAATTATACACTATTGGTTAATGACTTTCAATTGAAGATGGGAATGATCCACCCAAATGTAGACTTGGCCTTCCCTCCAGAGTGGCCTTCTCTTCTGCTCTGGCATTTCCCCAGAACACGCTGATTCATTTTCCTTCATTCAGAACAAAATGCAACACCAACCGGACAACCAGGCACTCTCCTATCCTTATAATATACAAATGCATTGGGAAGCGAGTGGGTAATTATTGCTTTATAGTAATAGAGCATAAAATTCCCACATTCAGTACTAAATTAACCAAAAGTCAATCTATGCTGATGCTTACGAGGGCTCTAGAAAGCAAGACACCCCCCCACCATAGAGAAAAAAAATATTTTACTAAAAATTCAACTTATGTTTGCAAAAGCATTGAAACTGTTAATCTAAGAAGCAGAATATATATTGCTTAAGAGCATAAACTCTGGCACTAAATTGTCTTGTTTTGAATCTCAGCTCTACCACCAACTTCATGGGTGGCCTTATAAAATTTACTTAATCTCTCTGTGCCTCGGTTTATTATTGTAAATTTTGAACACATTTATATACATGAAATGCTTAGAACAGTGCCTGGCACACAGTAAGTGGTAAGTGCTTTCATCATTTAGAAAATTAGAACTTTGTGGGACCTCCTTATTTTACAGCTTAGTGTTCTATTATTTTAAATGACATTTTACATGGTCACCATCCTCTCTTCAGTGCCGCCGGCCTCAAAGTTCATAATTTGATCCTAGATATCTTGGGCCTTTATTTCCCTAACTGTGGTCCAGAATATGTTAATAGGTGTTTTCACCAGCTCTGCCTGCCCCTCCCAAAGTAACACATGACCAAGAAAGTTTGAGAAATGCTAAATTAAGCAAGTTTCTTTACCTCAGGGCTTCTCCTGCCTCACCCAGCTCATTGACTTTATATGTCCTAGGAAGAAAAATCAGCTTCCCAGGCCCTCAAATCTCCAAGAAAGCCCCAGCTGCTGCAGTGCTGCTTAAATGGTGTAAGATTCATTTAGGTTTTCAAGTCTTTCTTATATTTTCTTCCCAGACCCTCCTAACTATTGTGTCTCAGGCCTTGTGTCTGCCTGTCTACCAGATAGATGCAAGCAACCAAAAACAATCCTGTACATTGCTGAGTGCTCATTTGAGACTCTCAGGTAGATCAAGGTCATTCCCCAGGCACCACACGCTCATCTGTATACAAATCCAAGAGGCAGATACAGACAGTGCAGAGCATTTCCCAAATTTCTCTGACCATCGAAACTTTTCTTTAGGAACACTGAAAATCATCTCCAGAAATATCAGTTGCCCTTAAACAGTGATAAGATTTTTTTTCAAAGTTTCTGAAAATACTTGTCTTTTGACTCAAAGAGTCTCCTTTTCTTAAAGAACAAGATTTCCCTACTTTGAACAAGATTTCTCTACCTTGAACAAGATTCCTCTGCTTTTGGACACGATAATCTGTCTTCTATTTGTTTCCCAAATTTAAAATAGTCAAATATTTTACAACATCTTATTTAATTCTGGCCTACAACTCTGTCTTGGAAAAATTCAAAGAATGATTTTCAGGATACATCTAATTTGAGGGAAAATCCAAATGAATGAAGTTCATTCTAATCCTTTGGAAGCTGCATAGAATATTTGAGCTACAGCGGTAGCACCACAGATCCACTTGATTCCCAGGTAAAGCCACATGTCTAACCTTGAGCAGCTGTAAATGCAATAATTCATAGTTGTAATAACTGAGCAAGTTATTTAACTTCCCTAAGCTTGAGTTTCCCCATCTGTAAAAGAAAATGATCATGAGGTTTAAATGAGATGGTGTATATACATAAGTTTCTGGAACAAAGAAGGCCACTTTATTTATTTATTTATTTATTTTTTTTTTTTTTTGCGGTACGCGGGCCTCTCACTGCTGTGGCCTCTCCGGCCGCAGAGCACAGGCTCCGGACGCGCAGGCCCAGCGGCCATGGCCCACAGGCCCAGCCGCTCCGCGGCATGTGGGATCCTCCCGGACCGGGGCACAAACCCGCGTCCCCTGCATTGGCAGGCAGACTCCCAACCACTGCGCCACCAGGGAAGCCCACTTTATTTATTTTTTAAATATTTGTTTGTTTGTTTATTTGGCTGCACCAGGTCTTAGTTGCGGCATGCGGGATCTTTTAGTTGTGGCATGTGAACTCTTAGTTGCGGCATGTGGGATCTAGTTCCCTGACCAGGGATCAAATCCCGGCCCCCCGCATTGGGAACGTGGAGCCTTAGCCACTGACCACCAGGGAAATCCACAAAGAAGACCACTTTAAATGGTCAGTTTCTTTCTTGAGTTATAGTTGTTTAATTTTCTGCCTCCCTACTGCTGCTTTAAATTTGTTTCTTCCAGATCTCCCAAGACTCCTTGTTCTCCACAGGGACAGCAACAGCATGCCTCCTGCAGCTGTTTGCCTTTCCCAAAGAAAATTTTATTCGTTTTCATAATTTCCTGCTACAACTCTTTTTCATTCTGACCCCACGTAGTCACTGAAAATCAGAATCAATTTTGCAATCCGTGTAGCTACTTTGTTGGCAATAACGTGTGCTTTTCTCACAAAGAATTACTAGTTCTAACTAAAGCTTCCAACACTTCACAAATTACATCCTCCTCTTATTTCAGCCAATCCTACTCCTTTGGACTGAGCTCAACCTCCCTAAAAATGAATTGTTTCTTGGGTTAAGATCAAGAAGGAAGTGAAAACAGTCTCAAAAAATGGTCATCTACTAGGGTGGAGGTCAGTTTCTCTAGGTATGATGATTCACCTCTTCCAAGCTGCCTAAAGGAGAGGGTCCTGCCTCACCCAGCTCATTGACTTTATCTGTCCTCAATCATGTCTGGTCTTTCTCCTCTCTGGTTTATCAAATAAAATTTCCCTTCGAAATTGTGTCCTTTCTTGGCTTTCATAAATGCACATGAACTATTTAGCTTTTCTTTTAAGCCATTAAATATTCTCTTCACAGAGAAGAAAACAACAGTATCTTGTTCAGCAGAAAGTTGTTCTTGTGACAGAATTCCCTGACATTGGTAAAGTCCTTTGGGGAATCACACCTACCCCCACATTCAGTTCCTGTGGTTTGGGAAGGATCCCCAGCTCCAGCGGTAGGTCCAGACTAACCTCAGGCAATGGCTACATCCTATTTCCTGGTTTTGGTACCTGGTTCAGGGATGGGCATGTGAGTCAATCAAAGCCGCTGGAAGACAATGAGACTCACTGGGACAGAGGCAGGCAGTCCTCCCTACTGGACTAAACTTGAGGCACATCAGGGCTTGTGGCCAGAGGTATACATTGAGTTGGAAACTGAAGATGGAGAGGAGCAGAGCTCCTCTGTGGAGAGTGGAGAGTGACAGGGTCCCAAGACTTGAAAACCAGGCCTGCCCCTGGATTCAGTTGCATAAGCCAATAAATCTCATTTTCCTTTACAGATGTGAGTTAAAGTTTTGTCACTTGCAAATGAAAGGTTCCCAACTGACACACATCATATTTGACTACACAGCAAAGTTTACAAACATTTGCCTTTCACAACAACTCTGCCAGGTCAAGTACAGTAAGAACACTTACCATTTTAAAGCCAAGGAACCTGATCTCCAGAGAGATGATACAGCATGGCCACGGTTGCATCACTAGTAAGTTACAGAGCTACAACTCAAACCTGGGTCTTCTGAGTCCCTGCTCTGTCATAATTTTTCTTATAGAAACTTCCAGTGTGCTTGCTCTCACCTGTCTCACCCTGCTTGCTCTCTCTCCAAGTGCTAGATCCTGTAATACTAACATGTTGGTAATTAAGAGAATCACAGACGTTGTTAGGCACCATGGGAAACAAAGGGGAAATGATCACTGTTTTCTATACTATAAGCTGGACCTTGAAAATACAAAGTTATTAAGTGAAAGTACATGGTGTGCCACACATCAACTCCAGCGTTAAAGCTCAAAATGATATCTCCTCAGGCTTTGGAGTGAGCAGCAGACTCCCCAGGTATAAACACAAGACTATAAAACCAGGAAAACAGAGAGCCTCGGTCCTCTCTCTAAAGAGACAATGATATAATAGCTCTCTAAAGAAGATGGAATTATTTATTCCTAAATATCTTAATCTTTGAGTTTCCGCTGTCTGTCATGCCATCTTGGCCCAAAGCTTATATATTATTTTTCTGCATATGTTTCTATACCTTGTCACTGAAAGATAAGCAGGTACCAGAGTAAAAATTGCCTTCCTTGGATGATATCGCATAAAATGTAACCAATCTCAATTTGTCTGAGCCCAAAAAAGATAGAAGCAATTCCAAAATAATATAATCTTAGTGCTTGACCTGCATTTTGTCTATAAAGCAAAAGCAAATTATAAACAACAAACAAAAGAAATGGAGAGCAACCTTCCTTAAGACCAGGATAAAAACAAAACCTAGTTGTCTCTTGTCAACTATTCCATTTCTTACCTTACCAACATATCACAGTTAATTAAAATTGTATTTATTCTTACTGAAAGAAATACGAATTTTCCTAACCTTTAGTCTAAATGGACAAATATTCAAATAATCATATTCAGTATAGGCACCTATCACAAAGCTTCATTTGTAAAGTTATTTTTGTTAAGGAATCCATGTTATGTAAAATGAAATTTATTTTTTGAATCATAAAGTTGTTCCCTAACAGCCAAGATTTAAAATATTTTATCATAATAAATCATGCTAAGTTAGAATATTTTCTTTGTGGATATGAAAACAAAATAACAGGAACACAATGAAGACACCAGAAAAATCTTTAGTCTTCATTTCACATTTATTTTTCAAAACAGTGCACAATCCTGAATATGCATGCCTATTCCAGCTTTTTTAATCCTGTGACAATTATAAAATGAAAAACAATAAGATTATTTTAGTAACAATTCGGAAGAAGTTCCTATTCAGATACTTATTACAGCTGTGTTTCTCGTATCTTAGTTAAAATACTTCTCTTGAAAACTACACTGTGATTTGCTGTTCTAACTGATGCATATTTTTATCTCTCTGTACAGTTGCTTTCCGTCAACACTTTACTATATAGAGAAAACAGAGACCAAAACAGCAAGGAGGAAATGAAACAGAAATCAGCAGGGGAGCTGTTTACTTTTCAAAAGAGAATACATCAAAGGAATAACAAACTAGATATCCAAGGAACAATAAGGAATTACTTAACAACAATGAATGTACAGAAATGTTCCAGTACTGGAACATTTAATAATGTTTCCAGCGTTTAATAATGGCTGCTAAATTGGTAAACTGTCTCATTTTAAGAGATGGCAATTTACAGCAAATCATTTTTAACAGAGAATTCATCCAGGAATAAAATATTCAATTGCAACTCTAATTTCAAGGTTTAACTGATAAAGAAAAATCCTAACAAAAAGGAAATTTGTAATCCCACATAACTGATAATCCTAAATACAAATTAATTCTGGTAACAAACCAAGCATCATTAAATTGCCCCTGTAAGAAGTTTTAAAACGTTTTAAATATTTCAAAAAGCATTTGTAAATCAATAGTTATATATTAAAAACAATTACCTTAACAGGGTGAAGCAGGAGGCTAGAGTTTAAATCCCAGATCAGCTTCCAAATAGGAGCTTCTTTGACGAATGGAGACTTTGAAGTCAGAACTAAGTTCAAATTCCAGTTCCACACCTACCAGCCATGTGACCTTGAGCAAGTTACTCACTTTCCCTGATTCTTAACTCCAGCACGTGTAAAATGAAAAACTAACAACACACACAGGTAGTAAACATTAAATCTCTCTCTCTCACACACACACACACACACACACACACACACACACACACACACACACAAAGACTTTGTGTGAATGTACATAAAACCAAGAGCATAGTGTTTATTAAATGTTATTTTCTTCCAACCTTTCCCTTCTTATCTACAATACTGATGTCCCCTTCTGAATCTTCAAAATAATGAGTCTGTCTTGAAAGTCCCTTCTAGTTCTCTAAGTATGAATCTGGAGAACACATTAATATCTGTTTTCTCAAGAAGTTAGTGTTACACAGGTACCATTTCACAGTAGTTTAAAATATAAATATAAATGCTTTAAAAAATATCTTTTACCTGTAACTTTTTACAACACATCCACAATCCCTTCAACAACCCTTGAGGCCAGATGTGTTTTGGAGTTTAGAAATGTTTTAATTTTAGAAAGGTAACAATGTGCATATATCCTATATTACATAATGCTCCCAGCAAGATGAAAGGATCAAAGACAACACCCTTTATCTAACATATTGATACAGGCATACCTCATTTTATTGTGCTTCCCAGATACTGTATTTTACAAATTGAATGCTTGTGGCAACCCTGTGTCAAGCAAGTCTATTGGTACCATTTTTCCAGCAGCATTATTTTTAAATTAAGATATATACACTGTTTTTTATACATAATGCTATTGCATTATACAGACTACAGTACAGCGTAAATATAACTTTTACAGGCACTGGGAAACCAAACAATTTGTATGACTTGCTTTATTTTGATATTCGCTCTACTGCAGTGGTCCAGAGCAAAACCCACAATATCTCTGAGGTATGCTTGTGATTCCTGTACCAAATGAGAGTCACACAAAGTGGGCTAAAGACTATTAAATAGTTTTCTGCATTGAGATAGGCACAGTTTTCAAGACGTCCCCCTAGGATTCCCATTCTCTGATTAGTCAGTCGAATACAGTCATCCCTTGGTATCCACGGGGGATTGGTTTCAGAAGCCCCCACGAGTACTAAGATCTACAGATGCTCAGGTCCCTTACATAAAATGTCATAGTACAATGAATACAGCTGGCCGTCCATATTCACAGGTTTCACATCCTCAGGTTCGACCAACTGTGGATGGAAATTTCAATTCGTGGTGGTTGGTTCCACAGACGGGAAACCATAAATATAAAGGTCAGACTGCATATTTATTGGAAAAGAATCCGCCTTAAGTGGACCCGCCCAGTTCAATCCCTTGTTGTTCAAGGGTCAATGCTACTAATCTAGGTACTACATGAAGAGACTTTGCAGATGGAATTAAAGTTACTAATCAGCTGACTTTAAAATACGGAGATACCCTAGATTGTCCTAGATTATCCAGGTGGCTCAATGTAATCACAAGAGCCCTTAAAAGAAGAAGAGGAAGGCTGAGAAGTCAGTCGAAGGGGGATGGTGGAAGAGAATGGCAAAGCAAGGCTGAAGCAGAAGGGGAGGACAGAGAGAGAGACTGGACCGGCCATTGTTGCTTTGGAAGGTGGAGGAAGGGGGGCACTGCCCAAGGAATGTGGACAGCCCCTAGAAGAACAATCCATGGCCAAAAGCCAGCAAGGAAGTGGGGACCTCAATCCTATAATCTCAAGGAACTGAATTTTGCCAACAATCTAAAAATGCCTGAAGTAGATTCTTCCCCAAAGCCTCCAGGAAGGAGCAGAGCCTGGATGACACTTTGACAGAGGCCTGTGAGACTCTAAGCAGGGGATCCAGCTGAGCCGGACTTCTGACTTTTGGAAACTGTGAGATAATCAATTTTGTTGGGTTTTTTTTTTTTTTTTTTTTCCGTACGTGGGCCTCTCACTGTTGTGGCCTCTCCCGTTGTGGAGCACAGGCTCCGGACGCGCAGGCTCAGCGACCATGGCTCACGGGCCTAGCCGCTCCGCGGCATGTGGGATCTTCCCGGACCGGGGCACGAACCCACATCCCCTGCATCGGCAGGCGGACTCTCAACCACTGTGCCACCAGGGAAGCCCAATTTTGTTGTTTTAAGCTGCTAAATGTAGGGTAATTTGTCATGGCAGCAATACAAAACTAATATGTGTGTGTTCAAGTGAGATTTTTAAGTCCAAATGAGTTGCTGGAAATGTGCAAAACCTTTCCGTTTTCAGAGCTTCTGGGGTTTCAGAATTGCACAGAAGGGATTCAGAACTATTGACTTCTGTGATTTAAATATGTTCAGTGAGCTTACCAAGTTAATAAATACTAACTAGGCTTTGAAACTTTCAATAAAACCTTGTTCTATATGCATTAAAAAAAGAAAAACACTCCAATAATAATCTCAATACCTAAGTCCCTTTTAGTTGTAAAGCTTTCAATGTTAGCCAGTCCCTTCAAGACAGCTGGCCTCAGAGTAGCTCTTTAAAGGACAGTGCCTCTGTTAGCTAATAATAGCCAATACTTACTGAACACCTCGACAGCCCGGCACTGTTCTGGATTCTTCATATACATTCACCCATTGAACCTGTCGAGTACCCCATGAGAAAAGTACTGCTACCTTTCCTATGTTACAGGTGGAGAAGTCCAGGTACCGAGCAGCTAACTGACTTGCCCGAGGTCACACAGCTAGGAAGCAGAACAGTTTCTAGACCCAGGCAGTCCAGCTGCAAAGGCTTTGCTGCTAACCACCTGGCTATATTGCCTCTCTGTTGGCACAGGCACCATTTAATCACACACCTACAGCTGGCACAGTAAGTACAAAGTACCTGCTCCCCTGGCATCTACAGGCTAAATCTTTCTCTACACAAACTTTCGCACTGACTCCTCAAGTCCTAATAATATTTCCTCTAGGAAGCGCAGTACACTAGCCAACCAACCAGCATAATCTGCTGCCTTTCCTCCTATCATAGTGTGAAATTCTGCAAAGCCATGCCTACAACTGGATCGAAAATCCCAGATTACCTTGTGTCACGGCTGTGTCCTTATTAATAATAGGGATGTGCAAAATAAACTCATGGTGCCTGGCAGAGTTCACCAGGGGAATCAATTCACAATCTTCCAGCTCAAGGATACAACACCTCAGGTCAAAGCAAGCTATACAAGGCCCAGCAGGAAGTCTTCTTCCACCTAATTTGGAATAACCAAGCATATTTTTTTAAAAAATCAATCAACACAGGCTTCCCTGGTGGCACAGTGGTTGAGAGTCCGCCTGCCGATGCAGGGGACACGGGTTCGTGCCCCGGTCCGGGAAGATCCCACATGGCGTGGAGCGGCTAGGCCCGTGAGCCATGGTCGCTGAGCCTGCGCGTCCGGAGCCTGTGCCCCGCAACGGGAGAGGCCACAACAGTGAGAGGCCCGCGTACCGCAAAAAATTAAAAAAAAAATCAATCAACAGCAACAGCAAAAAATCTTCATAGGTTTCAACAGGATTTACCCACAAGACGCTATGTTTATTATAATATGAGTGAGAACAGTTAAATTATTGAACCTTGAACAATAACAACAGAAAGTTCCTATTGAAATATACATAAGGAGATGGGTGGCACACAGATACAGGGTTGGGGTCTGGACTATATCAAGATCATGAGAAATAAAACTGATAGCAGGAGGTGAGTGTCAGAGGGAAAATAGACTAGATCAGTGGTTCTCAAATCTGAACACACATCAAAATCACTCAGAGGGCTTTTGTTAAAACACTGTTTCCTGAGTCCTACTCCACCAGAAGTTCTGATTCAGTAAGTCTGTGTGAGGATCTTGAATGTTCCTCTCTAACAAGTTCCCAGATGATGTGGATGCTGCTATGCTGTTGGTCCAGGGACGAAACTGGGAAACCACTAGCTGGTCTAGAATAGGACCCAGGCATTGGTAGTTTTTACAATTCCCCAAGTAACTGTAATATGAAGCCAGAGTTGAGATCACTGGGCTAGGAAAACTGTTAATGAGGAAGACATTAATGTAGAAATTTTGCATGAATTTGCATGACTGGGAAAGATGAAAAAGGTAAGATGTCCCTGAGGGTGGGCTTGCAGGCTAGTTCATGGCCTGTGAGAAGAGTCCTTTTGGAATCAAAAGGAGAGCCCTTCTGGACATTGCCCAGTAGCAATCAGCAGTGTACTTCAGGGAAAACCCTAAGCGTCTCCATCCAGGCACTGGAATTTCCAAGATTAATTTTGCAGAGGGAGGAGTAAATCCACATCTGCTATTGCTCTAAAATCCTCTGGTATTCATATCCATGGCCATGTGTTACTAGTTAAATAAAAGACCTTTAAAAAACCACTACCAGAGGGCTGTTTCAAAGCCATTTCACCACTTTGACTTTGAAGAATATTTATTCGCATGATAAATTTTAATTAGGAAGTTTATGTGATTATGCACTTTAAATGCAAGGTACATAGCAAAGTGAGAAATGGGATTTTCTGTGACCTCTATTAAGCTTTGTTGTCTGTTACAATCTGAGCCACAAGCTTTAGAAGAGGAATTGAGGTGGGACCAGAGTGAGAAAAAAATATTTTTAAAAAAGAGATGTGGATTACATCCGCATCAAAATTAGATCCAGAGAGGCAGAAAGTACTGGGGGAAAGAATTACTCAAGCGACAGCAGGGTACCTGATCTCTGCAATGAAGTTTGGCTGAAGAATGACAATCAATCATTTTCATTGTGGAATTGACTTGAATTAATACAAAACTACTCAAAATATATATATATTTTTTTGTGGTATGTGGGCCTCTCACTGTCGTGGCCTCTCCCGTTGCGGAGCACAGGCTCCGGACACGCAGGCTCAGCGGCCATGGCTCACGGGCCTAGCCGCTCCGCGGTATGTGGGATCTTCCCGGACCGGGGCACGAACCCGTGTCCCCTGCATCAGCAGGTGGACTCTCAACCACTGCATCACCAGGGAAGCCCTCAAAATAATTTTTGTAAAAAGAGGAGAGGGTTTTTTTTTAGTATGTTATTTATATCAGAAAACTTAGAAGCTTTCATTATTAAGATGGTTTGATTTTGTTTTTTCTCTAAATGATTATTGCTTAAGTGTTCAGAATCTCTCAGTGAAATCTAGTGTAAATCTGGGTTCATGGGCTCAAATCATCCTTTGAATAGGGCAACTTCTATGCATACCATGCTTTTTGTGCAGTGAAAATTAAGAGACATCACAGTGCTTAAAATCCTTCTGTGTAGTCCTAGGTGGCCTGAAATACCACATTTTAGAGTCAATCCTTGGAGTCACTCCAAAGAGGCTGAAAAGTCACATACATGGGCTAAGAAGGGGACTCGAACCAGGCAACACATCATCATGGAATAATTTATCAGAGAACAGGTTCTTAACAGGACCAAGGTAGCTGGGTGATACCCAGCAGGGGACAAGACAGAGTGTACTTGATGGGTGAGGTAATGGAAAGGGTAAAGCAAGGGCTGGAAAGGCCTAAGGCATACTGACTTTCCTACAGAGGGAAGTGATGGGCTCTGGTGGGGTTCAGAGTCAGGCAGCCGCAAGGCTGAATTTCACAGCATTCGTAGAGCTTTCCTGAGGAAACCTGACATTTGATACATCTAATCTGATCACTCACCTACTTACAGCAGAAGTTATTAAAATGAAAAAAAGTTAAAGCAATTTATTACAGGGTTTCAGTGGATATGAATAAGAAGAAGATGTACATGGGATTACAAAAGCCAATGAATAAAATTCAGTAGGAATTCCCAGGTTTTATTGTCACGTGACTCGTTATTTTTGGTTAAGGCAGTCCCTCTCGGATCAAGGATAAAGGGATGTGCATTTGGCAGATCAGAGGGTTCTCATGTCAGCAAGTCTGTGGAATGAACTCAGCCTCAGTATTGCAATAGCACTCCAATCTATTCTTTGAAGGTCACCTTTACCCAATGTTCTCTTTGGCAGACTCTGTTGGCTACCGCTCAATATCCACTCCATATGCCACTAGCTAAGAGAAGAACCCTGAATGGGTCAGAGATCCTCCCTTCTCCCATATGACAGGAGAAAGATGAACTCACCCATCTCCAGGGTAACCCTGATTATTATCAACTCATCACAGAGACAACTTTCCTTTTGCCAAGGAGTGGTTTAACAGCGGTTTGACTCAATTCTGGCCAACAAGACTTTGGAAGTTTCAGTAAAAAAGCTTTTCCTGGATCCCCAGAGTGAAACAGAGGGGGAGGAGGTCTTTTTGTCTCCTCTGGTCATGAGAGTGGCAAAGCAGCAGAGCTGGAGCCACGCCTGGAGCTGCCCAACCTCTGGACTAACAGTTGTGTGAGATTAGAATCTCCTATTATGTAAGATTCTTTGAGTCAGACTTTTCCATCATTTTTAACCCAAAAAATCCCAACTAATTCATTATCAAAATGTGCTGTAGGTAAACAATTTCATAATATGAATAAAATCACCGCCTACAGTAAACCTAAAAAGTTATACTGCCTGTGGGATTCAGGAATTATTTTTGAGAATCAAAGCCACTAATAAAAGAAGCTTCTTAATATGTAGCTCAAAGCACACCAGGTTTTTGTTTTCACGATTAATCAGATTTCCATACTACTATCAAAGTTATCTTTCTGAATTTACAACTTAATCGCTTAAAAACTTTGACGGTCCTCCATTGCCAACCAGATAAAGTCCAGATAGTATGGCAATCAAGAACTCACTTAGACATACCTGTCAGGCCCCCAACCTAATATAATAGCTTAATCTCCTAGTTCCCCAGCTGCCTGAACTTTATACAACTCTGCCCCAAGGCACTTTCACATGACCACATCATTGTTCTCTTTTCTCTGCTTTAGATAAACCCTGTCCTCGTAAAGTCTTACACGGCTTAATACTCAGAATAAAATATCAATTTTTCTGTGAAGTTTTATCAAAAGCCATTTAATGGGCAAGATCATTCATTCCCTCCCTGGATTGATACCACTAGAATCAGCTTTGATCATCTTGCACTATAGATCACTGGATAGGTATTCGTTTCCTCCACACAGTCCAGAGTAACCTGAACACCAAGATCATTTCTCTGATCTGAGTTGAATCTGATTAGGGTTTACAGATTTCTAATCAAATCTCTTTTGGTTAGAAGAGAAAAAGACATGAAGAATTTCACAGGTGGGTAGGGAAACAAATGTAGCTCTTTTTTAATTGATTGTTTCAACCTTAAGGATATTAAGAACTTATTCCCTTAGAATTCTAATGTTTTAAAATCCTGATTATCACCTCAAACCCTACTTATGGCTAACTATTATAATATTGTTAAAGCAGATATATCTGAGATCCTGTATTTCACCTAATTTAATTATTATGTGTAAGGCAATCCTCCCAAAAGACAAGTAACTGGAATGCTTTTGTTACTGATTCATGTGTTGGTTCAATATTTGATTAAAAATAAGAATAAGTGATAGCTGTCAGTCCTTGGCTTTTTTATGTAATAAGGTGATGATGATATACAATTGAATTAGCAAAATGAAGATAAGGATCAGTCTATTAACAAATAGAAATCAGTTCTAAAGTAAAAAGTGAACCTGGTTGTCCCAGAAGGCAAGAAGTCTTTCTTTTTTTTTTTTTTTTTTTTTTTGCGGTACGCGGGCCCCTCACTGCGTGGCCTCTTCCGTTGCGGAGCACAGGCTCCAGACGCGCAGGCTCAGCAGCCATGGCTCACGGGCCCAGCCGCTCCGTGGCATGTGGGATCCTCCCGGACCGGGACACGAACCCGTGTCCCCTGCATCGACAGGTGGACCCTCAACCACTGTGCCACCAGGGAAGCCCCAAGAAGTCTTTCTTGTTGGCCCAGAAGGCAAAGAAGCACTTAAACATTAATGGGTTCATGTCAAAAGGACATAGGAACCAAAACGAAAGGGTTCCCACTAGCCAACTTTGGGATAATTTGAGCATCACAAAGACTAATGACTGTGATCGAATGTAAACATTTCATAAATAAAAATGCACAAGTCTACCACCCTATGTTCAAATTTTTTAAAAGAGATAGAGATATACCTTTGTGTTTAGGGATCCATATATAAGGGGTAAAACTATATAATGGTATAAATATGGACTTTATAAAAGGTTGTACCCAGTCTGTACTGGCCCTCTGGACACACAATAGATATTACCCTCTGCCTGAGAATAGTTAAGGTTAACACTCACGGGACAAGAGTATACAGTACAACCTGCCACATCAGATCTCACTGGCTGAGAACGTATGCCAACGGGTATTTTCACAGGGTGTGATAACAAATTCTTACATGTCTTTTGTATGTGTGAGAAAATATTTCAGAGACAAAGAGCAACAAGCAGGCTCTATGCAGATGGTGTCACCTGGGTAAGCATGTACCTTACACCTCACTCTACATACTCTTTACTATAAAATAAATATCGCTATTACAGAACAGGTGCCCCGTTACTTAAACTGCAAAGATTTTGTTCACCCAATATTTTAACAATCGTATCATAAACTTAAATTATATTAAATAAATCTAGGGAATCCTATTTGCTGTACCTGCTGTCACAGTTCCCTGTGGTTGGGCTATACCACTATCACTGCTAGATAATTTAACAGAGTTCAGTAATTTGGCACCTGGGAGAAAAACAGCAGTGAGCTGATAATTTAATCTCCAACATGTCTCCTAATCACTATAAAAGCACAAAAGAGTTTCTATGCAATTATGCAAAAACATTACACGTTTCATTGTTGTACATTAAGACTATTTACTATATCTAGCAAATTACATTTTCAGCTCATCTAATAAATCTGTAATACAAAAATATACATTAATCATTTTAACTATAAAAATAGTATTTATATGGTATTTTCCTTGAAGAACTAACACCATAAATAGTCTTGGTTATATTGAATAATTCTGTAATTATTTTATTTACAATTTAAATAATGTGCTTAAAAGTATGCTGAAATCTCCAGATTCCCCTATTAAAAGAGCAGATAATGCTAAAAACATCTCAAGGTCATATTTTAAAGACAATGTGTTTGCACTAAGGCTGTACTTTAAAAAGCCAGCCAGAAAGCAGAAAGCTTAAATAGACCAGTTTAATAAGAAGATGCACAGGGAGCTGACTCCACTACTCAGCTCTGATCTCTCCTTATAAAAGGGCTGACCTGAGCCTTGCAGTAGCTTCCTCCTCACCCATGAGCTTGGCCTTCTAAACCCTATAAAAGGCTCCAGCCCCTAGGGTCCGATTGCCTCTAGGATTCCTTCCAGATGCCCCTTCCAAAACAACTTCATGTCTTAGCTTTAGGATCGGCTCTCTGCCTTGGGTCACTTTCTGGCTCTTTGTCAGACATACCCAATGGCCCTTCCAGTGACTTCCAACCCAGTTCCCCCTTACTCTGGGCTTCGCAGCTGTCCCACTAACAACCGAGGCTACCCTGGGCTAAGCTCAGGAGACTTTCTGCCTGTGAGAGGAAGTTGTAAAGCCTAGTTTTAGGATTCCTAGATTAAAACTACCACTTTTCAACTCAGAATAAACAAGAGGAAATGAAATATGCTTTAGCTAAGGCATAAGAGTTGTGAGGTCTACTTAAAGTTCCTTAGGGTATTCTACCAATAGTGGAATCCTACCCTTCAAAAAGTGTCAAAAGTTCAAGATATATTTCAAAGGTAGAGCTTTATTATGAACCAAAGAGCTTAAGATCATAATCACGAGAAGTATGAAACTCTTTCCAGATTCACCATGGACATGGAATGGAAAACCTGAAAGCTTAGCAACTGTTTATACTTGACACCACCCCGCCCATGAAACAGAGCTTACAGAGAAACAGCTGTTAACGGCACCATTAAAAACTCAAAAGTCCACTCTGGAAAGCAGTTTAGCATTTCTCAAAACAATTAAACATAAGCCTACCACACGACTCAAAAATTCCACTTCTAGGTATCTACCTAAGAGAAATGAAAACTTACATCCACACAGAGACTTATATGTGAATGTTCACAGCATTATTCATAATAGCCCCAAACTAGAAACAACAATGGAGAGATATAATGTGGTATATCTATACAATGAAGTAATACTCAACAATAAAAAGAATGAAGTACTGACACATCTACATCAGAGATGAACTTCAAAAACATGCCAAATAAAAGAAAAAAGACACATGTTGTATGATTCCCTTTATATGAAATGTACAGAAAAGGCAAATTTATAAAAAAGTAAATTAGTGATTGCCTGGGGCTAGAGATAGGAATGGGGATTAAGTTTAAATGGAAATGAGGGATATTTTTGGAGAGATGAAAAGTGTTTTAAAACTGATGTTATGGTAGGGCTTCCCTGGTGGCACGCACAGTGGTTAAGAATCCACCTGCCAATGCAGAGGACACGGGTTAGAGCCGTGGTCTGGGAAGATCTCACATGCCACGGAGCAACTAAGCCCATGCACCACAACTACTGAACCTGCGCTCTAGAGCCCGCAAGCCACAACTACTGAAGCCCGCGCACCTACAGCCGATGCTCCACGACAAGAGAAGCCACCGCAACGAGAAGCCCGGGCACCACAATAAAGAATAGCTCGCGCCCGCTTCAACTAGAGAAAGCCCGCACACAGCAACAAAGACCCAATGCAGCCATAAAAAAATAAATTAAATTAAAATTTAAATAAATAGATAAATAAATAAAGCTGATGTTATGGTAATGGTTGCACCACTCAGTAAAGTAACTTTTAAAAAATCATTAAATTGTATAACGTGGAATGGATGAATTATATGACAAGTAAAAATACCTCAACAAAAATTTTTTAAGCTTTTTTTTTTAAAATAAATGTATTTTTTTTTGGCTGTGTTGGGTCTTCGTTGCTGTGCACGGGCTTTCTCTAGTTGTGGCGAGTGCAAGCTACTCTTCATTGTGGTGCACAGCCTTCTCATTGCGGTGACTTCCCTTGCAGAGCACGGGCTCTAGGCGTGTGGGCTTCAGTAGCTGTGACACGAGGGCTTCAGTAGTTGTGGCTCATGGGCTCTAGAGTGCAGGCTCAGTAGTTGTGGCGCACGGGCTTAGCTGCTCCGCGGCATATGGGATCTTCCCAGACCAGGGCTCGAACCCGTGTCCCCTACATTGGCAGGCAGATTCTTAACCACTGAGCCACCAGCAAAGTCCCTCAATAAAAAATTTTAATGAAAAGTCTTTAAGTTTATGCAATAAATGTTTCTAAAAGTTTGTGCATATCGGGTTATATTTGATAAGGTAAGCACAAATAAAAGTAGCATTGGGAAAGAAGATATAATAATAGATACAGAAGAAATTTTAGAAATTATTTTCTAGAAAGCATGTGGGGGGAATTCCCTGCCTTCCCAGTGGCTACTCCACACTTCCACTGCCAGGGGCCCAGGTTCAATCCCTGGTTGGGGAACTAAGATCCCGTAAGCTGTGCTCAATGATGTGGAAAATTCTTTGGGAAAATGCAGTTTCCCAAAGTTGGCTTAACAAGAAGTAGATGAATACATCAATACCCATCAAAAAATAGCTTATCAATGTCTTATCTATTAAAAGTGTTACAGGACCAGTCAGGATAAAGATAAGGACTTTTAAACATTAAAATATATATGTATGAGTCCTATACACACAAGATAATGTTTCAGGGAATTTTTTGTAAGTGAAAAATACCATTTTTTACAGCTTTTTAACTCTGATACCAAAAAAGAAAAAAAAAAAGACTAATGCCAATCTCATTTATGATTGCTGATGCAAAAATTCTAAATAATGTAACAGCAAAATTATTTTAGTAGCTAGTAATGGGGTACCTAAAGAGACTGGATCTTATAATTTTAAGCTATAAAAAACTCCTTAAAGTCAGTTGCAACATTCTAAAATGAAAACTAGAATTTGTGATTGGGCAACCTTCCCTTTTTGGAGGGGCAGGTCCCCCTAGAAAACCCTCAGAGTTGTCTGAACTGTGGGGAAAGCTTGAACCAGTAGAGAAAAGCAATTACACTCACCTCAGGTGTTAATTGCAGAGTTAAGCCACTACAGGTCTATTGCTTGTCAGACTGATCCACTCCCAAAAACTGTCTGTCCTTGTCTAAGCACTGGATCAGAGGGAATTAGGGGCCCGAGTTAAAGTAGTAAGGCTGTGCAATCCTGATCTTTTCTTCACTTCATGCAGGAGGAACAACTGTGACAAGGAAATGTATTCAGTGCTCTGAGCTATAGGCACCCCACATGGGATACTGTTTGAAGTTAAATAAGCCATCCTTTGGGAAAGGTATTGTCAAGCCATGGGAGTCAAGTCAGATCATAACTCTGAAAGCAGGGGTTCAGTTTCACCTTCTGAGAGTGGATGTCCCCATTGCTTTTCACCTTGAAAGAAAATGTAAGGTACCTTGGACCAGGAAAAGTAAGGACTTTCCCTTTTCTCTGCCTGGCTCTGAGCCGAGGATATGTCTGTGTGCTCCCAGTGGTATCAATGACCTCTTCAAGAAGGCTTGTGGATGGGTTTGGACTTGTGGGTTCTTAGCGGGACCACTCCTGGCAGATATAAGCAGCCATCACTGGTGGAGGACAGCTGTGCCCAGCAGCGCAGCTGTCATGAGGGTCAATGCCGGGGATCTACCGGAGGCAAGAATAGAGTGGCAAGATAAAAGACTAGAGAACAAACCTCACAAACAGTTGAGGGAAAGAAACACTTGGAGATGGAGCTAATTTACAGAAGGCCAGCTGGGACTTGTGCCATAGTAATTTAGATAAAAACAGGAGGTGTGATTCCATTTGATAATCACAAGGAGAGAGGCCAAGAACAACGAGTTATCCAACATAACAATATAGAGTTTATCCTCTATAGTCAAGAATAATTTCTAATAACAGGAAACATTACTGTACTAAATCACAATAAGTCAAATAAGAAAATCCATATGTTCACTTGCATTGATTAAAAAGGCATTCAATAAAATCTAATACCCATTCCTTTAAAAAAAAGAGAAAATTTAAACAAGATATAGGATGCTGGTTTAACTAGCTAAAGACTAGTTAAACTAGATAAACCACATAAAGACTAGCTCTCAAAAATCAAGAATCGACATCCTACTTAACAATAAATTCTAGAGATTTTCCTATCACCAAAAGGACCAAGACAAAAATGCTATTATCATCAAATAATAGAGTTCAGGAACTTCTAGAAAACGCATTAAGGTGCACAATAGTAATAAGAAGTATCATCTTGAAAAGAAAAATAAAGCTCTCATGATTTTCCAGTCATGTTATTGTCAAACTAGAAAGCCCAAAAGAAACAATGAAAAATCATTAGCAATATTAAGAATGACACCAATAATTAACTATAAAATATGATGGAAAAAATATCCACAGTAGCAACAAAAAAAATACAATTCCCATGAATATGTTCTACATAAAATGTGCAGGACCTACAAAAACCAAAGTACTAAATTTTATCGATAGACAGAAAAAAGTTGCTTAAATTAAAAAAACCCAGCAACAACCACGATACTGATGGAAGGACTTAGTACCATAAAAGGGGGACTTTTCTCAAATTAAATTATAGGTTTAGTGACAGTCCAATTAAAATTCCAAAAAGAAAGTGACAAAATTACCCTAAATTTCCACCTAAGAAAAGGCAAAAATATCTAAGAAATTTTGCAAAATGAAACTAAAATAACAAGAGAGTTTTCCATGCTAGATACTGAAACAGTTATATAGCTACAATAAATAGTATGGTGGTACTAGGCCCAATAACTAATGAATAGATCTTTACAAGAGATTGCTTTGAGAAGACATTAAAATACACAATAAGTAAATACAATGAATAAAGGATCATAAGTCAGTGCAGAAAAGAATGAATAATGCAACTTATGGTGCAGAAAATACCAGTTACCTCTGCTTAGACTGTTATCCAAAGTCTTTCCTGTGGCCTAAGAGGATCCTTCTAACTTTCTACATGATTTGGGCCCTTTTACATTTCCAACCTCATTTAATAACCTCTTGGCTCCATTCCAACCTCCTAAGCCATCTTCCTGTGTCTCAAATATACTGTTTGTTCCTGCCTCAGGGCCTTGACACCTGCTGTTCTCTCTGACCCTTCAGTCAAAAGTCATCTCCTCAGAGATGGCCTGTCCCTGACAACCACTGCTCAAATAGCACCCTCACCTCCATATCAGGCACTTGCTATTAATGGCACTATCACTCTCTGAAATTCTTTGTTTACATGTTCATTGTTTTTCTGACTAGAATGCAAACTCCCTAAGACTAGGGTACTTATTTCCTTGTTTGTCCTGAGACCTCAGGGTGTAGAAGAACTCTTAGAAATTACTAGAGGCTTAAGAAATGAATATATATGTATACATATGTATGTACACGTGTGTCTGCATTCATATGCATTGTGTACATACATGTGTGTGGCTCGTGTATAAACATATGGGCACATGATTATTGATAAGACCTATTCAACACAGATTTGTGTTCTACACAAAAATTTTGTGTTAAACGTACGTATAAACAAATACCATAATGAATTTAAACAGCAAGATAGTTACAGGTTCATTAATAACAGTGAAAGATCTCATGCTTTACATTATCATCACATAACATCATCATTTTTAATTATAATCTTATCCTCGTCACTTATTTTTATCTACACTGTAAGCATTCTATTTACCACATTGAAAATAGGGCATGGTTAAGTAAATGGGACTCTTCCAAACTTAACCTTCGATTCCAACTGAATTCATTCCCTGCCTTTTACCTATTGTGATTCCTACTTTCCTTGCAAATTCAAGAGTCCCAGTGGAAAGCAAGCGAAAGACGACTAATTGGCAGATGATTCCCTAAATGAAAGAAGACAAGATGGACTTGCTCATTTGAATAGAATTTGGGTGTTCCTTGTCTGAGCTGGCTCCTGCTTCTCCTCCCACCATCCTCGTCTCCCACCCCTGGCTCTACATCACCTCCCATCTGCACGGGCAACCCATCTCCCAACAGCTGTCATGTTTGAGTCCCTGGATGCCCTCCCTACATCCCTGTGCCCCCGTGAAGTAGGAAAAAAAAGAGACTGATATAAGAATCACAGAGTGAGAGAAACTGTTTTGTTGTTATTGAAATAAGATAAAAGTGAAAAAATCTATTTTTTAAAAAGCCAAAATTTAAGCATTGGATCATCTCAAGATCTGATAGCTGGACAGCAGAATCCCTTCCACATACACACAACTATATTTAAAATAGATAATCAACACTGTTAATCAACCATACTTCAATATAAAATAAATATTTTTATAAATTATTGACAAAAAAGGATGGGTTCTCTCTTTATCGTATGTGTTTCACATTCTAAAACAACCAACTACAGTCCACGTGGAGTATTTGCTTCTTTGCATGGTGTGTTGTGTGGGGTGTGTGTATGTGTATATGTGGTTTATTTCTGTCAGGTCACCAGTTGTAAAAAAATCAAGTTCTGAAAAGAAATTTTTTCAATATTCTTGCATTACTTTGGGCAGTTTAATTATCCACTTCGTGAAGAAGACAGGAGAGAGGTACAGGAACAGACCTGGCCTGAATTACTTCAATAATAGAGTTAAATATCTTTATTGACCCTTATCTTTTTTTTCTTTTCTTTTTTTTTATAGAGCAGGTTCTTATTAGTTATCTATTTTATACATATTAGTGTATATATGTAAATCCCAACCTCCCAATTCTTCCCACCACCACAACCCCCAACTTTCCACCCTTGGTGTCCATACATTTGATCTCTACATCTGTGTCTCTATTTCTGCCTTGCAAAGTGGTTCATCTGTACCATTTTTCTAGATTCCTTATATAGGCATTAATATATTTGTTTTTCTCTTTCTGACTTACTTCACTCTGTATGACAGTCTCTAGGTCCATCCACATCTCTAAAAATGACCCAATTTCATTCCTTCTTATGGCTGAGTAATATTCCATTGTATATATGTACCCCATCGTCTTTATGCATTCGTCTGTTGATGGGCATTTAGATTGTTTCCATGACTGGCTATTGTAAATAGTGCTGCAATGAACATTAGGGTGCATGCGTCTTTTGGAATTATGGTTTTCTCTGAGTATATGCCCAGCAGTGGGATTGCTGGATCGTATGGTAATTCTATTTTTAGTTTTTTAAGGAACCTCCATACCGTTCTCCATAGTGGCTGTATCAATTTACATTCCCAACAACAATCCACACCCTCTTCAGCATTTGTTGTTTATAGATTTTCTGATGATGCCCATTCTAACCAGTGTGAGGTGATACCTCATTGTAGTTTTGATTTGCATTTCTCTAACAATTAGTGATGCCGAGCAGCTTTTCATGTGCCTCTTGGCCATCTGTATGTCTTCTTTGGAGAAATGTCTATTTAGGTCTTCTGCCCATTTTTGGATTGGGTTGTTTGTTTTTTTAATATTGAGCTGCATGAGCTGTTTATATATTTTGGAGATTAATCCTTAGTCCACTGATTCATTTGCAAATGTTGTCTCCCATTCTGAGAGTTCTCTTTCCGTCTTGTTTATAGTTTCCTTTGCTGTGCAAAAGCTTTTAAGTTTCATTAGGTCAGATTTGTTTATTTTTGTTTTTATTTCCATTACTCTAGGAGGTGAGTCAAAAAGATCTTCCTGTGATTTATGTCAAAGAGTGTTCTTCCTATGTTTTCCTCTAAGAGTTTTATAGTGTCTGGTCTTACACTTAGGTCTTTAATCCATTTAGAGTTTATTTTTGTGTATGGTGTTAGGGAGTGTTCTAATTTCATTTTTTACATGTAGCTGTCTAGTTTTCCCAGCACCACTTATTGAAGAGACTGTCTTCTCCATAGTATATCCTTGCCTCCTTTGTCATAGATTAGTTGATCATAGGTGCGTGGGTTTATCTCTGGGCTTTCTATCCGTTTCCATTCATCTATATTCAGGTTTTTGTGCCAGTACCATATTGTCTTGATTACTGTAGCCTTGTAGTATAGTTTAAAGTTGGGGAGTCTGATTCCTCCAGCTCTGTTTTTTTCCCTCAAGATTGCTTTGGCTCTTTGGGGTCTTTTGTGTCTCCATACAAATTTTAAGATTTTTTTTTCTAGTTCTGTAAAAAATCTCATTGGTAATTTGATAGGGATTGCATTGAATGTGTAGATTGCTTTGGGTAGTATAGTCATTTTCACAATATTGATTCTTCCAATCCAAGAACATGGTATATCTCTCCATCTGTTTGTGTCATCTTTGATTTCTTTCACCAGTGTCTTATAGTTTTCTGAGTACAGGTCTTTTACCTCCTTAGCTAGGTTTATTCCTAGGTATTTTATTTTTTTGTTGCCATGGTGAATGGGATTGTTTCCTTAATTTCTCTTTCATATCTTTCATTGTTAGTGTACAGGAATGCAAGAGATATCTGTGCATTAATTTTGTATCCTGCAGCTTTACCAAATTCATTGATTAGCTCTAGTAGTTTTCCGGTAACATCTTTAGGGTTATCTATGAATAGTATCATGTCATCTGCAAACAGTGACAGTTTTATTTCTTTTCCAATTTATATTATTTTATTTCTTTTTCTTCTCTGATTGCCGTGGCTAGGACTTCCAAAACTTTGTTGAATAATAGTGGTGAGAGTGGACATCCTTGTCTTCTTCCTGATCTTAGAGGAAATGCTTTCAGTTTTTCACCATTGAGAATGATGTTTGCTGTGGGTCTGTCGTATATGGCCTTTACTATGTTGAGGTAGGTTCCCTCTATTCCCACTTTCTGGAGAGTTTTTATCATAAATGGTGTTGAATTTTGTCAAAAGCTTTTTCTGCATCTATTGAGATGATCATATAGTTTTTGTTCTTCAATTTGTTAATATGGTGTATCACATTGATTGACTTGCATATATTGAAGAATCCTTGCATCACTGGGATAAATCCCACTTGATCATGGTGTATGATCCTTTTAATGTGTTGCTGGAATCTGTTTGGTAGTATTTTGTTGAGGGTTTTTGCATCTATATTCATCAGTGATATTGGCCTGTAATTTTCTTTTTTTTGTAGTATCTTTGTCTGGTTTTGGTATCAGGGTGATGGTGGCCTCATAGAATGAGTTTAGGAGTGTTCCTTCCTCTGCAATTTTTTGAAAGTTTGAGAAGGACAGGTGTTAGCTCTTCGCGCCTGTGAAACCACCTGGTCCTGGACTTCTGTTTGTTGGAAGATTATTATTTTTTTTTTTAAGAAGATGTTGGGGGTAGGAGTTTATTAATTAATTTACTTATTTTTGCTGTGTTGGGTCTTCATTTCTGTGCGAGGGCTTTCTCTAGTTGTGGCGAGCGGGGGCCACTCTTCATCGCGGTGCATGGGCCTCTCACTATCGCGGACTCTCTTGTTGTGGAGCACAGGCTACAGATGCGCAGGCTCAGTAGTTGTGGCTCACAGGCCTAGTTCCTCCGTGGCATGTGGGATCCTCCCAGACCAGGGCTCAAACCCGTGTCCCCTGCATTAGCAGGCAGATTCTCAACCACTGCGCCACCAGGGAAGCCCTGTCGGAAGATTTTTAATCACAGTTTCACTTTCATTACTTGTGATCAGTCTGTTCATAGTTTCTACTTCTTCCTGGTTCAGTCTTGGAAGGTTATACTTTTCTAAGAATTTGCCATTTCTTCCAGGTTGTCCATTTTATTGGCATAGAGTTGCTTGTAGTAATCTCTTAGGATGCTTTGTACTTCTGCGGTGTCTGTTGTAACTTCTTTTTCATTTCTAATTTTATTGATTTAAGTCCTCTCCCTCTTTTTCTTGATGAGTCTGGCTAATGGTTTATCAATTTTGTTTATCTTCTCAAAGAACCAGCTTTTAGTTTTATTGATCTTTGCTATTGTTTTCTTGGTTTCTATTTCATTTATTTCTGCTCTGATCTTTATGATTTCTTTCCTTCTACTAACTTTGGGTTTTGTTTGTTCTTGTTTCTCTATTTCCTTTAGGTGTAAGGTTAGATCGTTTTTTGAGATTTTTCTTGTTTCTTCAGGTAGGCTTGTATTGCTATAAACTTCCCTCTTAGAACTGCTTTTGCTGCATCCCATAGGTCTTGGATCATCATATCTTTGTTGTCATTTGTCTCTAGGTGTTTTCTGACTTCCTCTTTGATTTCTTCAGTGATCTCTTGGTTATTTAGTAACATATTAATTAGCCTCCATGTGTTTGTGTTTTTTTATGGTTTTTTCCCTGTAATTGATTCCTAATCTCATAGCGTTGTGGTCGGAAAATATGCTTGATATGATTTCAGTTTTCTTAAATTTACCAAGGCTTGATTTGTGACCCAAGATGTGATCTATTCCAGAGAATGTTCCATGTGCACTTGAGAAGAAAGTGTAATCTGCTGTTTTCGGATGGAATGTCCTATAAATATCAATTAAATCTACCTGGTCCACTGTGTCACTTAAAGCTTGTGTTTACTTATTAATTTTCTGTTTGGATGATCTGTCCATTGGTGTAAGTGAGGTGTTAAAGTCCCCCACTATTATTGTGTTAGTGTTGATTTCCTCTATTATGGCTCTTAGCATTTGTCTTATGTGTTGAGGTGCTCCTATGTTGGGTGCATATATATTTATAATTGTTAAAACTTCTTCTTGGATTGATCCCTTGATCATTATGTAGTGTCCTTCCTTGTCTCTTGTAACATTCTTTATTTTAAAGTCTATTTTACCTGATACGAGTATGGCTACTCCAGCTTTCTTTTGATTTCCATTTGCATGGAATATCTTTTTCCATCCCCTCACTTTCAATCTGTATGTGTCCCTAGGTCTGAAGTGGGTCTTTTGTAGACAGCATATATATGGGTCTTGTTTTTGTATCCATTCAGAGAGTCTGTGTCTTTTTGTTGGAGCATTTAATCCATTCACGTTTAAGGTAATTATCTATATGTATGTTCCTATGACCATTTTCTTAATTGTTTTGGGCTTGTTTCTGTAGATCCTTTTCTTTTCTGTGTTTCCCACTTAGAGTAGTTCCCTTAGCATTTGTTGTAGAGCCTAGTTTGGTGGTGCTGAATTCTTTTAGCTTTTGCTTGTCTGTAAAGCTTTTGATTTCTCCAACGAATCTGAATGAGACCCTTGCTGGGTAGAGTAATCTTGGCTGTAGGTTCTTCCCTTTCATCACCTTAAATATATCGTGCCACTATCTCTGGCTTGTAGAATTTCTGCTGTTAACCTTATGGGAGTTCCCTTGTATGTTATTTGTCGTTTTTCCCTTGTTGTTTTTAATAATTTTTCTTAAGTCTTTATTTTTTGTCAATTTGATTACTATGTGTCTCGGCATGTTTCTCCTTGGGTTTATCCTGCCTGGGACTCTCTGCACTTCCTGGACTTGGGTGGCTATTTCCTTTCCCATTTTACGGAAGTTTTCAACTATAATCTCTTCAAAGATTTTCTCTGGTCCTTTCTCTCTCTATTCTCCTCTGGGACCCCTATAATGCAAATGTTGTTTCGTTTAATGTTGTCTGAGAGGTCTCTTAGACTGTCTTCATTTCCTTTTTTTTTTTAATTCTGTTCCATGGCAGTGAATTCCACCATTCTGTCTTCCCAGTCACTTATCCATTCTTCTGCCTCAGTTATTCTGCTATTGATTCCTTCTAGGGTATTTTTCATTTCAGTTATTGTATTGTTCATCTCTGTTTGTTTGTTCTTTAATTCTTCTTGGTGTTTGTTCTTTAATTCTTCTAGGTCTTTGTTAAACATTTCTTGCATCTTCTCGATCTTTGCCTCCATTCTTTTTCCAAGGTCCTGGATTATCTTCACTATCATTATTCTAAATTCTTTTTCTGGAAGATTGCCTATCTCCACTTCATTTAGTTGTTCTTCTGGGGTTTTATCTTGTTCCTTCATCTGGAACACAGTCCTTTGTCTTTTCATTTTGTCTATCTTTCTGTGAATGTGGTTTTCGTTCCATAGGCTGCAGGATTGTAGTTCTTCTCGCTCCTGCTGTCTGTCCTCTTGAGCCTTTTCCTTCTGAGGAATCTTTCACAATAAAGTATAACACCAGTTCTTGACCTCTAGAAAGATCCAATGTGGCCGCAGGACTAGTTTGACCAGGCCAGGCCATATGATTGGTTTTATTAACATATCTGTCCCAAAGAGTGAAATTTCACACCTGTGTGACCCCTTGAAGGAGTTGAGAACTGCTTCCCACCCTTCATAGTCTTAATAACACAGGAACTGGCTGTGCTTTTCATTTTTAATCATCCCATAGTCTTTATCTGCCTCCTGTACAAGTTACAACCTAAAGGTTGAATTAGTATATAATTTGGTTACAGATAACCTTGTTTACTGAACATTCAGAAGGAATATTATATAATGATACTTTTCCTTCCTTCCAATCTAAAAATATGTATTATTGGATCCATCCTACAACTGGAATCCAGCTACACAAGGACTTACTTAATTTGTCTCCAGTTTCAAACAAGACAAAAAAGTGTACCTGTTCCATAGCCCTATAAATTGCTTCATAAGGAAAAAAGCTTAGGTTAAAGAGTTCCCGAGATGGTGGAGTAGGCAGACCCCGCGCTCACCTTCTCTCAGGGTCTCTCACAACAATATGACAACTGTTTTCAAGAAACTGGGCTTCCCTGGTGGTGCAGTGTTTTAAGAACCCACCTGCCAATGCAGGGGACATGGGTTCGTGCCCTCATCCGGGAAGATCCCACAAGCCGCGGAGCAACTAAGCCCGTGTGCCACAACTACTGAGCCTGTGCTCTAGAGCCCACAAGCCACAACTACTGAGCCTGCATGCCACAACTACTGAAGCATGCACGCCTAGAGCCCATGCTCCACAACAAAGAGAAACCACTGCAATGAGAAGCCTGCACACTGCAATGAAGAGTAGCTCCCACTTGCCACAACTAGAGAAAGCCCGCACCTAGCAACAAAGACCCAATGCAGCCAAAAAATGAAAATAAATTTATATACAAGAAACTACCAATGTGAAAGACCAGAGCCTATCAGAAAAGACCTTCTATGGCTGAAGAGAGAAAGAAGGAACCACAGCGAGACAGGAGGGGCAAAACTGCGAAAGAGTCCAGACCCATACCAATGGGTGGGCGAGCCACAAACGGGAGAATAGCTATAACTGCAGGGATTCTTCCCAAGGGGTGGGGGGGTTGGAGCCCTACATTGTGCTCCCCAGCCCAAGGGTCCAGTGCCAGGAAAATGAGCCCCCAGAATGTTTGACTTTAAAGGCCAGCAGGGATTACTTTTGGGGGAGCCAGAGGGCTGTGGGAAATAGAGACTCCACTCTTAAAGGGTACACACAAAATCTCACATACTCTAGGACTCAGGGCAGAAGTAGTCATTTGAAAGGAACCTGTGGCAGACCCACCTGCTGATACTGGAAAGTGTTTCAGAGAGGCAGGAGGAAACTGGAGACCGAGACATGGGCGGCAGCCATTTTGGGGAGCTCGTTCTACCACGGAGACACTGGTGCTGGCGGGCACCATTCTGGAACCCTCCCTCTAGCTTATTAGCTCCAAGAACCAGCCCCGTCCCCACTCACCAGCCTGCAGGCACCAGTACTGAGACTAGAAAAGCCAAGCGACTAGCTGGGAGGGGACACAGACCCACCACCAGCAGACCAGCTGCCTGAACACCTGCTGAGCCCATAGCCAATCCTGGATACAGCCCTATCCATCAGAGATTCCAGGACGTGGCCCCACACACCAGGGTGCAAACACTAGATCTGGGACCCCCCAGGGTCCTTCAGCTAGAGACATGGGGAGCCTGCTCCACCTGCAGTGCACAGGCACCAATCCCAGAACCCCCTGGGCTATAGCCCTGCCCATCAGCCAGCCAGTTCTAGCCTTGGTACCAGCCTCACCCACCAGCAGGTGGACATCTGTCCCCAAACAACTGTAGCCCTGCAGCCTGCCATGGCAGGGCCCAGTCCTCTCACCAGCAGGCCAGCCCCAACCCTGAGACACCTCGGGGCCCTCAGCCAGTTGCCCCAGGATCTGACCCCATTCTTCAGCGGGGAGACACAACTTCGGGATACCCTGGACCCTGCAGCCAGCTGTATCAGGAACTGGCCCCACCCAACAGTGATCCAACACCAGCTCTGGGAGCCCTGGACCCTGCAGCCAGAGACCCCAGGACTAGACCCTGACCAGCAACAGGTCAACTCCAGATTTGGGACACCTTGGGCACCTCAGCCAGTGGCCCTGGGATCTAGCCCCACCCACTAGCTTTGGGACCCCCAGGGCCCTTCAGTCAGAGTCCCCAGGATCCAGCTCCACCCACCAGTGAGCCAGCACTAGCCCTGGGACTCGCTGGGGTTCCACAGCCAGCCTTGTCATTACGCAGCCCTACCAACCAGTGGCCAGCAGCCTCCACACAAGGCAGGGCCTGACAACCAGCTGAACAGGGGGCCAGCCATGCCGACCAGCACGTCCACAGTAGTCCACCCACCACAACAGAAGGACCCACACAGCCCACATAGGGGGAACCCCTAGAGTACATAGCTCTGGTGAACAGACCTGCTGGAACGTATAAGATATCTCCTACAAAAGGCCACTTCTATAACACTGGGAAACATAACCAACCTACCAGATACAAAGGATGAAATTTTGCATTTTCCACAACATGGATGGACCTAGAGGGTATTATGCTTAGTGAAATAAGTCAGACAAAGACGAATACTTTATGTTGTCATTTATATGTGGAACCAGAAAATAAAATAAATGAATCAATATGTCAAAACAGAAACAGACTCCCAGATATACAGAACAAACTAGTGGTTTCCAGTGGGGCTAGGGAAGAAGTGGGGAGGGGCAACATAGGGGTAGAGGATTAAGAGATAAAGATGACTATGTATAAAATTAATAATCTACAAGGATATATTGTACAGCACAGGGAGTGTAGTCATTATTTTATAATAACGTTAAATGGAGTATAGTTTTGAATCACTATGTTGTACACCTGAAACGACTATAATATTGTAAATCAGCTATACCTCAATAAAAAAAATCATTTTAAGATGAAAAAGTAAAAAAAAACAATCAACAAACTACATTAAATAAATGTTAGTAAGCATATGAGTGAGGAAATAAAAGAAAGGAAGGAAGGAACAGAGGGAGGGAGGGAAGGAGCGAGGGAGGGAGGGAGGAAAGAAGGAAGGAAAACTTAAAGAGCATCATCGATTTTTCATCTTTCTGCTCCTTAACCAATATAACCACTAGACAATATATAAAGTGAAACCATGAAATAAAAACATTCTCCATAAAAATAAGAAAAAAACCCTTTGTATCAAATCATCCTAGACCATAAAGCATAAAGAAAATAGATACCTGACATCTATGTTTAATATAGATCCCAGGCCAAAACACAAAAACAAAAAACTTTGCATATTTCTCAGCCCAGGAAATCTCTATTTATGCTATTATTTTATCCTTTGTACTGCAATAAGAAGAAGGGAGGTTCTTGCCAGTATCTAGAAAGAAATTTTGCTTCACCCTTAGTATTCTAAGCTTCATGCTCTGATAAGTATGGCCATATGTGTCTCCCCTTCAGGAACAGAAAACTATAGTGCTTGGATTCCTCCAGAGGAAGTGAGATGGCTTGGGCAGAATGAATAAATATCCTTTCTTCTTTGGGATACTGAAAGTCAAGGCATTACAAATGTCAGAAACCAGAAAACAAGGCAGCGGGTATCTAGCAGAACCATGATTTGAAGGAATGGAAAGGAGTCATTGAAATAGAGACCTAGGAACCTGACTTTCCAAATCATACCTAGATGTGTACGCTCAGCTTTTTTAGAAGCCAGCCCCAAACATTTGCCCTCTTTCTTTTTTGCTGCTTCACTCTTCCCCAGTTGACAGCCTCCACCCTCATCCATCATCTCCTCTGTCTCCTGGCCTATTCCAGCCTTTAGTTTCTAAGTCAATATGACTTCCCAACCTAGAATTTAGTGCCTATTCTGGGCTAAGGATACAACAATAAATGAAAAAACATCTCAGCCCTCAATGAGCTTAAATTCTAGATGGAGGAAAAAGATAAAAAAATAATAAGTTTAAAAAATTTTTTAATAAATTAAAAATTAAAATACAGAGAATTAGTTGACCATATGACAATGATGGTCATCAAATTTTTGACCTGCAAAAATGGCAATTTCATGAGTCAACCTTTATATTAAATTGTGATAATATTTTAAAAATTAAGCAAGGGAGAATAGGTAGTAGGGTGTATGGGAAAGTGAGCACAGAGAGGGTTACAACTTAAAACAGGGCAATCAGTGTCTAAGTGGTAGAATTACATGAGATTGTTTTTCTACTCTTTCATTATTTTTCAAAGGAGCATGCATTCCTTCATAATGAGTTTTTTAAAACTTTATGACATTAAAATTGCTGAAAAACTGAAATGAGTCATACAAACATGTAAATTTTAGGGTATTTACATCAAGCAGGAATATAAGATACAGATAATATTAACACAATCTTATTCACGCCCTATGAAATTAGGGTAAAATACAGTGTGGTGTAAAACATCTAATATTTATGTTCTAAGCCATATATTTTAAAAATAAGAAGGAAACTATTTTAATGAGTATTGTAGAAATACAACTTATGTTACATTTTTTAAATGTGCATGATCAAAGAACAAAACACTCCCATTGTTAGATCACCCAAATAACAGACTGCCATCTAACACATGCTTTTCAGTATTTAAATTGTTTGTGAAACAAAAATGTGGGGAGAGGGAAGCACTACTTACAAAATGTACCTACCTACAAGGCAGCTTAATTAAAAAATAAACTAATATATAACTTAAACACTAAAACAATAACTATGGTATGATGACAACTTTGTAAATAAATTCCAGAAAAATTAGGATACTAGTAAAATTTATTATTAAATTAATCTATTAAACATAGACTAAAATCTAAAAGGAAGAAGTGAATTCTCCTGAACACTGATTGACCTCGCTCAATAATCTTAATAGTGCACATGTGCCCTTTCCTCAAAGGAAATCTCTAAACCAGCACTGTGCAACAGAACTTTCTGCAATGTTGGAAATGTTCTGCCTTGTCCTATAAGGTAACCACTAACTACACATGGCTACTGAGCATTTGAAATGCGGTTCATGCAACTAAGAAACAGAATTTTTTATTTTATTTTAATTATTTAATTTTAATTTAAACAGCCGCAAGAGGCTAGTGGCTACCTACCCAGTTAGTACAGCTCTAAGAACTGCCTCTTGCATCCTTTCTTTTATTAACTCAGAGTCTTCCACCTGGCTGATTCCCCACTGTAGACAAACTAGGCTCTAGTTCTCACTCTCGGTCTACCATACTGTCCTCCTGGCCTCAAACTTTCTTCCTAAGTTGTTGCATAACTGATTTCAGCAAAGCTGTGGTCCAGTGCTGCTCAGCTCAGAAACACTGGCTGACAGAGCCCTGGTCTCTTCCTGCTTGCCCAGGATAAGAAGTAGGATACTAATGCTTTTTTAAAAAAGTGAATAGACAACTAAATGTCCTGTAAGACTTCTTAGATACTAACCCAGAGGGAAGAGATTAAATCCAGTGATGTATCAAAAGCCACTCCCAAACTTAAAATTCTACTATCCCAAACCTAAAATTCTAGGTAATGACAATTTCCAAAATTATATAGTATTTACAGAATAATTCCAGTACCTTAAACCTTACAAAACTCAACTCCCAAATCAAAGCATCTAATGGCATTATTTGGAATCACACTATCATGCAACCAGTCCCCTGACTCACTGAGCAAAAAGGGTAACTTACCTTTTCTGTTGTTCTTAAGAAAGATGTTTTAATACTCAAGGTATTATTTTCATAATTTATTGTCATTCATAGGAACTTAGGTCATCTATATCTTTATGCAAAATATTGGAGTAAATCTTTCCCTCAATTTTACGTTCTTAAAGCTGTTACAGTTGTTCAATTTCAAGCGGATACCCATTTTCTGTTATTTACCAGACTTTATAACTTACAGTCAGTAGATACAATAGTTTTAAATATAGTATTTAACTGATATTAGAAAACAAAGTAAAATATACTAAGAAAAAAAATTTTACAGCAGGATAAGAAACTGGATTCAATGTGTATCTGAAAACAGTGAGTGCAGCTCAAGGAAAACTTACTGATTTAGCAGGACATCAAGAATAAAGGATGTTCCAAAGGCACCCAGCAGGAAGCTTGCCTGGTCAACGTGAGTCAACTGCAATATCAGAAAGATAAAAGGTATTTATTATTCAGCCATAGAGATCAAATGATAAGCACTTCTCATGATCATTTGAAAGTTTTATAATATAAATTAGAAAAACGGTTCAACATAGAAATTAAATAAAAACAGAGTAAAATTTGCACCTTCTTAGAAGCTATTCACTAATCTAAAGTAAAGTACCACTTAATCAAGGAGGGCAAGTACCCTCCCTTTCTGCTTTATCTCAAGTGGTTAAACATTTCATTTCCAAGAAGACTGAACTACATTTCATTCTGTTTTAGATGACTGACTCCTTTAAAATTAAGCTTTGTAGATTAAAAAAGAAATAGGGAAAAATATGTTCAATACAAGAGTAAATTAAGATGATGAATGTGATCTATTTATAAGGAAGACATCTAAACTTCTAAAAAACCCTTTTCATCCTATCTCAAATACATACTTTCGAAGTAATAGTTCAGTTCTAATTTACCAAATGTAATTTCATAGAGGTTTCCACAATTTCCTAAGAGAAAAACTGAGCCTCTGCCCATCTACTGCAAACATCACCCATCAAAAGTTTATTGGGAAAAAAATCACTATTCCCTATGCCAATCTAGGGACTCCCAGAGAAAATCACAAGGGACTCTAAAAAACATACAGTGTTACCAATAACATTAATATTAGCGTATTGAATAACCACATGTAATAACTGAAAAGAAAGGAGGAAGGAAGCAGAACTATTTATTTTGACTTCCCATATTAACAGTAGCTATACCTGAGCAGTAGACCTATAAATTATTTGATTTTTTGGTTCATATTTATCTATAGTATCCAAAATTTCTACAATAAACATGTATAATTCCTGCAGGGAGAAAAGCAAACATACACTATTTTAGAGCTATAAACCATCTGAGCAACTGTATTTATGTAGCAAGTGAGGCAGATGGTTGTGCTGCTCCCCGAGAACCAGCGCATCTTAGGAAGGGACATTCTAGGATTCTGTGGGGCACAAAGGGCACCTCAATCATACCTAGGATTTTCACACTCATTAACCTATGGTATCAGGAGAAAGGAGAGTGCTTAATAATCATAAAGCTTTCTGGAAACAAAGGATAACCTTTCCATTTAAAAATCTTTGAAATAAGTGGGAGTGGGAGAATGCCACACCTCAGTTGCTAACACATTCCAATCCTCGTGAAACCGCAAGAATGAAGAACTATCTGGATACTTCTCAGCCTCATTAAACATCCAACCCTAACTCCTCACTCTTCCCAATTAACACCCAGGTTATCACCAAATTCTGGCTTCTTTTTTCTTTTTATGATGGTTCTTGGATACACACTTTACTCTTCATTTCGTATCTGCCACAGTTCATGTCCTCCCTGATTTTCCTAAAACTGACTGCTTACCAAAACCCCAAATGTAAGTCGTATATTTTCTACTACATCAAATACAAACTTTCTCTCTCTGCATATCAAGATCCTCCACAATCACCTCCCCCCACCCCAGACATAACAGCACACAAGTTCCCAAGGACCCACCCATATCCCATTCACACTCAGTTCTCTCTTCTACTCTTTAATTCCACAAACTATGTGCATTCCAACTCTTTCTATAGCTTTCATTCATCACTTGTGCTTTTCCAAACCAGACCCTGGGGTAGTGATCTTCACCATGGCCATTTCCCAGAAATGGCCCTATTCATCCTTCAAGACTTAGATCAAGTTCCTTTTTGTATTAGTCTACCCGGGCTACCATAAGAAAGTACCACAGACCGGATGACGTAAACAACAGAAATTTGCTTTCTCACAGTTCGGGAGGCTCGAAGTCCAAGCTCAAGGTGTTGGCAGATTTGGTTTCTCCTGAGGCCTCTCTCCTTGGCTTGCAGATGGCCACATGGTTTCCTCTCTATGCATGTGTACCCCAGGTGTCTCTCTCTCTCTCTCTCTCTCTCTCTCTCTCTCTCTCCCCCCTAAGGATATCCGTCATATTGGATTAGCATCCACCCTTACAACTTCATTTAATCTAATTACCTCTTTAAAGACCCTGTCACCAAATACAGTCCCATTAGCATTAGGGCTTCAATATATAAATTCTGGAGGGGACACAATTCAATCCAAACTTTCCTCTCCCAGGAAGTCTTCCCAAACCCTTCTAGCTTCCTTCTCTCCTCTTCCTCAATACGGTTCATTTTGATATGAGGGCCTCAGTACTGACCAGCATCAGGTATTCAATAAGTATTTCCTGACTGACTGACTCATTTGAGGGTTTGTTTGATCAATCACCTGGATGCACACATGAACAACAATTACACAGCTATAAATTACCTGCTTACAGAAATGCCATCCTTCCATCAAGTTGTTCTTAATGCTACCTCGATGGATAATTTCTTTTCTCTAAAAGCTCTTTGAGTTTCCTGAAGTGCTAACAACCATGTTTGGGGAACAGCCTGGGGAAAGCTCTGTCTCAATTAAAAAGAACCTCTCTCTCCTCCATTCTTTCTCAGCATTTATTGTGAACATGGCAGAGGACACATGTTATTCATCATGGCATCGTGATTACAGCCTGGATCAAAATAACATTACTATTCTTTTTTAGCAAGATATTTACTGTTTGCATTAATTCTGTCTAATTCTTATATTTTCTTTTTCCTGCAGCTTCAGTTTACAACTGGTATTTTACTTTATTGATCTCATCCATGTCCCAAGGAGAAACCCATTATGTAAATTCAACAGAAAATCTATTGACAGCATGTTTAACTGCCGTTAGTGAAAAATGTTTGCATTATTGATAGTAATAGGAACGGGATTATATTAATATTGTTTTAACGTAAGGAAGGCTTCCTTAGACTGTATACAGATTGATTCATTCAACAAACATCTTCTGAGAGTCTACCAAGTGCTGGGAACTCTTCTGATTTGGGGGGCAAGATGAAGAAGACTGATCATGTTTCCGCTCTAGTGGGGCTTATCTTCTAGTGGAAGGAGATAGAAAGTGACAAATAAAATGACAGAAAATGAACAATTAGATAAAAAATAAACTTAGAATATAAATACACTGTTCTCAGACTTAATAAAACAGGGTAAACAGGTAACCAGGGTAGACAGGGTTCTAGGTGGTATGGAGGCCTCTCTGAGGAGATGACATCTGGATGATTAGAAGGGATCTATGGCAGACAGACTGACGGCCCCAAAGATGACCACACTCTAATCTCTGGAACTTGTGAACATGTTACCTCACACAGCAAAAGGGACTTCACGGATGTGATAAAGTTAGGGACCCTGAGATGGGGAGAGTATACTGGATTATCCAGGTGGACCCAATGTAGTCACCAGAGTCTTATAAGGATCGGAGTCAGAGAAGGAGATGTGATGATGGAAGTAGAGATTAAAATGAGGTTAGGAAAAGGCCACATGCCAAGGAATGTTGGGAGCCCCCAGAAACTGGAAAAAACAAGGAACAATTTTCCCCTAAAGCCCCCAAAAGGAGCACAGCCCTGAGAACACCTTCATTTTAGCCTTTTAAGACCTAATTCAGGCTTCTGATCTCTAGAACTGTAAGAAAATTCATTTTAGTTGTTTTATGACATTAAGTTTGTGGTATAACATGTTACAGCAGCAATGGGAAACTAATACAGCATCACTGGCAATGTCCCTGAACATTTAGAAAAGCAACTCCAATAGCGAGTTGATTGCATCAGTGTTCAATGTCATTTTCCTCCGTGGCTGGGTTAAAACCAAGGCACCTGCACCAGTAGAACTGACACTCATGAAGGCAAAAGGATCAAACTCCAAACATAGGACTTCCCAGCCAAAACAAATTTGCAGTAGTAATCACGAAAATACATGTTAGCTTGGTTTCCTTGCATTCTGGACGGTCATCTACCATTCAGGCACCTGCCATCCCCAAATGTCTGACTTAACAAGTAGGCTGAAGAGAAGAAACATATTTACTTCTTTAGGTTATCTTGGAGAAATTATAAATTAAGTAGAATTACACTGAACTCATGCAATTAACAATCCAGCTTATTATTCAACACCTGAATCTTAGACCTTACCTTCTTAGCTCAAAAGAAAAGAAAATGTTTAAGAAGAGAGAACTAGTCTAATCAGGATTTTCCTCTTTATTTTGGTGGGGGAGTGCCTAACATATATTGACCCCCCAAATTCTAATATTTATTAACTAATATTAGTTATTATTTGATATTTAATATTTATTAAGAAGATTATTTTTATTAAGAAGATTATTAAGAAGATTAAAAGGTAGTAATGGCTCTTAGAGACATTTGAAAATTATTATTATTTTGCAGAAATGCATTTTTTCAAATTACTATATAAGAATGACTTGTGATTTTAAAATCTATTAACCAAATGCTTTGTTACCCTAGAATAACCTAGAGCTCATATAATACATATCCTTATTTTACAAATAAGGAAACTGAGGCATGTGAGTAAATGTCATTTCCAAATCACCCTGTTTGGTAGTACGGCAGCATTTCACCTCCTGGCAGGCCTCTTCCATCATGCTTCATCTTTGCTATCATTCTGCAGTTTGGAGGTGGCTTGCAGGCTTTACTGGGTTCTAAAGAGCACTTCTAGAGCATTTAGAAGAAAATCAAACCACGAAAAACAATCTTTGGAACTCTGACTTCATCAGAAAAGTCAATAACATTATCACATCTGACACAAAGCACAACCTTAGAAATTAAGCATTATACTTCACAATACACATGGAAATCCATTTTTTAAGGGAAAAAATTACACAGGTATGGTAAAGTGTGTGTGTTTTAAGCAGTAAGGCTGATTTTGATCATAGCTGTGAAAAAAGACTGAGGGAGAAAAAGGCAAAAATATAAAATAACTATCGAGATGGCAAGAAAACTTAATAAATCAATATAATTACATAAGGATAATTTAAATTTCAAAAATGAATCATAGAATTTTAGGACCAGAAGAACCTGATACAATCCCCAGATTGAGGCCTGTTTATTATCCATGGGCAATAACTGAAATTTAAATGTGAAGTTAATATAACCCTCAAGCTCCTTATGCATTTTGCTTCTTGACAACCTGTCTTTTTCTCCTCACATCTCCTAGAGCCATGAACTAGAGCAACCCTACATATTACAAAGAGCAGATATAAATGATTTTTTCAAGCTTGTCTTACTTACAACCTTTTTTTTTTTTTAAAGATTTTGTTGTTGTTGATGTGGACCATTTTTAAAGTCTTCATTGAATTTGTTACAATGTTGCTTCTGTTTTACGTTTTTGGCTTTTTTTTCTAGCTGCCAGGCATGTGGGATCTTAGCTCCCCGACCAGGTATCGAACCCACACCCCCTGCATTGGAAGGCGAAGTCTTAACCACTGGACGGCCAGGGAAGTCCTTACAACCTTTTTTTTAAAGCAAAGATGACACTAAAACTGTCATGGTAGAATCAGAACTTTGACACAAGGAGAAAGACAGGTAGTTTGGGTTTTTAATTAAGCCCAACCTGAATAATGAATCAATGAATATCAGTGGCGTGGGAGTATTACCAGTCAAACAGTATTATACAACAGGATAATTCTGGAAATAATTAACATAATTAAAATGAAGTCTTCAATGTATGTAACAGAATATTTAGTTATTCTGCATCCTACATTCTTCTTTGCCATTTGATTGCTTCTATTTAGTTTTTTAAAAAATACAAGTGTAATTCCTGGTATCCAATACTTTGAGCTCAGTAAAAAACAAAATACCAATAATTACTTTTAACTATTTTTTCCCTGGTCTTCTACATCAGACAAGGCAACTGAAGAATCACCATAACCTGACTGTAATTACTCCATTGCCTTATGTGGACTTCTGACAAAACAGTTCAAAAAGACTGATACTACAACCTATTAAGATTCCTCATTCTAGAATTTCCTGTAGCCACATCAACAATATTGTTTTCCCCTGTCTGTTACTCACGATATGGAACTTACTGAAGCAGAATTGTATAACAATGGCTTTTTTTAACACAGGATTCTACCAAATAGATCTACCTAATACATAAATTAGCACAATACATATGTAAGAGCATTAGTGTTTTCTAGTCATAATTGTATATCTATGACTCTATGTTAAATGCCTCCCTCTTTTCATGTGGTCAACTCAATCATGTCCATAGTTGTCATAATCTGTATCATATATTGCATTTAATTTACATATTACCTTTAACCAAAAGGCTCTTAAAATCCAACCTTCTATATTTAGTATTGCAAGAACCAAACAGTGTCCAGCAACAGGACATTTTAAAACAAAATGAAACAAAACAAAAAAGCATAGCCTTTAAAGCCAGGCAGAACTGGGTTTGAATTCTGGGTCTTCCATTTATTAATGGAACAAACTAGGGCAAATTGTTTAATGTCTCTGAACTGAAAGTCCTTGTCTCTAAAAGACCAAAAATAATAATACACACTCTGTAGCTTTATTGTGAAAACTAAAGGACAAGTTAAAATCCATTCAACCTTTATGGAGAACTGACCATACCTCAGGAAATACACCAGGCTCTGGGGATACACAGAACAGTCAGACACGGCCCCTACACCCAGGAAACTCACAGTCAAAACGGGGAGCTGCTACACAAATTATTACAAAATATTTGAAAGTCCAACAATAGATATATGTACAAGGTATAACAGCAGCCGTCTGACTATAGGATTACAGAGAGTTGGGGAGGTGCTCCTCAGACCAAGAATGCAGGGGAAAGCACTCCTGGTAAAAGACCCGACAAAGGCACAAAAATGGGAAACTCAACACACTCAGGGATTGTAGGAAATGCTATATTCTTGAGACAGAAGATGTGAGGCATCTATTGTGGGAGAACAGGCTGGAACCCCAAATGCCATAGAACTTCCAAACCAGTGGTTCTCAATCCTCATTGCATATGAGGCTTGCTCAGGAAGCTTTTTAAAAAATACCACTGCCTGGGCCCCAAACTCAGAGATTCTAATTCTTTTAGTCTGGGATGGATCCTGGGCATCAATATTTTTTAAAGAGCTATGCTGTGATTCTGAGGGGTGGCCAAGGGTTCAGAACCACTAGTATAAAACCATGAAAGAAATGTACTCCTTACCCTGGAAACAATAAGAAATGGATGTAAAAGGCTTTGAGATGATAGATGTTCAATAAACAATAGCTCCTTTCCCTTATCTTCACAATTTACGACAAAATATGTTTAGCTTTGAAACTGATGATCTACTCATTGAATCCCCCTATATTTCTTGCAAGTAAAATGTATGTTCTTTTGACAATTTACTGCCTGAATTTTGTTGTTGAGTTCAACCAAAATAATAAAAGTCTTAAAAGTTAAAAAAAACAGCATCACCCAACCAGCTTTACAACAAATGCTAAAGGATCTTCTCTAGGCAAGAAACGCAAGAGAAGGAAAAGACCTATAATAACAAACCCAAAACAATTAAGAAAATGGGAATAGGAACATACATATCGATAATTACCTTAAATGTAAATGGATTAAATGCTCCCACCAAAAGACACAAACTGGCTGAATGGATACAAAAACAAGACCCATATATATGCTGTCTACAAGAGACCCACTTCAGACCTAGAGAAACATACAGACTGAAAGTGAGGGGATGGAAAAAGATATTCCATGCCAATGGAAACCAAAAGAAAGTTGGAGTAGCAATTCTCATATCAGACAAAACAGACTTTAAAATAAAGACTATTATAAGAGACAACGAAGGACACTACATAATGATCAAGGGATCGATCCAAGAGGAAAAGAAAACAACTGTAAATATTTATGCACCTAACATAGGAGCACCTCAATACATAAGGCAAATACTAACAGCCATAAAAGGGGAAATCGACAGTAACACATTCAGGTAGGGGGCTTTAAAACCCCACTTTCACCAATGGACAGATCATCCAAAATGAAAATAAATAAGGAAACACAAGCTTTAAATGATACATTAAACAATATGGACTTAATTGATTTTTATAGGACATTCCATCCATAAACAACAGAATACACATTTTTCTCAAGTGCTCATGGAACATTCTCCAGGATAGATCATATCTTGGGCCACAAATAAAGTAAATTTAAGAAAATTGAAATTGTATCAAGTATCTTTTCCCCCAACAACGCTATGAGACTAGATATTAATTACAGGAAACGATCTGTAAGAAACTCAAACACATGGAGGCTAAACAATACACTACTTAATAACGAAGTAATCACTGAAGAAATCAAAGAGGAAAGCAAAAAATACCTAGAAACAAATGACAATGGACACGACAACCCAAAACCCATGGGATGCAGCAAAAGCAGTTCTAAGAAAGAAGTTTATAGCAATACAATCCTACCTTAAGAAACAGGAAACATCTCGAATAAACAAACTAACCTTGCACCTAAAGCAATTAGAGAAAGAAGAACAAAAAAACACCAAAGTTAGCAGAAGGAAAGAAATCATAAAGATCAGATCAGAAATAAATGAAAAAGAAATGAAGGAAACGATAGCAAAGATCAATAAAACTAAAAGCTGGTTCTTTGAGAAGATAAACAAAATTGATAAACCATTAGCCAGACTCATCAAGAAAAAAAGGGAGAAGACTCAAATCAATAGAATTAGAAATGAAAAAGGAGAAGTAACAACTGACACTGCAGAAATACAAAAGGTCATGAGAGATTACTACAAGCAACTCTATGCCAATAAAATGGACAACCTGGAAGAAATGGACAAATTCTTAGAAATGCACAAGTTGCCAAGACTGAATCAGGAAGAAACAGAAAATATGAACAGACCAATCACAAGCACTGAAATTGAAACTGTGATTAAAAATCTTCCAACAAACAAAAGCCCAGGACCAGATGGCTTCACAGGCGAATTCTATCAAACATTTAGAGAAGAGCTAACACCTATCCTTCTCAAACTCTTCCAAAATATAGCAGAGGGAGGAACACTCCCAAACTGATTCTACGAGGCCACCATCACCCTGATACCAAAACCAGACAAGGATGTCACAAAGAAAGAAAACTACAGGCCAATATCACTGATGAACATAGATGCAAAAATCCTCAACAAAATACTAGCAAACAACATCCAATAGCACATTAAAAGGATCATACACCATGAACAAGTGGGGTTTATTCCAGGAATGCAAGCGTTCTTCAATGTATGCAAATCAATCAATGTGATACACCATATTAACAAACTGAAGAATAAAAACCATACGGTCATCTCAATAGATGCAGAGAAAGCTTTCGACAAAATTCAACACCCATTTATAATAAAAACCCTCCAGAAAGTAGGCATAGAGGGAACTTTCCTCAACATAATAAAGGCCATATATGACAAACCCACAGACAACATTGTCCTCAATGGTGAAAAACTGAAAGCATTTCCACTAAGATCAGGAACAAGACACGGTTGCCCACTCTCACCACTCTTATTCAACATAGTTTTGGAAGTTTTAGCCACAGCAATCAGAGAAGAAAAGGAAATAAAAGGAATCCAAATTGGAAAAGAAGTAAAGCTGTCACTGTTTGCAGATGACATGATACTATACATAGAGAATCCTAAAGATGCTACCAGAAAACTACTAATCAATGAATTTGGTAAAGTAGCAGGATACAAAATTATTGCACAGAAATCTCTGGCATTCCTATATACTAATGATGAAAAATCTGAAAGTGAAATCAAGAAAACACGCCCATTTACCATTGCAACAAAAAGAATAAAATCTCTAGGAATAAACCTACCTAAGGAGACAAAAGACCTGTATGCAGAAAATTATAAGACACTGATGAAAGAAATTAAAGATGATACAAATAGATGGAGAGATATACCATGTTCTTGGATTGGAAGAATCAACATTGTGAAAATGACTCTACTACCCAAAGCAATCTACAGATTCAATGCAATCCCTATCAAACTACCACTGGCATTTTTCACAGAACTAGAACAAAAAATTTCACAATTTGTATGGAAACACAAAAGCCCCCAAATAGCCAAAGCAATCTTGAGAACGAAAAACGGAGTTGGAGGAATCCGGCTCCCTGACTTCAGACTATACTACAAAGCTACAGTAATCAAGACAGTATGGTATTGGCACAAAAAGAGAAATATAGATCAATGGAACAGGATAGAAAGCCCAGAGATAAACCCACGCACATATGGTCACCTTATCTTTGATAAAGGAGGCAGGAATGTACAGTGGAGAAAGGACAGCCTCTTCAATAAGTGGTGCTGGGAAAACTGGACAGGTACATGTAAAAGTATGAGATTAGATCACTCCCTAACACCATACACAAAAATACGCTCAAAATGGATTAAAGACCTAAATGTAAGGCCAGAAACTATCAAACTCTCAGGGGAAAACATAGGCAGAACACTCTATGACATAAATCACAGCAAGATCCTTTTTGACCCACCTCCTAGAGAAATGGAAATAAAAACAAAAATAAACAAATGGGACCTAATGAAACTGCAAAGCTTTTGCACAGCAAAGGAAACCATAAACAAGACAAAAAGACAACCCTCAGAATGGGAGAAAATATTTGCAAATGAAGCAACTGACAAAGGATTAGTCTCCAAAATTTAAAAGCAGGTCATGCAGCTCAATATCCAAAAAACAAACAACGCAATCCAAAAAATGGGAAGACCATCTAAATAGACATTTCTCCAAAGAAGATATACAGACTGCCAACAAACACATGAAAGAATGCTCACCATCATTAATCATAAGAGAAATGCAAATCAAAACTACAATGTGATATCATCTCACACCAGTCAGAATGGCCATCATCAAAAAATCTAGAAACAATAAATACTGGAGAGGGTGTGGAGAAAAGGGAACACTCTTGCACTGCTGGTGGGAATGTGAATTGGTACAGCCACTATGGAGAACAGTATGGAGGTTCCTTAAAAAACTACAAATAGGGCTTCCCTGGTGACACAGTGGTTAAGAGTCCGCCTGCCAATGCAGGGGACACGTGTTCGTGCCCCGGTCTGGGAAGATCCCACATGCCGCGGAGTGGCTGGGCCCGTGAGCCATGGCCGCTGAGCCTGCGCGTCCGGAGCCTGTGCTCCGCAACGGGAGAGGCCACAGCAGTGAGAGGCCCGCGTACTGCAAAAAAAAAAAAAAAAAAAAAAAAAAAACTACAAATAGAACTACCATATGACCCAGCAATCCCACTACTGGGCATATACCCTGAGAAAACCATAATTCAAAAAGAGTCATGTACCAAAATGTTCATTGCAGCTCTATTTACAATAGCCAGGACATGGAAACAACCTAAGTGTCCATCATCGGATGAATGGATAAAGAAGATGTGGCACATATATACAATGGAATATTACTCAGCCATAAAAAGAAACGAAATTGAGCTATTTGTAATGAGGTGGATGGACCTAGAGTCTGTCATACAGAGTGAAGTAAGTCAGAAAGAGAAAGACAAATACCGTATACTAATACATATATATGGAATTTAAGAAAAAAAAAATGTCATGAAGAACCTAGGAGTAAGACAGGAATAAAGACACAGACCTACTAGAAAATGGACTTGAGGATATGGGGAGGGGGAAGGGTAAGCTGTGACAAAGCGAGAGTGTATATATGGACATATATACACTACCAAACGTAAAATAGATAGCTAGTGGGAAGCAGCCGCATAGCACAGGGAGATCAGCTCGGTGCTTTGTGACCACCTAGAGGGGTGGGATAGGGAGGGTGGGAGGGAGGGAGACGCAAGAGGGAAGAGATATGGGAACATATGTATATGTATAACTGATTCACTTTGTTATAAAGCAGAAACTAACACACCATTGTAAAGCAATTATACTCCAATAAAGATGTAAAAAAGGAAAAAAAAAGTTAAAAAAAAAGAAAAAAAAAGGAGCGGGAGAGCAAGAGAAGGCCAAAAACGGAGGTAAAAGGGATTCCATCTGGTGGCTTCCCCAGATAAATTAAGTGAGGGCCAAGAAACATCTCTACAAGCACCTTAGCACACTATTTTGCACACAGCAGACTCTCAACACACTACAAGAAAAAAAAGGAAGGACAAGGAGCAATAGATTGTAACTCCCACGGGAATTTTTAAAGAGCTAACCATGTCAGTCTAATGAGTAACCAATTCCCATGGAATTCCTCTCTAGTCACACTTGCTCTATAATTCAAATGCTGGTTCTTGCTATTATTTGAAGCAAAAATTTTTACAATTGATGTAAACGTGTTCCACTGTTGTGGACATGCGCCTGTTTGGGGATGTATTACCCAAGGCCAGGGATTATGTCATACAGATCTCAGCAGCCAGGAGCCCTAGGTGAAGCCACATACACTGCCAAAAAAAAAAGAAAAAAAAAACGCTTTTCTTAGGTGAGTTCTTGAGAGGCATTCTGTGAATTTGCCTTGCTGAGTTTCCAGTTCTGATGTCACTGAAAGCCCTCGACTCTGTGATTCCTAGCGGCAGAGGACCCCTCTCTCCAGTGGCCCCTGCTCCAACAAAATGGAGGTGGAGGGGCTGGGCCAACACTGGCTTCAGCTCTGATTTTCTCCTCTCCATTCAGGAAGTCAGGCAGCCTCATTACCTATTTATGCTCTGCTATCTTCTGATACATCAGTCTCTCCATCATCTTGGCTATTAACCGCCCATTACTAGGCCTTCATTTCGGGCCTGAACAAGAAAACACTTTCTCTCAGAAGCCTGAAAGTCGGAGCAGACCTTTATGATCTTTAGCATCCTGAGAATAATACCATATGTAGTCACATTGAGCTGTAATTTAATCTGAGTGCAAGGAACTCCAACGTTTGGATGCAACAAAATCAGCAGACAAAATCCCTCAGATGAACCAGCCCTGGGAAACAGATACTCTACCTTAATGCAAGAAAGGCTTGGGAGAAAAATTACAGGTCTTCCTGGCCTCACTGCTGACTTGACATTTGATTTTTGGAGTTACTAAAACTTTCTATGCTTCATCCTGTTTTACCCCAAAGGTGAACTGAAAATAGTATGAATTATAGAATGCTGTGAGAAAAACACCTTATATTTTTGTTTATGGTGAAAGAGTATATAAAATCTTGTTGCAAAGAATAATGTAACTACTGAGAGTTAAATAAAACACAGGTAAAAAGAACAGAGGAGGGGAAAAGCAGTTAAGCTATTATATTATCAAATGAATAACTAGTCAGTTCAGCTCTAAATCGGATGATTTTAAAAGCACGCCTGGAACTTCCCTGGTGGTGCAGTCGTTAAGACTCCGCGCTTCCAGTGCAGGGGGCGTGGGTTCGATCCCTTGTCAGGGAATAAGATCCCACATGCTGCACGGCGCAGCCAAAAGATATAAAATGAATAAATAAAATTTGTTTAAAAAAATAAAAAGAAAAGCAGGCCTGGAGATAAGTGTCATCTCTGCCAGCTGGGTCACAGTCTTTCCTGGAGGCAACATCAGAAATAGGCCAAGTCTAAAGAAGAAAATTAAGAATGGTGAGTTCTTCACATCAACATTCACTTCACCCAGTTGTTAAGGCAATGGGTTTTTGTCTGCTTGCTTGCTTAATTTCACCTTCCTTATATAGATATTAGAGGCATCTGAGAGTTAAGGCTCACTTCCATGAAAGGGCCAGCTCCCAGTGTTTGAGGAAAGAAAAATCATGGCTATCACTGACCAAAATGCCATGATAAATAGCTGACATGTAAGAATTCCATAGTATCTTCTTTAAGAAACAAATTTACATAGGGTGAGAAAGTTTCTTCTCTCCTAGAACTAAAGACTAACACTACATAATTATAGAAGACTTTCTGCTCACACATATACATATATACACATGCATACTAAACTTTAGAAGGAGCAGATTCTTTCTTTAGTATCTCAACTGTCCACGAGTTTTCCAAGAACACAGTCGAGAAATAATCTTAGTAAAATACTGCAAGAGCAAAGCTCCTGCTTAAAAGAAAAAGAAGGAAAAGGCAATAAGTCTCTAATATCAAGAATCTTCAAATGTTTTTTTATCTGTAACTTGACAGTCACCCACCAAGGTTTTGTGTCCCAGTAAAGAAAGACTGGGACACAAAATGAGACACAAACCTTGCAAAAATATCTATATTTTTGGGGATTTCCCAAGTAGCTAGAATGAAGATTGGTTGGAAGAACACACCAGTCATCTCAATTACCACAATTATGAAATGAAGGAAGGAATGGATATATGTGTGTGTGTGTGTGTGTGTGTGTGTGTGTGTGTGAGAGAGAGAGAGAGAGAGAGAGAGGGAACTTGACCAATTAAGAGCAAGCATGCAGATTACCAGCCACCCCTAAGGAAACCATGTCTCAGAAATATGGAATCTTTCAATGCGTGCATAGATTAGAACATAGCAAGAATCTGCTACAGAGATTTAGTATGACATGAATCTGCCCCCCAAATTCTTAAATTGATGGGCTTCCGCATACTACCAGCTGGTGCCTCCAAGCTGCTTTGAAGGGTAACTCCTTGCCCTTAAATTATAGGGAAATTGAAAGAATCCATTCATGATGCATGTTTATTAGAAAACAAATACCCAATGAGAAAATTTTTGTTAAATGTGCTGCATTACATGTATCAGATCTATAGTTTTTCTGGGATATGGACTTCAAAAGCATCTGAATCTAAAGAAATTAAAGAGTAAAAATTTTCAAACACGCTACTAGGAAATATCTAAGGGGTAGCAAAATAATGAAATTACTCTGTTGGACAAGAGTAATGAAAAAACTCTAGACATTACTTTTCCTTGCACTTCCATTATTTATTGGCACTAGTGACTACTGCCCCTTGCAATAAGTAGATCAATCGTGTTACTTAATCCTTAGCACTAAACACTTTCCCTAGAAAAGTGAAATGCCTTTTAAAAATACATTGACTGTAAATAATCTCTTAAAGCAGGAATTCTAAGAGATACTGCTATTGAGAGAGATAGAAAACCTCACCAAACCAAGTCACATTATCCATTGTACATCCAATAATGCTCGCACGTGCATGTGTGTGCATACCTGTGTACACATCATGGCAGGAATAGCTTGTAGTCAGCTGTAACCTAGAAAATAATTACTACTTAAAACAAGTAAACTCTGCAGTGCTGGTGAGTTCAACTCTAAAAAGATCTAATAGAAGGAATAACTGCTGCTCTAAAATGGAGACAGGATATAAATCCTCACTGGAGGGTCTCTAGACCTAGGACAAGGTAACAGTGTCTAGTGATGTTAAGTCAGAATCAAATGTAGACTATCCCTTAGGCCTGAAATATGTCTTCATTACAAGAAAAAACCAAGACAAAACTTTCGGAGATTTCTAACTATTGTTATGAGTTTGTGTCTGAATAAAAAGAAAGAAAATCCAGGTCTGACCACTCTTTTCTTCACTGGCATGAACTCGGCTCTTGATAGGAACAATATCATGTCAAAGGTTGATGGAACTTGACCTCCTCTGTGTGAGAAACAAAGGGTAGGGAATTCCCTGGTGTCCAGTGGTTAGGACTTGGTGCTTTCACTGCTGAGGGCCTGGGTGCAATCCCTGGTCGGGGAACTAAGATCTCACAACCCGTGTGGTGTGACCAAAACAACACCACCAAAAAAAAGGATCCAAAAAACAGAAAAGATTTACAGATAGGATCACAGGGAGCCAAGACCTTGTGAAAGCGCGTCGGTGGAGCTTGGGAGCCAATAGCTTGATTAGAGCCATTCATACTTCCCTCTGTTTAAACTCTCTGCCTTAACAAAAGAGTAAGCATGCAGGGGCACTGAACTGTTTTCAATGTTCCATACATGACTCAGGCTTCTACGCTGTTGATGTGTTTTGACATAAAGCTGAATAAACCAAACTCTATAGTTGTTGCCTCTATCGCGGGCAAATTACGGCAGTTTAATGAGGCCTCTGTGCCTCTGACACACCAGGTTAAAGAAAGGATTCCTACAAGATATCCTGATTCTCTTTTATAAAGGAAAAATTCTGGGCACAGCCTTTCTTTCTGTTCGTTTTATAACAGCTTTTGTTTGTTTGTTTCTTTTTACTTCTTGTTGCTCTGAAGCAAATGAATACTTTGAAGTAACACAGAAGTCACTTTTTAATTCATTTATTAATTGAAATGTCTTTTGGGGAGAAAATGGGAGAATGTCTTTACTTCTGAGAAGTGTGTACGTCGTCACTCTGAACTACCCCACTGAGCTTCTGGGAAGCTGCCTCCTGGCAAAGCCTCCTGACCAAAATGTTCCCTAGATCAGCATCCTCAGCAAACTGCCGCCAAGCCATCCTTTCTGTCCTTCTCTGGCTTCCCCTGCAGGTCCCATCCCCTCCCTCACCACCATCACGTCCTGAACCCTACCTGTGCTCAGGACTCCATGAGGACCATAGCGGACGCTATGAAAGATACAACCCCTGCCCACAGATTTGTATGGTCTGGTAAAACATGTTACTCTTGTACAAGGCAGTAACATAATCCAGTAGTACTAAACTCTTTTGTCCTAAAGAGTTTTCCTTCTCTTTTAGAACCGTGAGCAGTTACTTATGAAAAGCGGCAGAGGGTAGTGGCTAAGACTCCAGATTCCAGATTCTGTTTCAAATTCCACCCCTTCCCAAACTGAACAATCTTGGGCAAGTCATTTAAGCTCCCCATGCCTCCGTTTCTCCATTTAGTAAATGGGAACAACAGTATCAACTTCTGAGGATTGCTGAGAAGACTGAATACCTGTAAAGTATATAGAACAGTCTAGTGCCCTCAATGTTATTTATTATTACACCACATGAGCGGCCAAAGTCTGAGGGTGCGTGACGAGAATTCTGTGTTACGTCCAGAGGTCAGAATTATTCTTGCTTCCCCCTTGTCACTTCCAGACGACAGTTCCTCTATTCCTCTCTCCTGGAGGTCCATGCCTCACAGCTACACCACCCTCCATTCTCAACTCTGGACCAAGTGCCTCTGTATTCCCAGCACTCAGTACCTCGTGTGACACAAAGCACATGCTCACTTACAAATTTAAAACAAATCTGACGACTCTTACCCAACAATAAGATGGATTTGCAAACTGTAAATTAGCCCAAAATGGGAAGCATTGCTAGTTCTCAGGAATATAACCCTAACAAAGGTTGCTTTCATACCGTCAGTTAAACCAATTATTTTATTGGTTTCTTTGTTAGTTCTCCAGTAGTTTATAAACACTATCACTGTTACAGAGGGTAAAACCTTTACCAGCATAGGCACTCTATTCCTTAAAAATTTCTTACCTGTGTCCCTGTGCTCATTTTATTCAATCAACATTTGTTGGTGAGTTTGTAGCCACTTGGCTACATGACTTGAAATGTGTATTATCTATAGTTCAGAGGGAGAAGGATGGAACTTTGAGCTTTAGGGAACCTCAATGAGTTATGTGATTCAGTTCCCACCTGTGAGAAAACATCTACTCAAAACCATCTTGAAAAAATGATTGCTGAGCCTATTTTGTATGTTTTTGAGACAGTTCCTCAACCTCTAATTGTAGTTTGTCCCAATGCTGAATCATCTTCTTTCCCCTCTTCAATAGCTAACAGAACTCTCTTAATGCAATTTAGACCTATTTCCTCCATTTGTGAAATAGGATACGTTCAAAGATGACTTGAAAGTATGCCTCTCATCTGTTAGGCACAGTAGAAACTATGTGTTACTTTGTAAGCTTTATGGCAGGCTAGCACTAAAAATATCTACCAACTACACAGGATAAAACATCCTGCAGAAAGAGTGATCTATAGCCATGCATGTATAAACATAAAAGAGAAGTACATTTAAGTGCACCAAAGTAATACCCTCTTGCAAAGAAGAATCCAAGTGCAATACATGGGGGGTGGTAGATGAATTACACTCAGCCACTCAAGTGAAAATTTGTGTGGTCTTCTTTGGTAAGATAATACAATCCTTTGAGAACGTATAATGAAACTGAAAATACCGCCAGAGATTTGGATACTTTCAAATAACTTCACTGGGAAAGCCCCCAATACAGTTTTCATTGAGATCCTCCATCACGCACCTTCTTGGGAGTAGTAGTCTTGTTACTCAAACTTGACAGTCATGCTCTAGCCTTGGAGTCATTGTATCAACTGTTCTCTCCTCCAGAAAGGCTCTTCCACAGAAGAGCCTGGCTCACTTCCCACTCCCTTCCAGCTTTTCCCAATGTCACCTTCTCTGTGAGGCCTATTGGATCACCCTATTAAAAATTACAACCTATGTCCCCTACAACCCCAGCACTCCCAATGTCCATTACCATGCTATAATTTTTTCTTTTCTTTTCCATAGTACTTACCACCTTCTAATATACTAAATAATTTATCCTTTATTATGTTTTTGTCTATCTACTAGAACATAAGTCCCATGAAGAAACAATTTTTTTTTTTTTTAATTCATTGATGTATCATAAGAAGTCAGATAGTGCCCGCCTGTAGCAGATCCTCAATACATATTTGGGGAGTAAATTTTTTAAACGTCAGTTCAAAAACCAAATCACAGGAATTAATTCCATCTCTCTCTCTCTCTCTCTCTCTCTCACACACACACACACACAATGTCAAAATTGCCCAAAACAGTTATTGAGCCTTAATCTGAAAAATAAAAGAACCAATGGAAAAATTTTAATTGCAAATCTGGCAAGTTTAAACTTTATCATAAAAGGAACAGGAATCTAAGTCTATTAAATATTTTCAGTCTTCTCAGTTCCCTCATTATTCAAAGATAGAACAAGGAAAAGAGAAATCAAGAATCTCTAGTTCTAGTGAAAACACGCTGCAGAGAACAGGAGCTATAAAAAGGCATGATTAATAGCTCAAACATAACTAAAATACCCAACTGCACAAGGGCCAGAAGGTGCAGAGACAAGTGTAGCTTTCTCTCTCATTGAGCGAAATGTGAGAACTAAAACAGACTCAATGGCCCTATGGAGATGGGCTATTCCACGAAGACTCTCCAGACAGATACACACACACACACACACACACACACACACACACACACACACACACACCACCAGCAACAATAATATCTGCACCTGGAGCTGCTCTTGCTGAACACTTTCTGCAGTAAGCATATGATGCTAAAAGAAAAGCATATGGGCTTCTTCTAACCCAATTATTTCTTGAGAAAGAGAAATAACACAAACAATTAACTTTGGAATAACAGATTTTGGAAAGACTGTTTGTTGAAAACTGTTGGAAATTCAGGAACACATGGTTGATTGATTAAGAGTTAAAATATTTATTAAATATGGGAATCCACTACAAGAAAATGGAAGTTCTTCCATGGAGCTGAAGGCCACATCTAATGCTGAGCTGCGTCAGCTTAGCAAGAAGCTGAGCAAAGGAACTGATTATCACGACTGGTTTACAATGGGACCAAAAACAACAGAATGACAAAAAGTAGAGAGCCAAAAGAGAAAGGGAAAACTGAGAACTGAGGATGACTAAAAGTTTCATTAAAAGCTGTATTAAAAACCACTGATCGTATGCTTTAAAAGGATGAATTTTATGGTACATGAATTATATTTCAATAAAGCTGTTATTAAAAAACTACATTAAAAATTAAGATTGTGGTCATAAACATAATTCAAATGCAGAAGAGGAATGGTCTTTGTTATAATAACTGCTACCTTTTATAAAATGCTGGGAGCCCTTCTTCCTCAACTGTCTGTTCCCTTAGATTTTTGTCTTTTGAAGTTCTTAGATTTTTGTCTTTTTTTTTTTTTGGCGGTACACGGGCCTCTCACTGTTGTGGCCTCTCCCGTTGCGGAGCACAGGCTCCGGACGCACAGGCCCAGCGGCCATGGCTCACGGGCCCAGCCGCTCCGCAGCATGTGGGATCTTCCCGGACCGGGGCACGAACCCGTGTTCCCTGCAACGGCAGGTGGACTCTCAACCACTGCGCCACCAGGGAAGCCCGATTTTTGTCTTTTGAACATGTTTTTTAAAAATAAAATAAAACAAGCTATTAAATGGAGCATCCTATCCTCTACTAAAGTTAAAAATATAGCTTCCAACACTCAGCCTAGTTTGGGAATTATGAGCCCAAGCTTTATCTCACTGCCCGTTAAACTCTTCATGTTGTGCCCTCCCTTCCTTTCCTCACTTCCAAGCTGGGAGCAGCCCTATGAGGATACAGACTATTGAGGGCTCAACTAAGGCAGAGATGCTTCCCATCCCAAAGTAATGGAGCTGCATTGTTACTCATTTAATTAAAAAAAAAAATCCCACCTGATGTTTGAACCAATATTATATTGGGGGTTGGGGGAGTAGGAGGACAAGATTAACTCGGTTTGTTAAATTCCTGGAAAAAATGCAGTGAGACCAAAGCTGGGACCCAGAATTAGAACGAGGGTCCAAATTGTTCTACCCTCCTGGAACATTTGATGCAAATCACAGCTCTTGTGAAAACAATCGAAGAAATCCAGTGATCTGTGTACACAAGAAACTGGGCAAACAGTTTTATACCAAGATATAATCATTATGGGAGCTAAAAAAACGACAACAAAAAAAAGAGCTAACATGTACGGAGCCCTTACCATAGGCCAAATGCTCAGCTACAAATTTTATGCATTTTATTTCCTTAATCCTCACAACATATAAGCTGGGCGCTATTCTTATTCCTATTTTATTGGTGTAAAAACTCAGGATTAGAGAAATTAAGTGCAGTTAGTGGCAAAGGTGGGCTTTGAATCCATGCACTCTAATTCCAGGTTCTTAAACTCTTAATCACCATCCTACAATACTTTCTTAGAAGAAAACTATATATCAGGGAGTCGTTTTACTAAAAATGAAGACTTATTCTAAAACTATAGTAGATTCGGCAGTAGTATACTAATACATAAACACAATCATGTAGAAAAGAATCGATATGGATAACATCAAGAAAATTTTTTTTAATCTGTTACAACAAAAGATACCATGAGAATGAATAGATAAGCCACAATTTTTAAAGTATTTGCAACAGAGATAAACAATAGGAGAGAATCCATAACACACTTAAAATGCCTGTAAATCAATAAGAAAAAGACACTTGAAAAATGGGAAAAGTATATAACTAGGCCATTCAAAGGAAGAAATACAGATTACCAAAGGTGCTCTACCTCATTAGTCATCAGGGAAATGGAAAGCAAAGTAATCAGACACTATTTCACACCCATAATATTGTTAGAAATTTTAAAGTCTTATGATTCCAAATGATGATAAAGATGGGGATACACAGAAATTCTCATGCACCATGGGTGGAGTATAAATTGGTATATCGTTGTGTGATTTGTCAATATGTGGAGAAGTTGAGAAGGGACAAACCCTAAGAATCAACAATTTCACTTCTAAATATATGCCCCACAGAAACACATGCACATGTATGCATTAATGGCATACACTGCTTATAACATCAAAAAATCAAGGTTGGGCTTCCCTGGTGGTGCAGTGGTTGAGAGTCCGCCTGCCGATGCAGGGGACACGGGTTCGTGCCCCGGTCTGGGAAGATCCCACATGCCGGGGAGCGGCTAGGCCCGTGAGCCATGGCTGCTGAGCCTGCGCGTCCGGAGCCTGTGCTCCGCAACGGGAGAGGCCACAACAGTGAGAGGCCCACGTACCGCGAAAAAAAAAAAAAAACCAGGGTCAATCTATAAATGCCATTGACAGGAAAATAAATACATAGATGAGGGTAGGTTTATAAAATGGTAAGCCAGACAGCAATAAAAAGGAATGAATTCAATTACTTTACCTGCATCAAGATAAGAGACTGAAAATCAAAGTCTGTCACATTATTCTATCTATTTTTTGGTATATTTAAACTATTTCAAAACATAAGCTTTTTAAAATTAAAAAAAGTAACAAAAGTTGTCTTGAAGAAATTTTCATATGCACCTGCACGTGCCTGATTTCACTGATGCCACACATAACAGCTCAGGGGTGAGTAACACAGCCACAGAGATGTCTTTAATACTGTTGCCAAGAAAACTATAAGAAACAAAAATTAACAGCTGGAAGCTCCCAGGAGGCACGTGACTCAATCTTTAAAACCTTAGCCTGAGCTGCCTCACAGGTACTGCTAGGCTCCCCTGTAAGGAATCCTGTAGAACAGTTTTTTAAACTGTGGATCAGATCATGACCCATTAGAAGGCTCTGAGATCACCTTAATGAAGCATGCCAGGATTTTTTAGAAAATGTCAAAGAACAGAGTAGAATGAAAAGCATACACTGCATGCTTCAAGGATAAGTATTGTTTCACAACACACTTGTTTTGATCTTTGGTGTATGTGTGTGTTTTCACTTGTTCATACAAAAACTTTAACACAAATGTTCATAGCAGTATTATGCATGATTTCCCCAAAGTGGAAACAACCCAAATCTCCATCAAAGTGAATGGATAAATAATGGATGTTATTCATCAATAAAAAGGAATGAGGGGACTTCCGTGGTGGTACAGTGGTGAAGAATCTGCCTGCCAACGCAGGGGACACAGGTTTGAGCCCTGGTCCAGGAAGATTCCCACATGCCGCAGAGCAACTGAGCCCCTGCGCCTCAACTACTGAGCCGGCATTCTAGAGCCTGCGAGCCACAACTACTGAGACCGCATGCCACAACTACTGAAGCCCACACGCCTAGAGCCTGTGCTCCACAACAAAGAGAAGCCACTGCAATGAGAAGCCCACACACCACAACAAAGAGTAGCCCCCACTCACCGCAACTAGAGAAAGCCTGGGCGCAGCAACGAAGACCCAACGCAGACAAAAATAAATAAATAAAATAAATAACTTTTTTTAAAAAAGGAATGAGGTAAAAACGCATGCTACAACATGGATAAACCTTGAAATCATTATGCTAAGTAACAGAAGCCAGTCACAAAAGACCAGATAGTCTATGATTCCATTTTATGAAATGTCTAGAATAGGCAAAGCTATAAAGACAGAAAGTAGATTAGTGGTTGCCCAGGGCTGGGGGTGCAGCTAGGCAGGGCGGGAGAGAGTCTGGGGAATGTGTATGGGATTTCTTTTTAAGGTGAGGAAAATGTTTAAAACTGACTATGGTGATGCTTGCACAATTGCTTGAATATACTAATAAACTCTGAATTGTACACTAATGTTAAATGGGTGAATTCTATGGTATGCAAATTATACTTCAATAATGGCCTTATAACTATATATAATGAAAATATGAATTATTTTGTTCCTGAGATTATACTAAATCAGCTGAAGTCATGTTAAAGAGTTCATTTTTGTGGGCCACTTACTTAATCTTAACATTTTGACATGGGACCCCCTTCCTGACACAAGCCCTTACTTTCTTTTCTCATCATAAACCTACTTTCAGATCAATCCTTCATTCACACTATGATATTAATGCTTGAAAACAGCTCAGAGGGCCATCCCTCTCTAGGGTCTCTACTTATACCAAAGTGGCTATTCTCAAGTGGTGTGTTTTCTGATTTAAATCAAACGTGCATATCTTTTAGAGCATGGAGGTTTCATAGAGTAATAGTTCTATAAGAGTAGTATCTACCACCTAAGAAATAAAGGAAGCAAATATTTTTTACTCAGCATAATTCCCTGGAGTTTTGTTTGTTTTTTGCCACTTGGCATGTGGGATCTTGGTTCCCCAACCAGGGATTGAACCCGTGCCCCCTGCAGTGGAAGTGCAGAGTCTTAACCACTGGATGGCCAGGGAAGTTCCAGAAAGTAAATATTTTATATTAACTTGTTAGTCCACGATAGGGAGGTAAAGATTGAGAAAAAAATAAAAATAAAACAAAATATTAGACAAGAAAGTATTGGAGGCTTAGTTACAGGGAGAAAAAGAGGATGCTGTCCTTGGTTCAAAAAAAAAATCAAAACTCCACGAACAAATATCAGAAAAACTCCTTAGCTAAATATGTCATACGAGTTCAGAACTATCAGAAATACTATATGTCACTTTCCCAGAAGACAGACATCATTGTCTTAAAGGAAATGCAGCTCCAGGCAGCAAATGGCAAAGTCTGACGAATAAAGTCACACACAAAGGTTAAATAGCTTGGATTTATTTGTGTTGGGAGAGACAGGGCTAGAAACTGACATGAATGATTTTGTCACAGTGATTAAAGCAGCCGGGAGATAGCAAGGCAGCTTTATATGGTAGAATATCAGTCTGCCAATCATCGTCCAAGTTCCCACTGCTTTCTCCAGTCTTCTCTCTCCTATCCTCACGGCCCTGCCTCACACGTGAAGCAAGGGGGACAGCTACTGCAGTTCAGGTGCTCACCGTGATGGGATCCTCACAGAACCTGGGCGTTCTATATAGACAGGGTGGCTCTGTCGGGCCGGCAAGAATGTATGCGGAGGGAAAAAAAAATTTTTTTCAATAATAATAAAAAAAGAATGTACGCAGAGGGAAGGGGAAGAAAGAGGTCAGGGATAAGGTATAAATGTGGAAGGAGGCCCGTGCTCCTCTCGAACCCATCCCAACAAAAGATTTTAACAATCCGGAGGAAAGAAATACTGTGATGGTTGGAAATACATCAGAAGAACATAAATGGTCACAGAACACTTTTTCTGCATCTTTGAGATTGAAAATTGAAACAAAGGCAGACCATAAATATTGGCTGAGTACCACCTATCCATCAGGCAGAGTGTTAAGCAGTGAACAAATAATGGTGAAAACGAATGACAAAGCTCCAGCCCAACATTAGGGTCCATCTCATGGGGACACCTTCTATTAACCCACCCAAACGATCAGTGCACCAATACCCCTGCACCAACACACACACACGAGCAGGAATAATTTTATGCCAAGCCTGTGAGGCAAGTTGAACTATTAGTATACCTGTAAAAGTGCTTCGTCATTGCTCAATGCTGAGTCTGAATCCTGCAGCAATGGAGCAATGGACCCCTCTGGAAGACTCTGAGAAGTGACACGCTCAGAAATTGTGGAGGATGGACCAGACACATAACTCAGAGTTTAAGTCCAGGGGATTATGAGCAGAGAGAACAAGGAGAATGATTTTCGGAAGGCGACTATTCCAACAGCAAAGAGCAGAAGTGAAACTCACTGCAATCCACACCCAAAGAAGGGAATGAATGAGGGACAATTTAAGGGGAATAAAAGAAACAACAAATGAAAAAGAAAAACCACATTAAAAACAGGTTTAAAGGTAAGTAGTAGAGTGGGAAGCTTGTTGAACTATAACACATCTTGCAAATCCCAAAATAAGTCAGTCCAGCAACAGGCAACAGGGATGGTTCCCAACACTGAATATAAATAACCTTTCAGAGACTTGTTTTTACTTTAGTTGCTAAGAGAAAAAGAGGCATTTGACAGAAAGAGAGTAGGGGAAAAAATACAAAATAAACCAAGGGTCATAGCGAAAGTGAACAGAGCAAGGCTATGTTCACAGGAAAACGATAAATGGAAAGAGGCAACAGGAACGTGACAGAGCCTGAACTGAGAAATGAGAAAAGAAAGAGATGAGAGAAAAGAAAAAAAATAATCAACCAGGGAAAACCTGATATAACAACAGGGGTCTAGAGGCATAAGAATGGAACAGGGCTCTCTAAGTCATGGCATCAATGATGTCATCCAGTTCTCATTTGCTTTTTGATCACTTGCTATGTACAAGGCTCTGAGCTCAACGCTGGGAAGAAATAAAAATGGGTATTTTTTTATTTATGCCCTCACACCATGTTTTTCCCTAAATTAAAATGAAATAATTCTTACCCCGTCACCCTGGGACAACTGCAAACTTCATGATTTCATAATCAGAACACTTAAAAAAAGTCCTAAAAAACTCATCAGTCAATGACCTCAAGTAGATTTCATATTAAATTGGTTAAGTTATGAATGAATAGTACCTTCCCTTCATTAATTATGAGAGAACATTGTCCATGCAAGATCATTAAGAACTCTAAGGACATCATGCTAAACTTACCTCAGAAATTAAATTAAATGAAAAATTCATAGTATCTCAGCACCTCTTTTTACCCTGGAGGATGCTGAGGACCAACAAAAGTTGCTACACACCATGGTGAAATAGCCTCGTCTCTAGTCACTCATCCAGTCAGAAATGGCTTCACCTTTGGTGATAGCAATGAACACAACTTGAATTTTGCCCACCTTCTTATCAATCAATATCTGTCTAAGCTTTCAGGTACTTTTATGAGGAAATCAGTTTGAAAAAAAGCAATGTGCTATTTATAGCTAAACAAGCTGTATACTTTTGTAAAACATAAGAACGATTTTCCTGTCCTGCATCAAAACTTCCATTACCTTCAAAGATGTTTACGTTTCTATCATAGTCAATACAACTCTTTCTAAGAAATGATGGCTTGATTACTTAACACAATGGTAAATTTGTTAATGTATCTGTAAAAAAAAATTTCCCATTCTTCTTCTTAAACACTTCCCTAAAGTTTTCTTGAAAAGCACATCAAAGTACTCCTAACTATTGCTAAACTGCAGGTGCTACCAAACTAATCTTGAAAATAACCCACTATTTATAGCAAATGGAGACTGACACCAAAATTATCCATCTCAATAAGAACAAATTTTCCAAACTCCCACTTACAAACACTCTTCCATTATTAACATACATTTTTTTTAAACACGTACCACATGCCATGTAAAATGAGCTTGTTGCCCATTTTGCACAAACTAAGTGTGATTTTTCAGAGCATCAGCTGTCACATGAGCTAGGAAATCAATCTTTATGTAAGTGTCATCTCCTGATCCAGGGCAGGCACAGTCTGCAGTCTGAACTACGTTAGTGGGGAAAAGAGCGGGCCCCTGAAAGCCCCCTCCCACTAGCCTGCAGAGCCTTAGACAAGACCAGTGAAGAATATGATCTTGGGGGAGGAAGGAAGGAGGGAAAATAAGGAATAAAGAAGAAGAAGAATAGGAAGGCGGAGAAGAGAATGAAGTGGAGGAAGAGGGAGGGGGACAGGAGTAGGGGGGCAGAAGGAGGAGAAAGTGGTCCCTCCCTCTGAACCAAACACTTAAAGCTCCTGAGGGCGTGGAAACAATCCCAAGGGCCATTAGAGCGAGTCTGGCTAAAACACACACGGTTAAAAAAAAAACACGAGACCTGAGTCAAGAGTGGAGCCAACCCCTGAAACCTCAATGGGCTGAGATCAAAAACTCAGAAAGTTTCTCAGAATTTTTCAGGTTACTCTCTCTAGCTGAGCCAGGAGGATACTGGACTGAGCTGGCACAGTGGACCCAGTGGACCCTCTCTAGACTTGATTTTTTTTTTTAACTTCCCTGAGCCTCGCCTTCCACTAGCCTTTTACCCATAGCCTGCTCCTGCCCCATGGCCTGATGACCCAAGATTACTCTTCTGCAGACTGCTACGACTCCAGCCTACCCTAGGTTAATACTACCCTGCATAACCTGACTGCTAAGGATCCACAGCTAGGTTCCAGGCCAGACTCCTGACAGGATAGTCCAAAGGCATTAAAAACCCACCAGGGAATTCATGGACACCAGGTCTATGAAGGGGTAGCTCTCTGTGCAGCATCTTGCTATCTAATCCAAAGAAAGAGAAACCACTGAGAGCAAAGCTTGAGCTCTGACCAGGAGTAGCAACTGGTGTGTACCAGCCTGACCCCCAAATCCTCACCTCACTAGAGGAGGAAATGAAGGCAATTTCTCCCAAAGAACCCTGCTTAAAAGGCAACTTAAAACAAAAAAATACATAAGAATAGAAATTGACCAGCTAGGGGCATGATTCAGTGCCAAACAGAATAAGAGGTCGAAGAAAACTGTCAACCGGTTCTACTGCCTTGGGCAGAAAATTTTAAAACGACTTGCAAAATGTGAGCTCTTGAGGTCTAGCTTCAGGGAAGTATCATCGATTTCCCATCTTCAAAGAGTCATCTAATGTTCCTTACTTGGGACCAAAAAAAAAAAAAAAATGCAGCAAAAGGGCAACTACTGCTAAGTGCTAAAATCCCCTCATACAAAATTGATTTTTAAAAAGGAGAATAAAAATGTTGATTTACCCTTACAGATGAATATGATTCTGAAACATCGTTTCAATACAAACAACAAATAGATTGTGAGACAGGATGGAGCAGGAGGAGGGAAGGATTAAAGCTCCTTACTCTTTCTCTGTCTAGCTTTAGAACTTCTGATATTTCTGAATCATGGTACAACATTTTAAATTTTATCTTCAAAATCAAGTTATATATAATACTCTGCTCTAGGGAAAACAGATTTCTGTCTTAAAAGCAACTCAGGGGCTTCCCTGGTGGCGCAGTGGTTGAGAGTCCGCCTGCCAATCCAGGGGACACAGGTTCATGCCCCGGTCCGGGAAGATCCCACATGCCGCGGAGCGGCTGGGCCCGTGAGCCATGGCCGCTGAGCCTGCGCGTCCAGAGCCTGTGCTCCGCAAAGGGGGAGGCCACAACAGTGAGAAGCCCACGTACCGCAAAAAAAAAAAAGTAAAGGACACCTAGAAGCTTAAAATCAGTTTTTCTATATGATGTTTTCATATTTTTAAAAATACAGCATATTGAACTCCATTTCTGTGTCAAATAATTGTAATTATCAAAGGGGCTGTAAATTCAATATCTGAAAAGACTAAAATTCATGCATTTATTCATATGGAGCCCAACCTTATTCCAAAAAAGATTTCAGCTTGTTTTATGTGGACAATTACAAGATAAAATAAAATTTTTAAGTAGATGAGGAACCCAGGGGAGACGGAAAACTCTTTAATTCAATAAATATTTATTAAGCACCAACTCTGTGCCAGTCACTGCTCTAGGCAGTGGAGATGTGTGGTGACAGAACAGACAAGATCACTATTCTCATGTAGTTTACCATCCAGTGATGGCATACTGAAAGAAAGACAATAAACAAGTCAATCGTTAAAAAGAATGTCAGGGACTTCCCTGGTGGCACAGTGGTTGAGAGTCCGCCTGCCGATGCAGGTGATATGGGTTCGTGCCCCGTCCGGGAGGATCCCACATGCCGCGGAGCGGCTAGGCTGGTGAGCCATGGCTGCTGAGCCTGCGCATCCGGAGCCTGTGCTCCGCAACGGGAGAGGCCACAGCAGTGAGAGGCCCGAGTACCGCAAAAAAAAAAAAGAATGTCAAGTGCTAGGAAGAAAAAAGACTAATGGTGACAAGGAGGGGAGTGGAATGGGAATACTTTAGAAAAGTGGACAGAGGAAACCTGTTGAGATCACTTTTTTTAAGCCTAATATTAATTTAGTCTAACGTGCACTTGAAAATGTGCACAGTTATGACTTCCCAGGTTGATAAATTATCACTAGTCGAGAGAGATTTCAGATGACTTTTGCATTGAAATAGGGATGATGAGAAAGAACAGGACAATGAGCTAGGAATGAAGCTGCTATGAAAACTTATGCTGGGACTTCCGCTTTGGAGGAGGACACAATTCGCCTTGAAACTTTTGGCATCCAAGTCAAGGAAGGAAACACAGTTACAAGATAGATCTCTCCTGTTGGTCATGCTGAGACACCATGTGTAATGTTCTCCAAGACTTCAATGAATAATGTAACTGGTTTCTCAGGAATATTTCTTACAATATTTCTTACAATTTCTTACAGGATATCCTTCAAAACATCCTTTAGAAAAGCCTGGAAGGTGATTGAAGAGGTCAGGGAAGTGACTGAGAAAACTGATACCAATTCAGATACCAAACTCCCTTGTGACTAACTGAAATCCAAGAAGATTTAAGAAAAAATATCTTAAACCTTGAGAATACAAAGAGCTCCTAGACCCTGGGTACAAACTGGAATCCCCTGGAGAGACTTTTTAAAATACTCCCACCCCGGAATGCACTATGGAGGAATAGATGATAATTCTCCATAAATAGTTTCTGTTAAGTGAATTTCTGGCAGATTAAACTCCAACGAGTATTCAGAGTGCAGATGTTCTCTGCTGCCATTTAGAAGAAGATTCAGGTATTTCCATGTGGTTAAAAGAATATCTGAGGTAGAGGTAGAAATTATACCCATTTCTAGAAATGAAGACATATAACAAATGTGAAACAGGACATCAATTCACCCCTGAATGAAGCTAGTGAGGGAGGAGACCAGGGCAGGGCCAAGAGTTTTAAAGAAATGTTAGGTCTGTTCCAATACATAGATGACACAGTAACCACATGTTAAATAAGAAAGATTACAAGAGGCTTATTTTATGTGGATCTCTAACATTTTCTTTGAGAATTCTTAACCCAATTCTACTACTTGTCAGTTGTATGACCTTGGGCTGGTTAATTAGCTTCCTTAAGCCTCAGTTTCCTCATCTATAAAATGGGTATAATAATATCTACCTCATAATGAGAGATAACACATTTAAATCGCTCAGCACAGTGTCTAACACATGGTAAGTATTCAGTAAATATTAATTCTTATTTTTAACTCTTTCCCTCAATATTTGCTTTCTAATGCTTTTACTACCAAAGTAAACACATCCAGCTAGATGTTCACAGAAGCTATCATTTTGGTTATTATTACATCTGTCTTTGACCTGAATGCTTTGACATCTGGGACTCTAGAGCTACTTGTTCTATGAAGACACAAAAGATATTCTGTATCTTTTCATTTGGAGAAGGACACACAAACACGGATTCCTTTTTAACATTTCATGTTTCTGCTTTATGAAACTTAAAGCAGAAGAAGAGCATGTATAATTTTGGTACTGACAACTGGATCCTGAAATCTTTGATTTACGAAGGAAGATTATAACAATCAATGTTCACATGCAGTTCCAAAACAAAACATACATCCTTTGAGAGGTGTTTCTAACCTTTTAAATGTTAAATATCTTTATATATTCCATTCTCATTCTCAAGGTAGTAGAAATGAAGCATTCCTACTGTGTTCCGCAAGTTTCTTCACTACTATACAACTTTTAAAAACATTTTCAAGTGCTGCAAGAAATATATAGTTCCAATGGGACAAATGTAAGACATCTTTTACCCCAGTGCCATTGAAAGATATCTAAGGAAATGTTGGTGACCTCCTGTGCTAAGGCCAGGTTAGCCGAGTGCTTCAGCACATAGGCAGTGCAGTGGAGCTGAAGTGTCTGGGTTCAAATACCCTCTCTGCCACCTACCAGCTTTGTGATTTTGCAGCTAAATATTACCTGTCACATGATTCTTGTGAGGATGTAATGAGACTGTACAGATCAAAAGTACTCAGAAAACTGTTCAGCACATAAAAAGTAACCACATGAGTTACGATTTATTAAATATTATTAAATATTTTAGTGTATACTATAACATGACAACACTATTGTAAGTATTTCTCTTTTCCTGGTTTTCTCTTTCCTTCCTCCTTCTTGCCATTCTCAAGGTCTCTTCTTCTTCTTCTGCCCTCCCCCACTCTTTTTAATAACATCCTTTTTCCCTTTGGGGCTTATGCATAATCCTCAATGATAAATGTGGCAATATCTGGGCCCCACTGGAGTTATAGAGTACTACTAACCCTACATGACAAGAAAGCAGACCTCCCTCCATGTACTTTTAGAAGGGGCTTTAATCATTAAAAATTATAGAACACTTGGCATTCTTTGAAATAAGAGGAAAGAAATAAAACTTAAGGACAATTTGTATCATCCCATAAGCTTTTAGAGTCATTCATAGTTTTCCATGTGTAGCTGTAAAGAAGCAATGAAAGACAAGATTCTTCTGTGCACGGAATGCATGGTAAAACCACTGGGCAGAATTTCAAAGATGCCCAAAAGAAATATATACAAATTGGGATCTCATAGACTAAAAACAAGATGTAAGGAAAACTCCTACAATTCTAAATTTTATTTTCCTTTAACTATTTAACCGTAAGAGAAGGTTGACAGGAGAATAAAAATGTGCTGGGAAATGTCTCCTTCCTATTTATGTCAGTGGAACAAAGTTTTGATTGGTGGCAAACTTTATCAATATCGAGCTACTTAGGTTTAACAAATGCACATTAAGGAAAAAAGAAGATGTTTGTGCTATCCTTGCAAAATACTTCTAAAGCTGTAATTCCTAGGAGTCCTTCTCCGCCAGGGAAGCAGTACTGCAGACAACTTATGGTTAAGCTGACTCAGTGCTCCCAAGTGAAACAACCCAATTTTAAGTACAGCTCATCCATGCTTAGGCATATGGATAATTATATTCATAAGAACAGAGCACAGGCACTTCCCTGGTGGCACAGTGGTTAAGAATCTGCCTGCCGAAGCAGGGGACATGGGTTCAAGCCCTGGTCCAGGAAGATCCTACATGCTGCAGAGCAACTAAGTCCACGCACAACAACTACTGAGCCTGCGCTCTAGAGCCCGTGAACCACAACTACTGAGCCTGCGTGCCACAACTACTGAAGCCCCCCGCCTAGAGCCCGTGCTCTGCAACAAAAGCCACCGCGATGAGAAGCCCGCGCGCTGCAACAAAGAGCAGCCCCCGCTCGCCGCAACTAGAGAAAAGCCTGTGCACGGCAACGAAGACCCAACGCAGCCAAAAATTAATTAATTAATTAATTATTTAAAAAACGAATGGAGCACAGCTACTGCTTGCCATCCTGCGACCATCTTGCATTTCCCCATTCATTACTGATTATCAAAACTATAATAAATGGTAGATCTATGTTCTTGGCACTTGACTACTTGAGAAGCTTACAACACCTTCCAGGGAATGAGATAGAAAAATAAGTAGCCCCTCTATTCACCGGCAATAAAGACTTCTGACAAAAAGAAATTCTGCTACTTGTAGAGAAAAGCAATTACTGGCTGCAAAACAAATTATTGAAAATGTATGGGGTGACCACACAGCAAAGTAAACCGCCAAATAACCTCTGATGCTACAGTAAAACTATCATGCCTGGCTAGCAAAGAAGGAGTAACCATTAAGGTGCTCACTCTTAGAAACAGGAATTATGTGATCATCAGTATCAAACCAACAGTAGGACTCAGTAGGTGATATTTTGCCCACATGGGTGTCCAATTAAAAATATATTTTATCCTATTATCTGCAACATACAATTTTTTCAGCACAAAACATTTCAAGTCAGAGGAAAGGAAGACTGAAATACTTTGAATATTCTAGCTCTGAGTGCTATTTTACAGGGCTGAAATTACTTCAGACTAGGCAGACGAAGGACAGCAAGGTTACCCACAATCAAATATAATTTCTTTGACTACCATTTCTAGACCTTCATGGCACAATAAGCCTTCAGTACGGGCTGATCATCTGATTCAGGATAAAAATAAAGTATGCGTTCAAGTAACTGGCCAGATAGTACAGAAATCTTTTACAATATGGACTCATACAAACAGAATGATTATTTCACACCAATCAAACTGCCAGTATTTCCACAGAACTAAAATATTAAAATTTTTTCCAAAAATATAACTGTGCAGTTCCATTTAGTGATGAAAACTGAAGTAAGGACACATTAAAAGTAAAATTAAGATGTCTTATACCATCACAGTTCTAGGTTAATGGCTCTATCTTACCTGGTGAGAAGTGATTCTTGAATGAGATTAGATGACTTATAACATTTCTTCCATCTCTACAACTGTTAAGATGCCACTTATGTAAATTCGAGTAATTTGTAACTTCTGGGAATGTGTTAAATTCAGGTAATTAGGGCACCATTTTGCATTAAGGCAATGTCATAAAATTTCTAAACAGTACTCAAGCAGCCTGGGGGAGTTAATGTTATTTAACAAAAACTCATATAGTGCTTACAGAATATGCAGCACTGTTCTAAGTGCTTTATAAATATTAACTCATTTATACTAAGCAGCTAAGTATACTTAGTAACTAAGTTCTTACAAGCTTAATGAGTATGTGAATTGGCATTTAACAATGAATTAAAGTGAACAACCACTTTCACTCAGCCTTTGAAATTAAGATAATTCATTTCTGGGACTTCCCTGGTGGCGCAGTGGTTAAGAATCTGCCTGCCAATTCAGGGGACATGGGTTCGATCCCTGGTCTGGGAAGATCCCACATGCCGCGGAGCAACTAAGCACCCGCGCCACAACTACTAAGCCTGTGCTCTAGAGCCCGCGAGTCACAACTACTGAGCCCGCGTGCCACAACTACTGAAGCCCACACGCCTATAGCCTGTGCTCTGCAATGAGAAGCCACCGCAATGAGAAGCCCATGCACCGCAATGAAGAGTAGCCCCCGCTTGCCGCAACCAGAGAAAGCACACGCACAACAACGAAGACCCAATGCAGCAAAACAAAAAGATTATTCATTTCTAACAATTAGGGTTATTCCACGGCAACATGAATCTGGTCAGTAACTCTCCTTACTGAAATCCTTGAATCGCTTTCAGGACAAGTCCAAATTCCTCAGCAAGTCATGAAGGTGCTGCAGCATCTATTTTCTGGTTTCCTGTTTTGTTTCATTTGTCCCTTAAATCCTAACTATTTGCAGTTTAAAATGTGTCTTGATGTCACATGCCCATGTACCTCCTGCCCCTTCTGTTTGATATGCCCACCCCTTCCCTTTAATTTGGCCACTTCCTACTCACCCTCAAAACACAGCTCAGGTAACACCTCTCTCTGAGAGCCCTGACTGCTCACCTGAGTTAAGCACTGTCTTCTCTCTTCCACAGCTCTCTGTGATCACCTCCAGAAAATCACACACAAGTACAGAGTGTAATTGCCTATCCATTCATCCGTCTTCCTACCTGTCTGTAAATTCCTTAAAGGCTAGAACTGGGTCTTTTATCTCTTAATCCCCAGGGTCTTGCAAAAAATTGGTACACAGTATGAGCTCAAGTATATAAATGCCTTTTTAATAAACAAATAAACAAATCAATATATACCTTTGTGAGCTGATAGAAGAACATCCTAATTTTATTTCTGAAGTAGAAAGGAAGTTGCTAAACATATTTATGAGTATAAATTATGTCTATTTTAATCACCAAAGAAATAACAAGGTCCATACAGAATTAACATGTTTTGGGGTTCAATGACAGCTCTCAACGAAACAAGAAATGACAAATTGCAGGACCACTCCTTAGTTTCCTAACTGTAGGAAGTGTTGGCTTATGACAACTAAGTCTTTACAACTCTAACTGCCAGATTCAGTCCTACTAGTCAGTAATCACTAACTGTAGTTGAGGAGCATGGTAAACTGCTACAGCTCCCAGGTGATCCAGGCATCCAACCAGATGCACTATGTATACCTCACCATGTGAGATAATTGCTTGTCATAATTACTTTGATGATAAGACAGGATCTTCACTGTCATTTCTGACTTGAATGAATAATCTACTCACACTGTTTAACCTAAATCCTACCGATTCATTCACACCTCACCAAAAGCCAGAGTCATTCTTCTCAATAGTGAGGTTTATTCTTATAGGAAGTAGAAGCTGCACAGGCCCCAAGTATCTTCTGCCCCAAGTAGAGAAGCCTAGGAACCAAAAAATCTACAGAAGTGGTATTTCAGAAATGGGGAGAAAAAGGAGGACTGACTGCCTGTTGTCCAAGAGTGGTGGTCTTTACCAACACAGAGAAGGGCAGAGGGTACCTAAAGACATCACCAGCATGAGACAGAGACTCCGGAGTTTAGAGGTGCAATCCTGCAGCATTTTCTGCATCTCTACTTTCTTCCTCTCTGAGAAACTCCTTGTGACTTGTTTTAAAGCACTGTCTATATCAGTAAAAATTCAGATTGTGAAAGACTCTACTGGATAAAAGACCCCACATCTTCAACGAATAAATTGCATGGAAAAAAGCAAGGAAATGGAGGGGGAAACCATGCATTAAAGAGACTTTAAAATCAAAAAAAAACCTAATTGCAGTTTATAGACATTATCTGGGTCCCGGATCAAACAAACTTAAATATATATATAGTATTTATATATTTACATATATTTAACACATTTATATATTTAATACATATTAGCTATGATAATATCATGGTTACATTTTCTAAAAAATCTTCATCTTTTAGAGGTGCATAGTGAAATTTTATAACTGAAATGATATGATTTGCTTCAAAATAATACAGAAAGGGAGAAAAAATAGGTAGGATGTAGATAAAACGAGATTGGCTATGAGATGCTAATGGTTGAAGCTGGGAGTCCATTATAATTGTCTACTTTTGTGTGTGTGTTTGAAATTTTTTATAATCAAAAGTTGTAACTGAGCATGAGAATATTCCTCTACAGAAATAATTCTAATGTATTGAAAAATAAGACAGTGTCCTATGCTTTTTCAGTCTTACTATGGAAAAAAGTCAAAACGGAAAAGGTTAATTCAAACATTAATTCAAATAAGTAAATAAAATTCAAATAAAAAATAAATAAAATAGGTATTTACCAAACAATTCAAATGATGGGATTCTTCATTAATGCTTGGCATATTAGATTTTCTACTATAATAATGTAACTAATGGATATTACTATAGCCCTTTAAATTAATTTCTATCATGTTAAAATGTTAACAGAACTAAGTACTTGGCTACAGATACAGATTTAAGTAGTATTTTTCTATTTTTACTTATTTTACACTTACAGATAAATTACTGAGTATCACATCATCAAGATACATTTTAAAATATTAAGAATATATTTATACATGTGAAAAGGTTCAGCTTGCCTTTGCTTCAGTGAAGTGTGCAAAATTTTCAACTACATGAACAAGTTCTACCTTAATATGTACTTACAGGTGGGTGAACTGGTTGCCAGGTTGATTCATGTAAATACAAAAAATGCTTACATAGCCCCCAAATATTTACTTATTAACCAGTAAATTCAAAATAATTTTCAAGTATATCTGTGGATGTGTGATATTGACCTAAATATGGGTAAACGGCAGTTAGATTTTTATTTAAAACCATACTTTATAAATGCCCAATAAGCAACAGGGCCCTAATTACACCCAGAGGACTGCTACCAATGAAGAAAGGGGGGAGCCGGACACCTTTTCTGGAAGGTGGAGGTGAATGGGTACATCTCTGATGTCCACAAATTGAGTGAGCTGAGAACCTTGCAGTTCAGCTTAATTTTAAGGTTTGAGTTTAGTTAGGGATGTCTAGGCTTGTTTTTCCAATTTTCCTACAGTACCAATCTTGGCTTAAATCACATAAAGTCTTCTCTCTGAAAATTAAAACAACCACAACAACAATAATGATGATGCAAATCCTGCTCAAATATTATATCCCTTCTTGCCTATGCATGGCTTTTGCCTGGCAGAGGTGAGAGGGTCTCCGCCCCTTCGCTCAGGTTGCCACACAACTGGAGGCAACCCGCACAAAGCAAAGCCCCCGGCCTGTGGCTCTTTTGGGGTTTGTTGCCCCTTTCTCTTCTTTTTTGCACAGGGAGCGCCACGCATGACTCGCATTAGAATTGCACTGGTTTCACCCAAGACATTGCATCTCCAGGGCAACGGAGAGCAAACGCGGGGTCGGGGTGGGCCGGGCCGCGCGGAGGACCACCCCCAGCACCACGCCTCTCACCTGCCCGCCGCCGGGGTCGCCCCGCACCCGCGTATCGAGCGCGTCGTGCCCAGTTTCGTCTTCGCCCGAGCTGTAGATGAGCCGGAGTGGCACGATGCTCTGGCGCTCCAGGAACCGGTTTTCTTCCCTCCTCTCCAGCTCCGTCAACGAGGCGTCTCCTCCAGGCAGGAAAGGGGGAAGGAGGAATTGGGGAGAAAAAGCGAAAATAATGACCCTGACCCACAATCGTCCATCCTGCGGTCCAACGTCTCCCTTATGAAGATCCCACCTCCCCCTCCCGGACCCCATCTGGTAAGGATGCAGAGACACAAGACGCAGAGCCTTGGACCAGCTAATCTGACAGCATCCAGGATCGGGGCCCAGAAGCAGAGCACCCCTCTCCCATCCTCCTCATTCCTCTTTTACTTCAGAAGAAAAACAGGCATTTGACCTAAAGCTTCTAAATGCATCCACACCGTATTTTTGCTTCACTTCTCTCCACCCTTCTAAAAAAACAAAAAAATCTCCCTACGCACTCGGGAAATGGGGATGCCTCTTTACAAATGCGCTTGAGGGCTGCAAAGATGCCCGGAAAATGGTACGTCCTGGAGCCACAGAGGGCGGCGAACTTACCTGCCCGGCCGCAGCCCGCCAGGGGACAGGTCCCCAGGGCGCAGAGCAGCAAGAAGGGCACGGATACAGCCGCCGCCGCCTGCATGGTGCAGCCGTCAGCCCTCCTCGCCCGAGACGCTCAGCTCCTCATGCCCGGGCAGCCGCGTCCGGATCCCGCGCCCCGCGGCCCCGGCTCGCCTGGGCCGCCCCCTCCCAGCCTCGGCCGGTGTTGCGGCGACCGCGGCGCTGCAGCCTCCACCGCGGCGCTGCCTCAGTGCTGCATTGTGCTCCGCGGGAGCTTCCGCTGGCGGGGGGAGCGAGCGAGTGCTGCATTGGGCGGTTGGCTGTAGCTAAGTGGTTTCTAGCGCCACCCACCTCATCCCCTGGCAGAGGTTCCGGCGGGCGACGAGAGCTCGGCGGGGAGCGAGCGCCGGGTGCACTCTCCTCCGTGCGCGGGCAGGGGCGCGCGCACGAGAGTCAGCTGGGAAATGTAGTTCTCTCTCCACTTCCCGCTCATCTCCAGGACGGCGCGGACTGTCGCGACCTCGTGAGCACAGGGTCATCTACAAACTGGAGATGGGAGGGCGGAAAAGGTCGAAAGAAAGAAAGGTCATCGCTGGCAAGGCCTCCGGGCACCAAGCATGCCCGAATGCGCCGACGCGGGAGCCGGGATTCAGGCACTGCGTCCCCAAAGAACTGTAATAATGTTTCCTGCAGATTTAGTAGTTAATTTAAATTATTACCAGGCAATCATGCCCTCAAGAGTACATGGTAAGTTAATCATTCAACAAACATTGTTTGAGCACCTACTATGTGCATGGCAGTTGACAAGAGCAAGGGACACAACAGTGAAGGACACGGGTATGAGGCAACTGCTGTCAGATATATTGAGTGAATACCGTTTTGTACAGTACAGAGATGTTTTCCTCCTTCCCTGGAAGAATTTTTTTTTTAGTCCCTGCCTCTATTGACATGGTTTCAAATCCATGCACCATCATGGTGATTTGAAAATACTCTCCGGTGTGTCAGTGTCCCAGCCCAATTGTGTTATCCAGAATTAAATACAACTTAGACATGGTTTCCTAAGCAAACAGTAGAGAGGGACTCTTTTTTCTGTTATCCTAAATTCTTGCCTAAGAGAAAAATCTATCATATTTCAGTAACCACATCTCACTGAGCTTATTGTCACTTCAAAAAATTTCCCCCAAATCTTCAACTAATGAGACCCTTAGGAATTCTATATATGACATGCAACTGAAGCCTGAATAAGGACTACGAAATTTCAATAGTACACTTTAGACCTTGATGCAGAAGTTTCCATAATAGTTACAGTAGAATAAAACTAGAACCCAAGGGCCTGGAAAAGCCCTTTACCTTCATTCCCTGCATTATGGACCCAAATCCTTACCCCAGTTCTCTCAGTTGGGAGAATTAATTTTACAGGTTTTGTAACTGTTCTGCTTCTCTAAGTATACCCCACAGTTTTTAAATTTAACTGTTTTGCTGTTTTGAACAATGCCTCCCTGCGCATGTGTTGTGAGCATTTCTCTAAGGCAGATACCAAAACAAGAAATTGCTTGGTTCACAGGGTTTGCGCGTTTTTTAAATGTAATAAATACATGCCTTTAAACCATTCCATCTCCCTGGGACAGAATGGACCTCCTAAGAGGCAAGGTAAGTGAGAAGATTCCTCTGGCACTAAGCTACAGTTTCCCAAGCAATGTGTTATGGGGGCAGAGGAGTGGGAATAAGTGGTTTGATTGTCTCAGTAGCACTTCAAAACACAGCATCCCATCCTATAGGGACACAATCTCCTTTGAATCTCTTGGAAGGTAGTGCATTTCGGGCAACATCTTTCCTATTTCATATATATATCTACATATTTGTGGGAATTTTGCTGTTTTTCTTCTTTCATTTGATTCCCACTAGCTAGTTCATTAACACATTTCTCACCTCGCATATTTCTCTTTTTTTTGATGAGAATATTTAAGTTCTATGCTTAGCAAATCTCTATTTAATACCGTTTTCATCAACTGTAGTCACCAATTTTTACATTAGATCTCAGATATTATTCGTCTTATAGCTGAAAGTTGGCATGCTTTTACCAACCTCTGTTTCCCCCATTCCCAGCCTCTGGTACCCACGTTTCTACTCTCTATTTCTATAAGTTTTACTTTTTTTTTATTCCACATATAAGTGATATCATGCAGTATGTCTTTCTCTGTCTGACTTATTTTACTTATAATGTCTTCAGGTCCATCCATGTTGCCACAAGTAGCAGGATTTCCTTCTTTCTTATGGCTGAATAATATTCCAGTGTGTGTGTGTGTGTGTGTGTGTGTGTGTGTGTGTGTGTGTGTGTGTGTGTGTAGATACACACACACACACACACACATATATATACATATATACATATATATATATGGGCTTGGCCAAAAAGTTCGTTCAGTTTTAAGTAAAAATAAGACACATTTTTCATTTTCGTGAAGAACTTTATTGAACAACGTATTCCCTAACTGAACGAACTTTTTGGCCAACCCAATATATATACACACACCACTATTCCTTTATCCATTCATTTGTTGATGGACATTTCAGTTGTTTCCACATCTTGGATAGTGTGAATATGCTGCAATGAACATGGGGCTGCAGCAGTTTGGGGGGAAGCTTCTACTCCAGCCCCGCCACACCAAGAGTTAGGAGTTACAGGTTTGGAGAGAAACTAAAGCCATAGTTTTTGACCCCCTGAGGCTAACCCTGATTCATAAGGCTACCTGCACCTCTGGATTTTGGATTCACAGATCAAGTCCAAGCCCATTCTTATGTCACCATCAAGGCCCCCAAAAGACATTCTCACTACTTCTGTTTGTTTTTGTACATTTTATTAGAAAGAACTATAAAATAGCCATTTAGACACTTTACCTCTTCAGTATGCAAATATAAATGAGATGTAATATAGGAAACCTTTATTTTCATATAAGAATAAGTCTGTCCAGTTTCTGCTATACATTATTAAGGTTTCATTCACAGAGCCAAAAAAAGTATGTCTTCTTTGCAAAAATGTCTGTTTAGTTCCTCTGCCCATTTTTAATTGGATTATTTGTGGGTTTTTATCTTTGTTTTGTAGGGTTTTTTGTTATTTTTTGTGTTTTGTTTTATTTTGTTTTTTTGCTATTGCATTGTATGAGTTCTTTATATATTTTGGATATTAATCCCTTATCAGATACATGATTTGCAAATATTTTCTCCCATTCAGAAGGCTGACTTTTCGTTTTGTTGATGGGTTCCTTTTCTGTACAGAAGCTTTTTAGTTTAATGTGTCCCACTTATTTATTTTTGCTTTTGTTGCCCATGCTTTTGGTGTCAATTCCAAAAAGTCATCACCAAGACCAATATTAAGGAGCTCATCCCATATGTTTCCTAGTTTCAGGTCTTAGGCTTAAGTGTTATAAGTTTCCAGTCTTACATTTAAGTCTTTAAGCCATTTTAAATTGATTTTTGTGTATGGTATAGAATAGGGGTCTAGTATCATTCTTTTTCATGTGGCTGTCCAGTTTTCCCAACACCATTTACTGAAGAGACTGTCCTTTCTCTATTGTATATTTTTGGCTCCTTTGTTATAAATTAATTGACCATATATGCATGGGTTTATTTCTGGGCTCTCTATTCTGTTCCTTTGATCGATGTGTCTGTTTTTATGCCAATACTCTACTGTTTTGATTACTATTGCTTTGTAATATTGTTTAAAATCAGGAAGTATGATGCCTCCAGCCTTGTTTTTCTTTCTCCATGTTGCTTTGGCTATTTGGGCTTTTTGTGGTCCAATACAAGTTTTAGGATTTTTTTGTTTATTTCTGTGAAGAATGTCTTTGGAATTTTGATACAGATTACATTGAATCTGTAGTATGGACATTTTAACAATATTAATTCTTCCAATCCATGAACAAAGGATACCTTTCCATTTACTCGTGTCTTCTTTGATTTCTTCCATCAATGTTTTATAGTTTTCAGTGTACACATTTTTTACCTCCTTGGTTAAACTTATTCCTAGTTATTTTATTCTTTTTGATGCAATAGTAAGTGGGATTCTTTTCTCCATTTCTCTTTCTGAGAGTTAATTATTAATGTAAAGAAATGAAATTGATTTTTGTATTTGATTTTGTATCAAGTTTGGCTTGCAGGTGATGCTGCCATAAGCCATCAGAAACCCATAAGATGTCAGATTGAAAAGAGTGCAGTGTTAGGAACCCAACAATCTTGTCAGTATGAAGTCCTCCAAGATGCAGGCCATAAAACACTTAAAGAAGTAAAGGTATTTTACAACCCAAACAACATTGCAATATGTTGATAATGATTGAGACTTGTCTGGAAGGCTGCTTTCCACTTGCCTCCTTGTTATAAGAGGTTATAAGCACCCTGCTCCAGGGAGCTGGTTCAGAAGATCAGAGGTCAGTGGGATCCAATAACTCATGGATAGACCAGTCTGTGACTCTACTGTGGCCACAGATACAAATCAAAGAGGAAATCAAAAAATACCTAAAGACAATGAAAATGAAAACACAATGATCCAAAATCTGTGGGTACACCAAAAGCAGTTCTAAGAGGGAAGATTATAGCAATACAAGACTACCTCAGGAAACAAGAAAAATCTCAGGTAAATAACCTAACCTTATGCCTAAGGCAACTAGAGAAAAAGGACAAACAAAACCCAAAGTTACTAAAAAGAAAGAAATCATAAAGATCAGAGCAGAATTAAATGAAATAGAGACTAAAAAAAAAAAGAAAGTAAAGAAAAGATCAATGAAACTAAAAGCTGGTTCTTTGAAAAGGTAAACAAAATTGATAAACCCTTAGCCAGATTTATCAAGAAAAAGAGGGAGAGGGCCCAAATCAATAAAATCTGAAATGAAAAAGGAGAAGTTACAACCGACACCACAGAAATACAAATGATCATAAGAGACTACTGTAAGCAACTATATGCCAATAAAATGGGCAACCTAGAAGAAATGGACAAATTCTTAGAAAGGTACAATCTCCCAACACTGAACCAGGAAGAAATAGAAAATATGAATAAACCAATTACCAGTACTGAAATTGAATCAGTAATTTTAAAACTCCCAATAAACAAAAGTCCTGGACCAAATGGCTTCTCAGGTGAATTCTACCAAACACTGAGAAAAGAGTTAACACCTATTCTTCTAAAACTGTTCCAAAAAAATTGCAGAGGAAGGAACACTTCCAAACTCACTCTGTGTGACCACCATCACGCTGATACCAAAACCAGACAAAGATACCACGAAAAGATGAAAGTTACAGGCCAATATCACTGATGAACATAGATGCAAAACTCCTGAACAAAATACTAGCAAACAGAATCCAACAACACATTAAAAGGGTCATACATCATGATCAAGTGGGATTTATCCCAGAGATGCAAGGATTTTTCAATATCTGCAAATCAATCAGTGTGATACACCACATTAACAAATTGAAGAATAAAAACCATATGATCATCTCAATAGATGCAGAAAAAGCTTTTGACAAAATTCAACACCGATTTATGATAAAAACTCTTCAGAAAGTAGGCATAGAAGGAATCTACCTCAACATAATAAAGGCCATATATGACAAACCCACAGCTAACACCATACTCAAAGGTGAAAAGCTGAAAGCATTTCCTCTAAGATCAGGAATAGGACAAGTATACTGACTCTCACCACTTTTATTCAAAATAGTTTTAGAAGTCCTAGTCACAGCAATCAGAGAAGAAAAAGAAATAAAAGGAATCCAAATTGTAAAAGAAGTAAAACTGTCACTGTTTGCAGTGACATGATGCTACATAGAAAATCCTAAAGACGCTACCAGAAAACTACCAGAGCATATAGGTAAAGTTGCTGATTACAAAATTAATATACCAAAATCTGTTGCATTTCTATATGCCAACAATGAAATATCAGAAAGAGAAGTTAAGGAAACAATCCCATTTACCATCTCATCATAAAGAATAAAATACCTAGGAATAAACCTACCTAAGGTGGCAAAAGACCTGTACTCCAAAAACTATAAGACTCTGATGAAAGAAATTGAAGATGACACTAACAAGTGTAAAGACATACCTTGTTCTTGGATTGGAAGATTCAATATCATTAAAATGACTATACTACCCAAGGCAATCTACAGATTCAATGCAACCCCTATCAAATTGCCAATGGCATTTTCCACATAACTAGAATGAATAACTTAAAAATTTTTATGGAAACACAAAAAGCCCCAAATAGCCAAAACCATCTGAAGAAAGAAGAATGAAGCTAGAGGAATCATGCTTTCTGACTTCAGACTATACTACAAATTACAGTAATCAAAATGGTATGGGGCTTCCCTGGTGGCGCAGTGGTTGACAGTCCGCCTGCCGATGCAGGGGACGCGGGTTCGTGCCCTGGTCCGGGAAGGTCCCATGTGCCACGGAGCGGCTGGGCCCGTGAGCCATGGCCACTGAGCCTGCGCGTCCAGAGCCTGTGCTCTGCAACGGGAGAGGCCACAACAGTGAGAGGCCCGCGTACCGCAAAAAACAAACAAACAAACAAAAAACAACAAAATGGTATGGTACTGGCACAAAAACAGACATATAGATCAATGGAACAGGATACAAAGCCCAGAAATAAACCCATGCACCTATGATCAATAACTCTATGAGAAAGGAAGTAAGAATATACAATGGAGAAAAGACAGTCTCTTTAATAAGTGGTGCTGGGAAAACTGGACAGCTACATGTAAAAGAATAAAATTAGAATATTCTCTGACACCATATACAAAAATGAACTCAAAATGGATTAAAGACCTAAATGTAATACTCAATACTCTAAAACTCCTAAGGAAAACATAGGGAGAACAACACTCTTTGACATAAATCACAGCAATATCTTTTTGGATCCACCTCCTAGAGTAATGAAAATAAAAACAAACAAACGAAAAACAAATGGGACCTAATTAAACTTAAAAGCTTTTGCACAGCAAAGGAAACCATAAACAAAATGAAAAGACAACCTACAGAATGGGAGAAAACATTTGCAAATGATGCAACCAAGAAGGGATTAATGTCCAAAATATACAAACAGCTCATATGACTCAAATCAAAAAAACAAATAATGCAATCAAAAAATGGGCAGAAGATCTAAGTAGACATTTCTCCAAAGAAGACATACAGATGGCCAACAGGCACATGAAGAAATGCTCACCATCACTAATTATTAGAAAAATGCAAATCAAAACTACAATAAGGTATCACCTCACTCTAGTCAGAATGGCCATCATGAAGAAGTCTACAAAGAATAACGCTGGAGAGGGTGTGAAGAAAAGGGAACTCTCCTACACTGTCAGTGGGAATGTAAATTGGTATAGCCATTATGAAAAACAGTACGGAGATTCCACAGAAAACTGAAAATAGAACTACCATACGATCCAGCAATCCCATTCCTGTGCGTACGTCGGAAGAAAACTCTAATCTGAAAAGATACATGCACCCCAACGTTCATAGCAGCACTATTTACAATAGCCAAGACATGGAAGCAACCTATATGTCCATCAACAGATGAACGGATAAAAAAGATGTGGTACATATATACAATGGAATATTACTCAGCCATAAAAAAGAATGAAATAATGCCATTTGCAGCAACATGGATGGACCTAGAGACTATCATAATAAGTGAAGTCAGACAAAGACAAATATTATATGGTATCGCTTATATGTTGAAAAATTATACAAATGAACTTATTTACAAAACAGAAACAGAGTCACAGATGTAGGAAACAAACTTATGGTTACCATGGGGGAAGGGGAGGAGGGATAAATGGGGAGACTGAGATTGACATAAACACACTACTATATATAAACAGATAACTAATAAGGACCTACTGTATGGCACAGGGAACTCTACTCAATACTCTGTAATGACCTATATGGGAAAAGAATCTAAGGAGTGTATATGTATAATGTATAACTGATTCACTGTGCTGTACAGCAGCAACTAACACAACATTTTAAGTCAACTATACTCCAATAAAAATTTTAAAAAAAGAAAAGAAGATATGGTGTATGTATACACACACACACGCACACACACACACACACTGGAATATTACTGAGCTGTAAAAAAGAATGAAATAATGCCATTTGCAGCGACATGGATGGATCTAGAGATTATCACTTACTAAGTGAAGTAAGCCAGGCAGAGAAAGAGAAATATCATATGATATCACTTTTATGTGGAAGCTAAAGAAAAATGATATAAATGAACTTATTTACAAAACAGAAATAGACTCACAGGCATAGGAAACAAACTTATGGTTACCAAAGGGGATGGAGGGTTGGGAGGGAATAAAATAGGAGTTGGGGATTAACATATACACACTACTTGGTATAAAATAGTTAAACAACATGAACCTACTGTATAACACAGGGAACTGTATTTAATATCTTGTAATAACCTACAATGGAAAAGTTATATATATATAACAATCACTTTGCTATACACCTGAAACTAATAAAAAATTGTAAATAATACTTCAATTTTGAAATGGTTTAAAAAAATCAAGGAAGACATCATAGAAGACTGAATGTTCATCCTGAATTTTAGAGGTGAGGAGGAGTTTGTATGATGGACAAGGGAAGAAAAAGGTGGGTGTTCCAGAAATATTGCCAGCACAAGCAGTAGGACCTAGAAATTTGAAAATTCTAAACATTAGTGAAAACTTTTCATATGCTTAGCTATCTCTATGTTTTTAAAGGTCCTAATACTGCAGGGCAGGGAAATTGAGTTACCTCCCTTCCAGAGGAGGGGAAATTTGAGCTGAGTCCTGAGGATGGGAGTTGGATAAGTAGAGATGTCAGGAAGGAGGGCTGATGCTGCATTAGCCATCGTGTGATGGTGAAGGAAAGGCCAAACACTGCACAGATGTCATCAATGCCATCACTTAGCTGCTGAACCAGCTGAATTTGTTTCAGCTACTTCAGCTGAGTTTTCTATTATTTTTAATAAAATGCATTCCTAACTCTAGAGAATCCAATACCACAACGGAGTACTAAAAGCAAGAGGCTTTAAAATATGGAACTGGTTGGGTAGAGGGGTTAGGATAGTGGGCAGTGAGGACCTACAACTTTCCTAGGCTGCTGATAACAGTGGAAAAATTGGTCAAATTATCATCTGCTGTGTTTGGGGACTAAGGAACAAGGCTACAGTTTTAGGAGAAATGTTTGGGAAATCTCAGGTTTTTCATGTGTGTTGACTACTTCTTGTTGTTGAAAATAAAAGGATGGAAAAAATATACAATCAAAATAAAGTTGGTGTAGCTTTGTTAATGTCAAGTAAAATAGACTTTGAACCCCCCAAAAAAAACCTCACTAGAGGGCTTCCCTGGTGGCGCAGTGGTTGAGAGTCCGCCTGCCGATGCAGGGGACAGGGTTCGTGCCCCGGTCCGCGAAGATCCCACATGCCGCGGAGCGGCTGCGCCCGTGAGCTATGGCCGCTGAACCTCCACGTCCGGAGCCTGTTGCTCTGCAACGGGAGAGGCCACAACAGTGGGAGGCCCGCGTACCGCAAAAAAAAAAACAAAAAAAAAAAACACCTCACTAGAAATGGATTTACTTCATATGGATATATAGCTTAACGCACCAGTTGTAACAATTATAACAATTCTAAACTCGTATTGCCTAATACTTGCCTAAAACAAGTTTAGTATTCAAAATGTATAAAGCAGAAAGTGAAGGAAATGATTAGGTGAAAAGTGGAAGGGGAATATTATGGGTCAGGCTGGCAAGAACTGAAATCAGTGATCAATGTTAACATTACAGAGACAACCAAACCGCATCTGTACATTGCACATGGAAGTATACACCACCACTTATGAGGTATTCTTGCTAAAAATTTGAACCTCAATCTGATCAAGGCTCTAGATCATGGGAAATACAGAGTACAGAGGAACAGATAAAGCCTAACCACAGGAAGGTAATCAGTAAAATGTGGAAAAACACAGGACAAATGGGCCCAGTGTCTTCAATAAATACATTTAAAGGGGAGAAAAGGATAAATGTATACATTAAAATAGATTTAGGACACTGTCTTAGCCTGGGTCCTCCTGAAAGTGAATATTTTACGTGGGAGTGTGAACCCAGAGATTAAGGAAGTAAAACAGAGAAAGAAAAAGAGTAAAGACAGGTTACTGATCAGGAAATCTTTCAATCCCATTGGATCTTCTGAGGCGCCATATGAAACACATTTCTGAAACATCGTAGGGGAGAAAGAGGGAAAAATTTATCGGCTCACATTCCCCACTGGTCAAAGTTTGCTCCCAGGGCATTAACTTGCCCTTCTGGGTTTTGCCCGTACATGAAGAACAAGCAGTTTCCTACGCTAATAAAACAGTCCTGAGAACATTAGCCGTTCCAGGCAAACTTGCACTTTGTTTTTCGGGTTTTTTAAGATTTTTTTTAATAGTTAATTTATTTTCCTTACAGTTCAATTCTTTTATTATTATTTTATTTATTTTTGGCTGCATTGGGTCTTCGTTGCTGTGCACAGGCTTTCTCTAGTTGTGGCGAGCAGGGGCTACTCTTCGTTGTGGTGCACAGGCGGTGGCTTCTCGTTGCAGAGCATGTGCTCTAGGCGTGCAGGCTTCATTAGTTGTGGCACGCATGCTCAGTAGTTGTGGCTTATGAGCTCTAGAGCATAAGCTCGCTCAGTAATTGTGGCACACGGGCTTAGTTGCTCTGCGGCATGTGGGATCTTCCCGGACCAGGGCTCGAACCCGTGTCCCCTGCATTGGCAGGTGGATTCTTAACCACTGCGCCACCAGAGAAGTCACTTTCTTTCTTTCTTTCTTTTTTTTTTGATGCCGACCATCTCTAAAGTCTTTATTGAATTTGCCACAATGCTGCCTCTGCTTCATGCCTTGGCTTTTTGGCTGCAAGGCATGTGGGATCCCAGCTCCCCAACCAGGGCTCGAACCCTCACCCCCACATTGGAAGGCGAAGTCCCAAACATTGGACCACCAGAGAAGTCCCGGAACTTTGGTTTTGATGGCTTAGCTCAGTGAGGGGGACTGAGGTCAAAGCCCAAGAGGAGAAGTCTAATAGGAGACCCTCTCCACATTAACCTGGGACACCAAAGGGCCCAGAGTAAGGGTGAATGACGTATATCGAAAATCTCCCCCTCATCCACAGAGAACTACAGAGAAAATGGCCTTGGCACTGAGCTGGGTTGAGGGATGGGGAAAGGAGGGAAACTGGTTCCTAAGTATACAGCACCATCTTATGTGGGCCTTATGCAGGCAAGCCTGTCCCCAAAAGTCATGAATTCAGGACACAGCATCATCAGTGAAGTACTCCTTTGAAAAGAACTTCTGAATTTAATATCCAGTGAAGTCTTCAGATTTACGTATGAATTTATAGGAGATAGGGGCTAGAAGAATATATTAAATGACACTTTTTGGTAAACCATCCAATCCAGAAAGATATTCTACAAGAAAAATGACCCAGTTTTTTTCAACAAATAGATGGCACAAAAAGTCAGAGTGGGAAACAGGGAACTGTTTAAGATTACAAAAGACTTGTTATATATTAAGCACATATAAACCAAATGCAAAGTGTAGACCTTACTTGGATTCTAATAAGAAAAAAATCAGGGAAATTTGAATAAGGACTGGCTGTTAGATGATATCAAGGAATTATTGCTTAATTTATTAGGTATCATAATTGTAAGGAACGGCACCAAGAAACGGAGGAGAGCTTAAACAAGCTTTATTTGGGAACGCCTCCGGGCGAGGTTCACGGGTTCGAGAGAAAGGGGCCAGAGAAGTCGCGCCCGGGCGAAGGTTTGGGCAGAATTTATAGGGGAAGAAGGGAAAAGGGTGTGGTGAATCTAGGCGGGCACAGGGTATTCCTTATTTGGAGGTCTTTTCGGGTATCGTGGCAATATCTGCTGCCGGTCGCATCAGTCTTGGCACCGTTAGTCCCGCCCCTCGAAAGGCGGGAAGGCTGGGCCGGGTGGAAAGTCCCCAGGTCAGTTCCTGGAACTGGGTGGTCCGGAAAGTCTCCAGGTCAGTTGCAACCTGTGAGTCTGATTGCGTTCTCCTGCCTCGGGCCAGTTGGCCTTACAATAATGATATTGTGGATTTTTTAAAAAGTCATTTGTTAAAGATACATGCCGACGTATAATATTTATGAGTAAAAATGTATGACATCTGGCATTTTGCTCTAAAACACTTAAAAATATATTAGGAGGAGCATAGGTAAATTGTTTACTCACAAACTGACCCCCATACACAGAGGGCAAGGAGAGACAAGAGGCAGACCACTCCAGATTGCAGGTGGCAGGTTTAATAAGCAAGGGAGGAACTTCCTTACAAGGCTTGTCTTGAGTGGCCACAAGACAGGTAGATCTCCGCACCAGTCTTATAGAATCTTAACGTTTACATAGAGGCCTTAAGTAGGTTCAGTCACATATACTATCCAGAAGGTCTCAACAACTCTCTCAAGGCTGCAGCCTTGAAACAGCTCCCACTGCAGGAATGGAGGGTAGAACTGTACATTCCAAGGACAGGGTGTAACTGAGCAGGAACCTACGGGGCTTCCCAGGATGGGCCCTTCCCTCATATCCTCTGCTTTATCTCCTCTCTGAAGTACCTAGATAACAGTATCTAATGCACATTCCTGAGTTGTTTTTACAAATGTGGAAACCCCCCACCAGGTGGAAGATGTTAACTACTTGCTGATCATATGAGCATGTAGCCCCCAGAACTACTGACACCTAAAGATTGATAATGTTAAACCCTGTGACACTGCCCTGTTACCTCACCATCAGCCAATCAGAGAATTGTGCACAAGCTGATCACATACTCTGCAGACTGCCCTCCACCACCACCTGGCCTTTAAAAATGTTTTGCTGAAACCCTTCAGGGAGTTCAGGTTTTGGAGGGGCATGAGCCACCTGTCTCCTTGCATGGCCCTGCAGTAAACCTTTCTCTGCTCCAAACTCTGACATTTCCGTTTGTTTGGCCTCACTGTGTGTCAGGTGCACCAACTTGTACTAACAAGGGGAGGGGGCAAGGGGCCTCCAATTGCCTGGGTCCAGCTCCAGGGTCAACTGGTGGTTATCTCTTTTCAATTACCTCTCTGACAATAAGAATGGCAAAATGTTGATAATTTTTGGAGCTCGGTGACAGGTCCACTTTACTATTTTCTCTACTTTTGCAGGTTTTAAAATTTCTATTACAATTTTTTTTTTTTTCGGTACGCGGGCCTGTCACTGCTGTGGCCTCTCCCGTTGCGGAGCACAGGCTCTGGACGCGCAGGCTCAGCGGCCATGACTCACGGGCCCAGCCCCTCCGCGGCATGTGGGATCCTCCCGGACTGGGGCACAAACTCGTGTCCCCTGCATCGGCAGGTGGACTCTCAACCACTGTGCCACTAGGGAAGCCCTCTATTATAAAATTTTGTAAGAAACAAAATGGTTCCAGACTAGTAGTTCCTTTGAGCACCTGGCAGAAACAAATGCAAAACATCTCTGGAAGAAAGCAACTTCAAACTAGGCCTTTAAGAATCCTCAAAAATTGTTTTTAAGGAGCAATGGTACATGAATGAGAATCAGCAGAAATTATTTAGCAGAAACATACCTGCTAGGTCCTTAACTTTACACCATACACGAAAGTCAATTCTAGGTGGATTAACACTCTAAATGTCAACCTTTTAGAAAACAATGTAGAAGGCTATGTTTATGACCTTTGGTTAGAGAATGATTTTTGAAAGAGGACACAAAACACAAACCATAAACAAAAAGGTGGATAAATTTGACAACATTAAATAATTTTTGTTCATTTATGCTAGAACCTGGGGAAGATATTTATAGCATGTACAACCAACAAAAGATTATTATACAGAATGTGTAAAGAACTATAAATCAATGGAAGAAACAATCAAAATGGGAGAAATTGGTGAATAGGCATTTCACAGAAGAGAAAATAGAAATGCTTAATAAAGATGAAGAAGTGCTCAATGTCATTAATTATTGGGGAGATACAAATTAATACAATGATGTTGGTATGCATGAAGAAAAGGTCTGACAATTTCAAATGCTGGTGAGGATACAGAGCAATCTGAATGTTTTTATACTGCTGCTTGGAGCACAATCACTTTGGAAAACAATTTGACATTATCTAGAAAGGAGTGCACTCACATGTCATATGACTAAGCAATTCCACACCTCTGTAGATAGCGTAGAGGAGTCTCCAGACCAGCAGAACAAGCATTAGAAATAAAAATTCTCAGTCCTACCCCAGACTTTCTAAATCAGAAGCTCTGAGGATGGGGCCAATAATCTAGTTTAACAAGCCCTCCAGGTGATTTTAATGTACACTAAAATTCAAAAACGATTGTCCTAGAGATACTTTTTAAGACAATATATATGTATATACATACATATATATCTATATTTATATTTGCAAATTTATTGAGGTATAATTTACATATCATAAAATTGTTTTAAGCACCCCCTAGAGAAACACTTGCACCAGGAGAGATGTACTTTGGACATTCATAATAGCAATGTTTATAAAAAGTGGAAAGGGCCCAAATGTACATTACAGTAGAATGGATGAGTAAATTTTATATAATTGCTTAATTACTATTCATAAATGAAGGACAATCTAATACAGACATCAATGTTTATGAATCTCAAAAACATAAAGATGATTTCAACAACGATTTTCAGAAGAACAAATCCTATGAAATTCAAAAACGTGCAAAATTAAACATATGACTTAGTGATAAATTTTCTGTAAAAAAGAAAGGAAACATTAGTAAAAAAAAGACTGGTATTGGTCTATTTCTTAAGCTTGTTGATGACTACTTGGGTGTTATTATTAAAAAACTAAACTGTGCATATATGTTTATATGTGCTTTTGTATGAATGATATAGTTAAATAAAAAGAAGAAACATTGATTTTGTCTAAACAGGTGTTTGGTTGTGGACACTCATACAAAAAAGTTGATCAAAAGAAAGAAAAACACTTGAAAGCTACTAAATTTGGGGGGAAAATTGTCTCAAAAATCTTAAGCTTGCCTGGAAAACTCGAGATTCTTCAACACTTACTGTCCCCTGGATTCTGTATTTGCACCAACCGGGAGTGGCTTGTGAAAGTTGTGCCTATCCCCCAAAAAAGACATTTTCCCCAAATCCCACAAGAGATGCTGCCATACGTGGCTTTGGAATAAGAACTTCTTCAAAAGAGGTACACCAAGAGCTGGGAGGGGATAGGTAAGGGAGATCCTTCCAGATAACAGAATCAGAGGCTGCCTAATCTCATTGGCCCTGCAAGGAACTTTCTCCACTGTTGGAAGTGGGAGTCATTACCACCTGCCCAGCAGTATTTGGTATGTGCCATGGACTCTTGTCTTCTATATATTTCCCATTCTTTCCTTTTCGGAGACCTTTGTATTGTAATTATCCTATTCTACCCTCATTACTATAATATTAGGTATTTTGTGATGGGGGAGAAGCGACTTTCTTGTCCTTCAGCTCTCAACTGCCAAACCGTTAAGAGTGAATGATAGTGGGACTTCCCTGGTGGTCCAGTGGTTAAGACTCCACACTTCCACTGCAGGGGGCACCGGTTCAATCCCTGGTCGGGGAACTAAATTCCCGCATGCTGCGCGGAGTGGCCAAAAAGAAAAAAAAAAAAAATTGAATGACAGAGAAGACTTCAAACCAGTTTCAGTAGCTGGCTGAGACTTTGGGGTTGCCTTCCTTAGGGGTCTGACGACTACATTTAATGTAAAATGCCTACATTGGGGAGAAGGATGTGCATGGGTATTAACAGTTCAAGGGGTGAGCTGGGCAGACTAACGAAACACACATTTCTAACTCTCTTCTTGACCACCTCCATCATAGACCCTGGGAAACGTTAGTCCTGTATTTGCTTTCCCAGTCTCCTTTGTACAACCAGGGATGGCCATGTGACATAGTTCTGGTTAATGATACATAAGTGAAAATTTTTTAGAGGGGCTTCTAGGAAAACTCTTTCGTACTTGATAAAAGGAATAGCTGATATTGGTTACCCCGTATCTTTTTTCTTTGAATTTGGATATAATTTCAGGGGTTCTTAAAACTATGGGGAAAATGGCCTGAAGCAACTCCAGCAACCACCTACCCCAACACTTCTTTAGAGTAACAACAACAAAAACCCAGTGTTTAATTAAGCCACTGTTAGATTATTCTGTCATTTGCAGAAGAAAGCATTCCTAACTTATACATCACTGCAAAATGCTGATATTTCCAATCTCATTTTATGAGGACTTACTATGTAAAATGTCTAATACTTGCCAAGGCAAGTGTCCCTCTTTCATGTCCCTCTGTCCGTCATATATCCTAGATCAATTTAGATACCTTTGGGAATAAATTATAGTTCAATTATACTTAAAAAAAATTAAAGCAGAGGTCAAAAACATATACAATATTCTAATTAGCAAAGTTGTCAGTTTTCTCCAAGGTTAGGATAACATTTTCTATTTTGTTCCGAACTCTTATTTGTCATTCCTAATATTTTTGTTGACTCTTTTGGTCAGAAGAGTTTTCTGCTCCAGAATCTTCCTGGAAGAGTCCACAACTGCACTAAGCCTATTTTAATTTTTTCTCTCTAGATTCATTAACTTGTGCTTGCCTGCATAGCCATTCCCCTGCCACCTTTCTATAAGCTCACATAGCCTGGCACTTTATGCTATTTAATCTTTGTTAGTTTAGCTGCTGCCTAAAAGCAGGGCTAGGTGTTCATAAAGAGATAAAAGCTGGCAGCAGCAGCCCATAGGTGTGATTGGAGAGAGTACTGAGCAGGGCTCCTTCCCCTAAAATAACCCTAATTTCAGGATCACTCCTTGACCCAACTGTTGAAAGTCTTTTAACCTTAAAACGTCTCTATAAAAATGCAAATGTGGCTGGGAGGCTTCAAAGTTTATTGGCTAAGGTTGAGTTAGGAGGTAACACTTTGGGTAGAGAGTAATTAACAAAAAGTAGTAAGGGTGTCAAAGTTGGGAACAGACCTGCCTGACTGCCTATGGAGGAGGACCGACTCTAGAACGGAAGAAAGAGCAGTGAAAAGGAAGGGGGGCACTTAAGCAATCTGTCTATATCATATTTTGCCTTTGGGACCTGAACTATCCAGGGAAGTATTTTTGAAATAAAGTATTGGAGCTCAACGAATTGTCTTATTGTTTGTGGATTCTCCCTCCCAGATAATTTATAGAGGGCGCTTAAGCTGACCCCTAGGGAGCCTCAGAGTTTGACTCAATAATGATGGATTCCCTACCTCTTTTCCAGGTTACTAAACCAGATCCTGTGCAAATTACCAATCGCATTGTAATTCAACCTTGAAAAGAATTTTGTGGAGAATATTTCCAAAAGTTTAAAAAAATCTTAACTGAATTGTTTCTCTTTGTTTCCGCTTAAACCGCTACTCAATTTCTTTGAAGAACATGTTGCTTTAGCGACAACCAAACTGGACGCAGACACTCAGGACTACTGATTTTACATCACAGTTTTTTAAACGCCAAATTTGAAAACACGGCTGGGGATTATGGAGAGGTGGGCCTCACACGTTCCAGAACCTTCTCACAACCAGAGAAAAACGCTGCACAAAGAAATAACCCATGTTCTGTGCATCCATTACATGCAAGGCATTGCACTCCCTCGTCACTCGTTATTTTACAAGGACACCTGCCAGACCAGGGAAAACGAGAGGGACAAGGTTTGCGGAGGCCGGTAAACAGCATCCGCAGCGCGGCGGGGTTGAGCGTGGAGGCTAAGTTTCTCGTGGGCAGCCAGGTGGAAGCGCGCGCCCTGCGTGGTCACCGCGGTCTTCCTGCGGGCCAATCGGGAGGCGGGTGGGAGGGGGCGCGGCCGGCCGGGGCAGGACCGGTTTTGGCTCCTCAGGGTTCTGCTCACGTGCGCAGGGCGGGCTGGGGCCCAGAGCCGGCGCCTCCCGGTTCCCCGACCGCCATGGAGCGGCTGACGTTACCCGCCGGCAGCGCGGCGGCCGTGGACGAGTACATGGAGTACCGGAGGTGAGGCGGTGGCTCCGCGGGGCCAGGAGGCCCCGGGCAGGCCCGGTCCCTCTCGCTGGAGGAGCTCTGGAGGCGCGGGCGGGCCCGGCCCCCGTCGCGGGAGGAGCGCTGGAGGCGCAGGCAGGGGCCCAGCGCTGGCTCGCTTGGGCTCCCGGAATCCCTTCCCGGGCTGGTGGGGGAAGCTTACATTGATTGCAGGTTTTCTCTTTCTGTAATTAAATATTGTACTGACGCGCAGTTCTATTCTAATAAGTTTCTTCCGAGGCAATTTAAAAGGCCTCCCGCTCTGACCTCTTTGAGGAAGGATTATTAACTAGATTTATGCAAAGATCCTTTTTTTTGTTTTCTTCTAAACTGCCAGTGTAGATTACACATTGAGTACTCGGGGCCTGTAAAAGCAGACATCAAGTTTGCATGTTAGCTTAGTAATAGGGTAAGTTGTGAACTTCTAAACGTGCTCCCAACCCCGAGGGGCAGGTTTTAAGAGAAAGACACTGGTGTAGTGTTGGTGGTTCTGGAGAAACTCTTCTCTGGAAACTGGAAGTGCAGCCGCTCCTAGGGCTTTAGGGAGTGATTCACTGCCTGGGGCCCTGACAAAGACCGATGCACCTGTAGAGATGTGTTTTTCCGGTCTCCCAAGAAAGGTTTTTTTGTGTGTGTGTGTCTTTATTGGAGTATAATTGCTTTACAATGGTGTGTTACTTTCTGCTTTATAACAAAGTGAATCAGTTATACATATACATATGTTCCCATATCTCTTCCATCTTGCGTCTCCCTCCCTCCCACCCTTCTAGGTGGTCACAAACCACCTAGCTGATCTCCCTGTGCTATGCGGCGACTTCCCACTGGCTATCTATTTTACATTTGGTAGTGTATATATGTCCATGCCACTCTCTCACTTTGTCCTAGCTTACCCTTCCCCCTCCCTATATCCTCAAGTCCATGCTCTAGTAGGTCTGCATCTTTATTCCCGTCTTATCCCTAGGTTCTTCATGACCTTTTTTTTTTTTTCCTTAGATTCCATATATATGTGTTAGCATACGGTATTTGTTTTTGACAGTTGGGAAACTGGGTGAGTGGGAATTACTGGAGAGGGACAGGCAGGAGGAAGGGGAGTTGAGGTGCGTGTGTGTGTGTGTGTGTGTGTGTGTGTGTGTGTGTGTGTGTGTGTATAAGGGGGAAGTGAGACGATCGTATCCTCACCTGGGAAGCTTGAGCGGCCTGAAACCCAAGCCAGAGGAGTTGCTCTGCTTAAAGGTGGTCGTCCCAAATTACTTGGGCAAATGAGTTCCTATCTGACTGCACTTCCCTCTGGCTGTCTAGGTGACATACTTTTGGGTAATGCCTAGAAATGTCTTGGTAATTCTGAGCCAGAAAAAGTGAGGGTGAGAAGCTTGATGGGTCAGGCCTCATTCCTGGTTCGGGTAATGCAGGGAGACTTGTGCCCAGAACAGCTTCCACCCAGCCCTCACGTAGGGCAGAGCGGGCTCTTTGAGGCTCCAAGTCTTACATTTCCTTGGGAGCAAGTTGCTGGGTCCTGATGTTGACTGATAACTTAGATATTTAGATATTCAGGTATGTGGAATGTGGGCCTTCAGTTGCAGTCTCTTGCCTGGCCCAGAAAATGTTAGGGCCTGGGAGGAAATTATTTTTCAAACATAAACTACCTGGAATAATTCTCTAAAAGTTAGGGGCTTGCTGCTCAAAGTGTAGCAGTCATGGCATCACCAGGGAGCATCACCAGGCCCTCTTCAGGCATTTTAATCTTAATCTGCATTTGAACTAGATTTCTTCGGGATTCTGTAAATAAAGTTTGAGCTACACTGGTTTAGAACTTAAAATTAAATGATCTCTTTCTTTAAAGATCTGCATTGATCTTAAGGTCTTTTTAGTACCTGTTGGTATACTTCTTGGTAGCTATAATAAAGTGAAGTGGCCCAAAACTTATCGCAGAATAAAATGGCTTTTGTTTTTATTTTTTTTACTATTGTGTATCTAAATTATTTAAGTAAGGAAGAAGCTTGTAATGGTTTCATAGCCTCTGAGTTGGTTTTATTTATCTACCTCAGCTAAAGGCTTGAAAGTATGGAAAAGAGTATGGATTGCACCAAAAATTATGTAGCATTCTGCAAACAACATTTTTCATGACTTTTTAAGGAGGTATTTTCAAGGAGATATTTCTTCAATTTTAATTGTGCTTCCTTTTCCTCCAGGGAGTCCAATTCTTAATTTCCTAAGAAATAGTGTTGGCTTAATTTTTCCCATAAAATTTTGAGGTCGGTCTTCTGGAATTAAACAATGTTGCACCTGATTACTCAATGCATATGTTGGGTTTGAGCTGGTGCAGATCCAAGGGTGTTTGTGGGTCCCATCTTAATTTAAACTCCTGGCCAGGGTTTGGAGTTAAGTGTGGGCATTAGTCATGTTGTCTTCAGCGTCGATGTTTTTTGTACCATTTATTTTTTTGGGGGGGCTATTTTTTAAGGAGGAAAATATTAGAATTTTTTAGCAGTTTAGGCTCCAGCTTTTAACGGGAAAAATGAGCATGTTTGCTTCAGAATCAAAGGAGAAACTGAGATGAATATGTGGTAATTCTCTAGTGGTAAACATGGATCATTGAAGTCAGATGTGATGAATTCATTGACTTTCTTATTCATAATTCTCTTTTATATGGGAAGCAAAAGCTTTATTACTATTGTGTGTAATTTTGCTATTAACATGAGCCTAAGTAAAAAAAGCCGAAGCAGCGTTTCCTTTGACTATACAAGTATAGCTTAATTTTAGTATTTTTAACCTGGAAAATAAATCCACAAGGCTTAAGAGAAGTATTTTTTTGTTATAGAATTGTTGGTGAGGATGATGGAGGGAAACTTTTTACTCCTGAAGAATATGAAGAATACAAAAGAAAAGTCTTACCTATGCGTTTACAGAACAGATTATTCGTGAGCTGGCGATCACCAACTGGAATGGATTGTAAACTTGTGGGTCCAGAGACACTGTGTTTTTGTACCCATAGGTAAGATATTTTATTGCTAAGGTTTCTGGTGATTAGGAAGTATAAAACTGTAGCAGAGCATATCTTCCTTCTATAAATACCATTATTGGTGATCATTGGAAAACATTTGAAAACAGGCTTTTATATACCAATAATATGCCAGAAATTATTTAAGGTTTTTGGGGGCTATATTTTAAAAATTTCTGTTGTATCAGATTAGAACTCATTATGGAGTTTATCACCTTAAACATCTTTTCTCTTACCATTGGTTGGAAAGATATTGGTGCCCCTGTGGCTTTGCCAGGGGTCTTTCAGTTAGGCTGGGGAGCAGAGTCTGCCTCTCCCACCACTGGACAAGGTAATAGAGGATGGGTCATCAGACTGCAGAGCTGATTTTATTTTTATTTTTTTCTCTGCAGAGAGAGTTTATTTTATTATTCATTTTCACCTTTCATTATGAACATTTTCAGACACACTCAATATTGGAGAGTATGGTGTAATCGACCCCCACATAGCCATTCTTCAGCTTACATAAGTTATGCAGAACTGATTTTAGAGTTGCTTGAGTTGAGCTACACTGAACAGGTTACCAATCTACAAATAGAAGCATTTCTCCTCACATTTACTAATCTCCCTTTACACTTTAAGAAGTGTGTTGTATGAATACCTTTCTCTTTTATTCACACACACACACACACACACACACACACCTGTGAAGGATTGGTTCCAGGACCCACTGTGGACACCAAAATCTGGGGATGCTCGAGTCCCATAGCTGGGCCCTCCTGTCTGCAGATGTGGATTCAGCCACCCTCAGATCATAAACGTAGTAGGAACACAATACGTGGTTGGTTTAATGCCCAGATGAGGAAGCCATGGATACTGAGGGCCTACTGCATATTTACTGAAAAAAAAAATCCACAGTTTAAACCTGTATTGTTCAGGGGTCAACTCTGTGTGTGTATGTGTGTGTGTGTGTGTGTGTGTGTGTGTATATATATATATATATATATATATATACCTTTCTTTAAACAAAAATACAAGCACACAGCTTTTTATTACAAGTGGTCGTCTTCTGAGAAAAGCACATGGAGGAAAGGAAATACATGAGGCTCCAACCATTGATGTGTGTTACCTATACCTGAGGTTTGCATTTTGCTGTGTTTATCCTGTTCTACTTTAAATTTTATGACTGTCACAGGTCTTAGTTGTAAAGCTCAAAAGGACAAAGCTGCTTCAAGGAAAAATCACAGAAACTATTACGTGGTTTTAGGTAACGACTTCAACTTTCTGTTCCAAAGGAACCATGGGAGAGCCACCCTGTTCTGATAGTTTCTGGGGCTCTTTCCTGAGGTACTCTGTGTAGTTGCCGTTTACAGACTTGCAGTTTGCTGGAGGTTGTTAGGCAGTTGCTAGGATAAGTAATGTTGTGTATAGATTGACTTGAAATTTATTTAGCAACCCCAAATAAAAACACTGTGGAGGAATGGAGGATGAGGGTTATGTTGATATCTTTCAGAAATGAAGAGGACTTTGGTAAATTTATGTTAGTTTTATCATTTATCCTTGTAAAAATTTAGTGCCAGTCTCATATCTATGTATAATTGTATAGCATGGAATTAACCTTCAAAAGTGACCCAACCCCACTTGGATGGAAAAGTTCTTTAGTACCAGTCACTCAGTGAAATCTCTGTCTGAATTAATTTTTCCCTATTATGGATGTGAAACATTGGTTATTTAAGGAAAATGAGGAATATATAGAAATGTAGGAAGAAGACTCACCACCTAAAGCCAGCTGCTGTTAATGTTTTTCTATGTTCATATACTTTTTTCTTTACATAGTTCATTTAGTTAATTATATGTATGTATAAATATTGAACCAGTTTTTCATTACAGAATCACGGAAATGTTTCCACATGGTTCATAGTAATTGCAAACAAGATTTTTAATACCTGCTTGATATTCCAGCTAGTCCAGTGGTGTTCACTGTGTTTTCCCCAGAGCTATGACGGAGTCTCAGGGGCGTACCAGGTGGAAGGGCAAGTTAGGGGAAGGACAGACTCCAATTATGGCTCTTCACCTTGCTTTAACCAATTCTGCTTTAATCTATTTTGTATAGTATTATGGTTCTGTAAAAGATTTTATTTAAAGAAAAGTTTTCACTGGTAAAAGAGTTTGAAAGCTGTCTTCTAGTAATATACTTATCCATTCCTTTATTATGAGTATGCTTTATATATATTGCTATTGTAAGTACTGTTGCTAATGCTATTTTTATGCACAAAGCTCTTTATATACATGGAATAATTTTCTTAGGGTATATTCTTCAAAAATGAACCATGTAGGTTAAAGGATGCATCTTTTTATGTTTCTTGAAACCCTATTAAATGGGATTGGTTCTTTTGTAACACTCTTGACAGCACTGTGAAATATGTACAGTTAAGAAAACTTTGGCTCTCTTTGCTAAGTGAAAAATGGTATCTCGTTATTTTAACTTCTGTTACCTAGGATAATATTGAGAATAATAAATTTAATATTATTTTACTGAGTATCACTTAATGAGAAGGAAGCCAGTGGCCTGAGAAAATTAGGTACAGCATTTTAACATTTAAGAGCTTTGGCTTTGAAAGGTGTTGATAATTTATTTTGAAGTTTAAAGTTAAAAATTAAATTATATTAAAATAAATAGCATTATTATACATTTATTGAACTTATTTCAATTTTAAGTAGCAAACCTGTGAAAATAAATGTAAATAATGCACTTTGATAGAAAGAATTTTCATGAAGAAGTTTTTTCATGCTCTTGGGTTGTGCTTCTGTATTAAAGAATCTGTAGTGGTATTTTAAGAGAATTATTTGCTATTTCTTTGTATATTGTTGTGAAAATTCTTCTTAAATAATTAAAAATAAAAATCTAGATGGGTGAAGATTTTTCTGACCAAAGCAACAGAGCTGACAAATACTGCATGCAGGGGAGTGTATTTTCAACCTTACTGATAAGAACAATGAAACAAAAATAAAAATGAAAAAGAATCATTTTGCATTTAACAGAACAGCAGTTGTCATTTCTGGCAGTACCTGCATTGTGCTTTTATTTCTTCTCTTTTATTTTTTTTAGGTATAAGCAACATAAAACTGACTTTGAAACGATTCCTCAGCAGCGCCCCATCAGCCTGCCTTGTCAAGTGACGGGCTGCCCATGCAGGGCTTACCTCTACCTGCCTCTGAATGGCAGGCAGCCCATTCGCTGCAGGTGCAAGCACTTTGCTGATCAGCATAGTGCTGGGCCTGGCTTTATGTGCAATGCCTGTGAGTTACATTATGATAAACACACAAACAGAATGCTTTTATCTCCTTGTTGAATGTTTAATGTGTCTCTGTGCCAGTTTCATTCAGCTACAGCGACATTAAACAACTAGGATGATGGATATCTACTCTAAAATTTTATTTTTGTGGAAAATCTCAGTTATTTATATGCTTTGCAGTCATCAACCTTAATCTCTAATCTCAACCTTAATCTCATGTAATTCAAATAAGTAATAGTAATAGATTTTAAAGAATCACTAGATGTGATCTGATTCAAATTTTTGAATTGTGGACGTTTTACCAACTGAATTCTATTTACAGAGTAATAGTCCTTAAAAAGGATTTTATAAGTCTAAAAAATTTGTATAATTTGCTGGCAGATTATTATGTTATTGCCTAAGACATAGATTGATGGGAAAAGCAAAATGTAACATGATGCTTTTAACACTTTGTAGGCAATAGCACCCTTATCTCGATACCTATACCCAAATCCCAGCCACCATCCCATATACCCTTCCGCTTCATCATCCTTTTAGAAACTCTTTGAAATAGATAGGATATATTTTTTAAATTCTTTTAAAAATTTTATTTTATTTTTACTTATTTATTTTTGGCTGCATTGGGTCTTCATTGCTGCGCACTGGCTTTCTCTAGTTTTGGCTAACCAGGGCTATTCTTTGTTGCGGTGTGCTGGCTTCTCATTGCAGTGGCTTCTCTTGTTGCAGAGCACGGGCTCTAGGCACGCGGGCTTCAGTAGTTGTGGCACACGGGCTCAGTAGTTGTGGTTCACGGGCTCTAGAGTGCAGGCTCAATAGTTGTGGTACACAGGATTAGTTACTCTAAGGCATGTGGGATCTTCCCAGACCAAGTCTCGAACCCATGTCCCCTGCATTGGCAGGCGGATTCTTAACCACTGTGCAACCAAGGAAGCCCTAGGTAGGATTTTTTTAAAAAATGGGTAAAATATATTTCTTCAGGAGATAGTTTTTCCAGTTCTTTTTGTAGTATCTTGAATTGAAATCTTATGATGAAATATGTTATAAAACATTTTTAATGACAGTGGCAGAAATAAATATGTTTCACTGATGAAGCATGGAAGTATTTGAATAAAACTTATTTATTATGTGCCTTGGTTCCCGTACACATTTGTCAGAAGTGTGAGTGTGTAAAGGTTTTGTTAATGGTGTATTCTGGACTCCATTTCAATGTGGCTTTTTTTTTTTTTTTACAAACAGTAATTTTATTGATATAATTCACATACTATATAATTCATCCATTTTGAGGGTACAACCTAATGGTTTTTAATATTTTCACAGAGTTGTGTACCCATCACCACAATAAATTTTAGAATATTTTCATCACCCCAAAAAGAAATTCCATATCAATTAGCAGTCATTCCTTATTTCTTCCTCCCCTCAGCTCTAGACGACCAATAGTCTACTTTCTGTCTCTGTGGATTTGCCTGTTCTAGACATTTCATATAAGTGGAATCATGGAGTATGTGGTCTTTTCTGATTAGCATCTTTCACTTAGTGTAATGTTTTTATGATTCATCCATGCTGTAACATGCATCAGTACTTCTTTCCTTTTTGTTGTTAAACAGTATTCTGTTACATCTTTCTATGTCTTTGGGTTGGCCTTCCAATATGGCTTTTATGGGGAATTGACCCACAGAGACGTTTCCACATTATTTCTTCACCACTGGGCTGTCCGCCCCCCATACCTGCTTTTAACTCAGTATTTGAGGAGAGGGCCTGTATTTCCTGGCTCTCCAATGTTTAGCTCAGTTTCCTTTAGTCCTGATTAGTTTTTCCAATTTTTTTTTTTTTTGCTATGGACTCTCTTACCATTTTAGCATCTTTTAAAAGTAAAAGCAGTGGCTGGGAGGGAGTGAGTTCAGGGGCTAGGGGTAAGAGGTACAGGGGCCAGAGCACAGTGTATGAGGGATCCAGATTCAGGTGATTTTGGCCAAGCGAAGTGGTTTATAGGGCATACAGCTCATTACCTATATCTTAAAATGTTTAACTTGGTTTACATCTTGATTCAGGTTCTCAGTGTTCAGGATTCCATAGCTCCTTCACTTGTGCTTGTGGTCAGCCTGCATATGCCCATTACACAGTAGTGGAAACGAAGGAAGAAAGACTGGCTCAGAGAAAACCGGTGGGACGGGACGTTCCTTATGCAGCAATGGGAGGATTAACTGGCTTTAGCTCGCTGGCAGAAGACTACATGCGATTAGATGACAGTGGAATTGGTAAGTGACGATACATGAACTGTGAGCTTGTCATGTTGTGCTAACACAATATGTGTTACGTGTGCTAACAGTAGTGAAGCCTTGTATTTGTTTTGCACTTTAAGTTCTTCATGTTATTTTCAAAAAATATTCTCTCATTTGATTTTTATTTTTTTAAAAAGATTCTATTGTCCCTATCCGATGTATGATTATTACAGAAAAATTAGAAAACATAAAAGATCACTCCTACCCCAACACTCATACCGAAATCCCAACTCACAACCCCATTGTTTGTAACAGCGGAATAATAATTTGTTTTGTTTGATATCATACAGTTTACCTGTTATCCTATTGTATGTAATTTTTGCCATTATAACCATCTCATTTCGGAAACATAGGCTTTTGTCCATGTGTGTATGTACATGCATGTGTGTACATGTTATCACATCTGTAGTAATATACGATCATATGCATGTATGTCTACATGTATGCACACAAATATATCCACTTGCATATATAAAAACTTAAAGTAATATACAGAGAAGTTTAATTGGATATATCTCAAACTATTGAAGGTAGCTGGATCCTTCTGGGAAAAAGAACTATGGTTCCTATCTACTTTAAATACTTCTATGTGTGTGGATTTTTTTTTTCATAAAAAGCATGTATTACTTTTATTTTTTTCATTACAAAGATTACAAAAACATAAATCAATATTTTCTTGTTAAAACAGATTCAAACAAGTCCCCCTTGAACACTTTTCTTAACCCCAGATTCTTTCCTAGAGTGTAATTTGCTGTCATCAATTGATTTGTATTTCTCTTTTTAACGTACATTTTTATAGTTTACTTTTTTTTAACTTAGAATAATTTTTGAAGGCTTATTATATCAGGATATACAAATCTACTTATATTTAACTGCTTCGTAGTATTCTACACTATAGATATATATCAGTTTTCTGAACCATTTCCTTGTTCATGGCATTTAGATTGTTTCCATTTTATTTTTTTGCCTTTACAAACATCGTGCCCCCCAAATCCTTGAACTTGCTTCCTTGTGTACTATGTGAATTTGATTCTAAGGCAGATGGAGAGAAGTAGAATTGTTGGGTTGAAGAGTGTGCACATGTGAAATTGTAATACGTTCTGTCGAATTGCCCTCCAAAAATGCTGTACTTGTTTATACTTCCTTTAGTGATGTTTTAGCTTACCTATTTCCAAACATTTATGCTGATCATTGATGTCATTAAACTTAGTTTTTTTGCCAGTCTAATGTGTGAAAGTGTTATCATTGTTTCAGTTCAGTTGATTTCCCTCATTATTAGTGAGATGAGAGTATTCTTATATTTAGTGTCCATTTTACTTTCTGTGAATTGTCTGTCCATATACTTTGCTTATTTTTATGTTTTTCTATTTTCTCATTGATTTATAAGAAGTCTTCTTATATATTCTGTATACTAATCCTTTGTATTTATTTTGCAGATATTTTCTTCCAATATGTCATTTGTCTTTTGGGTTTTTTACTTCTTATTGTTGTTGTTTTACAGTTTTTAAATGTAGGAAACAGGCCTTCCCTACTCTAATTTTATAAATATGTTCTCCTTCATTTTACTTTAATGCTTAATTTTTTTGCTTTTATGTTTAGCTTTCTTATGTATCTGGAATTTATTTTTTGTGAAAGTGTGAGGTGTGTATAACTTTGGTTTTTGTCCAAATCAATGGCAAGTTATACAAACACCATTTTTCCCAAGTAATTTGAAACTTTACCTTTACCATATCCTATTGTACTTCCTATTTTGTGCCATTGGCCTTAATTGCATATTTTGTGCCAATATTTCATATTTTTAATTATTGTTCTTCATAGTGTGCTTTGATAATTGATATGGTAAATTCTTCCTGTTTGTGTTCATTTTTCAGGATTGCCTTGATATATTTGTGCATTTTCTCTTCTAGGTTATTTTATAACTAGCTTGTTAAATTCCATAAATAAATCCTTTTTCAATTTTTATGGATACATGATTGTATTAGGCTCATGCAACAGTTACAGAAAACCCAGTTATCAGTGGCAAACAAAAAATGATGGTAATGATGTTGTTGATGATAATTACGACTTTGTACTGCGAGGCTTGTTCCAGCCTCTTTATATCTATTACCTCATTTAATCCTCACAACAGCTCTGAGTTAGGTGCTATTATTAATCCTTTTTGCAGACGAGGAAACTCAGCACAGAGTAGTAAAACATCTTGTTCTGTGTTATTCAGCTAGTAAGTGGTAGGACTGGGTTCAACCCCAAAATTGTTATGGGCTCATTAGTCAGACTCATTATTGTCTATTTCTGTGCGACTACCTTATTGTTTTCATTACTACAGCTTTATAATAAATTAATACGTATGACTTCATTTTTTTACTTTAGAATTTTCCTGACCTATTCTTCCCTTTTAATTCTTTCAGACCTTTGGCATTGTTTTTTAAAAACATTCTATTATTACAAAACTTTCTATTATTTTAGTTGAATATGTAGATTAATATAGGAAGATTTGCTGTTTTAAAATATTGAGTCTCTTCATTTCTTTGTCTTCTTCTGTGTAGCTTAGTGGAATTCTGAAGTTACCTTCATGAAAGTCCTGCACAATTCTTAATTTTATTTCTAGATACTTCATCGTTTTTATAGCTATCATATATGGATTTTTCCCTTCCTTTATATTTTCTAGCTGATTATTGTTTGCTTATGAAAAAGGAAATGTTGTATGCTGCTTTTGTTACCAGTCATTATTACTTAGTCTTAAGATTTTAAATGTATATCTTTAGTTGATTTTGCATATACAGTTGACCCTTGAGCAACAGGGCTTTGAACTGCAAGGGTCCATTTATACATGGATTTTTTTTCAGTAGCAAACACTATGATACTATACAATCAGTAGTTGGTTGAATCTGCAGATGTGGAACCGTGGATAACGGAAGGCTGACGGTAAAGTTATATGTGGATTTTGGCTGTGTGAAGGGTCGGCACCCTTAACCCCTGCACAGTTCAAAGGTCAACTGTAATGATAGTTTTGCTTCTTCCTTTCCAATGTTTATGACTCCTCTTACTCTTTGACCAATCAGAATGACTGGTACTTTCAGAACAATGCTAAGTAATAGTGTTAGTAGCCGGCATCTTTGCCTTTTTGTGACTTCTGGTATTTTATCACTTAAGTATCTTTATCATAGAAAGAAAAAAAAACTTTTCCTTCTGGCCTCTGCTGGAAGGTGGGGTGAAGAAAGATGAGAACGAGGAGAGGAAACATAAGATGTTTTTGTCTTGATTTTAGATGTAGGGGAGCCCGGAGCAGAGGGACGTCTGCTCCATTAGCCATGTAGAGTCCTGGACAGAGATGATCTTTTGCTGGAATTTGTTCCTTTGTGATACTGAAGGAGCCCGTAGTAATTCCCAGCTCCTGTGGGGTGCTTGGAAGGCAGGTGAGCTGTGAGGCAGTGGGCCTGCCATAGCATCTGTCATAGCAAGGGGCCAAAGGTGACTGCAGAGCAGAGCTAGATGTGGTTCCCCTGAGCTCTGGGGGATTCGGTAGAAAAAGTGGCAGGCAGCTGAGAGGTCTGTACTTCTAGTGAGAGCCTGTGAGGCTACCAGGCCCTACCAAGCTGAGAGACTAAATTGCAACTTTTGCCAGCCTTTAGCGTTTGAGATCAGTAGCGCACACGGCCACCAGAGAACACACAAGGACCTGGCTGGACCTGAGCCCCCTTCTCTGATCTTCCCACAGGTCACAAGAGGGAGGAGCTGGGGAAGGAGGGGTGCAGGAATCTGAAAGGCTGAGCAATTGTCCCACACTATTCACTTTATAGGAAAGGACTAAGAGTTTATTTCCTTCTCTCTACCCTTGGATGGGGATAGGCATGTGGGGGAGGGGTGGTTTGTGAAGAACTAGAGGGCTTATTAATTTCTTCTGCAGCTTCCTTCCTTTCGGCCCAAAAGTGAATGTAGCAGTTGGTCTTTGTAGTTTGTGGTTTAGGATTATGATTGTTTCCCCATTTCGTTGAAGGAGTTTTCTTTATTTTTTCATATTTTGTTTTTAGATGGTTTCCCAGTAAGGAATAGAGGAAAAATACACTTATTCTATCCTCTTTAACTAGAGGTTTTTAAATTCTGAATGTCTTGCTTTTGATAATGTTTTGTGATTATGTTAAGGTCTTATACTTCTTTGCTGACATACAATTACATTCGTGCATTTTTTTTTTCTGTGAGAAAGGTCTCTGAGAAACGCAGAAGTACTTTTATCCATTTGCCTTTACTTTATATGGCAAAAATTTATATAAACAAAAATTTTCATTGTACAGAAAGGATTTTTATAATGATTCTGCTTGGGGCTCTAATTTATTTCACATTTGAAATAACTTCTTTGTATCCTAACAAATAAAGATTTAATTTTCATTCTTCACATATTTTGTTCTCAGGTGCACCTTCAGGTGAATTTTTAGACTCTCCAGTTACAGCCATGGACCACCCATTTCTAAAAGCATTTCAAGCATCATCTAGCTCTTCTCCAGAAACACTAACAGATGGTAATGAAATTAAATTGAGAAATAGTTTTGGATGTAGTAAAGAATATAGGTTGATACATTTTCCAGATTACTCTTTTTTTCCAGTATTACCACAATTTGATTATCATTTCACTTTTATATTGTCCAGGCACTGAGAAAAAGCAATAATCTTTATTTTAATTGGGAAAAAAATTGTTAAATCTTGGAATTATGAGGATTCTGATAATACAAAAATTTGGAGTTTTAAAACCTTATTCTGGGACATGTTATTGCTTTGATCTGAATAAGAGAGCCCTCTAGTGGACTAATTGCCTTGATCCTTTAGGCTCTCCCAAACAAGGTGTAATCCCTTGATAATTATAGATTAGCAAGGTTTTACCATTTATAAATTGCACATAAAAATGAATAAAGTTCATTTCTATACATTTTTTTTTTTTTTTTTTTTTTTTGCGTTATGTGGGCCTCTCACTGTCGTGGCCTCTCTCGTTGCGGAGCACAGGCTCCGGACGTGCTGGCCCAGCGGCCATGGCTCACGGGCCCAGCCGCTCCGCGGCATGTGGGATCTTCCCGGACCGGGGCACGAACCCGTGTCCCCTGCATCGGCAGGTGGACTCTCAACCACTGCGCCACCAGGGAAGCCCTTTATACATTTTTAAGTATTCTATTTCCTTTATTGAAAACAAGAATAAAAACGAAGAGGAATTTGTATGATTTATGAGGTATTTAATATTTTAAAATATTCTGAAATGAGAATTTTCTTTGATTTATTTGTGTTTTCATACAACCTTTTCACGTACACTGACTTTTTGCGCAAGGGATTTGCACAATGAAGTAATTATAAGATGTAGATAGAAGTAAGAAATCAAAACAAAAGAAAAGGACACAATTGTGTCACTTTTTTTTAGTGAGGTATAGTCGATTTACAGTATTATATTCCTTTCAGGTATACAACATAGTGATTCAGAATTTGTATAGATTATACTCTATTTAAAGTTGTTATAAAATATTAGCTATATTTCCTATGCTGTACGATATATCCTTGTAGCTTATTTATATGTAGTAGTTTCTATCTCTTAATCCCCTTCCCCTATCGTGCCCCTCCCCAATTTCCCTCTTCCCACTGCTGACCACTAGTTCATTCTCGATATCTGTGAGTTGTGTCAACTTTCAAAGTTGATGTAACTATTACATTAAGCTGCAGTTTTGACTGAGTTGTAGTGGTAGCCAAGGTACAAAAAGGAAGGTGAGATCAGTTAAATACTTTTCCTTTTTAGAAAGGAGGAGCCATGAATTCCTTGGTGCACATGAAAGTTGTACCAGTGCTGGATTTTTTTTTTTATAAATTTATTTATTTATTTGTTTTTATTTTTGGCTGTGTTGGGTCTTTGTTGCTGCGCACGGGCTTTCTCTAGTTGTGGAGAGCGGGGGCTACTCTTCGTTGTGGTGTGCGGGCTTCTCATTGCAGTGGCTTCTCTTGTTAGGAGCACGGGCTCTAGGCACGTGGGCTTCAGTAGCTGTGGTATGCGGGCTCTAGAGCGCAGGCTCAGTAGTTGTGGCGCACGGGCTTTGTCGCTCCGCGGCATGTGGGATTTTCCGGGGCCAGGGATCGAACCCGTGTCCCCTACGTTGGCAGGTGGATTCTTAACCACTGTGCTACCAGGGAAGCCCCCCAGTGCTGGATTTTAAAGAAATTTGTGTAGTGACCCTCAATGATGCAGTAGCCCAAGGTTTTTAAAAACTTTTTTTCAGCAAATGCAGCCTCTGATTGGTTAATTCTGATACTTACCTTTGAAAAAAGTGGTAATATCCCATTTTACCAGATAAATGGTAACATACCATTTATTAAAATGTAGCTCAGTGAAGGTGATTCTGCAGGAAGCTTAGCTCAGGTGGTCCAGTGTGATCCAGGGAAAGACCCAGGGTTTACAGACGAATGGATAGAGAGCATATATTCTAAGCAATTTTTCTTGTTTTTCTCAACAAGATTTGTATTAGGTAGTTGTTGGCAGTGTGGTTATACTCTTTGGTGATCATCTGGAGTCATATGATTTTTGTGTTGCTGGTTGAGGGTGAATTCATATGCTTTAAAAACAAGAACAGGTGTTCAGGTTGATATTCTATTTTGGATGTGAAGGGACCCAACCAAGACATTCACCTGAAATGAAGGTGAACTTTTCCATGGAATTAGGTGCTTGGCTTACCTACAAGGAAAACCAGATTTTCCTTCCTGAAGCGATTTTAAGTTCCTTTCAGCACATAAACTAGTTCTTGACAAGGTATAAAAGAGTAAATACCATGGAAATGGTTAAAATTATTTTCGTTTTGAAAAATTTCAAAGCAGGAAGTAGCATCACTTTTGGTTGCCTACACAAACTCTCTTAGTCTGTTCAGGTGGCTGTAACAAAATAGCATAGACTGGGTTGCTTATAAACAGTAGAAACTTATTTCTCACAGTTCTGGAGGTGGGGAAGTCCCAGATAAAGGTGCCAGCATGGTTGTGTTCTGGTGACAGTGCTCTTCCTGATTCACAGCCAGTGCCTTCTCCTTGTGTCCTCACATGGTAGAAGGGTTGAGGACTCTCTGTGGGGTCTCTTTTATAAGAACACTAATCCCATTCATGAGCGCTCCACCCTTATGATCTAAGTACCTCCCAAAGGCCCCACCTCCTAGGACCATCACATTGGGCATTAGGATTTCAACATATGAATTTTGGGTGGTGGGGGGAGGGGGCAGGAACACAAACATTCAGACCTTAGTGCAAACCTTCAATAGTTACTTCTGCGCATTATCTGTGACCGTGGTACATGAATTTCTAGCTGTAAAATTTAAAAAGTAGTTGAACAAAGCTAAATGAGCTCTGATGTGAAATAGCTATATGGTGTAATTTAATATGAACCACTTGAATATTTGGAGAATGTTTACCAATGAACATTACTTTTGTCTTATGATGCCCTGCTTTCTGAAAAAGAGGGAGCAGGATCAATGATTCATTTAGATCATTTCTGGTTTGAAAAACACAAAATAATCACTCAGAAGGAGGAAAGTTTTTTTTCTGTTTTTTATTTCAGAAGAATTTATAATTATATGAGTACAGTTGACTCTTGAACAACACAGCTGGGTTAGGGACCCCCCACCCCTGGGCAGTTGAAAAATCCTCGTATAAGTTTACAGCTGGGCCTCTGTATCCACAGTTCCTCTGTAACCACAGTTCCTCCACATCTGCAGATTCAACCAACCCAGGAGCATGCAGTAGTGTAGTAGGTATTTTTTGAAAAAAATCTGAGTATAAGTGGATACACAGTGCAAACCCATGTTGTTCAAGGGTCAACTGTACTTAGATTTTTCTTTTTCCTTACTAGTAGGTACAAGCAGTCAAGTTTCTTCCTTAAGGAAACCTGAAGAGGATGATATGGCTTTCTTTGAAAGACGATACCAGGAAAGGGTAAGTCTGTAGGAAAACCTGCTTACATTAAGCATTTACTTGTAACAGAGGCACTGTAGAACAACTATATATTGATTGTGGATCATCATTAAAAATAATTTATAACGTCTACTTATAGCTAGTGTTAGGCTTTGAGGCTTATTTAGAACAATTCAGAGAGAAACAGGACTAATGAATATGATAATTTATGGAGGTCATAAAGATTGACTAAATATACACATAAAATTGTCAATAATAAAGACAACCTGAGCAGATTTGTAAATTATATATATGTTGAATTCTTTTTTTAAAATTAAGTAATTTATTTATTTTTGGCTGCGTTGGGTCTTCATTGCTGCGCGCGGGCTTTCTGTGGTTGCAGTGAGTGGGGCCTACTCTTCGTTGTGGTGTGCGAGCTTCTCATTGCAGTGGCTTCTCTTGTTGCAGAGCACAGGCTCTAGGCACGTGGACTTCAGTATTTGTGGCACGTGGGCTTACTAGTTGTGGCTTGTGGGCTCTAGAGCGCAGGCTCAGTAGTTGTGGTGCACGGGCTTAGTTGTTCCATGACATGTGGGATCTTCCTGGACCAGGGATTGAACCCATGTCCCCTGCATTGGCAGCCGGATTCCTAACCACTGGGCCGCCAGGGAAGTCCCTGTATATTGAATTCTTAATGTATAGTATTTCTACTCCTTAGTGGCTTCTAGGTATAGGCAGACTCAAGTTAGAATTACCCAATAGCCTTTAAGAAGCAGAACACTAAACATAAACATATTTTAACAATTTTCAGGGCTCAACAACTACAGTGTTGATGTGTTCCCTGCTTTCAGTAATGATAATTTTCATCAGTTCACCACCACACCATAAACTCCTTGGGGATAAGTATAGTATTTTTTATTATCTGTATTTTCCCCAGAACTAAGTACAGTGCCTTGTACATAACATGTTTTCAATAAATATTTGTGGAAAATTGAAAAGATAAATACAGGTATAATTGATATTTGCTTTCACACGTCATCTATTACACATGTGATGTGTTTCATGTCAGTGTTCATATTTGAAAGTTTTGTTTTGTTCTTGTTTATTGCCAGGTGAGGGGATGCTGGCTTGATGAGGCATGGGGGATTGTATCCAGCCATATGGTACATTCCCCAAAGTGCTTTCCTTAGGATTATTTCATAGTTGTTTTGTGGGCGTTCATTGTCTCTCTGACTAGGTAGTAAGTGCCATGAAAGTAAAGACACTCATTACTTTTTGTTGTATTCTGTACAACTCTTAAACAAGAGCTTGTTGAGTAACTAAAGGTGTGGAAAAAGGAGACCATTAAATAAATTCACCATCCAAGGGCAGAGGAAGTGAGTAGGGGACAGAGAGATTAGCATGTCTTTCCTAATGAAGAACTTTAAAGTATAGGGGGACAGTCCTTGGTATGACTTAAGGCAGTGATAAATATTGTCTGTGCTATAGCGATTCATCATATGTGGCTATGTATGTCTAAATTTAAATAAATTAAAAATTATTTCCTCAGTCACACTAGCCATATTTCAGGGGCTCAGTAGCCACATGTGGCTAGTGGCTACCTTGTTGGGCAGTGCAGAAAGTTCTTTTGGAAAGCTCTCATCTAAGAGAAAGAGGTGGTGGTAGAATTTCGGGGCGGGGAGGATAAAATAGAGTGAGGAAAGAAGAGGCTATGTTTGCAGCATCATCAAGGCTAGACTTTTTTTTTTTTTTTTTTTTTTTTTGTTTGTGGTATGCGGGCCTCTCACTGTTGTGGCCTCTCCCGTTGCGGAGCACAGGCTCCGGACGCGCAGGCTCAGCGGCCATGGCTCATGGACCCAACTGCTCCGCGGCATGTGGGATCCTCCCGGACTGGGGCACGAACCCGTGTCCGCTGTATCGGCAGGCAGACTCTCAACCACTGCGCCACCAGGGAAGCCCAAGGATAGACTTTTAATCAGATCAATCTGTGTTCTTAGAACACACACGTTCCCAGCTGAACTTTAGTTTTTCCTCATAGGCTTATGAGGGACAGGGTTCTAGAACTCCTTTCTTCCCTCCTCCAGGAGCTTGGGTAGTGTTGACTGCCTTGAAAAACATGCTGATGATATTTGCTTGTGGCAAAGTAAAGGGGGTAGTTCTTATCTGTGAATGTTTTAGGGGATATACCTGGCCCATCCAGACTACTTATTATAAATAGACCTAGAATTTATGGATTTATGGGATGTGGTTTATAACTCTTCAGCCTGTGTGATTTATGGATTTATGAGATACAGCTTATAACCTCTCCAGCCTTTGTGATGAATGGAGTATAAAAACTAAGAAACTCAAACCTAAACAACTTCCTCCGAGCTGACGTGTATCATACACGTTGTTAGTACTCACCTTTTACTCCAAAAAACTATGACAAGCACCATTGAGGGAAAAAGGATGATTAGGAAACTAAATCTGATGGCTTCAGGGCCCCATTTGAAAGCAGTGCTACATCTGAATTTGGTTTTGGTTGTATCCTTTGCTACTCATTGGTATCATTGGGTGTGGGGAAGAATCCATGGTTAGTGTGAATTGGTTTTGATAATTGAAGCCTTTGCGGTAACATAGTTTACTAACTACTTTTACATATTAAAGAGTTGCTTCTTAGCTTCTGTAATATATCAGGTCAAATTATTTTCTTCCATTGTGGATGGCCTTTGGTCTCTTTTCCTCAATAAAAGAGAATTTTATTAAGGAAACAATTATTAAAGGTCAGCTAAGTGCAAGACACTGTGTTAATGCCCGGAAATTAAAAAAAAATTTAAGGAGAGGGCAGACAGCAGAAGCAAGAAGAACTATAGTCCTGCAGCCTGTGGAACAAAAACCACATTCACAGAAAGACAGACAAGATGAAAAGGCAGAGGGCTATGTACCAGATGAAGGAACAAGATAAAACCCCAGAAAATCAACTAAATGAAGCAGACATAGGCAAACTTCCAGAAAAAGAATTCAGAATAATGATAGTGAAGATGATCCAGGACCTCGGAAAAAGAATGGAGGCAAAGATCGAGAAGATGCAAGAGATGTTTAACAAAGACCTAGAAGAATTAAAGAACAAACAAACAGAGATGAACAATACAATAACTGAAATAAAACTACACTATAAGGAATCAATAGCAGAATAACGGAGTCAGAAGAACGGATAAGTGACCTGGAAGACAGAATGGTGGAACTCACTGCTGCGGAACAGATAAAGAAAAAAGAATGAAAAGGAATGAAGACAGCCTAAGAGACCTCTGGGACAACACTAAACACAACAACATTCACATTATAGGGGTCCCAGAAGGAGAAGAGAGAGAGAAAGGACCAGAGAAAATATTTGAAGAGATTATAGTAAAAAACTTCCCTAACATGGGAAAGGAAATAGCCACCCAAGTCCAGGAAGCACAGAGAGTCCCATACAGGATAAACCCAAGGAGAAACACGCCGAGACACAGAGTAATCAAATTGGCAAAAATGAAAGACAAAGAAAAATTATTGAAAGCAACAAGGGAAAAATGACAAATAAGATACAAGGGAATTCCCATAAGGTTAACAGCTGATTTCTCAGCAGAAACTCTACAAGCCAGAAGGGAGTGGCATGATATACTTAAAGTGATGAAAGGGAAGAACCTACAACCAAGATTACTCTACCTGGCAAGGATCTCATTCATATTCGATGGAGAAATCAAAAGCTTTACAGACAAGCAAAAGCTAAGAGAATTCAGCACCACCAAACCAGCTCTACCACAAATGGTAAAGGAACTTCTCTAAGTGGGAAACACAAGACAAGAAAAGGACCTACAAAAACAAACCCAAAACAATTAAGAAAATGGTCATAGGAACATACATATCGATAATTACCTTAAACGTGAATGGATTAAATGCTCCAACCAAAAGACACAGGCTTGCTGAATGGATACAAAAACAAGACCCATATATACGCTGTCTACAAGAGACCCACTTCAGACCTAGGGACTCATTCAGACTGAACGTGAGGGGTTGGAAAAAGATATTCCATGCAAATGGAAATCAAAAGAAAGCTGGAGTAGCAATACTCATATCAGATAAAATAGACTTTAAAATAAAGAATGTTACAAGATGCAAGGAAGGACACTACATAATGATCTAGGGGTCAATCCAAGAAGAAGATATAACAATTATAAATATATATGCACCCAACATAGGAGCACCTCAATACATAAGGCAACTGCTAACATCTATAAAAGAGGAAATCGACAGTAACACAATAATAGTGGGGGACTTTTAACACCTCACTTACACCAATGGACAGATCATCCAAAATGAAAATAAATAAGGAAACAGAAGCTTTAATTGACACAACAGACCAGATAGATTTAATTGATATTTATAGGACATTCCATCCAAAAACAGCAGATTACACTTTCTTCTCAAGTGCGCATGGAACATTCTCCAGGATAGATCACATCTTGGGTCACAAATCAAGCCTCAGTAAATTTGAGAAAATTGAAATCATAACAAGCATCTTTTCTGACCACAGCGCTATGAGATTAGAAATGAATTACAGGGAAAAAAACGTAAAAAACACAAACACATGGAGGCTAAACAATACACTACTAAATAACCAAGAGGTCACTCAAGAAATCAAAGAGGAAATAAAAAAACACCTAGAGACAAATGACAATGAAAACATGACGATCCAAAACCTATTGGATGCAGCAAAAGCAGTTCTAAGAGAGAAGTTTGTAGCTATACAAGCCTACCTCAAGAAACTAGAAAAATCTCAAATAAACAATCTAACTTTACACCTAAAGGAACTAGAGAAAGAAGAACAAACAAAACCCAAAGTTAGCAGAAGGAAAGAAATCATAAACATCAGAGCATAAATAAATTAAATAGAAACAAAGAAAACAATAGCAAAAAGAAAAGAAAACAATAGCAAAGATGAACAAAACTAAAAGCTGGTTCTTTAAGAAGATAAACAAAATTGATGAACCATTAGCCAGACTCATCAAGAAAAAGAGGGAGAGGACTCAAATCAATAAAATTAGAAATGAAAAAGGAGAAGTTACAACGGACACTGCAGAAATACAAAGCATCCTAAGGGACTACCACAAGCAACTCTATGCCAATAAAATGGACAACCTGGAAGAAATGGACAAATTCTTAGAAAGGTATAACCTTCCAAGACTGAAGGAAGAAATAGAAAATATGAACAGACCAATCACCAGTAATGAAATTGAAACTATGATTAAAAATCTTCCAAGAAACAAAAGTCCAGGACTAGATGGCTTCACAGGTGAATTCTATCAAACATTTAGAGAAGAGCTAACACCTATCCTTCTCAAACTCTTCCAAAAAATTGCAGAGGAAGGAACACTCCCAAATTCATTCTATGAGGCCACCATCACCCTGATACCAAAACCAAAGACACTACAAAAAAAGAAAATTATAGACCAATATCACTGGTGAATATAGATGCAAAAATCCTCAACAAGGGCTTCCCTGGTGGCGCAGTGGTTGAGAATCTGCCTGCCAATGCAGGGGACACGGGTTCGAGCCCTGGTCTGGGAAGATCCCACATGCCGCGGAGCAACTGGGCCCGTGAGCCACAATTACTGAGCCTGCGCGTCTGGAGCCTGTGCTCCGCAACAAGAGAGGCCGCAACAGTGAGAGGCCCGCGCACTGCGATGAAGAGTGGCCCCCACTTGCCACAACTAGAGAAAGCCCTCGCACAGAAACGAAGACCCAACACAGCCATAAATAAATAAATTAATTAATTAAAAAAAAATCCTCAACAAAATAGTAGCAAACAGAATCCAACAACACATTAAAAGGATCATACACCATGATTAGGTGGGATTTATCCCAGAGATGCAAGGATTCTTCAATATACGCAAATCAATCTATGTGATACACCATACTAACAAATTGAAGAATAAAAACCATATGATCATCTCAATAGATGCAAAAAAAGCTTTTGACAAAATACAACACCCATTTATGATAAAAACTCTCCAGAAACTGGGCATAGGGAGAAGCTACCTCAACATAATAAAGGCCATATATGACAAACCAATAGCAAACATCATTCTCAATGGTGAAAAACTGAAAGCATTTCCTCTAAGATCTGGAACAAGACAAGGATGTCCACTCTCACCACTATTATTCAACATAGTTTTGGAAGTCCTAGCCACAGCAATTGGAGAAGAAAAAGAAATAAAAGGAATACAAATTGGAAAAGAAGAAGTAAAACTGTCACTGTTTGCAGGTGACGTGATACTATACATAGAGAATCCTAAAGATGCCACCAGAAAAGTACTAGAGCTAATCAATGAATTTGGTAAAGTTGCAGGATACAAAATTAATGCACAGAAATCTCTTGCATTCCAATACACTAATGATGAAAAATCTGAAAGAGAAATTAAGGAAACACTCTCATTTACCATTGCAACAAAAGGAATAAAATACCTAAGAATAAACCTACCTAAGGAGACAAAAGACCTGTATGCAGAAAGCTATAAGACACTGATGAAAGAAATTAAAGATGATACCAACAGATGGAGAGCTATACCATGTTCTTGGATTGGAAGAACCAATATTGTGAAAATGACTATACCACCCAAAGCAATCTACAGATTCAATGCAATCCCTATCAAATTACCCGTGGCATTTTTTACGGAACTAGAACAAGAAATCTTAAAATTTGTATGGAGACACAAAAGACCTCGAATAGCCAAAGCAGTCTTGAGGGAAAAAATTGGAGCTGGAGGAATCAGACATCCTGACTTCAGACTATACTATAAAGCTACAGTAATCAAGACAATATGGTAGTGGCACAAAAACAGAAACATAGATCAATGCAACAAGATAGAAAGCCCAGAGATAAACCCACACACCTATGGTCAACTAATCTATGACAAAGGAGGCAAGGATATACAATGGAGAAAAGACAGTCTTTTCAATAAGTGGTGCTGGGAAAACTGGACAGCTACATGTAAAAGAATGAAATTAGAACACTCCCTAATACCATATAGAAAAATAAACTCAAAATGGATTACAGACCTAAATGTAAGACCAGACACTATAAAACTCTTAGAGGAAAACATAGGAAGAACACTCTTTGACATAAATCACAGCAAGATCTTTTTTGATCCACCTCCTAGAGTAATGGAAATAAAAACAAAAATAAACAAATGGGACCTAATGAAACTTAAAAGTTTTTGCACAGCAAAGGAAACCATAAAAAAGATGAAAAGACAACCCTCAGAATGGGAGAAAATATTTGCAAACGAATCAATGGACAAAGGATTAATCTCCAAAATATATAAACAGCTCATGCAGCTCAATATTAAAAAAACAAACAACCCAATCCAAAAATGAGCAGAAGACCTAAATAGACATTTCTCCAAAGAAGACATACAGATGGCCAAGAAGCACATAAAAAGCTGCTCATCATCACTAATTATTAGAGAAATGCAAATCAAAACTACAATGAGGTATCACCTCACACCAGTTAGAATACGCATCATCAGAAAATCTACAAACAACAAGTGCTGGAGAGGGTGTGGAGAAAAGGGAACCTTCTTGCACTGTTGGGGGGAATATAAATTGATACAGCCACTATGGAGAACAGTATGGAGGTTCCTTAAAAAACTAAAAATAGAATTACCATATGACCCAGCAATCCCACTACTGGGCATATACCCAGAGAAAACCGTAATTCAAAAAGACACATGCACCCCAATGTTCATTACAGCACTATTTACAGTAGCCAGGTCATGGAAGCAACCTAAATGCCCATGGACAGACGAATGGATACAGAAGATGTGGTACATATATACAATGGAATATTACTCAGCCATGAAAAGGAACGAAATTGGGTCATTTGTTGAGAGGTGGATGGATCTAGAGACTGTCATACACAGTGAAGTAAGTCTGAAAGAGAAGAACAAATATCGTATATTAAGTCATATATGTGGAACCTAGAAAAATGGTACAGATTAACCAGTTTGCAGGGCAGAAATTGACACACAGATGTAGAGAACAAATGTATGGCCACCAAGTGCGGAAAGCTGGGGGGGTGTGGGGGTGGTGGTGTGATGAATTGGGCAATTGGGATTGACATGTATACACTGATGTGTATGAAATGGATGACTAATAAGGACTTGCTGTATAAAAGAATTTTAAAAAATTAGGGAAGAGAAAGAGGAGGTGTTTTTGCTCTTTGGATAATGTATTAGGTGGATGTGTTTGCTAAGTACTGTTTGAAATGAGTAAACACTGCTTTAGCTTTTGTTGTTTGTTTAGCATGTTTGATCTTTTTTGATGTTACTGCAAATGTAACACTTGGCCCTAAATGAGAGGGGTAAGGGGATTAGCATTTGAGTGATTATTAAGTACCTAGATTTATATATATGTGTGTGTGTGTGTGTGTGTGTATATATATGTGTGTATGTATATATGTGTATATATATGTGTGTGTATATATATATAAAATCTTATTTAAACCTTTAGAACAACCCTATTACATAGTGCCTATTACTATGACTTTTTTACAAAGGACAAAACTGTTGGTTAGTAATTTGCCTCAGATGGTTAATCAACAATAGAGGTAGGATTCAGGTATTCTTCTGACTCCGAGGCCCATAATCTTTGCCTCAGAACAGAGTGTTCTTTGGGTGTCCTCCAGATGACCTGTTGACCTTTACAGTGTACAAGAGCGATATGAGTGTACGAGTTTTATTTATGTATTTTTTTGGCCGTGCTGCGCAGCATGCGGTATCTTAGTTCCCTGACCAGAGATCGAACTCGTGCACCCTGCAGGTAAGTGTGGAATCTTAACCCTGGACCGCAAGGGAAGTCCCGAGTGTATGATTTTTGAATGAGGTTCCCAGCCAACTCAAAGAGGAGAGAGAGAGGGAGAAAATGGGGAAGAGACAGAGGTGAGATTCATTCACTTTTATTTTTAGGAGGTTACTTGCAGTTTGGTGAGATTGGGTAGACTGGTTTTGCCAGGCCTCTTCTGGTTTCTTTGTATTATTCCCGTCATATTAGGAAGTAAGAGGCCTTGCCTCCACCCACCATGCCCCATATTTTCTCTCCCCTTTTTTTGCAGGGGTAAGGCAGTGGTGCTGCCTTGGAATTGGTGTGTGTGTGTGAGTGGCAGTAAAAGGAACGTGGGTTTTGTGTTCTATGGAGTCTTTTTTTTTTTCCCAAGGAAAGGATTTATATGTTTCTGAAAGATCAGAAGGCTGCTGCTTAGGGTATGCAGGCTTCTTCTTTGTTTCAGTTACAGTGGAGAAGGACAACCTTCAGGAAGGTAACTGTTGAAATGTAGAAATCAGAATTATAGGTAACTGTCCTTTAAGCAGTATGTGTTCCAGAGATAATCCAACTGGATTAGGTGTATCCTGTAACTCTGTAGGGAATGTGCATAGGCTGGATGTAAGGTTAGGCATTTAAGCTTTTCTTTTTTTTAACTTCAGTGGCAATTAAAATTAATTTAATCATTTCTCCAAAGCAATATTCATTATATGTTATTTTTGTTAAAATGCTTTTGTAAAGTTGAAATCAAACAGTACTAGATGACTTTTTTAAAAATATTTATTTATTATTTTTGGCTGCGTTGGGTCTTCGTTGCTGTGTGCAGGCTTTCTCTAGTTGTGGCGGCTTCTCTTGTTGCGGAGCACGGGCTCTAGGCATGTGGGCTTCAGTAATTGCAGTACGTGGGCTCAGTAGTTGTGGCTCGTGGGCTCTAGAGTGCAGGCTCAGTAGTTGTGGTGCATGGGCTTACTTGCTCCATGGCATGTGGGATCTTCCTGGAGCAGGGCTCGAACCTGTGTCCCTGCATTGGCAGGTGGATTCTTAACCACTGCGCCACCAGGGAAGTCCCTGATTACATTTTTAATTAAAAAATTTTTTCATTCTTTGACTGTGTTTGAGATACACACACACACACACACACACACACACACACTCACACTCACACACACTCACACACTGAGATAGAGACAGAGCCCTTGACAGGACCCCTCTCTGCAGGGTTCTCGCTTTTGTGCTCATTCTCTGAGTCCTCTGTTCAGTCAGCACTCCTCAAATCTCTCCCGTGTGCTGGGCTATGTGTGTGAAGGGGTGTGTGTGTGTGTATGTGAGACTCTCTGCCTCTTCCCTCCCCCTCTGACCCATTCTCTCTCTGTCTCTAAGGTGTTAATGAAGTCTGCCCTGTCTCTGAGAGAGAAGAAGAGAGGAAACACAGGAGGGAGAGGAGTTGGGAGCTTGCATACCCCAACAAACCATATTTTAAAAATGCAGTTAGGTCCCTTCAACAATCAGATTGTGGCTTTAGTATTTAGCAGCTTAATAACCGCTAGGTGTGTAAAATGGCTGTGATAAATAAGACATGAACCCAAATGAGGTATGTGCAACCTTTTTTTTCTTTAGGATGCTTTACAAATTATTATATCAACAAATATTTTAAATTTTCAGATAAAAATGGAAAAGGCTGCTAAGCAGAAAGGAAAAGCACCATTGCCATCAACTACAAAATCTTCATGAAGACTACTGGGGAAATTAAAACCAGCATCCGAATATGTCTTTTGTGTGTTAATTATTTAAGTATAATAATACAATTTACTTTTCCTCAAATAATTTACTTCTTTTTCTGTGTAAAAATATCTTTTTGAATGTTTCCTTAATTTATTTAAGTGAAAATACCTTATACTACTTCTGTCAAAATTCATGATTTATTACTTTATATAAACTTTTTATCTCTCCTAACAAATGAGGTTATTTTTATATTAGCCAAAAGCTTAAAGCACGGTAAATATTTTTAGTTTATAATAGTTTAACTTTTTCAGGCTATTTTAAAAATTAAAGATGTTATTGAGGGTTTTGAACAAATATATTTCATTCAAAATAGTTACATGAATATCCTTAATTTTTATTTTTCAAACTTTGTAATGTTGATTTGTTTTAAAATAAAAAAGCGTATTTTAAAATGATATAATCATTTTCTAGTGGTATCTAATGATTTTTAAGTCGTTTTGTTAACTATGCATTGTTTATAACTGTATTGATGCCTCCCATGTGCCACTTCACATTCTCTTGGTGCACCTCTAACTCCAGTACTGCTGTGAGACACTTCCAAGCAGGCTTCTGACAGCTTCACGTGGAAGCCATTTGATGGCACTCTGTCTTGCTGTCTTCTCTAAAGATCCTCTGACACTGTGGCTTGGGATGCCCACTGGAACCCTTCTGCATCATACATGTATGAAATACACGGGTGGGTTAATGACCTTGGGACCAGACTTGACTAATGGGAGGTGGAAGCCAATAGATAGATAAATAGTTCCCCTTCCTTCTGCTGGGAAGACAGTTCTGAGATGCCTTTCATAATCTTTCTCAGAAAATAGGATTGAGCACTAGTCACCCATAGCAATGGTCAACCCCACATCCTTATGTTAGCTTTCTCTTTTCCCCTTTTCCCCTCCCTGACTCCTTCCTCTGGTTCCCTCAGATAACTTCCCAAATATACTTACCTGTATTTGAACATTTGTCTTAGGCTTTGCTTTTTTGTGAGGGGTAAACCCAGCCTATGACAGGTATCAGGAATGGCCTTAAAAAGCAAACCCTCAGGATGGGATTCTGTGACTGCAATATTCATTGAATAGATGACAGTAAAGACCCATAGCTGGTGATAAGTGGGGTAGCGATAACTCCTGGCATGTAGATGCACCACAGTTACTGTAGTGGATTTGCGTGAATAGCAGGTGGAAGGTGAAGTGTTAGGTTATACCGTAGCCGTGACATTACTGTGGAATGGGACTAACGGAAATTATAAAGATGGAGGTGTTCTTTAGCCATTGTTAACTGCTTTGGAAACCTTGAAAAAAGAAAATGGCATAGGTTCATGTTAGCTACTTAAGGCATGCTGTGGAAACCAGAGTGCCTCAATAGCACCTTTCAAGAAAAATCTCATCTCATGCGGATGTAGGCCATCTGTGCTGACATTCCAGCCCAAATTTAATAGTAAAGGTGGCAAGGCTGCAAAGGAAACTGAATGCACAGCCTTGATCATTTCCTCCACCAACGTTAGCATGCCTACAGGAAAAGGAACCCTGAAACATGCAATGGGGACATGTGTGTTGGTGAGCCTGAGAAATATTGAACCCTCAAGTTTTCCTGAACCTTTGAGTTGGCCGAAGCAGTCTCCTCCACGTTGCTAGAGAGCAGTCTGCCCTTGCCTGGAGATCCTGCAAAGACTATTTGAGGCACTTGCATTGCAAGATAATACTTGTTCTCCTTAAGACCCATCCCTGCTATGCCTCATTGACTCTGAACTGGTAACTAGGATCAGATCTCAGCATACCCTTAGAGCAGATATACAGTCCTTCCTATAGGAGGATAGGTTACAATTTGCATGAACTGCAGGTTCTGGTCTAAATGTACTGGAAGAAACCTAGGAAACATGTTTGGGAATAGATCTTGAGGGTGTTGGATCAGGGAGTGGAATATAAGGCTTGACAGGAAAGAGTGACATAGTAGCACTTACTCATGACTCAGGCTTTAATGTCCTGGCAAGGGTATCTGGAGTTGGTCCTAACACATTGCTAGGATAGCATATGGAAGATATGGTAGAAATGCCAGAAGTTATTTGGCATAGTATTGAGGAGGGGGTCAGAAAGTTCAAGAAAACAGCAATGTTAGAATGGATTCGTTGTTTAAAACTGGAGAAGCTACCACTTGACTGTTTTCTTTGGGAAGGCTCAGATGATGCTTGTAACTAAGGCAATAAGAAATGTAATGGTGAAGAATATACTGGCAACACAGAAGTTCAGCAGTGGCTAACCTCTGCAGGGTAGAGTTGATGGTAGAAGATGCTGCCATGATACTGGGCTCCTTTATATAAGTGTAGATGATGAGATGCAGAAATGTCAAAGGCCAGGTTGTGGAACTTAACTGTCAGAGGCCCAATGGACATAATTAATAGGTACGAAGGCATGGATTGGTGAAGAAGGTTAAGATCATGATGTTCCAAGGGGAAAGATAGAAGCACGGCTGATTAGGATGTTATTTGACTTGTATAACCATGGTTCCTCACTCAATTTCTGAATCTAAGGCAGTTCAGATCTAGAGCCCATTGATGGAAGGGAAAGCCCAGATCCCTTTGAGGAAGGATTCTCAAGTATATATGATTAACATCGCCTTGATGCTTCCCCAAAGGGTCAGTCATTTAACACCATTTACCAGGGTAACTATGCAGTAGAGAAAGAGGAATATTAAGATTTTAAACCAAGGACTATTGGACAGGATCTGAGCTGATACGGATCCCAAAGGACCCAAAACACCATTATGGTCCTCTGGTTTTATGGAAGCCCAATGATAAATGAAGTCCTGGCCGAAGTCCATCTCAGTGGGTACAGTGGGTCTGGCCACACTCTTTGTTTATTTCTACAGTCCTTAAATATATATAATTGGGATAGATCAACTTATAAGCTGATAATTCTTGCTTTTTGCCCTAGATGCTTCTCAGGTGCTGCAGGCTTGAGTCAGAGTTAATGACCTAAGGGCCTCCCTGACCAACGGGTTATGTAGATATAAAGTCAGTAGGGATATAGAAGACCTGGACAACTATTAACCAACTTGATCTTAGTGACATTTATAGAACACTCAGCCAAATGACAGCAGAATACAGTAGTCCCCCCTTATTCCTGGTCAATATGTTCCAAGACCCCTAGTGGATTCTTGAAACCATAGATGGTACCAAACCCTATAAATATTACATTTTTTCTATACATACATACCTATGATAAAGTTTAATGTATAAGTTCGGCACAGTAAGAGATTAACAATAACTAACAAAATAGAACAATTATAACAATATACTATAAAAAATTATGTGATAAAAATTTTCTCTCACAATCTTGTACTGTAGCCACATTTCTTCTTGTGATGATGTGAGATGATACAGTGGCTACATGATTAGATGAAGTGAAGTGAATGGCATAGGCATTGTGATGTAGCATTGGGCTACTACTGACTTCCTAAAGATATGTCAGAAGGAAGGTCATCTACTTTGCTCTGTATCAGAACCAGACAAAGACATTACAAGAAAAGAAAATTTCAGATCAATATCCCTCTTGAACATAGATGCAAAAATTCTTAACATTTTAGCAAATCTAATATAAGAATATATAAAAAGGATAATACATCATGACCAAGTGGGTTTTATCCAAGGGATGCAAGGTTGGTTTAACATTTGAAAATTAGCCAGTGTAATTCATCATATTAACTAATTAAATTAACTAATTAATTAACTAATCAATTAACTAATTAAAAAAGAACCACATGATCATCACAATAGATGAAGGAGTATTCGACAAAATTGAACATACATTCATGATAAAAGCTCTCAGCAAACTAAGAATAGAAGGTAATTTCTTCAATCTGATAAAGAGTATCTACTAAAACCCCACAGCTGGTATCAGTGGAATAGTACTTAGCAATAAGGAGCAACGAACTATTGATACATGTGAAAAAATGGATGAATCTCAAAATAATTATGCTGAATGAAAGAGAACAGAGAAAATGGACATACTGTATGATTTCATTAACATCCAATTCTAGAAAATGCAAACTTACATATGGTGACAGAAAGCAGAATCTGTTCTTTGGGGTAGACATGGGGAGCCAAGTACTATAAAGAGGCATGAGGAAACTTTTGGGGGGGTAAAGGAAATGACTGTTATCTTTGTTAACAGTGAGGATGACTGCAACAGTATATAATATGTTCAGCCATCTAAGTATGTACTTTTAATACCTGCAGCTTATTGTATATTAATTATACTTCAATCAAGCAGTTAAAAATTAATGGAGGGGGGCTTCCCTGGTGGCGCAGTGGTTGAGAGTCCGCCTGCCGATGCAGGGGACGCGGGTTCGTGCCCCAGTCCAGGAGGATCCCACATGCCGCGGATCGGCTGGGCCCGTAAGCCATGGCCGCTGAGCTTGCGCGTCCGGAGCCTGTGCTCCGCAACGGGAGGGGCCACAACAGTGAGAGGCCCGCGTACCAGAAAAAAAAAAAAAATGAATGCAGATAATTTTCTACTGTTATGAAAGGTTTGCCACAAAGGGTAATATCTGCTTATAACCGGATAGATAAGCTATATTAGTTTTTCCCCCTTAATGTGAAAAACGCTGCAACACAAGAGAGGGATCTGACGCTAGGCTGGACCGAGAAATGCTTGTAACGCTACCAATCTGAAAACCACATTTTCATTAACTAAAGTCATTTTCTCCTTTCCACCTGTAAAAAAGAATGCCGAGATTCTTGTAACTTGGCTGCTTTAAAATTTTAATCACTGCGTACAAATTAGGAAAGGCCACAAAATCCAAGCCACCACCTTATATCATTATTTGATGGCTTGTTAAAGAAGTAGCCATTAGCCCGCAGGTGCTAGGAATACCCGCCCATAAATTTTGCAGGCGTAGTCTCCGCGCACTGCCCGCCGGGTGCTTGGCCTCAGCCAGCACGCCCCGCCCTAGGCCCCCAGGCCTTGGTGGTCACGTGAGCGAGGCACCGGCTCGCGCTGAGCCAGTATGAAGGCGCAGCAAAGATCGCGCAAGCGCAGTGTGGGGCCAGAGTGGCCGGGGCACGCGAGGTAAGCCTCTGCACTTGCGTCACGTCCGGCTGACGGCGAGCCACGGCCTAGGGACGGAGCGCTGAGGGCCCAGCGTGTGGACCGGGGGCACTTTTCTAGAACTTCTCTGGCGAAAAGTGCGAGGTCAGTAGGAGTCTTTTTGGTAGGTTCGATGGTGGCTGCTTCAGGGACCGTATTTTCACCTCTGGTGGTCTTTAGGGCTGACCAGTATGGGCACGGCCCGTTTCCTGGCCTTCTTGGTCTCCGAGCCGCTGGCGCACTTCTGAGGGTGACAGGCACCCCAGTTGCTGAGTGTGGTGCCGGGAGGCGAAGCCGGCCTGCAAATAACTGAGGCCTGCGTGTTCTGGGTGAAGACAGGGACCTGCAGGCCTGTTGTCGGGTGGAATTTTCTCTTCCCGCAAACTACGTGCCGTTTAAGCTTCGAAATCCCTCCTGAAATAGGTGTTAAGGAGCGACCTGGACTTAACTTATTCGAAACTCTCGATGTGAATTGGAAGTGCCGTTTGGTAATCCAGGTTTGCAGGAAGTGGGTGCAGCATCACTTCCTTCATAGCCATGTGGAAAAGTCTTTTTTGACCCCTTTAAAAGTAACATTTAAACGTTATTCTAGCTGTGGCTTTTTAGATCGTGTGGTGCGATTTCCAAAGTAAACATTTTCATTTTTACTAAGTTTAAGCCAGTGTCTTCCAGTGAAATATAGTTTTCCTGAACAGATTCCAACTTGGTTTTACAAGTTTTTGCTCAATTTAAAAATTACTTTTGGCCAGTATTTGAGGAAGAATCCTTCTTTTAAAGATGTGTTAGTGTATGCGAAAAAATTTTTTTAAAGTAACGAAAATAAGAATAAAATTTAAAAAATTTTTACGACCTTCCCTCCTGCCCCCCCATAGGATTAACTTTTCCCCCCATAGTTGGGAGAGTATTTGGAGCTTTGGTGTAGTGATGTTTAGTTAACTCTTAAATTTCTTTAAAAAATTTTATTGTTTTCCATTTCCTTTAAAAAAATAACATTTATGCACGTAAAGTGCAATCTTCTGGTGTTTTAAGGATAAATTTATAAACTTGTAGACATTTATCTTGAAATATTTTGCAGTTGGGAAAGCAAATTATTTAATGAAAATTATTTTTGAAGGTATGTATAAAGTTTGATTCATTTTGCAGTTTTTAAATGCAGGATATCTTCAAAAGCAGAAACAACTATGCCTTTTAAATAAAATGGATATGTTTATTTAAAAATTAAATACCTGTCGGAAGCATTTGTTTTACATATGTTTGTAGTGTTTCTTTTTGTTTGAATTATGGAAGTCCTACTCATGTTTGGGGAGGGCATCAATTATTTTAAAAGAGTATGCACATTGTTCTGAAGTATTTATTTAACTGATCAAAGTGTGCATGAATTATACACTTCAATGTAAATTTGTAAAGGTTTGGCTAAAGAGATAATTTCAAAGATAGAAATTGCGTATGATGAAATTGCAAAATACAATATACTGAAAACAATTATTGAAGAAAATATCTTTGGGGTTGTTTTTAATATAGAGTTTAAATTTTGATAACTTAGGACAAAACGTATTTGGAGGAATTCGGACATTATATGGTTTAGTCTTTATTCAGTGTTAATGGACAGATTAATAGAACCTAATTCAAAGTATTGAATTGTTTTAGTTTTTCAGGAATTGTCCAAATGGATGAAGAAGTACATTACAGTAAAGGTACTGACACTAAAAATTATTTTTGGTTGTAAGAGCTAGATGATGTTGATTAATTTCTAATTTTCTTTGCATTGTGATTTGGTTTTAGTTGAAGATGTGATTGGAAGTCACGTAGAAGATGCAGTAACGTTTTGGGCCCAGGTAAATAGTAGCCTGGTTGATTTCCTCTCCCACCCTTTCCTCCACTAATCCAGGTCCTCCCCAACAAAAATAAAAATAAAAACCCTTTAATGTATATATATCATTGTTATTCTCAATGCTTAATTTTTATGGAACATTATTTAACACAGGGCGTTATTAGAAGACAAATGGCTACAGCTGGAACTTAATACCAGAATTATGAGTAGTATGCTCATAATACCCTGAGTTGAAAAAGAAAACAGCAAAATTGTAGTGGTTTTAGAATTACATTCAATTTAACACATCTAGGCTGCATAAATTACTGAAGATGCTGAAAAACTGTTGTATTTCTGAAGTTACAGCCCCATCTAGAGGTCTTTGATAAGATTGTTTCTTAAGTGATAGTAAGTTTTAAAATTTCAGTCATTTTTTTCTATTGGCTTAATTTTGAATTTGAGGTATAATGTTTTTCTCATCATATAATTGGAAGTACTAATGGAACATTTATAATTTTACATTGGCATGCGTCAGGACAGATAAGTTTACTCAGTTTTAAATACAAAGCAAGGCACCAAAGTGCTTATGTTCCAGAATTTAAAAGGTGAATCCCTCAGAGGTACACAATTACTCACTAATTTTTAATTTTGTGAACTACATGATATAGGAGGGAAGGGAATAACATTTCTCTGTACTTCTACAGCCTGAGAACTCCTTTTTGTACGGGTAGAGTGAATTGGCAATGTGGGAAATAGGATTTATGAGAAGAAAGGTTATAGAAGACATATGATTAACTCAGTGTTCTTAAATCTATATAGAAAACATTTTAGAAGGGTGATAGTCATAGAAAAATTTTGGCAAATTTGTATCTCTGCTTATGAACATATTTTCTAAAGGTTACCCACAATGTTCTGGTTCAATGCCCATTGTCTCTGCATTAATAGCACCTGTGACCCTCTCAACAGTGTTCCAGGTTGGATGATAAATGATATTTTTAAGCTCATTATGTAGGAAAAACATTTATTATCTTAAATAAGATTTTCAGACCAGCACTGTCTGGTAGAAATACAATGTCAGCCATATAAGTAATTTAAAATTTAGTAGACACATAAAAAAGTAAAAAGAAATGGGCAAAACTGATTTTAATAAATATATTTTATGTAACTCAGCATATCCAAAATATCATTTCAAAATATAATAAATACAAATGTTACCAAGATAGTTTATTTTCCTTTTTTTCCTATCCAGTGTATATTTTAGATTTCCAGCACAACTTAAATCAGACTAGCCATATTTCAAGTAAGAATTGGCTATTGTATTGGTCATTGCAGCTCTAGACTTTGATTTTTATTGACCTTTATGTGAAGCTGTTGCTTGAATTTGGAACTATGATTTAAACCAGGAGTCAGCAAACTTTTTCTGTGAAATATTAGATAGTAAATATTTTAAGGTTTGTGGGTCTCTTTTGCAACTGTTCAGCTCTACAAAAGCTGCCATTGTAGTGCAAAGGCAGCCATAGACAATACATAAATAAATATGTATAGCTGTGATCTATTAAAATTTTATTTACCAAAACAGGTAGGAGAGCCCATAATTTGCCAACCTCTGATTTCAACCATGAAGTTGAGGCCCCTGTAGAAATTTAAACATATTTCAAAAAGTGAGGAAAAATATCTTAATTGGATGAAAAGATTAAGTGAAAACTGATAAGGCGTCCATATGAATCGAATGATTTTTTTCGAGAAGCAAATTGTTTGTGCACACATGTGCGAATCCATACCGGAGCCACGTCCTGTATGTGCCCCTTCGACGGTTGTAATAAGTTTGCTCAGTCGACTAACCTGAAATCTCACATCTTAGCACATGCTAAGGCCAAAAACAACCAGTGAGAAAAAGAGAGAAGACCCTTCTCAACCTTGAGAAGCATCTTTCAGGAGTGTGATTGGGAGTAAATATGCTTCTCCTTTGTATATTGTTTCTAAGCAAGAATTTTAAAAATGAATCCTACATATCTAAGGAACATCTTTTGATGTTTGATAAAGTTTTGATATATTTTGATAAAGTAGTAAAAATCAAAGAAAAAAACTTTAGTAAGGTGACATTGCTAAGATGCTCTATCTTGCTCTGTAATCTCATTTCAAAAACATGGTATTTTTGTAAAGTGTGGTCCCAACAGGACAATTCATGAATTTCACATCAAAAGACAGTTCTTTATACAACAGCGCTAAAAATGGGAGGACTTCTTTTCACATTCTTATAAATATGCAGCTCACCTGTTGCTTACAGTTGTTTTAATTTTGTATTTTTCAAGTGTGCATTTTGTACACTTTGTGGGGATAGGCTTACTGTGTGTGATTTTTCTGGAGGTTGCTTATTTTGCTTTAAGTAGGTTTTCTTTAAAAGAATGGGCAGTTACATGCAGGTTTCAAGAGTATTTTCTGTTAAAAAAAGTTATATAGGCTTTGTTTGCTATCTTAATTTTGGTTGTATTCTTTGATGTTAACACATTTTCTGTAATTGTATGGCTGTATTGAATCATATAATATCAAATATTAGAAGTGATTTAATAGTGTTAATCAATTTAAACCCACTTTAGACACTTTTTTTTTCTGAAAAATACTGCCAGATGCTGATGTTCAGTATAATTTCTTTGCCTGTTCAGTTATAGAAAGTGGTGCTCAGCTGTAGAATGTATTGTACTTTTTAACACCAGTTGTGTACATCCTGTGTAACAGGAAGGGCGACAATAAAATAGTAATCCTACAGAAAGAATATGGCAGGAGAGAAAAGATGCAAATTTTAACATTTATTTAGGTTGGGATAGGGTGTAGATGAAGAGTAAATAGAGATTTAGAAACACGTGGAGGCAGGTCAAGTTGAAGGTTTGCTCACACATAGTCTCTGTTTTTCTACCACTATGGATTTCTGCCATTTAAGCCATTTACATGAAAACACTTCAGAAATTTTGGTAGGCCTAGTTTGATGAGTGGCAGTTGAAGGAATCTTAAGTGTTTGACCTTTGAAAAAAAAGAGCTTCCATTTATGCTAGTCCATATACCTACAAAATCTAATTATGTAAAGTACTTTGGTGTATTTTGAACTTTAGCGAGCTCATTCCAGGAGTTTATTTACAAAGGCTGCTTCAAGTGTGTCTTGGGGTCAGTTTAAATTCACTTCCCATTTTTACTGTTTATCAGTACTTATATTCATCATGATGTCATTTGAACTGCTCTTTCAGAGTTTATTTTGTTACAGAGATAATCATGTTCTTTCTAGTCTTATTGAATATGTTATTGATATATATATTTTGTTTTTTGTTTTTTTGAATTTTATTTAACTTACTTTTTTTATACAGTAGGTTATTATCTATTTTATACATATTAATGTATACATGTCAATCCCAATCTACCAGTTCATCCCACCCTCCGCCCCCCCCCCCCCCCCCCCCGCCCCCCGCTTTCCCTCCTTGGTGTCCATACGTTCTCTACATCTGTGTGTCTATTTCTGCCTGGCAAACCAGTTCATCTGTACCATTTTTCTAGATTCCACATATATGCGTTAATATACAATATTTTTCTCTTTCTGACTTCACGTTATTGATATATTTTTAAAGAACATATATATATATATATATTTAACAGTTTACTTTGAAATAACTTTAGACTTACAGGAAAGTTGTAAAATTAATTTCTTTATACCCTTCACCTAGCTTTCCTTGTTGCTAACATTTTACATAACCAAAGTACAAGGGTCAAAGTCAGGAAATTAACATTGGTACAATGCTGTTAAATCTTAACTACAGCCCTTATTCAAATTCTACCAGTTCCCCGTCCCCGCCTCGCCTTTTTTTTTTTGTTTCTATTCCAGGATCTAATTCAGGATCCCACATTATATTTAGTTGTCATGTATCCTTAGTCTCTTCCAACCTTCGATAGTTCCTTTATTTATACTTATTTTTCATGATTTTGACATTTTTAATGAATTCTGGTCAGTTTTTATTTGTTTATGATTTCTCATAAATAGATTGGCAGTAATACTACAGAAGTGATGTGTACTGAAAGTATGTCATATTGGGGATTTATGATGTTGTTATATTTCACTATTGATGATGTTAACCTTGATCCACTTGGTTAAGGTGGTAACTGCTGGGTTTCTTAATTGTAAAGTTACTGTGTTTCCTTTTGTAAGTAATAAGTGTTTTAGAGGGAGATGCATTGAGACTATCTAATCTTGTTTCTTTTAAACTTTTTACCCACGAATTTTTTATTTATTGCTATGGGCTTTGCCTAATGATGGTTTTCTATTTTCCTCATTCCTTCTACATTTATTAATTGGAATTCCTCTTTAAGGAAGAGCTATTTCCTCTCCAGCGTTTATGTATTTATTTATTCAATTATTTATATTAATATAAATCCATGGGTATTTATTCCATGGATTATAATCCCATACTATCATTTATTTTGTTGTTTAAATTGTTCCAGCTTTGGCCAATAGGAGATTGTTTACATTAGCTACTGTATCCTTTAAAATGCACCCATTCTTTTTTTGAATATTACTTTACTTTTTGGCATCACCAGATGTTCCAGGATCATCTTTTATTTCCCTGTCCTAGCCCTGGATTCAACCACTCTCCAAAGAACTCTTGTTCCTTTTATTGGAGAATGGTGTTTAAAAATCAAGATCTGGGCACTAGGTGTGCTTATTGCTACTTGAGTGTCATTGTTTCTAGGCTCTCTCAGTGGACAGAGATAGGAACTATATATATATTTATAAATATACTATATAAGTACAAATATATAACTAACACATATACACATCTATCTCTGTGTGTCTCTTTCATATATGCATATATTCACACACAAACATGTATACACTTGCACACATATATGTGTGTTTGTGTATATGTGTGTGTGTATGTATACACACACACACACACACGAGTTCATACTGATACTTTCCAATTGTAATCTAACACTGCAGGTTCATTCTAGCCTTCTTTCCTTATTTGTAATTTCTCTCTCCCTGCTTTCATTATCTAGAACATATTTACTTACTTGTTCAGTCCTAGTATACACCTAAAGTAGTTTCAAAATTGTTAGCCCGTGCCCCTGTGAGAAATAAATTTACTAACTAGATTACAGTATTTATATACAGAGAACCTGTACATTTTGAAATTGTTTTTACATCTGTTTCCTTTACACAACAACAAATATGTGAGAAGATCCATGTCATTTGACCAAAATATGGTATCTATTTTGAGCAATTAGAGCTAAAGTAAAACCCAGAGACAATTGTTTAAAGTTACCTCTTAATATGATATTAATAATATTTGGTATCTTAGTTTGAATTCCAAGTAATTTGAACTCATTGAGAAGTAAAAATTTTCTATAGCCTAGTTCCATTTCTTACAAAGAACTTTTTTGAATTATGAAAAAATAATGACATAAGAATTGATTTAATTTCTAATGCTCCAAAGCCTTTTAAGTATTATGCATAGTAGAACCCTCATTTGCATAACACTGTCAAATAATATTTTACTGAATCTTATACTATATCTGTTCTTCCTTCTAGAGTATCAGTAGAAATAAGGATATTATGAAGATTGGTTGTTCACTGTCTGAAGTCTGTCCCCATGCCAGTTCAGTTTTTGGGAAACTTGATCCAAAGAAGGTGAGCCATATTCTTGGGTATAATTATTCTATCTTATTAGCTTTCCTGTGTCTCAGATTTTATAGTTTTTGGAATTTTTAATATATTTGAAAGGAAGAGGCAAGTTTTTAGAATTTGTATAAACTACAGTCATAATAAGTTTACTTTTTCAAAAATACTTATGAACCATCTGCTAGGTACTGGGCACTGTGTTAAGCATTAAGTATACAGTGGTGAACAAAATAGAATCCTTGCCCTTGACACTGATTCATAAAAATTTGTAAGAGACATACTTATGGAGAACAGTTGGACAATATATATATGTACATATATTTTTTAATTGACATATAACTTACAGTGAAGAGTGTATCTCTTAATCTCTTGATGAATTTTTCATATCTATGCATCTGTGTGATCACCACCCAGATCAAGATACAATTTTATCACCCTAGAAAATTCCCTTAGGCCCCTTCTCAGTGAATTCTTGGTCAGTAGTCCCCTGACAAAGGTAATCATTATTCTGGCTTCTATCACCATAGGTTCATTTGCCTGTTCTTAAATTATACAATATGTACTCTTTTGTATATGTCTGGCTTGTTCAACGAAATTTCTGAGATTTATCCATATTATTGTGTGCATCTATATTATTGTGCGTTTGTTCTTTTTCAAGCTATGCAGTGTTTCACTGTATAAATATACCAAAATTTATCTGTTCTTCTTTGATGGGCGTTTGGAGTGTTTGTAGTTTTTGGCTACTGTGAATGAAACTGCTGTGAAATCCTTATACAAGCCTTCTAATGGATAGTTTAACTTATTTCTTTTTTGTATATACCTAGGAGTAAAATTGCCAAGTCATGGGGTAGGCATGTTTCACTATAGTAGGTACTGGCCAATCAGTTTGGAAAAGTATTGAACTAGTTTGCATCCTTACCAGCAAAGTATGAGAGTTCCAGTTCCTCAGTGTCCTCACCAACCTTTCTCATTGTCAGTCTTTCTAATTTTAGCCATTTTGGTGGGTGTGTATTGTTATTTTGTGATTTTAATTTCATTTTCCTGAGGAGTACTAAGCTTAAGCATGCTTTTCAGGTTTTATTACCCATTTGGATATCCTGTTTTGTGAAGTACCTATTTAGATCTTTTTCCCAGTTTTCAAGGTTGTTTGTCTAGATTGATTTGTAGGAAGTTCTGTACAGTTGGCCCTCCATATCCATGGGTTCCACATCCATGGATTCATCCAATTGTGGATCAAAAACATTCCAAAAAATTTTCAGGAAGTGGAAGAGTATTGGGAAGGAAGTCTTACTCTTTACCTCTTTGGGTATACTTTGATTTTCTTTTAATAATGTGCCTTTATTTAGTTTTATTTAAAAATAATTTTAAACCCCAATGACATATATAAAAAGGTATAAAAAGAAATTTAGAAGGAAGAAAGGATTGTAGCTTGGAGCTGAGCATCAGAATGGATAAGATAATGCAATTTGTAAAGATTTTAGGGTTTTTTTAAAACATCCTTGTAGTCTGTGACTGTGTTTAATAGTATTATGAGTTAAGACATATCCGTTTTTCCTCTGTTGAATGCAAAATAAATTACTTACTTTACAAAAAATTCAACCTATTGTCAGTAATAGACTTCTCATTATAAATGATTACTTAGCCACCTCTGATTATCTGTGAATGGATTATACTGTGTAAATTTTCTTTAGTGATTGAGTAGTTCTCTTCCTCTTACCATGTAGTCAGGACATGGGTGTGAATTGTGGAGTCGTGAGAGAAGATTGGGACTAGGCACAGTGGGAATGACTATATAGTTCTGACTGTGCTCTCTGGGATAGATTTGTATTTATGATGGTGGTTGTGATTATTCACACTAACAGAGGCAAGGACCTTAGATTGCTCAGTTTGGTTGGGTTCGAGCTCTATTTCTAGAGGTATCCCCACCCCTACCTAGACTGGGTTACAATGATACACCATTTCTGTCACTTGCCTTGTATTGAATTGTTAATTTTATTGGTATATATTACAAAATCGTAACTAACGGTAATGTGATCTTTTGCAAGGTTTGAAATTGGATAGGACGGTTGATGATCAGGTATTTCTGCTACTAAACCTGTTTGCTTGCTGAAAAATGAAGTAAGATGGCTAGGAGAGGGTACCATGCCACTTGTGCTGTCTCTTGCCCTTCAGTTGTTGAGTGTTAGCTGAGGGAACCAGAGTTAAGTGGTAATTGAACACACCTGTCCTTTGTAGCATTTGCTTTCTTAGCTATCCATTTGTGTGTCTAAGTTGATTTGTACTTTGTTGCTTTGAGGAGTTGAGGATTTTTACATTTCACCCTCTGTATTCCTTTTGCTTTAAAATCTGTGAATTTGTCCTAGTTCAGAGTGATAAATTAATTTTATACTCCATCACTTAAAGCCATGCTCCTCAACCTTTTTTTCATTATGCCCTTCTAAGGCATTTTTTCCCCTAATGGGTCTCCTCTCTGCAAGACATTTTAACACCACAGATACACTGGATATCTGTTTATGTTGTCAGGTAGGGTTGAACTTTGGAGGACTACAAACCACTGTAATATCTAAGATTCTCCTCCATGCTCCAAGAACCAGTTTTTACTCCCATGGGGATAATATTTCTCCCATTGAGAATGTATGATTTAAAGTGGTTATCAACCTGGGGTTACTTTGTATCTTCCACTCCCACCCCCGGGAGACATTTGGCAATGCGTGGAGACATTTTTGGTTGTCACAACTGGAGGGAGTGTTATTGGCATCTTGTACATAGAGGCCAGGGGGCGAAGCTGCTAAACATCCTACAACGCATATGACAGAAGACAGCCTCCGTCCCCCGACCAAGGAATTATCCTGTCTCTAATGTCAGTAGTGCTGAGGTTGAGACACTGACTTAAAGTATGTAAATTTTTCTCTTTGTTCTCTATTAAACATAATTAAATTAAAATATAAATTTAAAATATATGAAGGTTCAGTATGAAGGATATTATCTAATGTAATTTATTTACTTATATTTACAATAACACTGAAGTCTTTCTGTATAAAGTAAAAAGTGTAAGAATCTTCCTTGTCTGGTTGGACATAGGGATCCTACCATGGTTGAGAATTAGACTTAAGTGGCATGTACTTGGCATGTTTGTGTTTTAAGAACAATTAATTGTACCAGTTATGTCTTTAGACATCAAAACAGCATGACTTTAAGTCTTTGATGCTTGGGCCTTTTTTTGAGTTTTCTGTTTTTATGTCTTTCGTCTTCTCTCTCCTGTTTTTTGGAGAGGCAGAAAAACATAATGAACTCTGAAGTCAGTTGCCTGAATTTGAATCCTGGTTCTGCTGCCTACTATGACTTTGGGCATATAATGGTGAAAACAAAGTACCTGCCTCATAGGGTTGTTATCTATACATGCTTATTTGTGTATAGTAAGTCCTTAATAAATGCTAATTATTATTCTGATCTACTTAGCATTAAATTCATTAAAATGCCAAATAATTTTACTTTCTTTTTCTCTTTGTAGATTTATGGAGGATTATTTTCTGAAGATAAACGTTGGTACAGATGCAAAGTACTGAAAATAATCAGTGATGAAAAGGCAGGAACAAGTGTTCAATTTTTTTGCTCTGAGGAATATTTATTTTGGTTCCAAAATTTGATGCTTATTTAGTTCTTCATTGCTTATTCATAGTAGTAATAAATATGGTTGAATGAACTTATAAACTGATTAAAACATAAATTTTTCCCCGTAGAGAACACAAAAGAAATGAATTGCTTAAAAAAATACAAGTCAGATTCAGGAATATTCTTCTGATTTTAAGTTGTTGTATAATCACCCCAGATTATCCAAGTATAGATTACATAATTTGTGATTATTTTTGGTGACCAGTTGGTCCTTTGTACCTCAGTTCTTAATTATGTTTGATTCTTGCTGAGTAACTTAAAAGTTCATTCTATTAAGGTTGAGTAGTAAGAGAATATTTGATTGATCCTGAAGTTATGGTTATCTTTTACTTAGTTGATATGCATATTGTTAATAATGAAGATTGGCTTGCCACTTTCTCACGCCTTGGTTAAATGTGATGAATTTTCTTTGCATTTAGCTATTTTGTTTTTTACGTTGTGAAATTGTGGGAGATTTTTAAGGGAATTTGTGGAGATAGGATTCTGAGTAGCTGTTTGCTGGCAATTGCACATTGCAGGCTCTGTAAAAGCATCTCTGTAGGGTTTCTTTTACTGTTTTTTTCTGTGTCTACTTTCCTGGACTTAAAATATTTTATAATATGTATGTTTTGTAAATATTGTTCTTGGTGTAATAAGAAGGTAAGGTGAAACACCTTGAGTAATGTTCCAAATATCTTTAAAAAATCTCGTGATTTATTACTGTCATGGGTAGTGGTTTATCTTAGTGAAATAGACCTTTTCTCCACAGTTTGACAACTGGAGATGATATTTTGTGTTTGCTTTTGGTTTGGCTGTAACTTTTTTAAATTAAAGGACGAGATGGCTTTTGACCTTGTAATAAACTATTTTTCTTTTTTACCTTTCACACAGATATAGAGCTGGAGGTAAGGGTGAATTTGATTCATTTCCAAGATCTAACAGTTAGAGTAGGCTTAAGTTTATCAAAGAAAGTTTCATAACTTTGCTTTTATTTTCAGATTTTATTGTTTCCAACTTGAATTTAAGAAGGTTGATTGATTTTGAAGGTTGATTGATTTTAACATTTGAGATAGGAGAGAGTCATAAGTTTCACAGATTTATGTTTTATTTAAATACTATTGTTTAAAAAAAATCAAAATGAGAAATGGTACTGTTGGAAATAGTAGTTTGGTACTGGTTGAACTAGTACCAAATATAGAAATCCTCGGGATCTCATGGACTATGGATTTTCTATATTTTGAGGATATTGCTGGAGCTCTCATTTCTGAATGCATTTTGTCAGTTTCAGGTAAAATGCTATCATGATTTACAGGTAGTTAACAGAAAGCAGCAAATGGGTAGTTTCTTTGGAGATATTTAATCTAAGTTCTGTATTAGCATTTCTCTCATTTTTTTCCAGTATCTGGTGAGATATATTGACTATGGAAATAGTGAAATTCTAAGTCGATCTGATATAGCTGAGATTCCTTTAGATCTACAGTTTTCTAGTGTTGCCAAAAAGTATAGACTTTGGGGACTACAGATTCCTTCTGGCCAAGAAGTTACCCAGTTTGATCAGGCAAGTCAAAGATTGTAAATATTTTTGCTAATGAAAGTAAAACTATGTGCTGGAAACGCAGTATAAGTGTGCTAAAAATCCATTAATTTTCTTTGATGTAAAAGCTTGTATAAATTAATGGAAAATATGAAATTATAGAATAATTCACAGACATTTATTTGTGCTCATCTTTGCTAGGTAAACATTCTTGATCAGATAAGACTGATATGTGTGTGTGTGTGTGTATGTGTATGTATATGTGCACACATATAATAAATGTAAGTAGTTTCTTCTGATGTGAAAGCTTCAAAGGATAGTCTCTTTTATGATGGAGAGAATGATGAATCTAATTATTTTGTTTTTTGCTTTTGCGAAAGTATTTATTAAATAAAAGTGCTCTTTAATCTAGCCGTGGCGATAAATATCACAAATTTGAAATTAGTGGAGTTGTAAATTAATTAGGTTGTATCTTTTTGGCAGAGGCTCATACTGTTCGATATAGTAATTGGCAGTGATGTTCTGCTAATGTAGACTACTGTTTGTATTCGTTTCCATTAAATTTTGGGTTAGCAACCTAATTCTGGAAGACCTCTAATAATTTCAGCGGTAGTCTTAACAAGAATCCTACCTCCTTTTAAATCTGTGCAACAGTGATGTTCTTTTGGTAGCTGATACTGCCATTGAGGGAATATCACATTGCAAAGTAATCATATTTGTATTGTATATTTAGCAGCTCAAATGACTTATTTGGAAATAATTTAATCAGTACTAGAAGGAACAGTAAAATTTTTTTTTTTTTTTTTTTTGTGGAACGCGGGCCTCTCACTGTTGTGGCCTCTCCTGTTGCGGAGCACAGGCTCTGGACGCGCAGGCTCAGCGGCCATGGCTCACGGGCCCAGCCGCTCCGCGGCATGTGGGATCTTCCCGGACCGGGGCACGAACCCGTGTTCCCTGCATCGGCAGGCGGACTCTCAACCACTGCACCACCAGGGAGGCCCAGGAACAGTAAAATTTGAAAACCTTCTCTTTTTGTTGTTTTTAGAATCTTTTAGGCCGTTGGGTGTAGTTTTGTGTGCACTATAGTTACTTATAAGAAATGTTTCTGTACTTTAGACTCTCATAAATAGAGTAAAGCATAGATATTATTGTAAAATTATACCCTAAATTTTTGGTTTAAAATCTAAAATTTATTACTTTTTTTTTAATATAAATATTAAAATACCTTGACCAAGGTAGAGGCTTGTTTTGAATTTCTTGCATGCCTAGAACCTTGGAATTTTAAATTTACAGACCTTAGAATTCATCTGCTCTCATCTTACTGTTTTGCAAATAAAGAAATTGGGTCTACAACAATTAAATAAGTTATTTAAAGTCATAAAGCTAATTAGGGCTGAGCTAGGGCTAGAACTCAAGTCCATTGCTGTTCTCGTAGTAAGATGATATAAAATTTATGTAGATTGAAACAAACATGAATCAAAGAAAATGTCATTTTCAAAATTTATTTTTGGAACTGAAGAAATAAACTTCAGTATTGAGAATGTTTTATGTGCTTCATAGATTCTTAATAGATGGTATTATTTGTATTTGCATGCTTACATTCAATAAAAAGACTATTCATTGGAGTTGAACTAATTAGCAAACTGAATGTTTTCTGGAAAGAAATGGTTATTCTTGAGTGCCTCTGCTTAGAAAGTCCATGTTTAGCCATTAATTCTCAGCTGAAGGTTCAAGTGTAATTTCTTATAAGAAGTCTTTGCTGATACCCACCATTCATTCTCCTGCAGCTGTTTTAGTTCAGTGTATAGGCATGTAGAGGTGTAATTTTTTTCCTCCCCCCACAAGATGGTGAGCTTGGTAGAGACAAGACTGTCTTGGTAGAGACAAGTATTTTATTCATTTTTTATGCCTAATCTCCCTGCTTCTGCCTGTTAGGTGTTAGATGAGCATCCAGTTTATCTAGCATTTGAATGGATGAATGGATAAGTAGGGATTCAGTTAAAATAAAAAAAATTAAAAAAAAAAGAGACTTCCAGAGGGTGTCCTGGGCACTGAAATACTTTCAACACATTTTAAATCAACACTTTCACACCTATGCTGAAGCACAGTTGAAACTGTAACTCAAAATGGTGGTAAAAATTGCTGAAGATCAAAGAAGATTAAATTATGTCCTAAATGCCTTTCTTACTTTGAAAATTTTCATGTAGAATCATGCAGTGAGAAGTAGAGATTGGAATATGGGTTTAACAGTTTAAAGGTCTTTTAACCTGTTTTCTAATATATCCAGACAAGGTTGGGTAGACTAAGAAAGCAAGTGATGCTTTCCTATTTCTGAATAAAGCTTTTTGTTAGTATTTAGGAGAACTCAGATTTTATTCCAAATTCAGGGTTCTACCTGTAATTATATATGATTCAGGGAGAATCTGGTTGAACAGTTTTGTACTAATTGTGATTAATGACCGTAACTAAAAAGAATTTGACTTCAGAGAAAAGTCTGAAAATCAGGTTTATGTGTAAAAATTTCTAAATAAACAGTATACCTTTAGAACATTCAGCTTTAGGTAATTGGAACTTTTGTAAAAAGTAGATTTATTTCCACTTAAATTCATATGTTGCCCAAGGACAGAGTTTCTTGAAGTGTTAAGTATTAAGAATTTCACATACTGCAGCAATAATTTTCAGACACTGTCACTTCCATTAAGATTGGTTAGGGGTGGAAGTTATACTTGAATTTTAGATAGACTTTCAACATTAAGGGTTGAAATTAAGGTTTTTTTAATGAAAGAGGTTAACTAAAAACTATATTCTGATTGATCAAAATCTTAGATATATTTCAGTGAATTATATTTTGAGTTTGTTAGCTTTGCCTGCTTGATCTCATTTTTTGGTGATACATTCTGGACCGTCTTTGCTTTCTATATTGGTGTTCTTGGTGAATTCAAGTATCTCAATATGTGTGTATTTAAAATTTTTATGATTTGAAAAATTTATTAAACCTGTGTTTTTGGTAACTTAGAATACTTTGTCATTTTGGTTTACGGATTAAAAAAATTCTTTTTTCTTTTTGGTAGTGATGGTTGGTGATCCTTGAGCCTATGTAGTTTGAATCTCCTGTACCCTTTCAGATGCATCCTTTTAGGCTCAGGAGTTCTTAACCTGGGCTTAAAATATATCATGGTGAAATAATTTTCTTTGTAGTTCTCCTTATGTTTATGTTATACATTTAAAAACATTTTTCCAAGAAGGATTCCAAAGGGTTCACCAGATCGATAAAGGAGCCCATGGCATGGAAAAAGTTAAGAACTCCTACATAGATCTCCCTTCTACCCGCTATACTACCATATAGTTAAAAAGGAAATAGTTACTCCCTATCAATATTATTTAGTTACTTGTACCTTGAACATTTTTTTTTTTTAAATGTGACTAGCTTGTATTTTCTGGTTTTTAATTTGTTCTTTATGCTCGTGTTGCCTGGATTATTATTGGTATGATTACCTATTCGGTTTTATTTGCATAAGCTTTATTGTTTGTCATATTTACCTAGTGAGAATATAGCTAAAAATAAAGCTTCTCCCTAAGAGAGTTATGGCCCATAAGATTAATTACATCAGGGATTCCAAGGAAGATATGAAACAAGATATTTTTGTCTCAAATTTATACTTTACATATTCTGAGAAATGATTCATTTCCTCTATAGGATGAAAGTTAGGTAAGGAATTTAGAGAAATTTGGGAAGAGAGGAATAGTTATAAAATTGGATCATATCACAGTAATTTTAGGAGTTCAGATTTCTGGAGATGTAAGCAAGTTCTTATTAAAATTAAATCTCAAGATATCTTCAATTCTAAATATGTTTTAGGTATATCTTTGCTCAGTGCTGTGCAAAGTTATAATTTAGTTATAACTATAATTATAGTTATATAATTATATAATAGTTATAGTTAATTAGTTAAACTAGTTAATTAGTTAAACTATTACATAGTTAATTATATAATAGTTATAGTTAAATAGTTAATTATATAGTTATATAATTATAGTTATATAATAACTATATAACTATAATTTAGTTATAATGTATAACTAAATGTTATCAAGTACCTAATTACTCACATGTCTTCTCATATGCCAGTTATACAGGTATTGCTCCCTCAGACAAAATTCTATTTAAGAGAGTTTTAATTTAGGAATTTCTAACATCTCATATTTCATAATTGCAGTTTGTTGATTTTTAAAAAAAATTGTTGATGTTTTATGCCTTGAGTTTCTGTTTTCTGCTTCTGCTCTTGTCTTACTTTGAAATGAGAGTACCTGATTAGGCCTATAAAATGATTTTTAAAGTTTTGTTGAATTTGAGCATTTTTTCTAGATACCCAAATTCATTTTTATGTGGTGTAGCTCCTCAGGGCACCATTATATGTAGTTAGGGCCAAAATGTCAACAGAATCTGCTTGGTTTAAAAAAATTATTCTAGGGTATTTAATTGGTACACATTTAACAACGTATAAATATGGCTGCCTATACTGGTCTCAGCTCTACTTCTGGAAAGGATTTTAGCAAGTGTGTAATTGGAATATAGTCATACACATGCAGAAGTATATTTGCATTTAGCCAACAACAAGGTAAGACCACTTTTACAGAGATTTCAGAATGAGGAAATACGATCTTTGGAAAAACTAGGTAGAAACAAAATAAGTGGAGAAAAACATGTTGGTGTAGCTGGTTTATGTCTTCTTTTTTTAATCTTTCTTAGGGCAGAATCTTTTTGGGGAGCTTGATTTTTGAAAAGCAAATAAAAATGAGAATTAAAGCAACCTATCAAGATGGAACAGTTATTGCTCAGGCTGAGTATGGCAGTGTGGATATAGGGGAAGAGGTGGCTAAGAAAGGATTTGCAGAAAAATGCAAACTTACTTCCAGCACTAAGATATGTGAGGAAAAAAAATCGGATCCTGGTCAGCTTGTCCTCAGGAACCTCAAAAGCCCCATTCCTTTGTGGGGGCATAGCTCAAACCAGTCACCTTTCATCAGGCCAAAGGACCACTTAAGTGGGAGGCTGTCTCTTGACTTGAAGAGTGAAAATGATGCAGGAAATCATGTGACATTTCCAAAGTAAGACTACGTTGGAATTTTTAGTCTTAACTAATTTCTGATGTATGGTGTAAGCCCTTGTCATAGTAGAAGTCAAGGCTTACGTTTTTGGAGTCCTCAACTATGTCAGTGATTCTGAGGGATGATACTGATTATTTCTGTTTTTCTCAAGCAGGTATTCCTCTCCTCTTTAGCAGGAATATTTTAATTAAAAGCCATTTTGAAAGAAAAATCATTCTTGAATTGTTTGAAGTTCACATACCAACTCTTCATTCCAACTCTTTCGAATACATTTATTAAAAATAAAAATCTACCCCTAAATCTAAACGATTCAGCCAAGAGCCAGAATTTCAGATAAACTTGAAGTTTTTCGTTTGGCTTTAAGAATATTTTAATGAGTTTTAGGGAATTGCCTTTCCTTTTTAACAAAAGAGAGGCTCTTTGTTCTTCCTGTGAAAATGTACTGTGATAGAATTTGATTATTACCAAAGGTGTTCACTTTTTAGATAATTTTGAAATATAAACTTGAAGCAAAAAGCCAGGTTTGATGTTTACCAAACCATTCTTATACTTCTGTATCATGATCTAGGCCATGATGCCATGTCTTGGGTAATATAGCTGTTTTTTGGGACCTTATCAGTGCTCTAGGAACTAAACTGTCAGATGGAGTGGAGGTGATGGGGAGGAGGGATTGGAAGAAACTGATACAGAAATGCTTTTTACTGTATTTCCTGGAGTTGATATTGCTATGAAGAAGTTGGAATATGTATTCTTTGAGATTTGGAGGTATTGTTTTTGAAGTGTTTCTTCAGTTATAAAATCTAGTTTGCATTAAAAATATTTTTTAATGTTGAATTAGGTAAAGGTTTTAGATTAGTTTCCAAAATTAACTTTAAGGTATATCATGCTAAAAAAAACCCAAGAGAATTTTAGGGTTTGATCCCTGTAACACTTACACAGTTTGTTTTTTACAATGAGTGAATTTGTTTTTAATAGGGAAAATTTGGCTGTTGGTGGCTTTAATTTTGGGTTGAATGTCAGCCTGGCAAAAATTAAGCAGGACCAGAAACTGATTGAAGAAAATGAAAGGCTTAAAACAGAGAAGGAGGTTCTTCTTGAAAGGTATAAGGCATTAGAATTGAAAGTAGAACAGACTGTCCAGGAGCTGCAGGTATGGTATGTTCAATGGCGTAAGGTAAAGAATGATGAACTGGGAAATCCTTATATTCATTTGCTTTTATTTTTTGTTTAATTTTCTGTCTCCTTTCCTTTCCTTCCCTTCATCTCCCCATTCTTTATTCTCTCCTTTTTTTTTATATTTGTTTATAGATATTTTTCTTATGCTACAAGCTAATCATCTTTGGATTTCATTGGATGTTTGAGAGATTAATAATTTCTCAGTTACATTTCCTCTTATGTTCTTTAAAATTTTTAACTATGGAAATTTTCAAACATTTTATTTATTTATTTAATCTATTATTTATTTTTGGCTGCGTTGGGTCTTTGTTGCTGTGTGCGGGCTTTCCCTAGTTGCAACGAGCGGGGGCTGCTCTTCGTTGTGGTGCGCAGGCTTCTCATTGCGGTGGCTTCTCTTGTTGAGGAGCATGGGCTTTAGGCACGTGGGCTTCAGTAGTTGTGGCTCGCGGGCTCTAGAGTGCAGGCTCAGTAGTTGTGGTGCACTGGCTTAGTTGCTCTGTGGCATGTGGGATCTTCCTGGACCAGGGATCGAACCTGTGTCCCCTGCATTGGCAGGCAGATTCTTAACCACTGAGCCACCAGGGAAGTCCCTCAAACATTTTAAAAAGAGAGAATTGAATAATTAATACTTATGTATTCATCACCCAGTTTTTACAATTATTAAATACACAGCAGTCTTTTTTAAAATCTACTAATTTTAAAACAAATCCCATTCATAATATTTTAATGTATGTGCTTTTGTATGTCTCTCTAATAGAAAAGAACTTCAAAAAAGACATAACCAGGGCTTCCCTGGTGGCGCAGTGGTTGAGAGTCTGCCTGCCGATGCAGGGGACACGGGTTCGTGCCCCGGTCCGGGAAGATCCCACATGCTGCGGAGCGGCTGGGCCCGTGAGCCATGGCCGCTGAGCCTGCACGTCTGGAGCCTGTGCTCTGCAACGGGAGAGGCCACAACAGTGAGAGGCCTGCATACCGCAAAAAAAAAAAAAAAAAGAAGAAGACATAACCATAATACTATTATACTTAAAAATTAACAATAATTCCTTAATATCATTTAATATCCAGTCAGTGTTCACGTTTCCCATATTTGCTCCATGAATGTCCTTTTATGGTTGGTTTCTTCTAATCAGAATTCCTGTTAGGCCCATACATTGAATTTTGGTTGATAGATCTCTTAAATTGCTTAATCTGCATCCTTGTGTTGCTTAACAGGCTCCTGTATCTCCATGTGTTTCCTTTTATGGTAGTTAGGTCTCGAGGTTTGCTCACATTCGGGGCAGTTTCCCCCCCCCCCCCAAGAATACTGTGGTTTTCAAATATGTAGCTTTTTCTGATACTAAATATGTTATCCCAACACTATTTTCCAATTCTCTAACACCAACTGGATGTCCATCAATTCATTTTTGACACTAAATACCAGGAGTTATCTCAGACTCCACAAGGTAAGGACTCAGTCCCTCAAGATTTAGCCCAGTTCAGGTACCAGCCACAAATCACGTCCCAGGCTACCCACACTTCTGTTTGGCTGAGTATAAATTTGAGGGTTCCTATGACCCCACTCCCACCCCCTGCCCTCAATTCAGTAATTCTCTAAAACAACTCATAGGACTCAGGGAAGTGCTATGCTTATGGTTACCGTTTATTATAAAGGATAAAACTCAGGAACAGCCAAGTAGAAGGAAGAGATGCATAGGGGAAGTTATGAAGGGGGTTGGTGGGGAGGGTCTCTGGGCCTGCCACTCTCCCAGCACATGGATTTGTTCACCAGTCTGGAAGCTCCCCCAAAGCTCATCATTCTGAACTTTTAAATTTTTTTCTGAGTTTTTTTTAAATCAAGGTTTTATTACATAGGCCTGGTTAAGTCATTGACCATTGGTGGTTGAACTCAGTCTCCAGCCCCTAGATTCATATGTGGCATTCTTCAGGGAACTCTGACTCATAAATCCATGAACTGTGGGTTTTATCCATTATAACTAATCCTATAGCCAGGAACATCTCGCTAAGTGCATTTCAGAGATAAGGTCTCTTCCTCTTAGAAAACAGTCTGTTTTCTTTTTAAAGGTTTAGTTGACAAGGAGATTAGACTAGTCACCTGCCTTTTATTTTCTCTATGGGTGTCCTCCTCCCCTTCCATGAAGAGAGTAAATGGATTATAGGCCAACGGCGTTGCCTGTTGGAGATATAAAGCCTTTCTTTCAACCCTGGAAAGTTCCTTGGTATCTCTTTCTGGCCTATCCTCTCTTCCTCCCACTCAGGGCAACCATTCTGCTGATTTATATATAACCACAGTTTCGTTTTCCTGGTCCTGTACTTCATATAAATGGAATAATCCTCTGATACGTATTCTATTATGTTTGGCTTCATTCACTTAAAGAATAATGTCTGTGAGATTTATTGAGGTTGTGTTTATCAGTAGTTTGTTCATTTTTATTGCAAAGTAGTGTTCCATTCTATGAATATACCGCAGTTTATTTACTCATTTTCTTATTCATGGGCATTTAGGTTGTTTTCAGTTTTGGGCCATTATAAATAAAGCCACTGTGACTATTCTTCTACAGGTCTTTTTGTGGATATATGGATTCACGTATTTTGGATTATATTCTTTCCTCAGCCATATCTAGTCTACTGATAAGCCCATCAAAAGCATTTTTCATTTCTGTCTACAGTGTTTTTGATTTCTGGCATATTCTGTTTGTTTGTTTCTTAGAATTTCCATCTCTCTGCTTACGTTGCCTGTATGTTCTTGCATGCTGTCTACTTTATCTGTTAGAGCCCTTAGCATATTTGTCCTACCATGTTTGAAGTTCCTGTCTGATAATCCCAATATTCCTGCCGGATCTGAATTTGATGCTGATGTTTGCTTTGTCTCTTCCAACTGTGTTTTTGTCTTTTAACATGTCTTACAAGTTTTTTTTTTTTTGATAGCCAGGCATGATGTGTTTGGTGAAAGGAACTTCTATAAATAGGAATTTAGTAAATGTGATGATTAGTTGTAGGGGAAGGAGAAGCGTTTTATAGTCTGAAAAGACTAAGAAGGTCTTTTAGTGAGCCTGTGCCTCCGGACTGTGAATTTCGCACTTGCAACTAGTTTTCTCCCCCACTCCCTTTAGAAAGGAGGATGGCTAGAGTGGGCTGGATTTGGGTATTTCCCTTCCCCCAGGTTAATTAGGCTTGGATAAAATCCTAGCAGGTAGGCTCTGTTTAAATGGTTTCCACTGAGGGCAGATCTTGTTAAGTACAGAATATTCTAACATATATCAAAATGGTTCCTTTTCCCCTCCTCCTGCTGCAAGCTTGAGGGGATTTACTGTGAGAACCTGCTGGAGATCGAGGAGGTAAAACTCACAAAAATGTGGGGGCATCCTGATGATGGGGTCCCCCTGGTGTTCTTAACTTTCAGTTGTTCATACTGAGCCTCTAGCAATATGTCAGTTACAGTTGCAGCTTCCCTACTCCAGACTTCTTCCCTGGGCGGTGGGGATTGCTGCTCCAGAAAGTTTTGAGTTTCCTTTATTAGCCTGTCTTGTCTTTCCAGTTGTGCCTTGTGACCTTACCTCTGTGACAAATCTAAGAAAAATTGTTGATTTTTCAGTTGCTCAACTTTTTACTTGTTAGGATGGACTGGTGACTTTTCTTCTTACATGCTGGACTGGAAACTGGAAGTCCTTAACATTTTTCAAGAACTAATTTTTGCTTCTGTTGATTTTTTTTTTCTTTATTGTTTGTCTCTATTCTACTTTATTGATTTCTTTACTTATTGTTACTATTTCCTTCCTTCAGTTCTTCTAGCTTCTTTAGATGGAAATTTGTATCATTGTTTTATTTTTTATTCATATAATTGTTTTTAATCTTTTGTTCTTTTATAATGTTTAAAGATTTCCCTTTAAGCATCACTTTACTTGTAGTCCACAAATTTTGATATGTTTTTTTTATTATTTAATCAAACATTTAAAAACTTCCCATTATTTATTTTTTTTTAAATCATGAGCTATTTAGAAGTGTGTTGCCTAATTTCCACAGATTTGGAGATTTCCCTCCAGTATATTTTTGTTACTGATATTTTATTTTCTTAGCATCAGAGAGCATACTCAATATGGTTTCAGTCCTTTTACATTTACTGATATTTGTTTTATTATCCAGCATATTGTTTGTCCTTAGAAATGTTCCATATGCTTTTAAAAATTATGTGTATTCTACAGTTGTGTGGTGGAGTGTTTCATAAATGTTAGGTCGAATTGGTTGATAGTATTGTTTAAGATTTTTGTATCATGACTGATTTTCTGTTTACTTGTTCCTTCAGTTACAGAGAGAGGAGTGTTAAAATATCCAGATATTATTGTGGTTTTGTGTATTTCTTCCTTTTGTTCCGTCAGGTTTTACTTTGTGGTTTTGAAGCTTTGTTATTAGGTGCATTCACAGTTAGAATTGTGTCTTCTTGATGAATTAATTCATTTGTCTTTATGAAATATCCCAGTTTATTGCTGGGAGTGCTCCCTGTACTGAAGTCCACATTGCCTGATATTAATATAGCAATGTTTGCCTTGTATATAGTTTCCATCCTTTAATTTTTATCTGTCTCTTTATATCTAATAAGTGTTTCTAATAAGCAGCTTATATGGTTGAGTCTAAGCTGTTTTTGTCCAGATTGATAATCTCACATCTTTTAATTGGAGTGTTTAGCTAATTTTCATTTAATGTAATTATTAATGTGGTTGGGTTTAAGTTTGGCATCTTTTCTATTTGTTTTATTTGTTGTTTGTCTTAAAAACCATACTAATTATTTTTCATCTGAGCTCTGGTTCTTTTTCTTTTTACAGGTGGATTAACAATAAGTTTAAGACAGTTGAGAAACTGAGTTGACATTTCTTTTAGATTTAAATGATTCTTCAGAATTTTATAGTTCTCATCCACATGTATTTCATTAGCAATTTGTACTAAAAATTTGCTTTTATCGAGTCTTTGTAAAGCATTAAACACATTTTCAAAGATTCAGCAACTTTTTATTTTCCCACTTCTGTTTCTTAGATTTATGTAATTTTTGGAGTAATTATCATAGCAATTACAGTGGATATAAACAGATTTAAGAACAAACATAACTGCTTCTTCATGGTCATCCTCCTCAGCAAATGGGAGCAGATGGGCATGAGCATTCCCAAATGTAACTTACTATTAATCAGCATTCAGTATTGGCTCTCTTTTTATTTAACTGAAGCATTGGAGAGAATGTGAACACCAGACAGCCTGGTGTTTAAAGATTGAGTAAAAGTTCTGTGTTTAACTGTGTAATACCTGGTTTGTAGTATAATTGGAATAAAATTGCAGGTCTTTATCCATATTACTGCTCTATGCATTATTTTGAATAATTATATTAGACATATTGTTAAGGTACCACTCAGAATCAAGGAGTTTAATGTAGCTTGGGTCAAGGAAATGATGTTTTTGATTCTTTTAAAATGCAGAATGATATCAGACTTCATCAGAAAACAAATTGTCATTGATTATCATTTGGTTTTTAAGGGTATCTTTTATTTTTCTTTTTAAAATCTAAGTATTAAGACATAATATGTGAAATTTTGTTTTTATTTGGTTTCTTATTAGGATGCAATATAAGAGTGTCTCTGTGTGAAGGCAGAAGACTGGAATAGTTTATCTTTTTCAGATCCTAGCTAGTAGGGAAATCAGTGTTTGTTATCCTGTCGCCTAGTATTTTTTAGCCTTTAAAATTTTAATTACGCCTAAAAATCATTTAAATAACAGTAGAAATACAGTTTCCTATTTGGGTCTAACTAAGATGTATTTGTTCTTTGCTTCAGCAAGAGAAAGCAACTACCATGGATTTGACTAAACATTTAGAAAGTACTCTTGAGACTTGTGTAGGTACCAGAATGAAAAATCTAGCAGCTAAGGTTGAAATATTGAAAGAAATTAGGTAGGTAAAAGCATATTTTTAAGAAGGATAGTTTAAAACAAATGCTAATTAGTTGGTGCTTTGTTTTGTGTGCCTGACATTTTTGCTTTGTAACTTAATCTTTGTATTTTTATTACTTTAAAGAAGGAAACTAAAAATAGTTACTCCTGAGACAAATTTTCTATTGTTTTTGTTAGTGTTCTGTTGACACTGTGTGGCATGATAGTGTCCTAAAAGTCATCTATGAGAATGAAATTAAAAAGTCAACACAACTTCTAAGTGGTAGTTTGATGAGAAACTACTATGTCCTCTTGTTTTGCTTGGGGTTATTTTCAGTCCTATACTGAAACTAGATTTCAGTAATATAACTTAATTATACCCTGTCTAAAGAAAGAAGAAAGTAGTGTTCATGGAGTTAGAAGAAAAGTGATCTTCATGGAGTCAGAAGAAATTGGTTAGCAAGTTTTGTGCAGAGTTTATTCAGCATATCTCAGACTCTATATATGAATTATATAGGTATTGTACTTTATAGAGGATTGTTTTATTATTGGTTAGGGATAATTTTTCACCCTTTTCTGCAATGTGGAAAAAATAGTTCTCAAAACAACCTAGTTCTCTTTTTGTGCTATACATACAACTTAAATCAGTAATTCATTTTCTCATGTACTTTGAAACACTAAGAAGATGTTGCCCTGAATTAATCCTGCACGTTCGTCTTTTGTCCAGTGGGAATTTATATTCTCCAGTATAAATCCATCAATTGGTATCTGGTTTATAAGTTTCTAAATAGTTTGAGTAAGTCTCTCTAGAGCTTAATCAACTTTTAATGCATAACCAAAAATTCAGGTGACTACACTTGCAAAGCTGTGAGACAGACTTTGGACCAAAACAGTTCAAAATATTTTAACCCATATTTGAGGAAATAATGTGCTGTTAGAATGGTGGCAGTCTAACTGGAAGCTAGAAAAAAGAAAATGATGGGCCTTGTTTGTTTTGCTGTTTGGTCTTTCACATTGCTTTTTCTTTTTGGATATTTTAAAAAACTCTGCAAATGCTAGTCTGCTTATTAAGGTACAAGGACTATGTGCCTGTCATCTTGGTAAGCAAGATTGGCTTAAGTATAAAATTTTACAGAATTATTTATAAATCTAATTTAATATCATTTAAAGTCTGCAGACTTTTGAAGTTGTCTTTTTACATAAAGCTTTCTGAAAAAGATATTTAAATTTTTTTCTCAATTATGTTTTTAATTGTATCAAAGTTATTTATGATTTTATATGATTTTAAAAAGTACCTCTTCATAGCCAGTGTTGTAAATAGTAACTTTAGACCATTAGTATTTAAGTGTAATTTTTTTTCTCACAGCACCTTAAAAATTTCTTGATCTTTTCCTTTTTGCTGTTTTAATAGATGTGTCAATATCAATGCTCATTTTGGAAATGACCTGTCAGATGCTATACAAGTGTTGGATGAAGGCTGCTTTACTCTCCCAGCTTCTCTGAATGAATTAGAGATAATTTGGGCAGAATACTGTCTGGCTCAGGGGAAGATTCAAGCTTGTCAGAATATGGTGGGTTAAGAATTTTTCTCTATGATGATTTTTATCTGTTGAACAGATAAAAGAAAGAACAGATTTCAAGAAAGCAGAAGGACTGCAGATATTGGAATGATACTTTATGTGAAATCTTTAACTTTTACATATCTTCATATTAATAATTTGATTTCTTTTGTTGCCTTGTAAGAAAGGTAGGATAGATAAGTAGTGATTGTGGAAAAAGGGTTAGTTAACCCTTTTGCAGTCCCTTTTGCATGAGAATTTACCTCTCTCTGTTCCCTTGGTAATTTGATGAAATGGTATTTCAGTCATGTTACTGGCAACATTGTTTAGGTAAAAATAAAACCCCTGGTTGGTAAATTGTATCTGGACTGGGAGGAACTGTAAACTACAAATACTTGCAACTGGGCATACCCTTTAAGGGACCCTGGCAGCTATACCTATAAGAGATGGTGGCTTTTGAGGGGCATGAGGCTTGTAAGCCAGAGTGGCTCCCACAACTGCTAATGTGGATCTTGTCTTCTGGTCTGAGTGGCGTGTTTTATGCTGCATTATAGGACTCTGCCTTACTGTTAAATGCTATCTAAGCCATCCATGTGTGGGTAGGGGAGGGATATGAAGAATGGAATATTTCATGTGACTTCTTCATTAGTGTAGATAAAAATATATTTATTTCCTCTTGGAATTTTCTTTAGTTTATTATATTGAGCTGAATGGAACTCCTTCTTTTTCATATAAAGATATTTGGTACAACAATCATAGCTTTCCATAGTACCTATGAGCCCTAAACTTGTGTTTGGAGTTGTCCTATCTTAAGTATTGGTGGTTTTTGCCTCTGGGGATTGTACCCTGAAAGTCTTATTTCCTATTCATTCTAGGTTGGCCAGTTGGCAGCGTAACTGGCTCTGAATGAGAAAAGTAAACAGAATAACTAGGCCTTTGAAAATGCCAGGAATGTTTAATTTGGATAAAGGATTCGATTTGGGTTATTTTACATATTAGACCTGGTTACTGGTTACTTCTGATTATGGAAGAAAAAAAGTGACAGAAGTAATAATTTTTGAATCTCTATGAAACACAGGCAGTGTTATAGATACTTTATAAACTTTTCGTACACTAACTTTTAAATATGGGCACTTTTGGGGCTTCCCTGGTGGCACAGTGGTTGAGAGTCCGCCTGCCAATGCAGGGGACGCTGGTTTGTGCCCCAGTCCGGGAAGATCCCACATGCCGCAGAGCGGCTGGGTCCGTGAGCCTTGGCCGCTGAGCCTGCGTGTCTGGAGCCTGTGCTCCGCAATGGGAGAGGCCACAACAGTGAGAGGCCCGCGTACTGCGAAATAAAAAAAAAAAAAAAAAAAGGCACTTGGCACTTTTGCTCCTCAGGAAACTGAGGCCCACAGGGTTTAAGGAAATTGCTCAAGATTATGTAGTTCTAAATGTTAATATGGAATTTGAACCCAGGTATGTCTGATTACAAAGTGTATTCTAGTTCCATTTAAACCATACTGCCAGTATTAAAATACTTCATCATGTATTTTTATGTAGTAAGATGAAAAGATGAAAAAAGACTACTTTTTAATTTTTGTTTTGTTTTGTTTTTGTCATTTGAGCATAGGAAAGTAATTTATCACAGGGAGGGAGAGGGCTTAGTATATACCTAGGACTTGGTATTCTAGTAGAACAAATGTGATTTTTTTTTTGAAGCAATTTATTTCCACTACTGCTGATGTTTCAGGACTTACTTTTAGGCTTTATTACCCTAAAGTTCATTTGACAGACTGAAGAGTAGATTATTGGATAAATAGAGAGTCATAATTGTCCCTCAGATAAAGTTGTCATTTTATTTCCCTGCTTGTACTTAATTTGGGTCAGTATTGTTATTTTCATTTATATATTTCTCACAGTTCCTTAACTTGATTGCCATGTGTACTTTTTTTTTTTTTTTAATAAATTTACTTATTTATTTATTTTTGGCTGTGTTGGGTCTTCATTGCTGCTAGTGGGCTTTCTCTAGTTGCGGTGAGCAGGGGCTACTCTTCGTTGCTGTGTGCGGGCTTCTCATTATGGTGGTTTCTCTTGTTGTGGAGCACGGGCTCTAGGCACACGGGCTTCAGTAGTTGTGGCACGTGGGCTCGGTAGTTGTGGCACACGGGCTTAGTTGCTCCGTGGCATGTGGGACCTTCCTAGACCAGGGATGGAACCTGTGTCCCCTGCATTGGCAGGCGGATTCTTAACCACTGTGCCATCAGGGAGGCCCACCAGGTGTAGTTTTGATGAAAGAGATTCTTTTCTTTTGTCTTTATAATTAGTTATATAATGGTCTGGTTGAGCTTACACAAAAAAGAGTATTCTAACATTCAGGCTTTTAAGTGTATGTGCCAGACACTGTTACAGGTAGTAGACACATGCATTTGTTTAAGACGTGGTCCTATCCCTCTATCTACCTTGGGTATTGGCCGGATATATAAATAGATAGTTTTAGTATAGTTTGGTAAGTACTATAACAGAGGTAATTCACAGCATTCTTGGATACCTCTCATATCTATTTCCAAACATAGCCTTTTGGGTGAATTGGAGGTTTTATCATGGTGGAGATTAACTGAATCTTGAAAGATAAGTAGATGAAGGAATTGAGGGTGGGCTGAGAGTAGGAAGGAGACTGTGTAATTAGCCATAGATACTTGTATAATTTTCTTAAGAAAAGCAAAAATTTTATTGTTGCAGAAATGATAGGAAAAGATGAAGATTAACAGAGAAGAATTGTTGAACGTAAATCTTATTTCTAATTAAGGTAGAGAAAACTCTGTCATTTTGGTGATCTAAGGAGACAGGTGTTTGTCTGAAGTGTTTACTATGTTTGGAGAATGTAATGTTAAATTTTACTAACTTTAAGAGATCAGTTTTTTTCATAGAGGTCAGTGTGTAAAAAAAACACCTGATATATTAATGATGGTTATTCTTTTTTTCCTTCCTCCAGAATGAAGGGAATATTTTGATAGCCAAAAGAAATGAAGTACAACAGAAGCTGTACATGGCAGTAGAAGTTTTTATTCTGGAAGTTGATGAGTTACCTCTTAATAAACGCTTGAAAACATTACAGGTTGGAATTTTAAAAGATACTAAATATACATTAAATATATATTAAAATATGTTTATCGTTTGAGAGGTGAAATTAGCGTTTACCTTTAGACTTCAGATAGTACTGATGGCTGCAAAAGTTTTTCTTTGATGAATCCTAGTTTCTTTTTAATGGTGTTAAAATTTTATATTGATATATTTAACGTGTTTATGTATGTATATGTATTTATCCTGCAAATAAGTTAAAATGATCAGGCATGTCAGGCTTGCTAGAGCAGCATTCTTTGGGAAACTCTCAGAGACAGGAGCAGTAGCAGGCAGGTGAGTCCCTGTTACCCACTGCATTCTAGCAGAAAATCTAGTAAAGCCATATGTTAGAGTTAGGGAGAGGGATCCTGATCCTTGAGTTATAGGGCTTTTAATATCTGTGATAAGGGATAGAGTACAGTAGCTGTATGATGTTGTGGAACCTTGTCTTTAGTCCTATCCTTTCAGCTCAGAAATGACTAATTTGGAGTGAATTAGTGTGACAATGTTGTCATTCCGCCTGTTAACATAGTCTTTCTACTTATTCACATCTTTTATTATGTTTTTTAATGATGTTTAAAAGTTTTCTCCATAGCGCCTCATGCATTTTCTTCATTTAACTCCAAGACATTTATACTTTTGATTGCTTTTGTGAATGTTATCTTATTTTCCATTTCCTAGTTATTTTTGATGGTGTAGAGGGATACTATTGATTTTTATATATTGATGTCTCTCTGGCAACTCTGCTGAACTCTCTTTTAGTTTTTGTCAGTTGATACTCTGAGCTTTCTGTGTGGTCATATCATTTGAACACAATAACCCTTTTCTACTCCTTCTACCTTTTATGTATCTTAGAATTTTTACTGTTTGTCAGTATCTTTAATACCAAGTTGAATAATAGCTGTCTTGTTTTATACTGTAGGGAATAAGCTTGCTGGAGAATTGGAGAAAAGGATATTCAGGGACATCTGGGCACTGTCTCTTTTTTTTGTTAACATCTTTATTGGAGTATAATTGCTTTACAATGGTGTGTTAGTTTCTGCTTTATAACAAAGTGAATCAGTTATACATATACATATGTTCCCATATCTCTTCCCTCTTGCGTCTCCTTCCCTCCCACCCTCCCTATCCCACCCCTGTAGGTGGTCACAAACCACCGAGCTGATCTCCCTGTGCTATGCGGCTGCTTTCCACTAGCTATCTATTTTACGTTTGGTAGTGTGTATATGTCCATGCTACTCTCTCACTTTGTCACAGCTTACCCTTCCCCCTCCTCGTATCCTCACGTCCATTCTCTAGTAGGTCTGTGTCTTTTTTTCCGTCTTACCTCTAGGTTCTTCATGACCTTTTTTTTTTTCCCCTTAGATTCCATATATATGTGTTAGCATACGGTATTTGTTTTTCTCTTTCTGACTTACTTCACTCTGTATGACAGACTGGAATAACCTATACTATTTATGCAATTCCATTTAAGAAAACGGAATTTTCTTAGTGAGGTCCATCCACCTCACTACAAATACCTCAATTTCGTTTCTTTTTATGGCTGAGTAATATTCCATTGTATATATGTGCCACATCTTCTTTATCCATTCATCCGATGATGGACACATAGACATTTCTTCAAAGAAGATATACAGATTGCCAACAAACACATGAAAGAATGCTCAACATCATATTAGAGAAATGCAAATCAAAACTACAATGAAATATCATCTCACACTGGTCAGAATGGCCATCATCAAAAAATCTAGAAACAATAAATGCTGGCGAGGATGTGGAGAAAAGGGAACCCTCTTGCACTGTTGGTGGGAATGTAAATCGATACAGCCACTATGGAGAACAGTATGGAGGTTCCTTAAAAAACTAAAAATAGAACTACCATACGACCCAGCAATCCCACTACTGGGCATATACCCTGAGAAAACCATAATTCAAAAAGAGTCATGTACCAAAATGTTCACTGCAGCTCTTTTTACAATAGCCAGGACATGGGCATGGTCTCTTTTTGTCCACGTAGATGAAGGTGTAGTTTTCATATTAATGTGTATGGTTCAGGAGCCATTGGAGCCCTGGTTTGAAACATTTTCTTAAATGGAATTGCATCAATAGTACAGGTTATTCCAGAATGGTGAAGTGAGCTTTTCATATAAAAGGATAGTGTTGAAAGAATTCACCTCTCTGCATTGCAGCTTCTACTTTACCCTGTAAAGGTTTATTTCTTCTCATTAACTGTTAGAAAACAGAGGTGAAGGATCGGCAAACAAGGTCATTTTTAAAGCTCTTTTCTTTTTAAAGTTTAATCTTAAAAGAAGTTTTGCCAAATCTGGTTTGTCTCTCTTTCTACTATTCCCCTCGGTCACCAGTTTATTCTTTTTTTAAAAATTTTTACTGGAGTATAGTTGATTTACAATGTTGTGTTAGTTTCAGGTGTACAGCAAAGTGAATAAGTTACATATATACACTCTCTTTTAGATTCTTTTCCCATGTAGGCCATTGCAGAGTATTGAGTAGAGTTACCTGTGCTATACAGTAGGTTCTTATGAGTTATCTATCTTATATATAGTAGTGTGTATATGTCCCCCCACCTGGAATCATATTTTTCTACATCTGTAACTCTGTTTCTGTTTTGTAGATAAGTTCATTTGTACCCTTTTTTTAGATTCCACATATAAGCAATATCATATGATATTTGTCTTTCTCTGACTTCACTCAGTATGACAATCTCTGGGTCCATCCATGTTGCTGCAGATGGCATTATTTCATTCTTTTTTTATGGCTGAGTAATATTCCACTGTATATATGTACCACATCTTCTTTATCCATTCCTCTGTTGATGGACGTTTAGGTTGCTTCCATGTCCTGGCTATTGTAAACAGTGCTACAGTGAACATTAGGGTGCATGTATCTTTTTGAATTATGGTTTTCTCCAGAGCTACATGTAAACGAATGAAATAGAACACTCCCTAACACCATACACAAAAATAAACTCAAAATGGATTGAAGACCTAAATGTAAGGCTGGATACTATAAACCTCTTAGAGGAAAACATAGGCAGAACACTTTTTGACATAAATCACAGCAAGATCTTTTTCAATCCACCTCCTAGAGTAATGAAAATAAAAACAAAAATAAACAAATGGGACCTAATTAAATTTAAAAGCTTTTGCACAGCAAAGGAAACCATAAACAAAATGAAAAGACAACTTACAGAATGGTAGAAAATATTTGCAAATAAAGCAACTGACAAGGGATTAATCTCCAAAATATACAAATGGCTCATGCCGCTCAATATCAATAAAACAAACAACCCAGTCAGAAAACGGGTAGAAGATCTAAATAGACATTTCTCCAAAGAAGACATACAGATGGCTAAAAAGCACATGAAAAGATGCTCAACATCACTAATTATTAGAGAAATGCAGATCAAAACTACAATGAGATATCACCTCACACTGGTCAGAATGGCTGTCATCAAAAAGTCTACAAATAATACATGCTGGAGAGGGTGTGGAGAAAAGGGAACCCGCTTGCTCTGTTGGTGGGAATGTAAATTGGTACAGCCACTATGGAGAACAGTATGGAGGTTCCTTGTAAAACTAAGAGTTACCATGTGATCCAGGAATCCCACTCCTGGGCACTGGATTATTCTTTAAGCTTCTCTTCAGTTTGCTGAAAAATAGTTAGATTTTTATTTATATTCTTCAAGTAAATACTTAAGAAATATAACTTATACTTTGATAATGAGGGTCAAAGAAGTGAAATGTCATGATTTTGATTTCCTCAGCATTTATTGAGATTTTTTTTGTGGCCTACAATACATGGTTAATTTTTCATGACCGTTCTTTTAAGTTCAAAAAGAAAGTATATTCTAGGTTTTCTCTGTGTGCAGTTTCTGACCTATAGCTATTATTTTAAGCTTTAATCTTCTGTATCTTTGCTTAGTTTTTTTATCTGATCAGTTTGGGAATATTTTTGTTATATATTCTAGTTAATATATTGTTATATATTCTGCTTCTTTAAATTGTTCAAAATATTTCATTGCTGTATTATTGAGTGTTAATGAATTTGTGGTTGTTATGTATTTTAAGCTGTTATGTAACATTATTTTTCCCTTATGATGTTTTGGGATAAAATTTTATTTTTGTTTTCTTTTAAAATTCTTATCCCACCTGTCTTTCTGGTTAATATTTGCTTTATATATTTTTTCTTTTTTTCTCCCTTTATTGTAAATGTCTCTCTTAGACAACACACTAACAGATCATTTTTAAAAAGAATCCAACGTGTAAATCTGCCTTTTGATGGGTAGCTTGATTTATATATTTATAATTACTGTTTTATTAGAACTTATTTCTGTGATTATTTTTGTGTTTCTGTTTATAATGGTTTCTTTTTTTTTCCTCCCTTTATTTTCACCTTCTACCCCTGATATCTTAGAACATTTTCACTTGCCTCTGGTGTGTCTTTTTGTCTGTCTGTACCTCCCTCCCATGAATCTAACAACCACAATTGTTGTCTAGGATTTTACTCACAGATTGTTACAGATACTGTATATGATATCTCAAGTAACAGACTTTAGAGTTATTTTCTCACTCTTATTTATTTTGTAAATTATTGGATATCTTTTGGTTTACTCTGTATTGGAATACTTTCTTTGAGAGTACTTTCAAGGAGAGCTTTGAGTGGTTGACTTTGTGACGTATTGAATGTCTCAGGATATTGTATTTAAACAATTTAAATATTTAAACAATTGCTTACATTTAAGCTCTTTAAATAATTGTTTAGTGAGCTACAAAATATTAGATCCATTTTCTCTTCAGACCTTTGACAATAATAATCCATTGTTTTCTTATTTCAGTAGTTGTTGATATGAGTCTGATTTTTGTTCTTCTGTTACCTTTTTTCCTCCTGGAACTTGAACATTTTCTCTTGACTTATTTCCTAAATTGCACTGAAACATATATAAGTTTAGATTTAATCTGAGGCAATTCAGTTTGAGGTTTTTCTTTAACTCTAGGAAATATTTGATAATTATTTCTTAAAATACTGTCTCCCCCCCCACCTCATTTACATTTTCTTTCATTCTGAGACTTCTGTTAGATGGGTGTTTAAACTTCTGTTCTTTACATATTTTAATTGTTCATTCATTTTTTTCTATCTTTTTATCCCTTTCTGTGTCTTTTTGGAAGGATCCTTGACTTAACCACCTAGTCACTAATTGGTTCTTTTGCTGTATTTCTTCTGCCACTTAACCAATCCCTTGTGTTCTTTATTTCAAAGATTATTTCTTTCATACTTAATAATTTCAGTTGTTATTCATAGCTACTTGGTTTTGCTTTATGTTTCCAATTTTCTTTCTTTGAGAATATTTGTTATGTTTATTTTGAGTTCTTACTATTATCTGGGCTACTGATTTTGCTTCCTTTTTATAAGGTAGCTTAGTTTATTATATTTCTTTCAGAATGCTTGTATTATTCACACATTTCATCCTCCCCTGTACTTCCCCTCAGGACCTCATATTCTCTTGAAGAATTATAAACTGCCTTAGTGTGCTGTTGTATACATATGTGATAGTGTGGTAATGGGACCTAGGGAGGGGTGAAAGCTTGGACCGTAATTTCACATGGGTTTAGGGAATAGGATGGGGTTGTTACTCAGAACTTCTAGGGTTGCAGTCTGGGCTCAACTACTTCTTATTGGCTTTTCTTCTAGGTGATCTTACTCTTCAGAGGACCTCCCAGTCCTGGGAGGAAAAGAGCCACTGCTCTTTTCCAGGGGCTGCTACCCATGGGTGTAAATGCTACCAGGTATTCAGGGCAAAAGGGAAGAAAAGAGAGTGCTTGGCCAATCCTTTTGTATTGGTTATCAGTTTCTGCCTCATCTAGGTTCTTATACTGTACTTGTATAAATCCTTGCCTCTTGCTTGTGCTGCTGCTTTCCTGCCCAATGTGAGGGAGAAAGAAGGGCGTATGAAGACAGTTCTTGTCCCACAGGATATTCTCTGCTGTGGTACAGGCCTTCTCCCACTTGGTATGACCGTATTCATTCAATGCCAAGCACCAGCCATCCTCTCTCTTTCCAAGGGTTTCTCAGAGTTTTGTGATAAAAATTTCTGGGGTCTATTAAGTTTTCCTCTTGTCTCTGTGACATTTCTAGAGTCTGATTCCTAGAGAGAGCCATCAAGCTCTTTTGTCTCTTCTAAGCCTTTCTAAAAATGCTTTTAAGTGCGCGCACACACACACACACACACACACACACACACACACACACATATGCTTAATGTCTTTCTTTAATTGGAATTATTTGAATATTTTGGTGTGTTTATTTTTACTTAGCAGTAGCTCTTAGAAACTTCCATATCAGGACAAAATAGTAGTGATTCTTATGTAAAGTCAGAGAAAAAAGGATAATTTCTACTTGATTAAAAACCTAAGAATATAAAACCTTTTATTTATAACCTTAATTCACTTAATGTTTACTCTTACAGTCCAAGTAAATCACCTTATAGGTAGTCTTATGCTTTTATGTCTAATTATTCTAAGTTTTATTTATAAAATGCTCAAAGATAGGGATTCAACATACTACTTTTCTCTCAGATTCTAATATGGTACTTGAATACTAATATAAAATTAATAAACTTAAAAAAACAGAAGTATCTCTCTGCAGGATTTGTCAGCCTCTTTAGAAGCAGTATATGGACAGGCCAAAGAAGGGACAAACTCTGAAGAAATACTGAAGAAATTTTATGACTGGAAGTGTAATAAAAGAGAGTTGTTCACCAGCGTTAGAAGTGAAACAGAGGTTTCTCTACAACATCTTGTAACATGGTTTCAGAGTACCTTAAAGGTAACGAGCTGTTGCCGAGTAGTGTCATAGCATAAACCAGGGAATGTTTTATTTTTAAATTGTCCACATGTAATTTACTTCTTTCTGAGAGAGAGAGTGAGGGAGGGAGGGAGAGAGAGATAAAAAAGAGAAAAAATATTAATGAGAATATGAATGAGAATGCTGGGATAGAAGAGTGAGGGATTTACACATTTACATTCTCTGTTTAGGACATATATGAAAACAACTTCACTCAAGTTACAGGTGTAAGATAATATCAGTGGAGTTTATTACAAGTCTAGTGTATATTTTACAGCTATGGTGTAGAGATAAGGGTATGTGCTTTGAGGGTAGTAGAGCTTTCCTCCTTTTGGTTTCTTTTTTAGCAAGACATATGTGTTTTAACATTAGTTGGCTAACTAGCCATGATTACAATGTTGTTTAGCAGTGTAAATCTTTTAAGTTTTAGTTATCTTAAATATCCTAAAGATATCTAAAATAAATGGGGAATATTAGTCTCATTTGATATTAGATATTAGAAAAGGTATCTTGCATATCTTTTTGTTTTTTTAGTTCTTAATTATTATTGTGAAAACACCATGTAATTTTCTAAAAGGCTTGGAGGCATGTGGTGTTGTGTAGTGTACTCAGAACCTTAATTAAATTTTGGCCTAATTTTGTTATTGATTCTGTGTTCTTCTGTGTGCTTTACATCCTCCTGAGCAAAGGGAAAGACACCTATAGTGTCATTTCTCTCTTGGTGTGAATGATTTCCAAATATGCAGTTCTAGCTTTGTCTGGGGAAAAAAAAATCTTTAATCTCCTGCTACTTCTAGAACTCTTCATTTTTGGTACTTTCTTATGGATACATTAATGTAACTAAGTGATTTCTTTGTCTTCTTTTGTTATTGATCATAATTGTCTTTCCATTTAGGTTAATTATCTGTTATCCTTTTCTTTCATTTCCATATCCGTTCCCAAATCTAGACCTCCATAAACACAAATCTGAACCTCTGAAAGCCGAGTGACTGCTTATGACATTTATGTTCTGTATTATAGTTTGGGCCCCTGATGTCTATTCTATTTAACACCTTATTATAAAGTCTGTTTCCTGATAGAAAGCACCTTAGTTTTCCTAATGAGATGGAAACTATCAGGGTTTAATTTTTAACTTTGAATCTTCATATTCCTTAATGCTAGTGGGTCATCATTAAGTACCAGGTATAATCATACCCCTTCTTTGTATAAACGCTGATATTGTCTGCCCACTACCTGTCAGATTTAAACTTGCTACCTGAGCAGTCAAGTTTCTTTACCAGTATTTAGTCAGACTGCCTCTTTTACTGTTCCCCCAAAACATCTTGGTCTTGTCCCTGTTTTTTTTCATAATTTTCCTCTGTATTGTCCTCTCATCTCTCTTAATCACTAATTACCTAAACAAAAATCTGTGTTTTCTTTAGGCATGTGAGGTGTGTATACCTTTTCTTTCTGGTGCATAAGTTTTGTGAGGGTTGTACTTTATGTTTCTTGTGTTTATTTCCCCCTCGTTGCCCAGTACATAGGTTAATGCTCTGCTCCAGGTATAAGGACACAATACTAATTGAAATAATTAAATGAGATACTTCATGTTTTTTATTTTTTGCACACGAGGCCTTTGATCTATCTGTGGAAGAATCACTGACTTCTGAAGACACAATTGGTAATATTGATGAAATCCTAGAGAAGGCTGGGTCAAGTGTCTGCAAAGAGCTGGAGATATCTCTGATTGTGAGTATTGATAGTCTTATTACTGCTTCCTTTGAAGCAAAGTGGTTTCCTAACTAGGTAGAGTGTTAAGACTAGTCTTAGCTTTCCTCGTAAAGGCCTATTTGAGATAGTAACACCGTCAAGTTCTAATCCAAATACAGTGTGAAGTCTTATTCTTCCACAGGGTGGTTGGTATTTTGATTTTAGTAGGATATTTCACATGAAAAAAAAATCTAATGTTTAATTCCAGGAAAACAACTCTTTTTTTTTAACAGATTTATTTATTTATTTTTGCTGTGTTGGGTCTTCGTTTCTGTGCGAGGGCTTTCTCCAGTGTGGCAGGCGGGGGCCACTCTTCATCACGGTGCATGGGCCTCTCACTATCGCGGCCTCTCTTGTTGCGGAGCACAGGCTCCAGATGCACAGGCTCCAGATGCACAGGCTCAGTAGTTGTGGCTCATGGGCCTAGTTGCTCTGCGGCATGTGGGATCCTCCCAGACCAGGGCTCGAACCTGTGTCCCCTGCATTAGCAGGCAGATTCTCAACCACTGCACCACCAGGGAAGCCCCAGGAAAACAACTCTTAATCTGAGTGTGTCAGCTTTCGTTAGCACTTGATTCTTGAGTCCGTCATACCCAGTGACTGTAAGTGTAAGATAAGACTCTTCAGAGTTTGTGAAAACTTGAAATAAAATCTGAAACAGCTCTTGGAAGTGGATACACAAGTTTGATTAGTAGCTCCCTTTCCCTACTGTGTATACTCTCTTTTGCTGTGTAAAGTTAAAAATTAGTGTATTTTGTAATGTTAATATTGCTCACTGGAACTCTTAACCAGTTTCTCAGGCTGCTTACCAAAGTCACATTGGTTATGTTCTTTATTTTGCTTGTTTCTCTTTACCTTTTGTGATTTTATAAAAATTGGCATTAAAAAATACACATTACTATATTTCCCTATTGTCAAATTGTCCTTATTTAGATGGTTTTGTCAGGCTTGATTTTAGAAGTGGTTGTTAACAGATATCTAAAAATAAAGTGTTGAAGTTCTATATATTGTTTAGTTCTTACATTTAGCATAACAGTATCCCTGATTTCCTTTAACACTCTACTTCAGACAGCTTTAAGTATAATAGCGTTATGGGAATAAAATTTCCTGTATGAACATCTTTGATATCAATCTCTCTTCTCCCTAGAAAAATATCTATGTTTAAGAAATACTTTGAAATAGATATAGAAATTCGTTAAGGATATCATTTTAAAGTGTATCCATTGTTATCGAAGGTTTTAACTATTTTGTATTCCTTTGTATATAAATCTGTGTGTATGATTTCATTTAGGAGCAAGGTGATGCAGACAAGGAGATCACTTTAAATGCATATAGTCAAGTAGTACAAAAGATCCGTTCAGAGGAAAGGCTTATTGCCACAGTACAATCCAAGTACAAGGACAGTGTTGAGGTTGGATTATGCTTTATATTATTTGTCTTATATACTGATGCTTTGAAATTTTTAATACTTAAACTTTTCTCAAGTAGTTTAATACCCAGTATGTAGATAAATTATTTACTATTGCTAGAAAAACACTATAGCCATTGTTAGCTGGTATATAATTAAATTCATCCTGTAGTGGAAATGACATTTCACTGATATAAATATATTGAGATTTTTTTATTGTCTTAAATCTTTGATTTTCTTATGTCCTTTAAAACATAACTTTTATCATTTTCTTTTTTTTTTTTTTTTTTGCGGTACACGGGCCTCTCACTGCTGTGGCCTCTCCCGTTGCGGAGCACAGTCTCCGGACGCGCAGGCTCAGTGGCCATGGCTCACGGGCCCAGCCGCTCCGCGGCATGCGGGATCTTCCCGGACCAGGGCACGAACCCGTGTCCCCTGCATTGGCAGGCGGACTCTCAACCACTGCACCACCAGGGAAGCCCTCATTTTCTTTTTGCCTATACAAGTTTACAGTAGAAAACTTGCTATATACAGAAAGATAAGAAATAAAAACATTGATTATAGTCCCCTTTGCTTAAGAGATACTTACTGCTAGTTTCAGAGTATTTACTTTGTGAATGGTGACTTATATGTATGTATGAATATTATGTACACTGCATCATTTTGTAAACTGTTTTGAAAATGTTTTCTTCATTTAATTGTGTATTATAAACATTTGCCCATATGATTAATAATTCTTGTATACGGTCATTTTGAGTGATTAAAACATCATCTCTTGCATGGGTGTACAGTGTTATTTAACCTTTCATCTATCAGATGTTAAGGTTACTTCCATTTTTTTTTTTACCATAAATAACACTGTACATAATCTTATTTTTTTTTTTTAAATTTTTTATTTTTTGGTACGCGGGCCTCTCACTGTTGTGGCCTCTCCCGTTGCGGAGCACAGGCTCTGGACGCACAGGCTCAGCGGCCATGGCTCATGGGCCCAGCCGCTCCACAGCATGTGGGATCTTCCCGGACCGGGGCACGAACCCACGTCCCCTGCATCAGCAGGTGGACTCTCAACCACTGTGCTACCAGGGAAGCCCTGTACATAATCTTTGTACATAATTTTGTGTGTATTTCCTCAAATAGATTCCTAAAAATTGTTAATTACTAAGTCAAAAGGAATGAACATTCTTAAAACTTGATACATATTGTCAAACTACTTTTGGGAAGGGTAATTTCAATTTACATCCTCACTAGAAATTCAATTTACATTTTCTGTAGCAAAGTGTGTCTCACTGCGTGTCTCAGCTTGAAATATTTTTTCCCGTTGTTTCTTTGATTGCTAGAATGATACTCTTCTAAATAGATATGTGGATAATTAAGAAATCAGTGGGTAGAATTGTCTTGTTGAAAATTGAAGAATTTCTTATTTCAATCTGAACTCAGTAAATACTAGTTGAATCTTAATAGAAAATTAATGAGTGGTCAGGAAGCGACTGTTCGATTAATATTGTTGTCTGTGTGTTGAAAATATAACAACTCTTTCTCTCACTTAGTTTAAGAAACAGATTATTGAATGTTTAAATAAGAGCCCCAATGTGGATCACTTGCTGTCCATTAAAAAGACACTGAAAAGCTTAAAGGCTCGACTGAGATGGAAATTGGTTGAAAAGAATAATTTGGAAGAAGTAAGGAAACAGTTGGTTCTTACTGAACTCTGTGTGTACCTCATTTTATTTACGCGTAAGAGTAATGCATAAATACACTCTTTAAAATTATTCACATTTTGTTTTATTTTTCCCTTCTGTGTTTGTGTTTAAATAAAATTACTACGTTAATAGTGTAAACATTTTCCCATGTCATGAAGTGCTTTAAAAATACATTTTACATCTTTGCCTTGGTTGTTAGTAAGATAAGCATTTTCGAATAATTTAAAAAACTGTTGATAATGGACTGTTATAATGTCTATTAAAAACAAGCCTACTACATGCTGCAAGGCAATGGGGTACTCCCCCAAAGGCAGAATTTTGTTGTAAAGATCAGGATGTCTTTTGTTAGCTCTCTTTTTAATGGCTGGACATACTATTTCTTGCAAATAGTTTAAGTTGTTTTCATATTATAATAGAACTGGAAGAATTAGGACACTTTAAACTGGACTAAACCTCCTTCTTTAGGCTTGAAACTGTGAATAAACTGGCATTCTTTGTTTCCTTGAACAAAGAATTTACTTGTCAAAGGGATTTACATTATATCTTAATCCAACTTGAGTTAGCTTTCTTCCTCATTGGAGCATTTAAGCATGGAGTAGAGCTAATTTAATAGTTTAAAATTTTTCTAGTTTTATCCTATTTTGGGCTGTGGGGAATGGGGTCTTTTTTAGTTTAATTTTTTAACTTTTATAGAAACATCTAACTTTGAAAACATGTACCTTTTAAGGAGGCTTGTTAATTATCTTAGAGTTTTATGGAGTCTTTGTGAGTCCTACATTGTCTTTCTTGTAGTAGACATGCCACATGTTTACTAATTTTTTAAAAATCAAATCTTACATAGAAAAAGGTTCCAGGGAGTTTAATTGTATTCTGGTTCCTATTCTTGACATTTACTTTATGGTGGCAGTTGGTCATCTTAGAGAAAATGTACAGCAAATTAAGAGAGAAGAAAAATCTATGTAATTAATTTTATGACTTTATTTTTATAATTCCTTTTTGTAGGTTTTGGAAAAGTCAGGATTAGAATAAACTAATAAATATTAATTCGACAAGTGTTATGAGAGATTGTTATGTGCTAGGTATAGAAGGATGAATAGAAATCAGACAGAGTGATTTGCTGTAGAAGTTGCATTAATTCTTACTAGGAAGACTTGTTTTGAGTCTACTTTCATAAGTCTATAAGGTCACTTTTTTCTTTCTGATTAAAGTCCGATGACCATGATGGATCTGAGATTGAGGAAATAAAACAAGAAATAACTCAGTTGCAGAATAGTGTCTTTCAGGAAATTTATCATGAGCGGGAGGAATATGTAAGTATTTGATGCTTTGAAATTTTGAATTAGTTTCTACTGTAAAAATTGAATTCAAATATCCATTTTTATGAAGTATACTATAATCAAAAGATCAGAGATTATATTGGCATAGTTAAGTTGGTATAGTAATGTTTGTGAATTTAGAAATTAATTTCTGATGACAAAATAATTCATAACCATTGTGCCAAATGTGAAAATTACAGAAAAGTATAAGGAAGAAGAAACATCATCTGTAATGTTCTCACTCAGTGGTAACAGTAGTATAATCACATTTAACTTTTGAGTTTACTTCCTTTTAGTTTGCTTTCTGCTTGTTTTTACAAGAATCGAGATCATAACAGACACTTTTGCATATTGCTTGTTTTCTGTTCAAGATAAAGCCTAAAGTTTTTTTCCTTTATTAAAATCTGTATGAACATCATTTTAGCTTAAAACTGCAATGAAAACATTAATAGGGCATCATAATTTAGTTGAAGAATATAACAAAATAAAACTACTGGGTTGGGGGAAAGTTCTACCATGAATTTTTGTGACTTTGGAAGAGTTAGTCAGCATATTTTGTCTTTAAAATGGAAAGAATATTGTATTTTATGTTTCAGGGATGTTATGGGAAAGAAGATAAGAAACAGTGCCTCTGAAAAATAAAAATACTATGAAAATAATAGGCATTTTAAGTGTTATGCATTATTTAGCAAACTTATCTGACAGTGTGTGCTTCATTGTTCACCTTATGAACCTTGGATAAAATAGCTATCTCCCGGGAACTTGATAAGTATCTAGAAGTTTTACTGAATAAACATGTGATGTGACTTTTCTAAGGATTCTCAATTTACACATTTGCTTCAAAGTAGCTTTTGTAGAGCTACATGTTAATTTTTTCTTTCAAGGCTTTTATGATTTTTTTCTTCCTAACATGAAATAGCCATTATTTTAAAATGTTACTGTGTTCTGTTTTGTTCTGTTTGTACTGTGTTCTACTATTTTGAGAAATAGTCACAATTTTATGACTCAAATTGGTTTTTCATGACACTTTTTCATTTTAGCTTGTGAATGAGTATGGACTTTTGACCTTAGGCAAGCTTTTGTGCCTGTATATGTATATTAAGCTTAAAATTGGTAATTAAGTTTTTCTTCTGTTAGTAAGATGGTAATTTAGAACCAAATGACTCTTGGTTTTCGTTTAATATTTCTTGTAGCAGAAGGCCAAATCAGTGATTATATATTTTATGAGGTTATATATATTACTAGATTATATATCTTGTTAGATATATAATAAGGGAGTTACCAACATGTCACAATTGAATATATATTGATCTATAATAAAAATATTTTTTAAATTTAGGAGAAGCTGAATAGCTTGGTACAGAAATGGTTCCCTGAGCTTCCTCTACTTTATCCTGAAATAGGATTACTTAAGTACATGGTAAGCTTTGTTTCCCCTGAGAATTACTATTCTGCAGAGAGTGTTGAAAAGTGATGACGTTAACATTATATGTTAGTGTTAAATTTATAATATCCTTACTTTATGAAAATGTTCCTGAGGAGTGGTTTTTAGGTATTATTAGAACTTTTCTCAAGACTGTCTTTAATACTTGCATACTATATTTATATCAATTTGCATGTTTTTTATGTCAATTTTTATATCAATTTGCATGTTTTTCTTTGTTTTCTCTTTTCCTCATACCCACTCAATACATTGCATGGCACTTATTTGAATTACAGGTGTTTATTTTTTGAAGTGATGAAGCAGTTTAGCTTCTGTTCCAGGTTAGAATAAAAGCAGGACACTGGGCTTCCCTGGTGGCACAGTGGTTGAGAGTCCACCTGCCGATGCAGGGGACGCGGGTTCGTGCCCCGGTCCGGGAAGATCTCACGTGCCGCGGAGCGGCTGGGCCCGTGAGCCATGGCCTCTGGGCCTGCGTGTCCGGAGCCTATGCTCCGCGGCGGGAGAGGCCACAGCAGTGAGAGGCCCGCGTACCACACACACAAAAAAGCAGGACACTGATAGTCATGAGGAATTTAAACAGAATTTATCTTTTAAGTTAAAGCAGGCAGGATTCAAAGTCTGGGAGATCAGTGTATTAGAAGGACTCTGTGGAGCAGGATTGGTAAACTTCGGCTCTCAGAGCAGAATCTGTTAGCTCTGTGTTTTATGTTGTCTGCTAGGGATGAGGGACTAGATGAGATGTTTATTCTTTTCTTTTTTTTTTTTTAATTTTATTTATTTATTTTTGGCTGCATTGGGTGTTCATTGCTACGCGTGGGACTTTGTCTAGTTGCGGCGAGTGGGGGCTACTCTTTGTTGCGGTGCATGGGCTTCTCATTGTGGTGACTTCTCTTGTTGCGGAGCACAGGCTCTAGGCATGCAGGCTTCAGTAGTTGTGGCTCGCAAGCTCTAGAGCACAATCTCAGTAGTTGTGGCTCACGGGCTGAGTTGCTCCATGGCACGTGGGATCTTCCTGGACCAGGGCTCGAACCTGTGTCCCCGGCATTGGCAGGCGGATTCTTAACCACTGCGCCACCAGGGAAGCCCAAGATGTGTATTCTTTAAGATTGTCATTAAGTCCATGATGATAGCTTAAATACAGTACATAAAGGGATGTTCACATAGACTTGTGAACTCATAAATATGTAAGATTAGTAAGTCCCATAAATTGTTAAAGCAATTACTGTATAATCTTTTCAGACTGAACTTTAAAATAATGTAGTGTTTTCCTTGCAATTATTTAACTCTTGCTTAGAGACTCTCATAGGATGGGTGAGTGAATATGTGGTGCTATATAGGACATGAAAATTAATTTTAAAAATATGCTAATCTGTTTTATTGTGGAAGATTATAAAAGGTTTGAATTGTGGCTTATGGATGCCTTTAATTATTTTAAGATGTTTTCCTGTGATGTATCCTTAGGAAACCCCTGTGGATTATGTATTGTGGCTTACTTAAATATGCTGACAACACTTAAAAAAAAAAAAAATAATTTCACAACCCTTCTTACTAAAACTCTACCATAGTAAAACTCAGCTTGATTTAAAATGTTGATAGTCATGTTTTAGTGCAAAAAAATTATTCCTTTTAAAAAGTAGCAGAAATACCTAGTAGAGTTAAATTATTTAAAAGCCATTTTCACTTTTGAGGATTCCACTTCAGAGGCAGGGGTGTTAGAGTTCACAGTAGTCATAATTTTTGGACATTTCATTCCCATTGTACACTCTCCTTTTTATTTGTCATCATTTTAATATTTTTTAGGAAACACATGAAGTTTTCCAAGTAAACATCAGGGTCCCTTGGAAGCACGTCTGGTTCCTCCCAGTCATCTTAAGAATCTGTTAGAGAGCTGTTGCAATGATTAAACGTATGGTCGTTACATTTTGGGTGGGAGTTCAAGAGTCAGGAAATAGAAAAAATATGAAACTTTAAATATTTTTATTTATTGGTGTCTCCAGTAGGGTTGATGTCCAGTCCATCTAATAGTATGTAACTAATTTTGTTGATTATTTAAAAGTGCTGGGATTATTTGGATTCTTCAACTGTAACAAAAACTTGTGCCTAGAACTCTGGTGGTCTTCTTACAATGAGCTTGGAAAGGGATCTTCTTGATGCTGAGCCCATGAAGGAACTTAGCGGGAAGCGTCCTTTGGTATGTTCTGAGGTTAACGGGCAGATAATTCTTTTAAAGGTAAGTTCTTTGGTCTTGTGGGAGATTCAGAAGTACAAAGGGGAGTGGTGGTGGTACTTTTCAGGAAAGTAAAGACCCACTGTTTATTTTCTAAATTATGTGAATTGACTGGTATGATGATTATGCTTCCAGTGTGGTTGCCGGAACTAATTTTGAATTTAAAGTTTCTCTCATTTCCCTAAATAATGTATGTCTTTAATAGAATATACTTGCTTTCCTTTTTTTGGGTGAACTTATTACATTCTAGCCAAGAGCCTTTTAAAATTCTTGTTTTTCTTACATTTCTCTTTGAAATCTCAACTATTTTGCCAACACAGTCTTCTGTTCTTTGATTTCTTCTCTTCATTGACCTGGAAAACTGTTAATCATGATAGTAGGATAATTACTTTGGCTTTAGTGAATGCATATTGTAGAGTGTATATTAAGCTACTGGTAGAAATGTTCTTTTCTTTCTATATCATATCATTTAAAGCAGATAGAAAAAGTATTAAAAAAATAAATTCAGTTATATTTTAACTTATATAAAAATCTAATTTAAGTTGGAATGATATATAATTAGAGTGAGATTTTTAATCTTGGAATTGCCAATCCCTCTTTTTTTTTTTTTTTTGGTACAAGGGCTATTCTGTGGATGTCGACACAGAAGCCAGGGTAATTCAGAGAGCAGCCGCGTATCACAGAGCTTGGAGAGAAGCTAAAGAAGAGTCTGGGTTGCTACCATTGATATTCCTATTTTTGTGTAAGGTAAAGTTTTTATGCTAATCTCTTGCAGAAAACATTTTATTTAAAGTGTGTTTTAGCTCCAAGCTTTAGAGAAGTAATTAATTCCTTTTAACTTTTTAAAAATTGAAGTATATAGTTGATTTACAATATTGTGTTAGTTTCAAGTGTACAGCATAGTGATTCAGTATATTTGCAGATTATATTCCATTACATGATAATGGGTATAATTCCCTGTGCTAAACAGTAAATCCTTGTTGCTTATCTATTTTATATATAATAGTTTGTATTTGTTAATCCCATACCCCTAATTTGTCCCTCCTACTTTCCCTCTCCCCTTTGGTAACCACAAGTTTGTTTTCTATGTCTGTGAGTTTGTTTCTGTTTTGTATATACGTTCATTTGTATTATTTTTTAGATTCTACGTATGTGATATCATATAGTATTTGTCTTTCTCTGACTTATTTCACTAAGCATGATATTCTCTATCCATGTTGTTGCAAATGGCAGTATTTCATTCTTTTAAATGGCTAATATCACATTGTATATCTACCACATCTTCTTAATCCAGTCATCTATTGATGGGCATTTGGGTTGCTTCCATGTCGTGGCTATTGTAAATAGTGCTGTTATGAACATTGTGGTGCATGTATTTTTTAGAATAAGTTTTTTTTGTTTTTTCCGGATATATACCCAGGAGTGGAACTGCTGGATCATATGGTAGTTCTATTTTTAGTTTTTTGAGGAACCTCCATACTGTTTTCCATAGTGGCGACACCAATTTACATTCCTACTGACAATGTATAATGGCTCCCTTTTCTCCACATCTTCTCCAGAATTTATTTGTAGATTTTTTGATGATAGCCGTTATGACAGGTGTGAGGTGATACCTCATTGTGGTTTTGATTTGCATTTCTCTAATAACTAGTGATATTGAGCATCTTTTCATGTACCTGTTAGCCATCTGTATGTCTTCTTTGGAAAAATGTCTATTCAAGTCTTCTGCCCATATTTTGATTGGTGTTTTTTGATATTGAGTTGTATGAGCTTTTTGTATATTCTGGATATTAACCCCTTGTTAATCGCATCATTTGTGAATATTTTCTCTCATTTCGTAGGTTGTCTTCATTTTGTTGATAGTTTCCTTTGCTGTGCAAAAGCTTTTAAGTTTAATTAGACAGTCTTTTCAAAAGGTGGTGCTAGGCATGTAAAACAAAGAAATTAGAGCATTCCCTTACATCATATATAAAAATAAACTCAAAATAGTTTGAAGACCTAAATGTAAGACATGAAACCATAGAACTCCTGGAAGAGAACGTAGAAGAAACAGTCTGACATAAATTGTAGCAATATTTTCTCCTGTCTGTCTCCCAAGGCAAAAGAAATAAAAGCAAAACTAAACAAACGGGGCCTAATTAAACTTAAAAGCTTTTGCACAGCACAGAAGTAATTCTTTCCAGAAAAGTTATTTTGTACAGTCATTGTATACTAAAAATATATTGAAGAATTTTTCACTTAGATTCTCGTTCTCTGTTTTGCTTCTCAGTCTGATCCTATGGCTTATCTGATGGTCCCATACTATCCTAGGGCAAACCTGAGTGCTATTCAATCCAGCATGCCTTTAACTTTAGAAGTAAGTAAAAAAACCTTATTTCCATGGATGTATTAAATGAGAAAAATAACATCTAAAGTTTATTGAGGATATACTACATGCTTTATACAGTGTACAGTTTTGACTCATTTTGTTTAATTGTCATATCAGCCCTGTGATATGAGTTATCCTATTATATACAGATTAGAAAAATGAGGCTCACAGAGATTAATGTGACTTGCACAGGGTCCCTCATCCAGTGGCTGAGTTGGGACTTGGAATTGGGTCTTTTTGGCACCAAAGCCCATCCTTATAACTATTAAGTTGTACTGTATGTAAATTGTGTAGTATAGCACTTGGTATTTTAAGTTTTAAGCAATAGCTTTAATTTCTATTGTAAATTTATATTAGTAATAACAATAAAGGATGCCCAGATTCTTGCTACCCAGTAACACTTTTTCAGTCTCTTTTTCTTTTTTAGATGCCTTCTGCTCATTATTTGTAATCCAAGTCTTCTTAGAGACTGTAGTCTCTAAGTCATATACACACACACACACACACACACACACACACACACACATGGTATTACCAGTTACATAATCAGGACTTCTGTCCTTTAATTCTTTCTCTATTGCTGTATTCTTTTTAAAGGTTCATTTGGAGGAAGCTTAGTCACTTCTGGAAAAGTCTTTTAATTAGAGAAAATGTTCAGCTGTTAAAATGATTTGTCTACTTCCTGACTTCTTTTGTATGTACTTGTCTGTAGGAAGCTTTAAAGGTCATGAAAGGTGTTGCCCAGGGCCTGCATACATTGCACAAGGCTGACATAATTCATGGATCACTTCATCAGAACAATGTATTTGCTTTAAACCGTCAACAGGGAATTGTTGGAGATTTTGACTTCACCAAATCTGTGGTAAAATATAGTGGTTTTGTAACTAAGTTCTAGACTTCATTTAGTATTATTAGGCAGTAGTTCAGCACTTTTATATCATATGGTAATTTATTATAAGACCTTTGCCTTCAGTTAAGGTGTGTCATACAGTGCAAGCAATTATGTGTTATCAGGTGGGTGCTGGAACAAGAGTTTCTAAAGTTGTGCATTATATTTTTTAACCGTAAGTCTTAGGAGCAGCCTGAAATTACAGTCAATGGCATTGACAGCATTAGCATTAATCAGTTAATTCATCAAGAAACATTTAGTTGCTGGAAGTACACAAGGAAAACTAGGTGGCCATCTCCTGTCTCCCAGTCTACTGGTGCCCTTCCCCTCAACAGATTAAATTTAGATATACATACTTTGCTATTTTTTGATTAATGGGCATTTTTAGAAACTTGGGAACCTTGGACTTTTCCACTTAATTCAAGTTCGAGTTTGATGACATTGCCTGTGAATTTTGGTGTCATGTTACCTCAGAAGAGGCAATTTGTGGGAATAACAATATCAGACAATTAAAGAGCATATTGTGATCTTTTTTTTTTTTTTTCTTTTTGGTAGAATGGGCAGTTTCAAAATACAATCACGAGGGGCTTCCCTGGTGGCGCAGTGGTTGAGAGTCTGCCTGCCGATGCCGGGGACACGGGTTCGTGCCCTGGTCCGGGAAGATCCCACATGCCGCGGAGCGGCTAGGTCCATGAGCCTGCACGTCCGGAGCCTGTGCTCCACAACAGGAGAGGCCACAACAGTGAGAGGCCCATGTACCACAAAAAAAAATATATATATACAATCACGAGGGAGCAGTTCTCTTTGTTAAAATAACAGCTTTATTGACATATAATTCACATACCATAATGTGTATAATTCACTACTAATCTTAATATGTTCAAAAAGTTCTGCATCAGTCACCACTGTCTAATTCCAGAACGTTTTTTTATCACCCTCAAAAAGAAACCCCATACTGGTTTGCAGTTACTCCCTCTTTCTTTCTCTACTCAGCCTCTTGGAAACCGCTAATCCATTTTCTGTCCCTATGGATTTGCCTCTTCTGGACATTTCCTATAAATGGAATCATGTGTGGCCTTTTGTGATTGACTTATTTCACTCTGCGTAATGTTTTAAAAGTTCATCCATGGTTGTAGCATGTGTCTAAACTTCATTCCCTTTTAAAAATGCCCAAATAATATTTCGTTGTATGGATATGCCATATTTTGTTTTTACCTTCGTCAGTTTGTGGGCATTTGGGTTTCCACTTTTTGATTATTATGAATAATGCTGCTATGAAAATCAGTATACAAGTTTTTGTGTGGAGATATGTTTTCTTGGGAGTGGAATTGTTGGGTTATATGGTAACTCTTCTGTGTTTCACCGTTTAATGAACAAAACTGTTTTCCAAAATGGCTGCACTGTTTTTCATTCTCATCAGCGATGTATGAGGATTCCAGTTTTTCAACATCCCTGCCAATATTTTATTGTCTGAGGAGTTCCATTTTGACTAGTAAAAGTCATAATGCTTTTTAATTTTTTTTTCAAGAGTTTTTTTTGATGTGGACCATTTTTTTAAAGTCTTGATTGAATTTGTTACAGTTATTGCTTCTGTTTTATGTTTTGGTTTTTTTGGCCGCGAGGCTGTGGGATCTTAACTCCCTGACCAGGGATCGAACCTGTACCCCCTGCATTGGAAGGCAAAGTGTTAACCACTGGACTGCCAGGGAAGTCCCCATAATGCTTTATTTGTTGGTCGTCTGCAAGTTATAGGATAATGCCACCTGTCTGTATACAGTTTCAGTGGTGTTCATGTGGTACCCCAAAAAGAAGAGAAAATAAAAATGTAAAACTATAATGAAATGCTGGATTATAGAGGATTTATACATAGTAGATTTGCTGAAATGTTTATTTTAATGAAAATTAGGATAACATCTTAAGAAAAATAACTGAACTGTGAGTTTTAAAAAGTTCTCAATTCATAGGGATCCTGGTTAGTTTACCTTTTGAACATGCCATTTGCACAACTATAGATATGACTCCAAAGAATTCTTCCTGTTTTATACTGATTTGTCAGCTGTTATTATCCAACAAAACATTGTTTTTAATCTCTATTTAAAATTATTTACTTTGAAATATTGATTAAACTCACCTTTTGCTGCATTTTTCACCCACTCTCAGATTGAAGTACTAATCAGGAAGGGTAATTTGAAAAGCAGACTGTAGTCAAGAACATTGCTTTTCATACATCATACTGCATGTGAATCTCCTGGGGATCTTGTTAAAATGCAATTTTTAGAAATTGAGTTAAAACTAGTATATGATACTATATGTTTCAGGTGTACATAAAATGCAGATTTTTATTCAGCATTTCTGGGATGGAGATTTTGTATTTCTAACAAGCTCCTGGGTGATACTCTAGCTGCTGGTCTTTGGACCACACTCTGAGAAGCAAGGATAATGATGGTAGTGATATGTACTGGGTAATTATTGTACTAATTACCTTTACCTTTACAATAACTCTGTAAAGTAGTTACAAATTAATTTCCTTTTTACAAATTAATTAATTTAGGCTCAAAGTGGTTAAAGCCCAAGGTCACATAGCAAATAAATGGCAGAGTGGGAATTGCAGTCAAGGTTTGTCTGAATCCAGGGTTCATGTTCTTGTCATTCATCATCCTTTGGCACATTGGAAATGGTGTACTTAGAAAATGGTCAGTAAGGAAGTACTTTGTAGACTTGTGGTTTTTAAAAGTTATTTAGAATTTTCAGAATTAGAAAATAGCACTGCCTCTAGCCCTTATGAAGTGTGTTTTTTTTACAAAAGAGTACCAAATTCTTAAAGAATCACTAGTTCTTAGTTTTTAATCTGCTGGAGTCTACAATGTGAAATGTAACCATAGTCTCACTGTTAATTTCATGAGACTGATTTTAAGAGCAATTTATAATAGTGGAAATTAGGTAAAAATATTTGAAAGCAAGAGAGAATAAAATATTTCAAATGAATATTTTTTGTGTTGATTAAATGCAGATTACTTCACAGAATGCTGCCTCAACTGTGTTGCCTTTAAAATATTTAACCTACTGTTTTTGTAGAGTCAGCGAGCCTCAGTGAACATGATGATTGGTGACTTGAGTTTGCTATCACCTGAATTGAAAATGGGAAAACCTGCTTCTCCAAGTTCTGACTTATATGCTTATGGCTGCCTTTTATTGTGGGTATGTTATTTTTTTATTGAAACAGATAAGTCATTTATTTATATATATTTCAGTATAGAAAGTGATGGTTTGAAGTGGCTTTCCTCAGTATATTACTCTGAATAAAAAATAGTGGTAGATTTTTAGTAGAAAAAAATTTCTTCCCACTTGTTTTTAAAAGGTTGTCATAAACTGTTGCTCTACAGTTGATCTTTGAACAACATGGATTTGAACTGCCTGGGTCCACTTAAGCGGTTTCATTTTCAGAAGTATATACTATAGTACCACTCCATCCATGGTTGCGCACGTACAGAGGAACCAGGGATATGGAGGGCCAACCATAAATTCTATGCGGGTTTTCAACTGTGCCAAGCTTCGGCACCTCTAACCTCCATGTTGTTCAGGAGTCAGCTGTACTTCTTATCATCTGTTGTGTACTTTCTAAAAATTGGCTTGATAATATGTTTTACATAGCATGCTACTGTCTTAGTTTTATTGAAGTCAAGATTAACAGTGAGGATGGTTTTGTCCTATATTAATCTGGAAGTAATTCATGCATATATGGAAAATAAATATTAAATGATATTAAATAAGCCTTGAGTAAAAGTTCCTGCTTTGAGTGTAAACCAAATAACTATTTCTAATCCATGGTTTAAACCCATTCTTCCTGTGAAATATGAGGGGTTAAGTGTTAACAGGGAAGGATGTCTGTTCTCACTTCTTCTGTTTAAACATTGTACTGGAGGTTCTAGCTCACGGGTCAGCAAAATTTTCCATAAGCGGCCAGATGGTAAATAGTTCAGGCTTTGTGGGACATATGGTTTCTGCTGCTTTAGCCTGAAAGCAGCTATAGACAGTACATAAATGAGTGAGTGCCTCTGTTCCAATAAAACTTTATTTATGGATATTGAAATTTGAATTTCATATAATTTTCATGTGTCATGAAATAGTATTCTTTGATTTTCTTTTAAACATTTAAAAATGTGAAAACCATTCTTGGCTTGCATGCTGCATGAAAACAAGTAGTGGGATGGATTTGGCATACAGGCTGTAGTTTGCTAATCCTGGTTCTAGTTACTCAAATAAGGCAACAAAACAAAAAGCATACAGTTTGAAAATGAAGAAGTAAAGCCATCTTTATTTGCAGGTGACATGATTAATTATGTAGAAAATCTTTATGAATGTTATATACATTAATGCTACTAAAACCAACAAATTTAGCAAGGTTGCAGGATACAAAGTCAGTATAATAATTAATTGGGTTTCTTTATACTAGGAAATTGAAATTAAACAGTCATTTACAGAAGTATAAAAAATATGGAGCTTTTAGAGCTAAATTGACAAAAGATTTGCAAGATCTTTATACTGAAAACTACAAAAGTATTGTTGAGAGGAACTAAAGAAGGTGTAAATAAATGGAGAGATGCGCCATGTTCATGGACTGGAAGAATCAGTGTTGTATGGATGTGAGTTCTTCTCAAATTGGTCATAGTTTTGATACAATTTCAACAAAACTCCTTCTAGGCTTACTTTTTTTTTTTTTTGACAGTAATTGACGATCAGATTCTGTAGTTTATATGAAAATACATGGGATCTGGGATAGCTAAAACAATTTTGAAAAAGAATACAAGTGGAGGATTTTAACTGATTTTAAGACTTAATAAAATTACCGTAAATCAAGACAGTGTGATATTGATGTAAAGTTAGACATGGATCAATGGAACAGAATAGAGACAGTAGAAATAACACCCACTAAAATATGGTCAGTTGATTTTTGACCAAGGTGCCAGGACAGTTCTATGAGGGAAAAGATAGTCTTCAACAAATGGATAACAATTGGGTATCTGTACATAAAAAATAAACTTTGACTCATTCATTGCACAATGTATAAAAATTAACTCTAAATGTATATTAGACCAAAATGTAAAACCTAAGTCTCTAAAACTCAAGAATAAAATACAGGAGAAAATCTTACTGAGTTTGGCAAAGATTTTTTGTAATAGGACACAAAAAACATCAAGTATAAAAGAAAATAATTTGGATTTCATCAAAATTTAAAATTGTGCTCTTCACAAGACACTGTTACAAAAATGAAAGGCAAGTCATACACAAACTTGGAGGAAATATTTGCAAAACATATATCTGACAGAAGACTTCTATACAGCTTACAGTGAACTCTTACAACTGAATAATAAGAAGACAACTCAAAAATGGACAAAATATTTAAATAGGCACTTACCAAATAAAATGTCCAGATGGTAAATAAGCATGTGAAAACATGCTCTCAATATCATTAGTCATTGGGGAAATACAAATTAAAACCAAAAGGAGATACTACCACACGCCCACTATAATGTCTAAAATTAAAAATACTAACCACATCAAGTGTTGGCTAAGATGTATAGCAACTAGAACTCTCATATATTGCTGAGGGGAATGTAAATGTAACAACCACTTTGGAAAACAACTTGGCAGTTGTTAAAAGGTTAAACATATACCTATTATATGACCCAGCTGTTTTACTCCTAGATATTTAGCCAAGAGAAATAAAAGCATATGTCCACACAAAGACTTGTACAAAAATATTCAAAGACATTTTATTTGTAAGAGCCAAAAAATGGGAACAACCCAAATGTCCATAAACAGATGAATGGAAAAACAGTCTGCTATATATTCATTGGAATATTACTCAGCAATAAAAAGGAATGACTATTAATACAGGCATGCCTTGTTTTATTGAGCTTCACTTTATTGCACTTCACATATATTGTGTTTTTTTATATATTGAAGATTTGTGGCAACCCTGCATGTCAGATGATGGTTAACGTTTTTTAACAATAAAATATATTCTTAAATTAGGGGATGTACATTGTTTCTTATTCTTTTATTTTTTTAACATCTTTATTGGAGTATTAATTGCTTTACAGTGTTGTAAAGTTTCTGCTGTATAACACAGTGAATCAGCTATATGTATACATATATCCCCATATACCCTGCCTGTTGCATCTCCCTCCCCCCCTCCCTATCCCACCCTTCTAGGTGGTCACAAAGCACAAAGCTGATCTCCCTGTGCTATGCAGCTGCTTCCCACTAGCTATTTTACATTTGGTAGTGTATATGTCAATGCTACTCTCTCACTTTGTCCCAGCTTACCCTTCCCCCTCCCCGTGTCCTCAAGGCCATTCTCTGTGTCTGTGTCTTTATTCCTGTCCTGCCCCTAGGTTTTCAGAACCATTTTTTTTTGATTCCATATATATATATGTGTTAGCATATGGTATTTGTTTTTCTCTTTCTGACTTCGCTCTGTATGACAGACTCTGGATCCATCCACCTCACTACAAATAACTCAATTTCGATTTTTTTATGGCTGAGTAATATTCCATTGTATATATGTGTACCATCTTCTTTATCTATTCATCTGTTAATGGACACTTAGATTGCTTCCATGTCCTGGCTATTGTAAATAGTGCTGCAATGAACATTGTGGGACATGACTCTTTGAATTATGGTTTTCTCAGGGTATGTGCCCAGTAGTGGGATTGCTGGGTCATATGGTAGTTCTGTTTTTAGTTTTTTAAGGAACCTCCGTACTGTTCTCCATAGTGGCTGTACCAATTTACATTCCCACCAACAGTGCAAGACGGTTACCTTTTCTCCACACCTTCTCTAGCATTTATTGTTTGTAGATTTTTTTGATGATGGCCATTCTGACCAGTGTGAGATGATATCTCATTGTAGTTTTGATTTGCATTTCTCTAATGATTAGTGATGTTGAGCATCCTTTCATGTGTTTATTGGCAATCTGTATATCTTCTTAGGAGAAATGTCTATTTAGGTCTTCTGCCCATTTTTGGATTGGGTTGTTTGTTTTTTTGATATTGAGCTGCATGAGCTGCTTGTATATTTTTGGAGATTAATCTTTTGTCAGTTTGCTTCATTTGCAAATATTTTCTCCCATTCTGAGGTTTGTCTTTTTGTCTTGTTTATGGTTTCCGTTTCCTTTGCTGTTCAAAAGCTTTTAAGTTTCATTAGGTCCCATTTGTTTATTTTTATTTCCATTACTCTTGGAGGTGGGTCAAAAAGGATCTTGCTGTGATTTATGTCATAGAGTGTTCTGCCTATGTTTTCCTCTAAGAGTTTGATGGTGTCTGGCCTTCCATTTAGGTCTTTAATCCATTTTGAGTTTATTTTTGTGTATGGTGTTAGGAAGTGTTGTAATTTCATTCTTTTACATGTAGCTGTCCAGTTTTCTAGCACCACTTATTGAAGAGGCTGTCTTTTCTCCATTGTATATTCTTGCCTCCTTTATCAAAGATAAGGTGACCATATGGATTTATCTCTGGGCTTTCTATCCTGTTCCGTTGATCTACATTTCTGTTTTTGTGCCAGTACCATACTGTCTTGATTACTGTAGCTTTGTAGTATAGTGTGAGGTCAGGGAGCCTGATTCCTCCAGCTCCATTTTTCTTTCTCATGATTGCTTTGCCTATTCGGGGTCTTTTGTGTTTCCATACAAATTGTGAAATTTTTTGTTCTAGTTCTGTGAAAAATGCCATTGGTAATTTGATAGGGTTGCATTGAATCTGTAGATTGCTTTGGGTAGTAGAGTCATTTTCACAATGTTGATTCTTCCAATCCAAGAACAGGGCATATCTCTCCATCTGTTGGTATCATCTTTAATTTCTTTCACCACTGTCTTATAGTTTTCTGCATACAGGTCTTTGTCTCCTTACGTAGGTTTATTCCTAGATATTTTATTCTTTTTGTTGCGGTGGTAAATGGGAGTGTTTCCTTAATTTCTTTTTCACATTTTTTATCATTAGTGTATAGGAGTGCAAGAGATTTCTGTGCATTAATTTCGTATCCTGCTACTTTACCAAATTCATTGATTAGCTCTAGCAGTTTTCTGGTAGCATCTTTAGGGTTCTCTATGTATAGTATCGTGTCATCTGCAGACAATGACAGTTTTACTTCTTTTAGATTTGGATTCCTTTTATTTCTTTTTTGTCTCTGATTGCTGTGGCTAAAGCTTCCAAAACTATGTTGAATAATAGTGGTGAGAGTGGGCAACCTTGTCTTATTCCTGATCTTAGAGGAAATGGTTTCAGTTTTTCACCATTGAGAACGATGTTGGCTGTGGGTTTGTCTTATATGGCCTTTATTATATTGACGTAGGGTCCCTCTATGCCTACTTTCTGGAGAGTTTTTATCATAAATGGGTGTTGAATTTTGTTGAAAGTTTTTTCTGCATCTGTTGAGATTATCATATGATTTTTATCCTTCAGTTTTTTAATACGGTGTGTCACATTGATTGATTTCTGTATATTGAAGAATCCTTGCATTCCTGGCGTAAAACTCACTTGATCATGGTGTATGATCCTTTTAATGTGCTGTTGGATTCTGTTTGCTAGTATTTTGTTGAGGATTTTTGCATCTGTGTTCATCGGTGATATTGGCCTGTAGTTTTCCTTTTTTGTGACATCTTTGTCTGGTTTTGGTATCAGGGTGTTGGTGACCTCGTAGAATGAGTTTGGGAGTGTTCCTCCCTCTGCTATATTTTGGAAGAGTTTTAGAAGGATAGGTGTTAGCTCTTTGCTAAATGTTTGATAGAATTTGCCTGTGAAGCCATCTGGTCCTGGGCTTTTGCTTGTTGGATGATTTTTAATCACAGTTTCAATTTCAGGGCTTGTAATTGGTCTTTTTATGTTTTCTATTTCTTCCTGGTTCAGTCTCAGAAGGTTGTGCTTTTCTAAGAATTTGTCCATTTCTTTCAGGTTGTCTGTTTTACTGGCATATATAGTTGCTTGTAGTAATCTCTCCTGATCCTTTGTATTTCTGCAGTGTCCCTTTGTATTTCTGCCTTTTTCATTTCTAATTCTGTCGATTTGAGTCTTCTCCCTTTTTTTCTTGATGAGTCTGCCTAATGGTTTATCAATTTTGTTTATCCTCTGAAAGAACCAGCTTTTAGTTCTATTGATCTTTGCTATTGTTTCCTTCATTTCTTTTTCATTTATTTCTGATCTGCCCTTTATGATTTCTTTCTTCTGCTAACTTTGGGGTTTTTTTTTTTGTTTTTTCTCTAATTGCTTTAGGTGTGGTGAGGTTGTTTATTTGAGATGTTTCTTGTTTCCTGAGGTAGGATTGTATTGCTATAAACTTCCCTCTTAGAACTGTTGCTGCATCTCATAGGTTTTGGGTCGTCGTGTTTTCATTGTCATTTGTTTCTAGGTATTTTTTTGATTTCCTCTGACTTCTTCAGTGATCTCTTAGTTATTTAGTAGCATATTTAGCCTCCATGCGTTTGTATTTTTTACAGTTTTTTCCTGTAATTGATATCTGGTCTCATAGCGTTGTGGTCAGAAAAGATAGTTGATACGATTTCAGTTTTCTTAAATTTACCAAGGCTTGCTTTGTGACCTAAGGTGTGATCTATCCTGGAGAGTGTTCCATGAGCACTTGAGAAAAATGTGTATTCTGTTGTTTTTGGATGGATTGTCCTATAAATATCAATTAAGTCCATCTTGTTTAATGTGTCATTTAAAGCTTGTGTTTCCTTATTTATTTTCTTTTTGGATGCTCTGTCCATTGGTGAAAGTGTGGTGTTAAAGCCCCGTACTATGATTGTCTTGCTGTTGATTTCCCCTTTTATGGCTGTTAGCATTTGCCTTATGTATTGAAGTGCTCCTATTTTGGGTGCATAAATATTTACGATTGTTATATCTTCTTCTTGGATTGATTCCTCGATCATTGTGTAGTGTCCTTCTTTGTCTCTTGTAATAGTCTTTGTTTTAAAGTCTATTTTGTCTGATATGAGAATTGCTACTCCAGCTTTCTTTTGATACCCATTTGCGTGGAATAATCTTTTTCCATCCCCTCACTTTCAGTCTGTGGGTCCCTAGGTCTGAAGTGGGTCTCTTGTTAACAGTATATATATGGGTCTTGTTTCTGTGTCCATTCATCCAGTCTGTGTCTTTTGCTTGGAGCATTTAATCCATTTACGTGTAAGGTAATTATCGATATGTATGTTCCTATTACCATTTTCTTAATTATTTGGGGTTTGTTTTTGTAGGTCTTTTCCTCCTCTTGTGTTTCCTGCCTAGAGAAGTTCCTTTAGCATTTGTTGTAAAGCTGGTTTGGTGGTGCTGAATTCTCTTAACTTTTGCTGCCTGTAAAGGTTTTAATTTCTCTGTCTAATGTGAATGAGATCCGTGCTGGGTAGAGTAATCTTGGTTGTAGGTTTGTCCCTTTTATCACTTTAAATATGTCCTGCCACTCCCTTCTGGCTTGCAGAGTTTCTGCTGAAAGATCAGCTGTTAACCTTATGGGGCATTCCATTGTAGTTATTTGTTTCTTTTCCCTTGCTGCTTTTAATATTTTCTCTTTGTAATTTTTGATAGTTTGATTACTATGTGTGTTGGCATGTTACTCCTTGAATTTATCCTGTATGGGACTCTCTGCACTTCCTGGACTTGATTGACTATTTCCTTTCCCATGTTAGGGAAGTTTTCAAGTATCCTCTCTTCAAATATTTTCTCAGACCCTTTCTTTTTCTCTTCTTCTTTTGGGACCCCTATAATTCGAATGTTTGTGCGTTTAATGTTGTCCCAGTGGTCTCTGACACTGTCCTCAATTCTTTCCATTCTTTTTTCTTTATACTGCCGTGTGGTAGTTATTTCCACTATTTTATCTTCCAGGTCACTTATCTGTTCTTCTGCCTCAGTTATTCTGCTATTGATTCCTTCTAGAGAATTTTTAATTTCATTTCTTGTGTTGTTCATCATTGTTTTGTTGCTCTTTTGTTCTTTTAGTTCTTTGTTAAATGTTTCTTGCATTTTCTCCATTCTGTTTCCAAGATTTCGGATCATCTTTACTGTCATTACTCTGAATTCTTTTTCAGGTAGACTGCCTATTTCCTCTTCATTTGTTTGGTCTGGTTGGTTTTTACCTTGTTCCTTCCATCTGCTGCATATTTCTCTGTCTTCTCATTTTGTTGAACTTACTGTGTTTGGGGTCTCCTGCAGGCTGCAGGTTCATTGTTCCCGTTGTTTTTGGTGTCTGCCTCCAGTGGGTAAGGTTGGTTCAGTGGATTGTGTAGACTTCTTGGTGGAGGGGACTGGTGCCTGTGTTTTGGTGGGTGGGGATGGATCTTGTCTTTCTGGTGGGCAGAACCGTGTGCGGTGGTGTGCTTTGGAGTGTCTGTGAACTTAGTATGATTTTAGGCAGCCTGTCTGCTAATGGGTGCAGTTATGTTCTTGTCTTGATAGTTTTTTGGCATGGGGCATCCAGCACTCGAGTTTGCTGGCTGTTGGGTGGAGCTGGGTCTTAGCGATGAGGCACAGATCTCTGGGAGAGCTCTAGCCAATTGATATTATGTGGGGCTGGGAGGTCTCTGGTGGTCCAGTGTCCTGAGCTTGGCTCTCCCACCTCAGAGGCTCAGGCCTGGCACCAGGCCGGAGCACCAAGACCCTCTCATCCACACAGCTCAGAAGAAAAAGGAGAAAAAAAGAAAGAAAAAAACCCAGTAAATAATGAAAGTTAAAAAAATTATGAAAATAAAAATTTTTTTAAAAAACTATTAGAATAATAAAGTAGTAATAATAAAAAAAGATAAAGAAGAGAGCAATCAACTCAATAAACCCACCAATGATAACAAGCACTAGAAACTATACTAAGATAAACATAAAAGTCAGAAAGAAGTCAGTTGCAGAGAGCAAACCCCAAGTCTGCAGTTGCTCCCAATGTCCACAAGCTCTTTTTGGGATGAGTCGTTTTCTATTCAGGTATTCCACAGATTCAGGGTACTTCAAGTTGATTTTGGGGATTTAATCTGCTGCTCCTGAGGCTGCTCGGAGAAATTTCCCTTTCTCTTCTTGTTTGCATAGCTCCTGGGGTTCAGCTTTGGTTTTGGCCCCGCCTCTGTATGTAGGTTGTCTTCAGGCCTCTGTTCCCACCCAGACAGGACAGGGTTAAAACAGCGGCTGATTAGGGCAGTCTGGCTCACTCAGGTCGGGAAGAGGGAGGGGTACGGTAGTTGTAATTGGAATGCAGGGCGAGCCCGCAGTGGCAGAGGCTGGCGTGACGTTGCAACAGCCTGAGGCGCGCCGTATGTTCTCCCGGGGAAGTTGTCCCTGGATCTTGGGACCCTGGCAGTGGTGGGCTGCACAGGCTCCTGGGGTGGGGGTGTGGATAGTGACCTGTGCTCGCACACAGGCTTCTTGGTGGCTGCAGCAGCAGTTAGCGTTTCATGCCCGTCTCTGGTGTCCAAGGTGATAGCCGTGGCTCGCACCCATCTCTGGAGCTCGTTTAGGTTTTGCTCTGCTTTCTGTGGACAGACAGGGAAAGAATACCCTCTCCTCGCACACCCCGAAATAATAGTCTCTTGCCTCTTAGGAAGGTCCAGACTTTTTCCCAGACTCCCTCCCCACTAGCCGTGGTGCAGTTGTCCCCTTCAAGATGTCTTCACGCAGCCAACCCCAGTCCTCTCCTTGGGATCTGACCTCCGAAGCCTGAGCCTCAACTCCCAGCCCCCACTTGCCCCAGCGGGTGAGCAGACTAGCCTCTCAGGCTGGTGAGTGCCGGTCAGCACCGATCCTCTGTGTGGGAATCTCTCCACTTTGCCCTCTGCACCCGTTGCTGCGCTCTCCTCCGTGGCTCTGAAGCTTCCCCCCTGCCCACCTCCCGTCTCTGCCAGTGAAGGAGCTTCCTAGTGTGTGGAAACTTTTCCTCCTTCACAGCTCCATCCCAGAAGTGCAGGTCCCGTCCCTATTCTTTTGTCTTTGTTTTTTCTTTTGCCCTCTCCGGGTACGTGAGGATTTTCTTGCCTATTGGGAAGCCGGAGGTCTTCTGCCAGCATTCAGTAGTTTTTCTGTAGGAATTGTTCCACATGTAGATGTATTTTTGATGTATTTGTGGGGAGGAAGGTGATCTCCATGTCTTATTCCTCTGCCATCTTGAAGGCCCCCCCCCCTTACATTGTTTTTTAGACATAATGCTATTGCATACTTAATAGATTACAGTATAGTGTAAACATAACTGTTATGTTACAGGAAACCAAAAAAAATTGCATGACTCACTTTATTTCAGTATTCACTTTATTGCAGTGGTCTGGAACTGAATCCTCAGTATCTCTCAGGTTATGTCTCTACACCCAGTAATATGGAGGAATCTCAAAATAATTCGGCCAAGCTAAAAAAAGCCAAAGGAAAGAAAGAGTACATATTTTATGTTTCTATTTATATAGAATTCTAAAAAATGCAAACTTATCTATGGTGATAGAAAGGAGTGCTCTGGAGTTTGAGGGCAGAGAGGAAGGGAGCGATAGATTACAAAGGGGCATGAGGAAATTTTTTTGGCATGATCACCATGTTCACCAGATTGATTGTGGTGATGATTTTGTAGCAGGATACATATATCAAAATATTGATAATTATATACTTTAAATACATGTAGTTTATTGTATATCAACTATACCTCAATAAAACTGTTATAAAAAGAGTATTTATACCTACCCAAGTGGTGATCAGTGGGAATCCCATTCAACAATTAATTATTCACAAGTTTTAGCCTTATGCTGGCATATGTATTTAAATTTGTGTGGTTTCATAGAACCATCATAGCCATAGAAATTATTGTACTGGCATCATTTTTGTCATTGCTTTAGTAATCTCTTTATTCTTTACATCAGGACGAAAGTGAATGTCTCAGATGTTCTTATGTTCCTGAGAGCTATCATAAAATATCACTTAAGTATGGTAATAGCAGTCTTTATTCCACCAGTTTCCTTTCTTCATTAACTGGTAGTAAAGAGCTTTATGAGTAAAGTCACTATTGTGCTGAATTCCTGCTCTTCTTTAATGTTGACTGAGTTCTTTTAAAAATTTCATTTTTAAATTACCATGTAGTACAGTTGATTGGTTTTTGGTGTTCAGTCCTATGAATTTTAACATATGTATAGATTAGTATACCCATCACCACAGCTGGGATACAGAACAGTTCCCTAACTCTAAAAAAAAAAAAAAATCCTATGTGCTGTCCCTTTGTAGTCATACCCTCTCCCTAACCCTTAACCCTTGGCAACCGCTGATCTTTTCTATATCACTACAGCTTTGTCTTTTTAAGAATGTTATCTTACAGTATGTAACCTTTTGAGACTAGCTTCTTCACTCAGCATAATGCCTTTGAAATTCATCCAGGTTGTTTAGTATATCAATAGTTCATTCCATTTTTGTGGCTGAGTGGTACTCTATTATATGGATATACCAACTTTGTTTATCTGTTGAAGGACATTTGGGTTTCCAGTTTTTGGCTATTACAAATAAAGATGCTAGGAACATTTGTGTGTAGGTTTTTGTGTGAACATAGTTTTACTTCTCTAGAATAAATAGGAGGACGATTATTGAGTAGACTGTAATTGTATATATAACTTTATAAGGGGGTGCCAAACTTTTCCAGAGTGGCTGTACCATTTTGCATTCTCAGAACCAGCACTGTATGAGAGTTTCAGACTCTCACGATTGTTAATACCTCCTATTGCCATTGTTTTCTGTTTTAGCCATTCTCTTAGGTCTGCATTTTTTGGACCTCCTTAACAATTTGAGACCCATACCTTCATGCAGTTTCAGTTACCTTCCGAAACCAGGATTTTGTGATTCCCTATAGTTTTTCTTTTACAAAAGTAAAGAATCCAATCCAGTATATTTTTATCTGGACAGGACTTCCTACCCTCTCATTTTACTATAACTGCTCTTAAATCTCCAATATGTTTTGTCCACTGTCTTCCCTTTCTCCCTAGTCTATCAGCAACCTCCTAGCTTCTCTTCCTTTCTTCTTTAGCGTTGGACTCCATCATATAACATCTAGGCTACCCTGTATCCCCTTTGACTCCTATTCATCTCTTTAGCCTGTTTAGACAAACCTCGTTTCTAGATATGTTTTGTGGTCTGCTATATATGATTTTAAAAATATTCTATTTTTTTAAGGTTTTATTTCTTTGTGAGACTAATTTTTATAAAAGACACATGTATTTGATTTTTCTCCAGAGTGTGACCAAACATTATATTTATTAATTTAAGGACATTATTATGTGTATTTATAACATGGTGATAACATCCTCCCTTGCTGGGAACACATAGTGCATGTTTGGAACTTAGTTAATAAGTGCTTTATGAACTTCATCTCATTGCATCCTCCTAAACAACCATGTGAGGGAGCACATCATCATCCTAAGTGTAGACGTGAGGCATGTGAAAGTCAGAGAAGGACATCACTTCTTAAGTAACGTCCCATCTCAGAATTTCAGTGTCTTGAGGCTGCGTTCAAGACCACCTTCTGCATTCACATCACATATTAAGCCTTGAAGGTGCAGTCTTCACTGAAGCCAATGATAAACAATTGCTGAAGGGGCCCAGGCTTTGGAAATAAGTTACTAATAAGTGTCATTGCACTGATTACAATGAAGTCTCTTATACTTTACAATGCCCTATTAAGGCATCTCTAACCTTGTCTTCTATGAGCTCTTTGGTGAGAAGTCCTCCTTTTAGAAAGCCTTACATGGATGTGAGTAACACTTCTGTTTAGAGGTCAGGTGTACTTTTTATACATTATGCTTCGTTTTGATGTTTAATCCCCAACTAAGAGACAAGGGGAAAAGTAATATTCCATATCTGTCATTCCTTTAGATACAGCTGATGTGGCCTATGATGAGTGCCTTTCACAAATATTCCAATTAAGAGAAATCTCAAGAGAAGGAAAATGGGTGGCAGCCCCCTAAAATCTGGAAGTGATGCTAATATCATAATTAAGCAGACTGAGTGGAATGGATCTCATTATTACCGAATTGTATGTAGGAGGATTAAGGCTTCCAGGCTGGATGGAGCCACTAACATCTCTAATGCCCTCCTCTGTGCAGGAATTTCATGTGTTTCTGGACCTCCTTTGAGACCCACCCAAGAACCTCAGACTCACTATTCCTTTCTTATTGGATCCAAGTGCAGAGAGCTTGGAGTTCACTTCTCAAAGTGTGTTATTTATGAGGATCATCTATAACATCTACCCATATTTTTACTCTTTTCAATTCTTTTTTCATTCCTGATGTTTCAGTATTTATTCTTTTATCATTTCCTTTCTATTTTAAGAACTTACTTTAGCCATTCTTTCAAGGTAGGTCTGCTGGTGACAAATCGTTAGTTTTCCTTCATCTGAGAGCATCTTAATTGCGCCTTCATTTCTGAAGGATGTTTTTTGCTGCGTACAGAATTCTGGGTTTATAGTTCTTTTCTTTCAGTGCTTCAAAAATGCTGTGCCACTTTCATTGGGCCTTCATGGTTTCTCATGAGAACTCCACTGTCATTTGAATCATTATTCCTCTTATAGGTAATGTGATGTTTCTCTCCACCTGTTTTTAAGACTTTGTTTTTAGTTTTCTGAAGTTTGATTATGATGTGTCTTAGCACGGATTTCTTTGGGTTTACTCTCTGTGGGGTTTGCTCAGTTTCTTCAGTTTGTGTTTTTTAGCAAATTTGTGAAATTTGGTTCAGCTGTTATTCATATAACTATTTTGTTAATCCTATACTCTTTCTCCTTTTTTTCTGAGACTGATGATACAAATTTTGGATCTTTCGTTATTGTCCCACAGGTTCCTGAGGCTGTGTTCATTTTCTTTCTGTTGTTCAATCCAGATATTTTCTGTTTTTCTATCTTCAGTTTCATCAGTGCTTTCCTCTGTCATATTCATTCTACCAATGTTGAGCCAATCCAGTGAGTTATTTCTGTTGTTCTGTTGTTGTTTTTCATTTCTAAAATTTCTGTTTGGTTTTCTCTATATCTTCTGTCTTCTTTGCTGAGGCTTTCTACTTTTTTTTTCTTTCATGCATGTTTCTAATTGATCTCTAAGCATTGTTATGATGGCTCCTTTAAAATCCTTGTCAGATAATCCTTGCATCTGTGTCCTCTTGATGTCTTCTGTTGATTGTCTTTTTGTCATTTAAGATTTTGTTGGTTTTAAACTTGACATGTGATTTTTGATTGTAGCCTGAACATTTGGGGTATTATGTTCTGAGACTCTGCATCCTATTTAATCTTCCTTTTTTGCAGACAGTTACCTTGTTTAGGTGTAGTGTACAGTTTCAGATGACTTTAGATCTTCAGCTCCCCATTGAGCTCTGCTGACACCACCTCAGCAAAAGTGGAATGCTGATTTGTACTACTTTGCCTCTTCTCGTTCCTGATGGTTGGGAGTGGAAATTCATCTCTCTGTTAACAGAGTGCAGGGAGCAGGAGGAGCAGAGTGTTAAACTGTTACTGCTTCACCACTGCCTTATTCCATCTCCGTGTACCTGTTGCTACCTGGTGAGGGTATAAGTTTCCTTTCCCGCTGGGTCCTCCTGTCACCTGGGGAGTGGAGAGGGAAAAATAGAGTGCTGGCTAACACTGCCTCACACTGCTTTTTCCACTTTGTTGCTGTTGAGTGGTAGTAGAAGATAGCTCTCCACTGGGTCCCACTGACAGTACCCCTTGGAGTAGATTGCCAACTAGTGCCATCACATACAACCTTGTTCTGCCTTCTCGCTGATGAGTACGGGTGGGAGTTCAGCTCCCCACTCGTACCCACAGCCCCGCTGACAGTTTTTCCTTTGGTGTTTGGCTGGAGTAGAGGCTGTTACCAAAAAGGTTTTCTGTTCTGCTAGACTACCCTATTCACAGTCCTTTAGCTAGATGGAGCAGGCTTTTCTTGGGGCTCTTTTGGTCTGTGACTCTTGCCATTTCTGGGTTGCAAGCTTCTCTAGCATCCATTGTGGGATATAGGAGAGTCAGAAATAAAACCCAGGGAATTCACCCTTGTGTCATTTCTTAAATCCCAAGGTTCCTAGCCACTTCACTTTCTTCTTTCCTCTTTAGCTTCTTATTTCCACTTTTCAGAGTCTTCTTAGGTTTGTTGGTTATGTTATATTTAGATTTTATTTTAAGAGGGGAGACTGGTATGGAATGGGACCCCTTGAACACCTTGGGAACTGAATGCTTTTGCAGAATGTCACCACCACATCAGTCTTACTTCTGTTAGGTCCTCAGTGCTTTCTTTTAGTCCTTTCACCTGCCCACAGTCAGTTCATTCTCATATTTCCCTCAACGATTACTTTAAACCTTTTACTGCTTTCCTCAAGCCCCTACCTAAATCTTATACCCGTTCTTCTCAGTAGACCTTGCCTCTTAATTTTTTTTTTTAAACTGAGATATGTGCTTTCCATAAAATTTCAGTGCTTCTGTCTACAAACTGGTCACCTCTTTACCTGGTCTTCTGTCTTCTACTCCTATCTCAGAGAATTAAAGTGCTCCTTCTCTAGTGTAAGCCATCTGCATGTGACCTTGACCCCATTCTCTCTCCTGTTCTAATACCTCACTTTTACCATTCTTCTGTCTTCACTGTATCTTTAGTCTATTTCTTTTCTTTTTATTCTTCACCTTTCCTTTAGCCTAGAAATATGGTTAAGTCTGATCTATCAGGAAAAAAATATCCACAGTAATTACTTTACCCATTGTTTTCTGTGACACAATACCTTCTAAGTTCTTCTTTTGCCTCTGTGACTGGGCATTTCTTTTACTCCTCTTTACTACCTATCTGTTAAATGTTAGTGTTCCGAAGGATTTAGCCCACATCCTACTAAAGTTTTCACTGTACAGCCCTTCCTTGGGTGTTGTTGTTTACTCTCATAGCTTCTGGTACCACCTGTTTGTTGCAGTTCTTACACTTATGAGAGTAATCTAGTCCTCTTGCCAGAGTTTCAGCCTTGTGTATATATGCCTTCCTTTTGGCTGACTTTACCTTAATTTATTAAATACCTTATCTTGTTCCAGAAAGGATATAAGGCAGTTCGCAGGGGTACTTGAAAACAGAGCAAGATATTATAAATTGAAGATGAGAAGAAAGAAGAAAATGGTTGTGGACATAAAGTAGAACCATGAATGGGAGTGCTACAAAATTTTAATATATTTGCTTATAGAGTGAGGAAGTATTAAAAGTGCTTATAGTGTGTACATCAACTCTGCTTGATATGTTAGGAGCCCCAGGGACTGTTTGGTAGTTGTTATTATGAAAGTTTTTTTATCCTGCAAGAACTAATGTGCTTTCTTTGAGCTCTGCTCTTCTCTCTAGAACCTAAAAAGTTCCAGATTTGCCTCTGCTATAGGATCAGTATTTTGGTACATTGGGAACTTATTCATTCTCATTCTCTTTAACAGCTCTCTGTTCAAAATCAGAAATTTGAGACAAATGAGGATGGAATCCCAAAGGTGGATCAGTTTCATTTGGTATGTTACCTTTTTGTCATTTACTGATTGGAAACCTGTGATATAGGTGTGTAACAGTAATATAAACTTAAATATTTGACTGAAGATGTCCTCTTATTTTTGTAAGAATACAAAATAGCATTCACAGTAAAGAAGTATTGAAAAAATTTAAGTGCAGAACTTACACTATTGCCAGAAAACTACTGCTAGAGAGTACTACTGGATTGTATGTTTGTCACACAAATTGTATGTGTAATCTGTGTAATAATTAAGGAAAAACAGTCTTTGCTATATCTTCAAAGATCACATTATATTAAAATTAGTGTTTTTACTACTTTTTATAAGTACCTGGTTGTATCTTTTCTTTGTCGTACATCTGTGTCATTCATACTGCTTTGATACATATATATAGATAGATAGATAGATATAGATATACAGACAACCTATTTTGAGTATCTTCTATATCAGGAATTGAACTAGGTGCTGCTTTATAGGATTACAGCATTGAAGGAGTTAATAATTTAGAAATGTGAACAAGTAAACAACCAATATTTATATATAGAATATTAAGAAAGTACTCTGGAGGGAGCTGATCTTTAATTTGGCAGAAAAAAGGGGAGGGAAGAGGCTGTTCAAAAATGCCACCAAATAGTTATTTGAGGTGAATCTTCAACGTTGATCTTTTGAAATGGAATAGTCCCCAGTGTGACTAGATATTAAGGAGTTAAATATGGCAGCAACATGTCTATAAAAGTATAATGATACTGAGCTGCATGAGCTGCTTGTATATTTTGGAGATTAATCCGTAGTCAGTTGCTTCATTTGCAGATATTTTCTCCCATTCCGAGGATTGTCTTTTCATCTTGTTTATGGTTTCCTTTGCTGTGCAAAAGCTTTTAAGTTTCATTAGGTCCCATTTGTTTATTTTTGTTTTTATTTCCATTTCTCTAGGAGGTGGGTCAAAAAAGATCTTGCTGTGATTTATGTCATAGAATGTTCTTCCTGTGTTTTCCTCTAAGAGTTTTATAGTGTCTGGTCTTACATTTAGGTCTTTAATCCATTTTGAGTTTATTTTTTGTGTATGGTGTTACGGAGTGTTTTAATTTCATCCTTTTACATGTAGCTGTCCAGTTTTCCCGGCACCACTTACTGAAGAGTCTGTCTTTTCTCCATTGTATACCCTTGCCTCCTTTATCAAAGATAAGGTGACCATATGTGCATGGGTTTATCTTTGGGCTTTCTATCCTGTTCCATTGATCTATATTTTCTGTTTTTGTGCCATATTGTCTTGATTACTATAGCTTTGTAGTGTAGTCTGAAGTCAGGGAGCCTGATTCTTACAGCTCCATTTTTCTTTCTCAAGATTGCTTTGGCTATTCAGTGTCTTTTGTGTTTCCAAAGGATTAATCTTCAAAATATACATGCAGCTCAATATCAATAAAACAAGCAACCCAATCCAAAAATGGGCAGAAGACTTAAATAGATGTTTCTCCAAAGAAGATATGCAGATTGCCAACAAACACATGAAAGGATGCTCAACATCACTAATCATTAGAGAAATGCAAATCAAAACTACAATGAGGTATCACCTCACACCGGTCAGAATGGCCATCATCAAAAAAATCTACAAACAATAAATGCTGGAGAGGGTGTGGAGAAAAGGGAACCCTCTTGCATTGTTGGTGGGAATATAAATTGATATAGCCACTTTGGAGAACAGTATGGAGGTTCCTTATAAAACTAAAAATAGAACTACCATATGACCCAGCAATCTCACTATTGGACATACACCCTGAAAAAACCATAATTCAAAAAGAGTCATGTCCCACAATGTTCATTGCAGCACTATTTACAGTAGCCAGGACATGGAAGCAACCTAAGTGTCTATCGACAGATGAATAGATAAAGAAGATGTGGCACATATATACAATGGAATATTACTCAACCATAAAAAGAAATGAAATTGAGTTATTTGTACTGAGGTGGATGGACATAGAGTCTGTTATACAGAGTGAAGTAAGTCAGAAAGAGAAAAACAAATACCATATGCTAACACATATATATGGAATCTAAAAAAATAAAATGGTTCTGATGAACCTAGGGGAAGGGCAGGAATAAACACAGACGTAGAGAATGGACTTGAGGACTGGGGGAGCGGGAAGGGCAAGCTGGGACAAAGTGAGAGAGTAGCACTGACATATATACACTACCAAATGTAAAATAGATAGCTAGTGGGAAGCACCTGCATAGCCCAGGGAGATCAGCTCAGTGCTTTGTGACCACCTAGAGGGGTGGGTTAGGGAGGTTGGGAGGAGATGCAAGAGGAAAGGGATATGGGGGCATATGTATATGTATAGCTGATTCACTTTGTTATACAGCAGAAACTAACACAATATTGTAAAGCAGTTATACTCCAATAAAGATGTTAAAAAAGTCATAATGATCAGACTGTAAAAGTTCTCTTGCCATTTTTTTAAGAGACTATTTTATGTTACAACTGCTTTTATGGCTTTATTTTCTTAAGAGCAGTTTTAGATTCACAGCAAAAATGAGAAGGTAGAGATTTCCCATAGGTTTCCTTCCTCCACATATGCAGTTTATCCATTATCAACATCCCCTACCAGAGTTATACATTTGTTGCAACTGATACCTACATTGATACATCATTATTTCCTAAAGTCCATAGCTTAAATTAGGATTCACTCTTGGTGTTGTACATTCTTACAGGTTTGAACACATGTATGATTCCATGTATCTACCATTATAATATCATACAGAGTATTTTCATTACCCTAAAAATCCTCTGTGCTCTACCTTTTCATCTCTACTTTCTCCAAACACCTGGAGACTGATCTTTTTCCTGTCTTCATAATTTTGCCTTTTCCAGAATGTCATATAGTTGGAATCATACAGTATGTAGCCTCTTCATATTGGCTTTTTCCACTTAATCATATGCACGTAAGTTTCCTCTATGTCTTTTCGTGGCTTGATAGCTCATTTCTTTTTAGCCTTGATCCATTGTCTGAATGTTCCACTATTTATCTCTTCACCTACTGAAGGACAACTTGGTTGTTTCCAGGTTTTGACAATTATGAATAAAGCTTCAATAAACATCCATGTGCAGGTTTTTGTGTGGACATAAGTTTTTTATTTCCTTGGGTGAGTACCAAGGAGTGCAGCTGCTGGATTGTATGGTAATAATATATTTAAATAGTTTAGTTTTTAAAGAAATTGACAAACTGTCTTCTAAGCTGTACTGTTTTTGATTGCCACTAGCAATGAGTAACCGCTCCTGTTGCTCCACAGCCTTACTAGCATTCGGTCAGTGTTTTGAATTGTGGCCATTCTTATAGATGTGTACTAGTATCTCATTGTTTGAATTTACTTTTCCCTGGTGCCACGTGATGTGGAGCATCTTTTCATATGCTTATTTGCCACCTGTATATCTTCTTTGGTGAGGTATTTGGCAAGGTCTTTGGCACATTTTTTAATCATGTTTTCTTATTGTTGAGTTTTAAGAGTTCTCTGTATATTTTGAATAACAGTCTTTTATCAGATACGTCTTTTGCAGATATTTTCTCACAATCTGTGGTTGTCTTCTAATTTTCTTGAATGTGTCTTTTGCAGAACAAATTTTTAATTTTAATGCAGTCCAGTTTATTCTTTCCTTTCATGGATTGTGCTTTTGGTATTGTATTTTGAAAATCTTTGCCAAACCCAGCTTCATCTATATTTTCTCCTATGTTTTCTAGGAGTTTTATAGTTTTGCATTTGACATTTAGGTCTGTGATCCTTTTTGAGTTAATTATTGTGACAGGTATAAGATCTGTGTCTAGATTTATTTTTTTGCATGTGGATGTCCAGTTGTTCCAGTACCATTTGTTGAAAAGACTATCTTCTTCATTGTATTGCCTTTTCTCCTTTGTCAAAGATCAGTCTATATTTATGTGGGTCTGTTTTGTTCCACTGATCTATTTGCTTATTCTTTTACTAATACCACATAGTCTTGACTACTCTAGCTTTACAGTGAGTTTTGAAGTTGGATAGTAACAGTCCTTTAACTTTATTCTTTTCCTTTAATTTTGTATTGGCTATTATGGGGCTTTTGCCTCTCAGTGTAAACATTAGAATCATTTTGTTGATATCCACAAAATGACTTGCTGGGATTTTGATTGAGATTGCATTGAATCTATAGATGAAGTTGGGAAGAATTGATATGTTGACAATGTTGTGTTTTTTTCCATGAGCATGGAATATCCATTTATTTAGTTCTTTAATGTCTTTCATCGGAGTTTTATAATTTTTTTCTCAAATAGATCCTGTACATATTTTGTTAGATTTCTACTCAAGTATTTAATATTGGAGGGTATAAATACAAATGGTATTGTGTTTTAAAATTCAAATTCTACTTGTTCATTGCTGGTATATAGGAAGATGATTGAATTTTGTATATTAACCTTATGCCTACAAATTTTCTATAGTCACTCAACTAGTTCTAGGAGTTTTTTATTGGATGCTTTCATATTTTCTACATAGACAGTCATGTCATCTATGAACGAAGACAGTTTTATTTCTTCCTTCCAGCTGACATGACCTCATATTCTTTTGGTAGTTGGAACTGCAATGAAGGAACACACATAGTTTTGTTTAACTCTGTATGGTCTCTTATTTGACCAAAAAGTTTTTGTTTTGTAGTACCTACTATTATCCCATGAAATTAATTTTTTAAATAAATTTATCTATTTTTTTTTTTACTTTATTTTTGGCTGCATTGGGTCTTCATTGCTGCACGCGGGCTTTCTCTAGTTGTGGTGAGCAGGGGCTACTCTTCATTGCGGTGCACAGGCTCTAGGCGCGCCGGCTTCAGTAGTTGTGGCTCACAGACTCTAGAGTGCAAGCTCAGTAGTTGTGGCACACGGGCTTAGTTGCTCTGTGGCATGTGGGATCTTTCTGGATCAGGACTCGAATCCGTGGCCCCTGCCCTGGCAGGAGGATTCTTAACCACTGCGCCACCAGGGAAGCCCATGAAATTAATTTTTAAACACACATTAAGAATGATTATTAAGGAGTTTTGCCCCACTTCTTGGGCAGTAGTAAAAAACATTGGAGACAACTTTTGGGAGATTATGAAACTATTCATTACACCTACCGGCCATCTCTATAGAATGGAATAACGAAGAAGGTTGATAATGTTTTACATTTTTGAAAAATGTATGATACAGAGTTTTTGCCATTAAAAAACTAGCAGTTACAGGTTACAGCTTCACCCAAAGTGAACACTTGAAACTCATGTTCTTTCAGGTTTGATAGAAAAATTACCGTGTAACAAATTATCCAGAAATTTAGTGATTTAACACACATTTATTGTCTTAAAAGTTTGTGAGCCAGCAGTGCAGCTTATTTGGATCCTCTACTTCATGTCCTTTCACAGGCTGCAGTCAAGTTGTTGGGTGGGCTATAGTCATCTTAAAGGTCGACTGAGGAAGGATCTGTTTCCAGGCTCACATAGTTGTTGGCAGAATTAGTTTCTCTCTAGTTGTTGACCAGAGCTTGCTGTATTTCCATCATGGCAACTTTTCTCATCAAAGTGCATAAGCAGAGAAAGCAGTAGAAAAGAGTGTGTTAGTTAGACATAAGTCACAGTTTTTCATAACCAGCTCATGGATGTGATATCCATCACTTTTCCTCTTTGTTAGAGCCATTTCACTAGGTCAAGCCCATACTCAAAGGGATGGGATAACGTAACAAAATGAATACTGGGAAGTAGGGCTGACTGGAGGACATCTTAGAGGTCTGCCTACGACAGGTTGTAATCTGTCAGCCATGTGCTAGACACTCTGCTAGCTGTATGTGTAAGGAAGATGAATAAACACAAGAAGTCTCTCTTTAATGTGGGTAGCTATGTGTGGACATTAAATTAGAAGAATACTTGGCATGTGCAGTATTTGCTTCTATCTGAGGCAGCCATTAGTGCTGGGAATGGTGTTGTCTTTACCCACATTTTGTGATCCCGCATAGTTATCAAACAAATGAGGGAGCTCTTGTCTGGACTTTGCAGGGCCCATGTCACAAATGGAGAGAAATCATGGAATTATGCAATGAAAGAGGTATGAGAGGATAATTAATTCACTTGTCCCCAGCCTCCTGGGAGAATTTCTTCAATAATATCCCTAACAGATGGCCTTCATTCTCTGCTTAAATACCTTTAAGTTTGGAGCAACCCATTTCACTATTGTACAACTCTTATATTTATTATAAGGTTAGTTCCTTCAAATAGTTGTTCCTTCACATAACGTGTATGATGCAAAATTCAAGAGTTACAAGAGGAAGCACATGTTGTTAGAAATCTCTCTATTTGTATTCCATCAGCTATCCAAGTCCCTTCCCTAGAAACACTTGTTATTGCTAGTTTCTTGTGAATCTTTCTATAAAAGTCTGTGTATGTATCCTTTTAAAAATAGATAATTGTTTCATTAAGTTTTAAAAAAATTTATATTTGGTCTGTAAGCTCAATAAAGCAGGGACTTTGTGTTATGCATCATTGTATCCCCAGTGTCTGTAGCACTGCTTTACACATAGTAGGACCTTAATAAATATTTTTGAATGAATGAATCTTGCTTTATTATATTTTTTCTGGTTAAATGATCTTCATCTGCTATTTCTTGGACCTGCCTTTTCCCTCCATTTCCCGTTTATATTTTTAATCCTTCTCAAATCAGTTTTTGTGTATGGTATGAAGTTAAGGATCTAATTTTATCTTATTACATGTGGACAGATAGTTGACCCAGCACCATTTATTCAATAATCGGTCATTCCCCATTGATTAATAATGCCAGTCTATGCTGTATCAAATTTCCATGTATTCATGAACCTATTTTGGGCCTATTCTGTTCTTTGACTATTGATCCCTGTGCTGGCACTACACTATTTTAAATGCTGTATCTTTGTAGAGGGCTTTGGCTTTCCTTCCTCACATTTTTCTTTAACATTGCCTTGGCTATTCTTGTCACTTTATTTTTCCATATGAATTTTGGCACCAACTTGTTAATAACTCTTCTGAAAAACACTGTTGAGACTTTGAAAGTATATTGAATTTATAGGTTAATTTGAAGGAGAATTGCTATCTTAATGATACACTATTTTTGTGATTGGGAAAATAATAGCTCTCCATTTGTTTAGGACATTATTTTACTTGTATTGATTGTAAGATAGATTTTATTATTATTACTAATATTTTTTGTTCTAACTAATTACATAAGTAGTTTTAATTATATTCAAAGGTACATATATCATGTAGCAAAAATTGATTCTTTTTTTCATTTCTTAAAATTGGGGTATAATTAACATATAACATTATATTAGCTTTAAGCATTCAACATAATGGTTCAATATTTATATACATTGTGAAAATGCTTACCACGGTAAGTCTAGTTAACATCTATGACCATAACAGTTACAAATTTTTGTGTGTGTGTGTGATGAGAACTTTTAAGATCTACTCTTCTAGGAACTTTCAAATATAAATACAATATTATTATTAAAGAAACATTTATTTATTTGTTTATTTATTTTGGCTGCATTGGGTCTTTGTTGCTGTGCTCTGGCTTTCTTTAGTTGCGACTAGCAGGGGCTACTCTTCATTGCGGTGCGTGCGCTTCTCATTGCAGTGGCTTCTCCTGTTGCGGAGCATGGGCTCTAGGCGTGCGGGCTTCAGTAGTTGTGGCTTGCGGGCTCTAGGAGCACAGGCTCAGTAGTTGTGGCACATGGGCTTAGTTGCTTCGCAGCATATGGGATCTTCCTGGACCAGGTCTCGAACCCGTGTCCCCTGCATTGGCAGGTGGATTCTTAACCACAGCGCCACCAGGGAAGTCCCAGTATTACTATTTTTTTAAAACAATTTATTATCTCTGAAGTTAGGCTATTTCTCATAATCGAAGTCTTTTTATCATGGTTCATAGTTTTATTGGGAATATTTTAATTCCTTAGTGTTTTAATGTCCCTTATGTTAAATGAAATATGGCATGTCTTTCAGTGAAGTTTTATAATCATTTTAAAATAGCTTTATTGAGAAATAACTTAAACACCTTACAGTTCACCCATTTAAAGTTTACAACTCAGTGATTTTTAGTATATTCAAAGATGCATGCAAACTATCACCACAGTCAGTTTTAGAGCATTTCATTACCTCAAAAAGAAATTCCATATTCCTTAGTTATGGACACTCTGTGTCACTATCCAGCCACACCAGTCCTAAATGACCACTAATGTACTATTTGTCTCTCTAGATTTTTTCTATTCTGGACATACATATGAATGGAATCATATGATACGTAAACTTTTATGATTGGCTTCATTAATTTAGCATACTGTTTTCAAGGTTTATCCAAGTTTTAATGTGTATCAGTACTTACTCCTTTTAATGGCTGAATAATATTCCATTGTGTGGATTTACCACATTTTATTTATCCTTTTGTCTGTTAATAGACATTTGGGTTGTTTCTACCTTTTGGCTATTACGAATAATGCTGCTGTAAACATTGGTATACAGGTTTCTCTGTGGACATATGTTTTCATTTCTCTTGGGTATGTACCTCAGAGTGGAATTTCTGGGTCAAGCTGTAACTCTGTGTTTAGTTGTTTGAGGAACCGCCAGACTGTTTCCCAAAGTGGCTGCAACCATTTCAAATTTCCATCAGCAGTGTATCAGGCAAGGTTCCAAGTTTTCATCCTCCCCAACACTTGTTTTTTACCTGACTTTTTGCTTCTAGCCATCTTAGTAGGTGTGAAGTAGCATCTTGTTGTAGTTTCAATTTGCATTTCCCTGATGATTAACGATGTTGAGCATCTTTTCATTTCCTTATTGGCTGTTTGTGTGTGTATATATATATATATATATATTTTCTTGGTGAAATGTCTATTCAGAACCTTTGATCATTTTTAAATTGGGTTATCTTTATATTACTGAGTTGTAAGAGTTATATTCTAGATACAAGTCCTTTATTAGATATATGATTTGCAGATATTTTCTCCCATTCTGTGGGTTGCATTTTCACTTTATTTTTTTATTGAGGTATATTTGATATACAGTATTATGAGTTTTCAGGTGTACAACATAGTGATTCACAATTTTAAAGGTTATGTTCCATGTATAGCTATTATAAAATATTGGCCATATTTCCTGTGTTGTACAATATACCTTGTAGTTTATGTATTTTATACATAGTAGTTTGTAACTCTGAGTTCCCTACCAATATCTTGCCCCTCCCCCCTCCCCTCTCCAATAAACTGGTAACTACTAGTTTATTCTCTATATGTGTCATGCTGTTTCTTTTTTCTTATATTCACTAATTTGTTTTATTTTTTTAGATTCCGCATATAAGTGATATCATACAGTATTTGTCTTTCTCTGTCTGACTTGTTACACTTAGCATAATACCCTCCAAGTCCATCCATGTTATTGCAAATGGCAAAATTTCATTATTTTTTATGGCTGAGTAATATTCCATTGAATATATATGCCACATCTTCTTTATCCATTCATATGTTAGTGGGCGCTTATGTTGCTTCCATATATTGGCAATTGTAAATAATGCTGCTACGAACATTGGGGTGCATGTATCTTTTTGAATTGTTTTCATTTTTTTTGTATATATACACAGGAATGGAATTGCTAGATCATATGGTAGTTCTATTTTTAGTTTTCCGAGGAACCTCCATACTGTTTTGCACAGTGGCTGTGCCAATTTACACTCCCACCAACAGTGTAGGGGGGTTCCCTTTTCTCTACACCCTCTCCAGCATTTGTTATTTGTGCTCTTTTTGATGATGGCTATTCTGATGGGTGTGAGGTGATGTCTCGTTTTCATTTGCATTACTCTGATGATTAGTGATGTTGAGCAGCTTTTCATGGGCCTCTTGGACATCTGTATGTCTTCTCTGGAAAAATGTCTTTTCAGGTCTTCTGCCCATTTTTAAAATGGGTTTGTTTTTTTGATGTTGAGATGTATGAGCTGTTTGTTTATTTTGGATGTTAACCCCTTATCTGTCATATCATTTGTAAATATTTTCTCTCATTAAGTAGGTTGTCTTTTTATTTTGTCAATGATTTCCTCTGCTGTGCAAAAGCTTTTCAGTTTAATTAGGTCCTGTTTGCTTATTTTTGCTTTTATCTCCTTTGCTTTAGGAGATAGACCCAAAAAATATATTGCTGGGGTTTATGTCACAGAATGTTCTGCCTATGTTTTCCCCTAGGAGTTTAATGATTTCAGGTCTTACATTTAGGTCTTTAATCTATTTAGAATTTATTTTTGTATATGGTGTTAGAGAATGTTCTAATTTCATTCTTTTACATGTAGCTGACCAGTTTTCCAGCACCACTTATTGAAGAGACTGTCTTTTCTCCGTTGTATTTTTTTTTTTGCCTCCTTTGTAGATTGATTGATCATATGTGCATGGGTTTATTTCTGGGCTCTTTATTCTGTTCCATTGACCTATGTCTTTGTTTTTTGTGCCATTACCATGCTGTTTTGATTACTGTGGCTTTGTAGTATAGTCTGAAGTCAGGGAGTGTGATACCTCCAGCTTTGTTCTTTTTTCACAAGATTGCTTTGGCAATTTGGGTTATTCTCTGGTTCCACATAAATTTTAGGATTATTTGTTATATTTCTGTGAAATACGTCATAGGTGTTTTGATAGGGATTACATTTAATCTCTAGATTGCTTTAGGTAGTATGGTCATTTTAACAATATTAATTCTCACAGTCCAAAAACATAGTATGTCTTTCCACTTCTTTGTATTATTTTCAGATTCCTTCATCAGAGTTTTATAGTTTTCAGAGTATAGGTCTTTCACCTCCTTGGTTAAGGTTATTTCAAGGTATTTCATTCTTTTTGATGTGGTTTTCTTTATTTATTTTTAAAAGATTTATTATTTATTTATTTATTTTATTATTTTTGGCTGCATCAGGTCTTAGTTGCAGCACGTGGGATCTTTGTTGAGGCATGCGAGATCTTTTGTTGTGACATGCTGCCTTCTCTCTTGTGGTGCGCGGGTTCCAGAGTGCATGGGCTCTGTAGTTTGCGGCATGCAGGCTCTCTAGTTGAGGTGCACAAGCTCAGTAGTTGTGGCGCGTGGGCTTAGTTGCCCCGTGGCATGTGGGATCTTAGTTCCCTGACCCTCATCCCCTGCATTGTAAGGCGATTCTTTACTACTGGACCACCAGGGAAGTCCCTGATGTGATTTTAAATGGGATTGTTCTCTTGCTTTATCTTTCTTATACTTCGTTACTAGTGTGTAGGAAATAAACAGATTTCTATATATTAATCCTGCATTTTTCAACTTTAATGAATTCCTTTATTAGTTCTAATAGTTTCTTGGTGGAGACTTTAGAGTTTTGTATATATAGTATTATGTCATTTGCAAATAGTGACAGTTTTATTTCTTCCCTTCCAATTTATGTCTTTTATTTCTTTTTCTTGTCTGATTACTATGGATAGGATTCCCAATACTATTGTATATAGAAGTGGTGAGAGTGGTCATCCTTGTCTTGTTCCTGATTTTAGAAGGCTTTTAGCTTTTCACTGTTGAGTATGATGTTAGCTGTGGATTTGTCATAAATGGCATTTATTACATTGAGATATGCTCCCTCTGTACAAACTCTGATGAGAGTTTTTATCCTGAATGGATGTTGAATTTTTGTCAAATGCTTTATCTGTGTCTGAGATGATCATGTGATTTTTATCCTTCCTTTTGTTAATCTGGTGTATCATAATGATTGATTTGTAAATATTGAACCACCCTGCATACCTGGAATAAATCTGTCTTGATTACGGTATATGATCCTTTTTATATATTGTTGGATTTGGTTTGCTAGTATTTTATTGAGGATATTTGCATCTCTATTCATCAGAGATAGTGGCCTGTAATTTTCTTTTTTCATAGAGTGTTTGTCTGGTTTTGGTATCAAGGCAGTGGTGGCCTTGTAGAATGAATTTGGGAGTGTTCCATCCTCTTCAAGTTTTTGGAATAGTTTGAGAAGGACAGTTATTACCTCTTCTTTGTATGTTGGGTGGAATTCACCTGTGAAGCTGTCTACTCCTGGATTTTTGTATATGGGGAGTTTTTTAAATTACAGTTTCACTTCTGGTGATTAGTCTGTTCGGATTATCTATTTCTTCCCAACTCAGTCTTCCTAGGTTTTATGTTTCTAGATATTTGTCCATTTCTTCTAGTTGTCCAATTTACTGGCATAAAACTGTTTGTAGTATTCTGTTGTTTTTGTGTCTCTATGGTATTGGTTGTTATTTCTCCTCTTTCACTTCTCATTTTGTTTACTTGGGGCCTCTCCCTTTTCTTCTTCATGTACCTGGCTTAAGGTTTGTCAGTTTTGTTTATCTTTTCAAAAAACCATCTCTTGGTTTCATTAATTAGTTTTAAATTTTATTTATTTCCTCTCTGATATTTATTATTTCCTTCCTCTACTGACTTTGAGCTTCATTTGTTCTTTTTCTAATTCCTTTAGATTGTAGGTTAGGTTGTTTGAGATTTTTCTTGTTACTTGAGATGGGTCTTCATTGCCATAAGTGTCACTCTTAGAACTGCTTTTGTTACGTCCCATAGATTTTGGAAAGTTTTGTTTCCATTTTCACTTCTCGAGTTATTCTTTGATTTCCTCTTTTATTCCTTGGTTTTTTAGTAGCATGTTGTTTAGTCTGCATATATTTGTACTTTTCCCATTTTTTTTTTCTGTAATTTTTTTCTAGCTTCTTTTGTGATTGGAAGAAATGCTAGATATAATTTCTGTCCTCTTAAATTTGTTGAGACTTGTTTTGTGGCCTAGCATGTGATCTGTCCTGGAGAATGTTACATGTGCATTTGAAAAGCATATATTTTGGTGATTTTGGATGGAATGTTCTGGAGATATTTAGTAAGTCTAACTGATATATTGTATCATGTAAGACCACTGTGGCCTTCTTGGTTTTCTGTTTGGATGATCTATCTGTCCATTGATGTAAGTGGGGTGTTAAAGTACCCTACTGTTACTGTATTGTTTTCAGTTTCTCCCGCCTTATATCTTTAGGTGCTCCTGTGTGGAGTGCATATATGTTAATGAGTGTAATATCCTCTTTTTGTATTTATCCCTTTATTATTATATAATGCCTTTCTTAGTCTTTTGTTACAGAGTTTGTTTTAAAGTCTATTTCGTCTGATATGAGAGTTACTACCACCAGTTTTTTGTTGTTTCCATTTGCACGAAATACCGTTTTTCCATCCACTTACTTTCAGTCTGTGTGCTTCTTTAGCTCTGAAGTGAGTTCTGTGTAAGCAGTATACAGATGGGCCTTAATTTTTATCCAATCAGCTACTCTGTGTCTTTTGATTGGAGCATTTAGTCCATTGACACTTCAAGTAATTATTGATAGGTATGTACTTATTGCCATTTTGTTACTTTTTTCTGGTTACTTTTGAAGTTCTTTTCTGTTTATTTCTTCTCTTTTTGTTTCTTCCCTTATAGTTTGATGATTTTCTTTAGTAGTTTGCTTCTGTTTCTTTCTTTCTAGTTTTTGTGTATCTGTTGAAGGTTTCTGATTTGTGGTTACCATGGTGTACATATATGCTGACCTATAACTATATCTACTTGTTTTAAACTGGTAGTTACTTAAGTTCAAACAGGTTCTAAAAGATCTATATTTTTATTTCCCTCCCCCACATTTTGTATGTTTTATGTCATATTTTACATCTTTGTGTTTATCCCTTAACTCTTAGTAGTTACAGTTGCTTTTAGAATTTTTTGTCTTTTAATCTTTTTACTAGCTTAAGTGGTTTATCCCCAGCCTTTACTATATATTTGCCTTTACTAATGGGATTTTTCCTATCCTGTAGATTCTTTCTTCTTGTTACAGCCTTTTCTTTTCCATTTAGAGAAAAATCTTTAAGCTATGAGCTGTTAGCTTTTCTTATCTGAGAAGTTCCTTATCTCTCCCTCAATTCTAAATGATAATCTTGCTGGGTAGAGTATCCTAGGTTCAAGATTTTCCCCTTTCATTACTCTGAATATGCTATTGCACTCCCTTCTGGCCTGAAAAATTTCTGCAGAAAAATAAGCTGATAGTCTCATGTGGGTTCCCTCGTATGTGATGCTTTGTTTTTCTCTTGTTACCTTTATAATTCTTTCTCTTTTGACATTTTGATACCTCTTGGTATGAGTCTGTTTGGGTTCATTTTGTTAAGGACCCTCTGTGTTTCCTGTACCTGTATATCTGTTTCCTTCTTCAGGTTTGAGAAGTGTTCAGCCATAATTTCATCAAATACATTTTCAACTCAACTCATTTCACTTTCTCTTTTTTTTCTGGGACTCCTATAATGCAAATGTTGGTATGCTTCATATTATCTCAAAGATCTCTTAAACTGTTTCATTCATTATTTCTTAAACTGTTCCATTCATTATTTAATTTTTCCATTCACTGCCTAGTGATTTTAGCATCATTTAGTGATGGTCCTATAGATACTTCGTTTTGTTGAATACTGGTGATTTTCCAGTTCTGTTATTGCATCTGTGTTTATTAATTGAAATGTTTTGATAAACTTTGTCTCAACAATTATTGGGTTACCCTACATTTTAGTTCGTTCAGGGAAAGAAATTTTAAGAAAAATTAGTTGGTGTCTTGGCAACCTCTAAAAGGTATCAATCAAATTTTAAAATTTTGTTTTAATGGTATGATTATAGTCTTGTGGATTTAAACATATTTTAATGTGTCTCAATTTGTTGAAGTCATTTAAAAAAGTATTTTGCTCAAATTCTAATTTGTTGAGAACCCTATTCAAGATGGATCCTGTGACCTTTGTCGCAAATTGAATTGTCTTTTATAACTTGCTTTTTGCATAAGATGTCCCTTATTATCTTGTACATTCTTTGCCCAATGACTGGAATTAGCCATTTTCCCAAGGAAGCTGGTATCCTTTTAGCAGGAAATTTAGAGACAAAAATATGGGTTGCAAAGGTTGTTAATTGTTATTGGAAGTTCATTTTTGTTTTAGAAAAAGAAAAATGAATGCATATTTTGTATAGGTATTTCCAAATAAAATTCAAGATTATAGGCTTTTTACTTAATTTTAATTATAAATTCACTCTTTCCTTTTATACTAATATTCATTTTTATGATATTAACAATTACATAATTGCTTCATCTTGAAATAAATTTGATAGTTTGAAAATAACAGTGATATTATTAGAAACAGTAAGGTTATTGAGTACACTTTAACATTTCTTTGAAGGTCTTTCTTTAGGATGTATCTCACTAGATCCTTATCCCACTATGATTGTATAGCCAAAATACTTGTTTTAAAGTCAGTTAAAATAATTTTCTGTGTGATTATGTTACCTGATACATAGTTCATTTGTTTAATTTTGACATTTAGAGATTGCTTTTGTTTTTGTTCTTTAGCTGTGTTTTATAATTTTACAATATTTTATAATTTGCGAGAGGGATAACCTTAAGGTAGAAATTTTTTGTCTATAGTTACTTTTGGGAATTGAGAAAACTTTTTTCCTAGTAATCAGATAATTTTATTTTATACATTTAGATTTTTGATACATTTGTAATTATCCTGGTGTTTGGTGTGAGGAATAGATCTGATTTTATTTTTTTCCATTGGGTCCATTTGTCCCAGTACCTTTTATTAAAAAGTTATCCCCTTTTCCCATTAGAAATGTTGTATTTCTTATAATAAAATTTTATTTGTACAAGAGTGTATTTTTAGTTTTTCTGTTTTGTTCCATTGGTGTGTTTATTCGTATTCTTTTGCCATATTCCTTTAATTTACAGACTGTATGATATCTTTTAATACTTGGAAAGGCTAGTTTCTTCCTTCTTGATACTTTTTATCAGAACTTTCATGTCTGTTCTCACCATTCTTACAAAAGATCTATACAGTTAACTAATCTAGTTCTAAGAGGGAGAAACTGATTGTATGTTATTGGAATCAGGTAAAGCTTATAAATTAACTTAAAAATTGGCTCATTACTGATGAGATCCTTTTTGTCCAAGAACATGATATGATTTTCTACTTGTTCTAAATCTATTTTTGTGGCTTTCAAGAGTGTGTGCTAGTTTTTTTCATTTAGATTTTGTAATTTTTAGTCAGTTTATACTTACTAAAGGTATTATCTTTAAATATGTTTAAAAACATATTCTGTAGAATTCAGTATGGGCATTGGCATTCATTCAGTTAGCAAATGTATACTGAATACCTGCTATATCCCTGACACTGTGCTTGTTGTTGGGGATGAAGTGAGAAACTAAGGTTTCTGGTCTTATGCATCTTAGAGTCTAATGAGGACACTACCAATAAATAGGTGATTTTTATTCAGTGTGAAATGTGCTCTGATTGGATTCATCATAGGGAGCAAGAAAAAAAGCATACTTTGGGAGGTGGAACTAGTGGAAGAGGAACATTATAATGTTATTTACATGTGATAACACAAATAACATTCTTCGAAGTTGTGGTACATAATAAAATATGGCCTCTGTAATAATGATGATAATGTGTTAGGAGTGGTAGAAATGTTTCAAGAGGAGATCATTTCACAGATGAAACCAGAAGCAGTTGACAAAGTAAAGGTTAGGCTACCCTTCCAGACAGAGGAGCTTCAGTGTAAAATTTTCATAGTGTCAAATTCTGACTAGTGCCCTAAAAAAGAAGGAAAATATACAGTTTTTTAAAAAAAATTTCACTTGTTTTTGATCAATTTCAGTTGTTATTCTTTTCTTTTTCCTTTTATATTATTTCCCTGTAATTTGATTCCATTGTTTTAATACTGGATTAATCCCTTTCCAATAAAAGCCAGTTGAGTTTGGTAAAAATTTTTTAAAAACCTAAATAGGAAAAATTGATTTTAGCTCTGTATCATTGATTAAAAGTATTTTTGAATTGGATACTCCTTACTTATTACAAGTTTGTCCTTTAATTCATTTGGTTTGATTTTATTTTTGTTTTGTAACATCTTTTTTCTTACAGGACGATAATGTCAAATCCCTCCTCTGTAGCTTGATCTATTGTAGAAGTTCAATGACTGCTGAGCAAGTTTTCAATGCTGAATGTTTTTTGCTACCAAAGGGGAAATCAACTCCAAACTCAGAAAAAGATACTGAATACACCCCAAAAAAAGAGGAAGAATAATTAAAGGTGGAGAACTTGGATAAAGATAAGGAAAAGACAAGATATGGTGAAGCCAGCTTTGATTGATTAATATTCTTTTGTTGTTGCAGATGTTCCTTTTTAAAACTTTGTTTAGTTTGGTTAAATAAACAGAAAAAAATCTGGGAGTGTTCTGGAGCTAGTTGGGTGTGTCTTTGGTATTCCAGTTGTGAAAATAAAAGATGTTTGGTTATGCAAAAAAATTGTATACTTTGAAATTTCATTTAACTAGAGTTGTTAAGGGAGGATTTTCTGTCTGTAGTTACTTTTTGAAATTGTATAGTACAACTGTGTTACTTGTAATAGAAAAGGTTATTAGATTGTTGGACAGCTCCTACACAGATTTTCAGTATGTAGGCCAGCTCATTATGAAGGGTAATACTTTTGTTTAACAGATGATAGTTGGCATATGCTTTGTACCCAGTTTTGGGAATATAAAGATAAGTTAAACGTGGTCCTTACACTTAAAAAGCACATAAATCTATTGAGAAAGTTAGAGATCTAAACAGATGTTCATGATACAGTATAGAATATCTAATGATAGTTCTGGACAGAGCTTTTATGTGATTACACAGGAGGGATACTCATCTTATGGAAGAGGGGTGTCATGGAAAGCTTTCTGGAGGAGATACTACCTTAGTTAAATCATAAAGAATGGGTGGTGAAGGTGAAGGACGATCAAGAGTATCTTACTAGCAGAGAAAGCATGATGAAAGCACTGAAGGGAGAAACAGTTTGTGTGTTTAATAGGGAATAGTCATATAGGTAGATGAGGGCTTTATATGAAGCAATTAAATGCTCATACCTTATAATTTTATAGGAAATGTGGAGCCATTGAAGAATTTTAAACAGCTTTAGCTCCCTCAAAATCTGTCTTATACCTACTACCAGGTTAAGTGGTAGAGAGACTGATCAGAAGGATATTATGATAAAGTAGGTGAGCAGCGATGAAAATAAGATGTACAGAGGAGAAAGAAACAGTGATGAAACATACGGGTCCAATTTATGAAATAGTTAGGCAGTTCTGTCGGACTTGGTGATTGAAGCGTATGTAGACTAAAGTATGTTAGAGTCTCTAGATGCCTATTCAAAATCTAGTCTTTCTTTCTTCCTTAGTAGTACATAGCAGTTTTATTCGGGGTTGCAGTGTACTTGGTTAAAAGACTACATTTAGCATCTTCTCTATTAGTTGAAGCTTTTTGACTAAATTTTTGCAAATAAGACTCCTTAAAAGGAGCTGACTTAGCTTGGAGATGTGCCCTTTCACCCTTACCCCTTTCCTATTGCCTAGAAGTTAACATGGTGGTTAGAATTTGAGCAGTCTTCTTGGATCATGAGGTGACTTTGAGGAAACTCATGAAACTAGGATGATGGAGCAGCAAGTTAGAAGGAGCTGATGTTCCTAATAATTCTGGAGCCTTTGTACTAGTCTCAAGATTTCATGTTATTTGAGAGAATAAACCCTTACATCAGAGTGTGATCCCTATATCAGCAGCCTCAGTATCACCTGGAGGCTAATTTGAAATGCAGGTTCTCAGCTCCACTCCAGATTTTTTAAATGAGAATCTCTGGGGTTGGGTGGAGCCTGGCAATCTGTGTTTTAACAAGTACTATTAAGTCATTGTAATACATACTAAAGAGAACTGTTGCCACACAGTCAAGCTATTGTTCCATTTTGGGTTTCTTGTTTTATAGCAGAACTTAATTCTACCTGATTAAGTAATAAAGACACAGCAGTTAGGTTTAAAATAAACTTGGATAATTTAAAAGGGCAAAGAATAGATCACTTTACTTATACTCACTATTTTAAATAAAGAATTAGATTATCATTTTCCAAATGTGTTCTGCTGAATGAACACTAGTCCCTTGGGATGTTCATTACAAAAAGAATTCTGTGATTAGTTGTTTGGAAAATAATGAATGCTATATTGGAGATTGATCATGCATATTAGAGGGTAAAGGTTCTAAAATGTTTTCCAGAAAGGAAACCTGTTTAATTTTATTTAGCCAGCATATACCAAAATTGACAATGAGACCTCCGTTTTTTCACATAATACCTAGCAACTTCTCTCTTGTGAAACTAGAGTTTCAGATTTTGTGGCATACCAAGTTAGATAGTACTTCTTTTTATTTCTTGTTTTAAAATGGCAAGTATTAATGTGTGGCGGAAAGAGACAAATTCGTGTGTCTCTTCAATGCCACAGATGTTTCTTGAGATATGTGTATATATGTATAAGGGCAATACAGAGGCAAAAAAATGTGTTCACGGCCCTGTGGGCAGTCTGAGAATAATGCAGTATGTAATAAGCTACAAGAATGAAATGTATGTCTTCACAAAGAAGAGGAAGGGAAGAGTGGAATATGAGTTTGGAGGATAGCTGTTTGACTCATTTTAGAGGTGCAGTAGTATTCTGCTTACTTAGAACTGGAAAAAGGTATTCCATACAAAGGAAATTAAGAAAGCTCAAAGGGTAGATTTGGGAAAGGGCAAGAATTTGGCTAGAGTATAGGATATTCATGGGGTAGCTGAGAAAAAAAGCTTAAGAAGGTATTTTGGGGGCAGATCATAGAGGGTCGTGAGTTGCTTGTAAGAGATGGGACTCTATTATAAATGTATGAGCAGCTGAATCACACAGTCATGTTTATTTTAGAATAAAATAGCTAACTAGAGAGAATGATTTGGGAAATAATGGAAATAAAGAAAAGTCAAGGATGGCATATTTCATTAAAGTAATTGAGGCAAAGAAAACATCTTGTTTTAGATCAAAGTATTGAAAAGGAGAGAATTAAGAGTATAAACTGTTCCTCAAAAGAAATTTATGGGGACCCTCTGGTCCATTTCATAGATTTCATAGTATCAGTGCTAAGTCATTTCAGTGTATATTTAAATGTCAGTATTTGTTAAGTTTCCTTTTAGTGTCTCTCTTTTAACTCAACAAATGACATGCTTTATCATTTCTTAGTTGTTAGTATAACCATATCATCTGCCATCAAAACTACATGTGGAATCAGTTCTGGAATGTAAGGACCTCTGAAGATCTACTCCTCCATAAAAGCAACAAGAACACTGGCAAAAATTGTCAAACGAAGCTAAGTTGCACATGAAAAGAATACAGACTTCACAGAATTAGTCCAGGAAAGTCACTAAGCAAACATCATCATCGTCATCAATGACAACTAGCAATAACAATCTCTGTGTTGGTGTGTGTGGGGAATATGATTTTCAAAGTTGGAGATTGCTATGTTTAAAATGTCCAGTTTTGTGCAAAAAAAAAAGGTGAGGCATGAAACAGGAAAGTATGGTCTGTATGCAAGGAAAAAAAGCAACCAATAAAAACTGTCCTAGAGGAAGTTAGATGTCCGACTTTAAGTTCATAAAGACTTTATATCAACTATTAAAATATGTTCAAAGAACTACAGGAAATCATTTCTAAGAATTAAAGGAAAGTGTGAGAATAATGTTTAACCAAATAGAGAATGCCAATAGAGAGACAGAAATTATAAGAAAGAACCAAATATAAATTAGGGAGCTGAAAAGTACAACAACCGGAATAAAAAAATCATGAAAGGGGCTCAACAGAAGATTTGAATTAACAAAAGAAAAGATCTGTGAACTTAAAGGTAGGTCAATTTAAGTCATCTAGACTGAGGAACAGAAAGAAAAAAGAATGAAGAAAAATGAAGAGACTAAAGAGGCCTATGAGACACCATCAAACATACCAACAGCATAATGGGGAGTCTTAGAAGGAGAGAAGAAAAAGGGCCAGAAAGAATATTGAAGAAATAATGGCTGAAAATTTTCCAAATTTGACAAAATCATAAATCTACATAAGCTCATCAAATTCCAAGTAGGATAAACTCAAAGAGACTCACAGCTAGATACATCATAATCAAACTACTGAAAGCTAAAACCAAGGACAGAATCTTGAAAGTAGCAAGAGAGAAATGATTTACTGACCACGAGGCATCCTCAATAAGAGCAACATCTGATTTTTCATCAGAAATAAATGGAGGCTAGAATTCAGTTGGATGATGTATTCAAAGCATTAAAAGAAAGAAAGCCTTGTCAAACAAGAATTGTATATCCAGCAAAAATGAAGGAGTTATTAAGATTTAGATTTATGATGTTAAACCATTCCTAGATAAACAGAATTTGTTACTAGAATATCTGCCCTACAAAAACAAAAAAGGAGTCTTTCAGGCTGAAATGAAAGCACACTAGATGGTAACTTCAGTTCACACACAAAAACAAAGAGCACTGGTTAAGGAAAATGCATGGGTAAATATAAAACACAGTATTAATGTATTTTTGTTTGTAACTCTTTTCTTCTATCTGATTTAAAAGAAAACTGCATAAAGCATTAATCATTAGACTGTGTTAATGACCTTATAATGTGGAAAGATGTAATTTTTCTGACAAAGGAGAGGGGAGAAAATGGAGGTATATTGGAGCAAAGTTTTTGTTTGCTATTGAAATTAAGTTGGTATTAATCCAAACTAGATTGATTTAAGTTAAGATTTTAATTGTAATAACTGGTGCAACCATTAAGAAAATCAGAAGTATGGTTCATTAAGAAAATCAGAAGTATGGTAGAGGAAACAACAAAGGAATGGTACACTAGAAATACCTAACAATAAAGAAGACAGTGGTGGAGATACAGAGAAAAAAGATACAAGACATACAGAAAACAAACAGCAAAATGAAAGCTGTAAATCTGCTATAGTAATTACATTAAGTACAAGTGTATTAAATTTTCCAGTCAAAAGATAGAAACTGGAAAAATATATTTTAAAATATGATCAAATTATATGCTGTCTATAAGAGATGCAGTTTTTTTTTTTTTTTTTTTTGTGGTATGCGGGCCTCTCACTGTTGTGGCCTCTCCCGTTGCGGAGCACAGGCTCCGGATGTGCAGGCTCAGCAGCCACGGCTCACGGGCCCAGCCGCTCCGCGGCATGTGGGATCCTCCCGGACCGGGGCACGAACCCACATCCCCTGCATCGGCAGGCAGACTCTCAACCACTGCGCCACCAGGGAAGCCCTAGAGATGCAGTTTTAATGTCATAACCACAGAGTGGTGTTGACACCTTCAGATCAGCATGAGGGAGTGAGTGCCTTTGCATTCATATTGGCCAAGCTGACATCTAGATTGAGGGCACGTGCTGGAAACTCTGTTGTCTAGAGTATGGAATTCAGCCAGATGGCGTCATTCTTGGCAGTAAAAAGGATCAGTAGGAAAATGCTAAAATAGAGCATATGAATGCATCTTTTGTGAGACAAGAGCTGGGAATCATGTGCCCAGAGCGCTCTTCCCAACCTAGAACCAACTGTTAGAGATGGGATTCATACAGGGAAGTACCAGTCACTCTTTTACCCAGAGCAACATGTTAGCAGAAAGGAGGGTAGTGGGAACAACTATGTCTGAGGTCACTATGGGGTCAGAGATTGTCTGCCTTTGACTAGAGAGCGTCAGAAAGCTGGCAGAACAGTTTCTGACTTTCTGAAGCTTTGGAGGAAGCATCGAATCAGGATTTACATCTCTCTTAATAGAGTGGCTCATGATAGAATGTAGCAGGAAGACTAAATTGAGTTATCTGTATATTCAGCCTTCAGTATCTTCACTGCTGTAGAGTCTTACAGCTCTAAGAGCACACAGACTGTAGCTGCATGGTGGACAATGAAGCCATCTGTGACATATGCCATCATATGCTTGGTGTATAATGCTACCTCTTCTGTTAGCGTTAATAGGCTGACGGGTCTTCTGTTACTGCTTGCTTCTGGTTTGAAGGGCCTTTGAATGGGTACCTAATTGAATTCCAGAACAAATTAGTACCTTATCTGAGAATATATTTCCCCATGACAACCCTTTCCCCCATCATGTCTGCTGACAGAACCTACCAGGAGCAGCTCTTCATTTCAGACATCACTACTGCTTGCTTTGAGTTCTCCAACCAGCTGGTTAAGTGTGATCCTCAACTTGGGAAGTACATGGCCTGCTACCTGCTATACAAAGGGGATGTTGTTCCCAAGGGTGTGAATGCAACAGTTGCAGCCATAAAGTCAAGGAGCTCTGTTCAGTTTATAGATTGGCTTCCAAATGGTTTCAAGGTGGCCATCAACAATCAGCCATCCGTGGTGATGCCAGGAGTTAACCTGGCTGAAGTCCAGAAGGCTATCTGCATGCTGAGCAACAGCACAGCAGTTGTGAAGGCCTTAACCCTACTAGACCACACGTTTGACCACATGTATGCCAAGAGGACGTTTCTACATCGGTATATCAGAAGAGGTGTGGGAGTTCTCAGACACCAGGGGAAGATTTGGCAGCCTTAGAGAAGGATTGTAAGCAAGTGGGGTAAAGTTTCTGATGCAAATATGATTGGTTAAAAAAATGAATAAGCTAAAGTGTTATGCTTTCTTTTTAAGACATTATACAGTTAGTAGGTAGAGCTTCCTTGATAAGAAGAAAAAATAAATTAGGCAAGACCCTAAATTTCACACTATATCAGATGGCTCAATATTAACAATGAGCACATATTTCCTTGTCTATCAGTGATATTCAGCACTACTACCTGTGACCCTTCTAAGGTTTGGAGTCCTTTGAACTACTGGATCACTTTGTGTGTGTGTGTGTGTGAGAAGGAGAGAGAGAGAATGGAAACCTGGCTTTATCCTTTGCTTTTTAAACAGACTATGAAATCCTGTGCAACGTTTATATGTTTCCTTTCCTGTACATGAAGTAGAAAACTGCACATATAGTTTATTAATGTCATTTCCATATATATATATAAAATATATACAGTATATATTACATTGATTAAAGAATTAGAATTTTTTTAAAAGACCCAATTTAGTTTCAAAGATACAAATAGATTAAGAGTAGAGACATGGAAAAGATATACCATGCAAACAGTACCCAAAAGAACTGTAGTGCCTACACTAATATCAGACAAAATAATCTTTGGCAAAAATTATTACTAAAGATAAAAAATATTTTGTAATGGAAAAAAGTCAATACATCACAAAGATGTGTGCATATATACATCTAACAACAGAGTCCTAAATATATAAAGCAAAACTTGACAGAATTGAAGAGAGAAATAGACAATTCAACAGTAACAATTGGAGATTTTGTTACCTCAGGTTTAATAGTGGATTGAATAACTAGGCAGAAGATAAACAAATGGAAGAAATGAACAGCACTGTAAATTAAAGGCCAACTTTAAAACACTGTACCCCAAAAGAGCAGAATGCATGTTCTTCTCAGGTGTACATGGAACAGACTACAGGATGGACTATATATGAAATCATAAAACAAGTCTCAAAACAGTTTAAAAGGATTTAAATCATAAGTTTGTTTTCTAATCACAGTGGAAATCAGAAATCAATAACAAGGAAATTTAGAAAATTCACAACTATATGGAAATTAAAAACCATTTCTAAATAACCAATGGATCAAAGAAAGAAATAGCATAAATTAGAAAATACTTCGAGGTGAAGGAAAATGAAAACACAATATACCAAATCTTACAGGATGTAGCTAAAGCAGAGCTTAGAAATCTATAGCTGTAAATGCTTATATTAATAAAGGAATAAGATGTCAATCACTAACCTAACACAGCCTTAGTTTCTCTCTAGTTAAGAAACGATAAAATGGTGAGCAAACTAAACCAAAAGCAAGCAGAAGGAAGAAAATAATGAAGATTAAAACAAATAAATGAAATAAAGAACAGGAAAACAATAGAGAAAATTGAGACCAAAAGTCAGTTCTCTGAAAACATCAACAAAATTGAGAAAAACTTCAGCTAGATGGACCAAGAAAAAAAAAAAAGACTCCAGTTATGAGAATCAGTAATTAAAGAAGGGACTTCACTATAGACCTTAGAGAAGTAAAAGAGATTGTAAGGAAGCACTTATACCAACAAATAGATAACCCAGATGAAATGAACAAATTCCTAGGAAGACACAAACCTGAAAAACTGGCACAAGAAGAAGAAAATCTGAATAGACCTATAAGGAGAAAGAATTAGTAAATCAGAAAATTCTTACCAAGGAAAGCCCAAGCTAAGTGACTGAATGGTGAATTCTACCAGACAAAGATCTCACACACACATAAAAACTATAGATCAATATCTCTTATGAATATAGATGCAAAATTTCTCAACAAAATACTAGCAAACTAAATCTAGCAACATACAATGAACAACAGGGATTTATCTCAAGAATGCAAGGCCAGTTTAATATTTGAAAATCAATGTAATATACTATATTAATAGAATAAAAACAAAAAGCTATCTTAATAGATGCAGAAAAAGCATTTGACAATATCCAATACCCCTTTTATGATAAAAAACTAATAATGAAGAGTTTACTCAACCTGATAAATAGTATCATTAATAACTCATAGCTAGGGCTTCCCTGGTGGTGCAGTGGTTAAGAATCCACCTGCCAATGCAGAGGACATAGGTTCGAGCCTTGGGTTGGGAGGATCACACGTGCTGCGGAACAACTAAGCCCCTACGCCACAACTACTGAGCCTGTCCTCTAGAGCCCGTGAGCCACGACTACTGAAGTTGGCGTGCTTAGAGCCTGTGCGCCGCAACAAGAGAAGCCACCGCAATGAAAAGCCTGCACACTGCAACAGAGTAGCCTCCACTCACCACAACTAGAGAAAGCCTGCCTGCAGCGACAAAGACGCAGCGCAGCCAAAACAAAAAACAAAAAAACCGCTCATAGCTAACATCATACTTAATGGTAAAAGACTGGATGATTTCTCCTAAGATAAGGAACAAGTCAAGGCCTCCACTCCTGCCACTTCTCTTGGACATTGTACTATTGGTTTTAGCTAGGACAATTAGACAAGAAAAAGAAATAAAAGGCATCCAGATGGAAAGAAAGGTGTAATGCTATTTCTATTCTCAGATGACTTGATCTTGTCCACAGAGAATCTTAAGAAATCCATTTTAAAACTTTTAGAAGTAATCAGTTCATCATGGTTGCAGATACAAGGTCATTACATAAAAATAAATTACATTTCTGCAGCCTATAAATTTTTATAACAATTTCGTATACAATATCATAAAAAATAATTAGGAGTAAATTTAACAAAAGAAATGTAAGACTTGTATACTAAAACTACAAAACATTGGTGAAAGAAAGTAAAGAAAACCTAAATAAACTCCAAGATATATTAACGCATCAGAAGACAATATTGTTAAGTTGGTAATACTTAATTACCTAGAGATTCAACATAGTCTCTATCAAAATCTTTGCTTCTGTTTTTACAGAAATTAACAAGCTGATCCTAAAATTCGTGTGGAAATGGAATGGACCCAGAATAGCCAAAACAATACTGAAAAAGGAGAACAAATAGGAGGAATCACACTCCTAATTTCCAACTTACTATAAAGCAGTGATAATCAAGACAGTGGGTGCTGGCGTAAGGATAGATATGTAGATCCATGGAATAGGATTGAGAGTTTCTATTTATTATTTATTTATTTATTTATTTATTTATTTATTTATTTATTTATTTATGGCTGCATTGGGTCTTCATTGCTGCGCAAGGCCTTTCCCTAGTTGCAGTGAGTGGGGGCCACTTCTCGTTGCAGTACGTGGGCTTCTCACTGCGTTGGCCTCCCCTGCTGCGGAGCACAGGCTCTAGGCGCGCGGGCTTCCTCAGTTGTGGCATGTGGGCTCAGCAGTTGTAGCCTGCGGGCTCTAGAGTGCAGGCTCAGCAGCTGTGGCACATGGGCTTAGCTGCTCTGCAGCATGTGGGATCCTCCCGGACCAGGGGTTGAACCCATGTCCCCTGCACTGGCAGACGTATTCTCAACCACTGTGCCACCAGGGAAGCCCAGGAGAGTTTCCATTAAATTACAATATTTTGTGCTTCAAAAGACACTATCAAGAAAGTGAAATGACAACCCACAAAATGGGGGAAATATTTTCAAATCATGTATCTGCTAAAGCACTTGTAGTTAGTGTGAGAACTCCTACAACTGAATAATAAGACAAACCAATTAAAAATGGGCAAAGGCTCTGAATGGATATTTCTCCTAAGAAGATATACAAATGGCCAATAAGCACATGAGAAAATGTTCAACATCATTAGTCATTTAGGAAATGCAAATCAAACTATGAGATACAACTTCATACCCACTAGGATGGCTACGATTAAAAAGTCAGATAATGAAAAATGTTGGGGAGGATGAGGAGAAAGTGGAACTGCTGGTAGAAGTGTATAGAGGTACAACTGCTTTGGAAAACAGTTTGGCAGTTCCTCAAAATGTTAAACATGGAATTACCATACAACCTGGGAATTTAACGCCTAGCTAAGTACTTATTAGTCATGAAAACCTGTGTTTACACAGAAACCTTGTTCTTGAACAATTATTGCAGCATATTCATGGTAGCCAAAAAGTGGAAATAATCCAAATATCCATCTGTTGATGAATGGATAAACATAATGTGGTATATTCATACAATGGAATGTTATTCAACAATAAAAAGGAATAAAGTATTAATACATGCTACAACATGGACGAACCTTGAAAGCATAAGTGAAAAACACTCAGTCATAGAAGACTGCATACATTTATCTGAACATTTCATATCTGGGCATTATGGAATGTTCCAAATAGGTAAATCTATAAAGACAGAAATTAGATTAGTAATTGCCTGGGAATGGAGGTGGAGGGTAGAGGGTATGACTGCTAATGGGTGTGTGACCTTTTCTGGTGTGATAGAAATAATCTCTAATTAGATAGTGACGATGGTTTCACAACTCTGAATATACTAAAACCACCGAATTGTTTACTTTTTTTAAAGGGTAAATTTTATGGTACATGAATTATACCTCAAAAAGCTATTATATAAGAAAAAATACACATATATGTTCATTCAATAAATATTTGAGGGATTCCTGAATGTCAGTCATCTTATGTTGCTTTGTTGTCTTCTAATCCAACTGTGTGTGTGAGTCACCTGCTTTTTCTCCTGGTTTGTGACTTTCAAGCCTAAATCTGCATAAGAATCATCTGATAATCTTTTTAAAAAATTCAAGTTTCCAATGTCCATACCCAGAGATTCTGCCTCAGTATGTCAGAGATGGGACTTCGGAATCTATATTTATAACAAGTACCCATAATTATGTCTGATGTAGCTACTCTGGGAGGACCAGATTTAGAAAAAGTACTCTAGGAGAATTTTACCAGCCACATTTTATTCATTTATTTTCCTAGTCCCTTCTTAAAGGGACCTTTACTCTCTTCATTGAATGTGTATAGATTAAAACAAAAAAATTAGAATATGTGTGGAGCAATAATGTATCTCCTAGTTCTAAATTGATTGAAGAAATCATGAAGGTTGAGACTGACAGATGAAAATATATAAAAATCAACATAGTAAAAATACAGGATGAGAGCTGTCCAGAAAAATCTGCATGAGTTTAGAAGACAGTGGGTTAATAGTTATAACGCATAAAGTGATTATTCAAATTTATAAGAAAATTATTAAGATTCCAGTAGATAAATGCAGAAATAAATATGTAAATTTTTTTTCAAAAATCAAAGAAGTGTAAATTGACCTCTGAATAAAAGCAGATTTCATGCTTAGTAAAGCAGCAAAATATTAAAATGGCAAGGTCCTATGATATTAGCTAAATTGGTGCTGGTTTTCATTTACGAAAGCAGTGTGAAGTTGGTAGATGGTAGTTTGATCCTGTGTCTCATGAGCCATGAAAATGATTCTCTCCTTTGATCCTAATGATACTAGTCTTAAAATTTTGTCTTAGGAACATGATTTAACAGAAATAAAGTTACACATACATAAATGTTCAATTGGAAACTGAATAAATATTCAACAAGTGAATTGTTTCATAATTCATTGTACATCAGTATAATAGACTGCTACACAAGCATAAATTATGAAGGCACACACATAATGCTCATACATATGGGAAACAATACCTAAAAATGTGCTTGTGAGAAATATAAGGGTAATGAAACATTTTTAAAAATTCTTCATTTTTTCAACATTTCATTAACATTTCCCAACATACTGCAAAGTTAAAAGAATTTTACAGTGACTATTCATATATCATCATTTAAGGTATATCACTAACATGTAGCTATACTTTACCGTATAATTTTTCTTTACCTACCTTAATATTTTTATATTTGTTTCTTATTGAGTTTAAAATTTCCCCCAGTATATTGAGCAGAGTTCCCTGTGCTATACAGTAGGTCCTGGTTCGTTATCTATCTCAATATTCTATAACAACCTAAACGGGAAAAGAATTTGAAAAAGAACAGAAAAAAGTAAATAAATAAAAATTTAAAAATTTCCCCCAGTTTTCAAGTAATAATATGACATTTCCTGAGAAACGCTTATTTTTGATTAACAGAGGAGTAACTTAAATTTCACTGAAAGGCTTAGAACTCTTGTAAGTATGTATATGGCCACAAGGTGTAGCTCTGGACCTATCACATCCTGGGATACGCATCTGTAAGGAAGGTTGTAGTAAAGGTAACTTCTGAATGCAATCAGACTTGTTTTGTTTTCTTGAGTGAGGGTACAGTAAATTTCTCCTCCATTAAGATGTAAAGTAATTTAGGTTATATATTTATTTCATTGTTCAAAATGTCTTTGCCACAATTTCTCTTACTTGGAACTTGACTTTCTTACTCCACAGCCTCCGAGTCAGAAGTTTTGGGTTATGCAGCAAATATGTTTGTTACTAGCTGTTTGAAATGATAATTTTAAGAAGATTTAAATTAGTCATGGAAATAGAAATTTTCAGACTTTTTTGTACAGTGAAAACTCATCAAAACTATAATTTTTCTTTAGTGTGATTATTTGATTAATGTATGTATTTCTTTAAACTCTATAAGGTTTGGGACTATACCTAGCACAATGACAGACATTCAAAAAATATTAGTTGAATGATAAATTTAAAGAGTGATTTGAAACTTTTACTGAACGTTATTTTGTAGGAATTGGTAAATCTACTCTTTAAGAAGTATGCTTATTCATTTTAATTTTAACGATAAGATGATTACCTTTAGATATACTTCATAGTTTAAAAATAGCTCCCAGATGAAAATATTTTGCTGTTTTTAGTTGTAAAACAGAATATAGTCACTTTTAAAAGAAAGTAGAGCCTAATTTGTTGATATCCATTTTAACCAAAATTGCTTTCTCTTCTTCCCCTTCAAGGAATCCTCAGTTTCTCTCTACATTAGATGTCATCAAATGTCAATTTGTTTCTTCATACCAGAGAATAAAATCATGGAGGCAAGAATCCAGTTGTATGGTCAAGTAAATCAAACTGTCTACTGGAATAACCAGGGGAAGGGTTTTCCAATTTAAAGTCTTTTTTTTTTTTTTTTTAAAGGAGAGAATATTTGACAAGCAGTCTATGAAACATAGTAGTCTTTTTCATAAAATAAAGCTATTCAGAATTAAAGGTCTTGGGAAAATTTTAGTTTAGGTAGAGATGTTCTCAAAGAATTTAATGTCATTCTTTTGAATTTCAGCTAAGATGGTAAAAAAAATTCATCAAGGGAGAAGATAAGAACAAACATTTAGAAGGACTCATATTTTACAGAAAGAAGAGAAATACCAGAGAAACAAGACCACAAAATTACTTAGCTCAAGAATTGAACTATTGGCAAACTTTTTGTATTATCCCTGTATACTGCTTTTACATGTGTTCTTTCAACTGTACTTGACAAGGGAGAAGAGTCATTATATACATATAGCCTGAAGGGCTTGGACTTTGAAGGTCTTTACTATTCTTCATTTCCTTAAAAGGTAAGTAATGTTTATATTGCATACCTGTCTTGTATACCCTCTCCCTCCTCCTTTCTCTCCTATCTCCTCTTTCCCCTTTTTTCTTCTCCCTGCACCTTTTTTTTTTTTAACATTACTAGTTCATTTAGAGGAAGATTAATAGCTGCTGAAAGAATTAAATTGGAAACATAAAATATTTCTTGAACAACTTCTACTAAGGTACAGACTTGTTATTATCATCGTGTTTCTGTAACTGCCCCAAAATATTATACATATCAATATTTTAACACTTACTTGCTTTTCCTTGAACATCATGATTTATTTTTATCTGATATCAGCTCCATTTATGGCAACTAACTGGTAACTGCAAATTACAGTTGCTGTGACAAACTGTATATGAATAATGCAAGCATAATTTTGGTCATGATTATTGTACTTGCCTGAGTCATGGCTTGCATCATCTCCTGCAATTCTATTTATGATTCACAAAATTTTATTTCCATATATCCTTTTCAAGTTCGCATAAGCATCAGCCATAGCATATAAATATGTGATAACAATTTGCTTTAGTAGGAAAACCCAGATCATTTCTTTTGGCTTCTGTAAGAATTTTCAGCCTTTTCTTTAAAGCAAATAATAAACTTTATGCCCCATTAAATGACCTTTTTTCCTGTATGGTAGTGTTTAAAGTCATGCTTAGAGGTTATTTTAAATTTGATTCTTTACTAGTTAATGTGCTTGACAAAATTATGTCATTGTATTTTTGCAGGTTGGGAAGGGATGTGGTTTGTTCTAACACGATGATAGCATATTCAGAGTAAAAATCTGAGCCAGGGTAGTCATAGATGACTTTAATGAAATTAACTACATTAGACCCTGATATAACAGTTGATTTTAAAACATACTTTGGTTGTTAGTTTAATCTACTGCTTTGAATTCTCCCCTCCTTTTGTGTTAAAAATTTCTGAAGTCTGGAAATGTTTCATTTGTTTCCTATTTTGTTTCATAATTAAAAGCTATGGAGCTCCCCTATGTTCATAGCAGCACTATTCACAATAGCCAAGACATGGAAACAACCTAAATGTCCATCGACAGATGAATGGATAAAGAAGATGTGGTACATATATGCAATGGAATACTACTCAGCCATTAAAAAGAATGAAACAATACCATTTGCAGTGACGTGGATGGAATTAGAGATTATCATACTAAGTGAAGTAAGTCAGAAAGAGAAATACCATATTATATCACTTATATGTGGAATTTAAAATATGACACAAATGAACCTATCTATGAAACAGAAACAGACTCACACATAGAGAACAGACTTGCGGTTGCCAAGGAAACGGAGTGGGGGAGGGATGGACTGGGAGTTGGGTTTAGCAGATGCAAACTATTACACATAGAACGGATAAACAGCAAGGTCCTACTGTATAGTATGGGGAACTATACTCAATATCCTGAGATGAACCATAATGGAAAAGAATACAAAAAAGAATGTGTGTGTGTGTATATATATATATATATATATATATATATATATATATATTGGCTGCATCACTTTGCTATACAGCAGAAATTGACATTATAAATCAACTATACTTCTTAAAAAAACAAAAAAACCCCATCTTTATAAAAAGAGATATTATGCTTATAGTCAATTAGAATATGTGTACATTCATATATATATATATTTTTTCTATACGCGGGCCTCTCACTGTTGTGGCCTCTCCCGTTGCAGAGCACAGGCTCTGGACACGCAGGCTCAGCGGCCATGGCTCACGGGCCCAGCCGCTCCATGGCATGTGGGATCTTCCCGGACCGGGGCACGAACCCATGTCCCCTGCATCCGCAGGCGGACTCTCAACCACTGCGCCACCAGGGAAGCCCTACATTCATATTTTTATGGAAAAAGACGTATGGATGCATAAAAGCAGGTTTGGAACACTACACACTGAAATGCAAACAGTGAAAAAGAATAATTCCAAAGAAAATATGACAGTTGTATAGAATATACATACATAAAAGTAAAAGTAACAGAAAAAATAAAATGCTATGTAGCATCAATTACCTCAGTGCAGAAGTTAGGGTGGATGGTTGCTAGATATTTTGTCTACATTGTCTCGTTTAATCTTCACAACAACCCCAGAAAGTGCAAATATTATTCCTCTTTTACAGAAAAAGAAGGAAAATGAGGCATGAGTGACTGGGTTTTGGCAAGGATCACATTTATCATCACTGAAATTATATGTGGGACACCAGGATTGATGCTGAAAACACTAAGAGGTATGAGTCTGTTTTAGAAAGCCTTCAGTATGCTTGAGACAAGGCATATCTGTGAAGAAAATGAGAGGAGAATCTCTTGCTAAATGCTGTTAATCCTAAAGTGGTGTCTCCCACAAAAGTGAATCGATCTTGGGGTCAGCAAATCTACCTAAAACTCTGTCTTAGCAGAGGAGTCCAAAATGAAGTGGAACTCTACAATTTTTGCATGTCTGTTTATTGCCATTACATTTATTAATTTATTTAATTTTTGGCTGTGTTGGGTCTTTGTTGCTGTGCGCAGGCTTTCTCTAGTTGTGGTGAGCAGGGGCTACTCTTCGTTGCAGTGTGCGGGCTTCTCATTGCGGTGGCTTCTCTTGTTGCGGAGCACGGGCTCTAGGCACATGGGCTTCAGTAGTTGTGGTGTGCGGGCTCAGTAGTTGTGGCTCATTGGCTATAGAGTGCAGGCTCAGTAGTTGTGGTGCACGGGCTTAGGTGCTCCGCGGCATGTGGGATCTTCCCGGACCAGGGATTGAACCCATGTCCCCTGCACTAGCAGGTGGATTCTTAACCACTGTGCCACCAGGGAAGTCTGCCATTACATTCTTGAGAGAGTTAAAATGTTTTTCTCCTGATTGTTTTCTTGAAGTGACACTTGGAAGGATAGCTTCTGTACAGGAAATAAAATGCTCTTACTTTAGGTATCAAATTGTCCATTATTTGACTACTTCGGTAAATCAGAAGTTTGTTATTTTCAAGTGTAAAGATAATTTTCTTGAATGGCTGGCAGAAAGATTCACTATACATGTAAAGAAATAAATATTAATTTCTGTGTATGTTTAATTTTTTATCAAAATGTACTATTGTAGGAGATATCCCTTTAACAGAAACAGTTTGTAATTGAAGCTCATTTTCCATGCGAAAGTCATTGCCAGGGACCATTTATGTAGAACAAATAATTAACTGTAATATGGAATTTGAAATTACCAGTTCTGGTTTGAGTAAGAGATTAAAGTGAGTTTGTTAACTCTCACACCCATTTGAGGGAAATATCTCTCAATTTGAGGGCAAACAAAACACAGTAGGTATGCTGTATAGTTTTTGCTTTCCTTCATTATTATCAGAGTTTGAGAGAAAGGGAAAAGAGGCATTACATGCAGAGAGATTAGAGGGAAGTGTTACCCACCTCAGTGTTCCAAAACATTTTGTTTGTTATGAACTTTTGAAGAGTAGAAATTTTGGCATTTTATTTAAGGAATTTAGAAGATGGATTTTTTTTTTCTTAAAAAAGTTTTGGGAAATAGAAAATGCATTTCACGGTTATTGTATTCTTTGCTGTTACTGTTTGACACTATTGATTTTTTTGTCTACATTCTCCTTCATACTCAGAGGCTTTCAGTTCTTACATGTTCTAGCAAATCACGAATTTTTTTTTTTGGAACTGACCAGATGCTCCATCACATCTCTTATTACTAATTTACAGCAAGTTGTATCTTATCTGTGCTAATCTCTCACATAAACTGTAAGTCTAATACAAATTATTGTAACAGTATATATCCTTATATTTTTACTTGTAGCAAAAGTAAATTTTATATGTATAGTAGTTTACCTGTGAAGGGTTTGTGGTACACGAATGAGCTGTGGCCTATATTACCATAAGCCTACACAGCAAAGGGTGAAGAGACCAACCAGTGCTGAGACAGAAAGCAACTGACCTTTAGGAATTAAGAAACTTGAGACCGTTGAAGACCATGGCAGCCTGGAAGTTGAAAATCAAATTCTGGGTAGAACTTTTGACAATGTTAGGATTCTGACTGAATTGAGAAAGGAAATTTTGATTATTTATATATTGCTTTTTAAAAATTAAGAAATGTAAGGTATTAAGTTATACTTTATGTTATTTTATTGCTTCTTAAAAGTTATATTTTTTCATATTGTTTATTTTTTACTACCACATATATACACACATTGGAGAACCTAGAAAAGTTGAAATAAAATAACAAATTTCAATCACTTAAGAAGTAATTATTCACATTTTAGTGTTTTCCATGCAGTTTTTCTCCATGCACAGCCTTTTAAAATAATCTGTTATTATATATATATATCTTAGCTGTGCTGGCTGCCTTGCTTTCTGCTGACAAGTTGATACCTTGTTACTGCTCTCATCAGTGGCATTTCTGATGCTATTTTTCTTAAGTGGCATGTTGAAACAGAAACATGGTGTCAAGGTTCCCTGGTGTAATGCCTTTGGGCAAAGATTTGGTCAGATTTTTGTTCTGAGCTCTCTACTCGGGAATGTAGGCAAGATCCCTTACAGCAACAAATCAGCAATTCCATTATCTGAGTTGGTTAAATAATGTTTTTGGAAATATTCTGAACCCATCAGATTCCTGGAAGAAATAAAATATTATATTTGAAAAAAATCTGTTATTATAATACTGTATATATAATTATCTTTTTCTGGTTAAAATTATACCATAACTACTTTTTCATTATTATAAAGTCTTCACAAACTAATTTTTAAAAATGGCTTTAAAGTATTCTTTTAAGTGAGTATATCTTAGGTCATGAAAATATTGTTTGTTTAGTTCACTCTGGAAGGGAGGAGGAGATAACAGGGTTAAGTTAGGTGGACTGGACTTAGAAGCTGGAACAGAAGTCTGGATTCTGAACTGTTAAGTTAATGATTAGACTTACCCAAATTAGAAGCAACTTAAAGATCAAGGTCCAGGACAATTTCAACCATTTGAAATTAAGTTGTATGTATTTTAGTCCTTTTATCCCTGAAAGCTTTGTTGTGTGTTTCTCTTACAGTACAAAATTTGTCCTCTCTCACAAAGCAGTCTGAACAATAGTTTGGAGCTGGCATGGCAGTTCAGTGGTGTCTCAAACTCCTCTCTTGCTGCTCAGCCATTTCTAGATTAAGCATGTTCTTATACACATTCAAAGATGGCTCACATAGGGACATACCCCTATGTCCACATCTGAGCAAGAAGGAAAAAAGAAAAGGGAAGCGTGTATCCTTTCCTTTTAAGAGGATGTTTTAGAAGCTGTACACATAACCTCTAGATACATGGCCATACCAGCTGCAAAGGAGACTGAAATTGTGTTCTTTACCTGGTAGTGATTATGTGTCCAGCTGAAACAGAGTATTATGTTAATGAGAGGAGTAGGAAGGAATGAGTATAGGAGGAAAACAGTATTTCCCACATGGTGATAAACAGTAGCAGCAGTGATTTGATGAGGATGATATATAAGAATGACTTCTATGCAAAGAGATCAGATATATGTGATAATTACATGGTGCCAAAATGGTGTTAAGACTGAGCATGAGACCAACTCTCTTCTTCTCACCCTCTTACATTGTTAGATAACTTGGGGCCTCCATATATAATGGTAATGGAGAATGATAATATCTTTGTGGATAGCCAGGAAGGGAGTAAGAAGGCAGTAGTCATGAGTAGTCATGAACGAGTACTATAGGACTTCCATTCCACTCTCCCCCCAAAAAAAACTTTCCAGAGGGGACTTAAAAATTATGATCATAATTAAACTAATGGCCAAAAGAAAATGAAATTAGTTATACAAATTGTAAAATGTAAATCATGGCACACCTACCAGAATGGTTACAATAAAAAAGACAGATGATAACAAGTGTTGACAGAGATGTGAAGAAATGGGAACCCTCATACATTGCTGGGAGGAATGTAAAATGATGTGGCCACCTTGGAGAACAGTTCCTAAAAAGTTTCAGCATAGAGTTACCATATGACCCAGTCTGGGTCACGCAAGAGAAATAAAAATGCACATCTACACAAAAAGTTGTACAGAATGTTCATATCAACATTTTTCATGCTAGCTTAAGAGTAGAACAACACAAATTTTCATCAACTAAATGAATAGATAAATAAAATATAGTATTTCCTTCATATAATGGAATATAATTTTTTAATCAAAATAAACGAATACATGCTACAATATGACTAACCTTGAAAACATCATGCTAAGTGAAAGAAGCCAGTTACAAAAGACCACATACTGTATGATTCCATTTACATGAAATATCTGGAATAGACAAATTCCTGGAGACAGAAAGTATATTAGTGTTTGCAACACGCTTGGGGAGTTGTTGGTAAATGGCAAGTGATGGATAATCCATGTAGAGTTTCTTTTTGGAGTGATGAGAATGTTCCCAAGTTTGTTGTGGTGATGGTTGCACAGCTCTGTGAATATGCTAAACACCATTGAATTATGTACTTTGTATGCGTGCAGCAACGAAGACCCAACGCAGGCAAAAATAAATTAATTAATTAATTAATTTTAAAAAAATAAGTAAAGTCAAAGAAGACACCATGAGCACTAGCAGTAATTGGTCAAAAGTTACCAGTGAGCCAAGGTACTCTGGCTCATAATGGCTATGCAAGACCATAGACAGCAGCACACAGGTTTTACCCTCTACTCCCATTTCTGTGATGACACTCTTAAAAAAACTGTGCAAATGCAAGTAAGCTAGAGGAAAACAGAATGTGTTAAAAGATAATTTTCAAAAAGAGGTAAAATCATGGTTCTCATACAGATACAAAAATGAACGTATGTTAAAGATATTATTTAATTCGTTCAATATGGGAACTAGGCAGATGTTATAACCGGTTCAAAAGGCAATTCAAAGAACAGATGTATTTATAGAATTGTAAAATAAAGACAATGAAAGGGCTAAAATCAGATAACCTGTCAGAGTGTGCTGTATGTAGACAGTGCTCAACAATGAAAGCCAGAAGCACATCCTCTAGACAAAGCATAGTTTTCTACTGAAACACATTTTTTCCCCCTCACCAAATGTGTGCCTCAAATAGACCACAATGTGGATGGAGGGTTAGGATAGAACTAGGATGAGGAGTGAGAGCAGAAAGGACAAAAACATTCAACAGTTTGTGCCCAGAGCTGTAGACCTGACAGGAATGATGGAGGCATATACCAGACATAAGAGAAAGGGAAATTTATTGTGACAGAAGGCAGTAGCTTGAGAAGTAAAAGGACACAGAAAAAAGGAAGGGAAGGGTCGCCTAGGTAAGGGAGAGGAGAACTTATATAGATGAACTTTGACATATACTTGATCAGATGGACATAACCACAGAGACAGTCTAAGCAGGCTAGATCTTTGCTTTTAAAATGCAAGGCCCAGTTATTACTCAAGAGGTGCTTTAAAAATAATGACTGCTTTTTCAAGTGACCAATTTACCTATTAACTAGCTTGCCAGCATAAATTTGCCAAATGATTAATTCAGCAGATAATAAATTCACCAATTTGGTTCAGTTTTGCTGTAACATTGGCAAATTGCTCAGTCAATGAATTGATTTTCAATGAATCGGTTTTCTTCCAGATTCTGATTCCCCAGGCAAACCAGTTTCCCAAAGTTGAGTTGCCTTTTATAAACCACACTCTTCATTCACTAATTTATGCATTCATTCACTGGCAATTTTTAAAACACGTACGTATGTCTGGTACTATTTTAGGAGAGAACTTCCTGCCAATAGATCTGAGGAAGTAAATGGTTTCAACCACTGTATAGGGTACATAATCGACAAAAATGTCTTATTTCCATAAAAAAGTACATTTCCCCAAATATTAGTAAATTATAAGGATTTACCTAAAATAGGATTCTAAATAGACAATATTAAGACATGAGAAACTATCTAAAAATCCAACAAATATTTATGAAGTCTTTTCTGTCCTGTGTTGTGCTAGGTAGTAAGTATTTTAAGGGGTAACAAGTATACTACAGAAAAAACCCAAGGAATGAATAAGTTGAGTTTTTAAAATTCATGGGTAGGCTACTTGATATAGGTCATTCATTCTTTCCACAGAAATGATGCTATGAACGGGTATTAGCTTCCTGGGTTGGCTCACAGCACTTTATCCTCAATGTAGCAATGAGCACAGCAAGAGAGACAGTGTGCGATGTAGTGTAAAAACAAGGACTCTGGAATCAGACCTGAATTTGAGTAGTTGGGTAACCCTGGGCAAATTATTTATGCTCTCTGAATCTCATCTGTAATATGAGAATGATAATGCCTACCCCAAAGCAATTGGTGGTCAAATGAGATAATATGAAAATCCTTCTCAAGGTATTCCCTATCTTTTAATAGGTAGATAAACCACACATGTCCCCTCCCCTTTTTTCTGCTTTCTTAAAAAGAACAGATTAGCCATAATTTAGTATTTTGTGACTCTGGTTCATCAGCTAATTGTGTTGTAATATGAGTTGTGCCCTCAGGAGCAGTTTGCTTATATAGGGCTATTTCTTCTACATTAAATTATCTTTGAGTGTTATTTTATGTTTTTATAGCTTTTGATGCCTCACCTTCACTGTAAAGCATCACTTCCAGCTGTTATTAGTGTCTAGTTCTAGCTTTATTATGTGCTACTCTTAATCTTCTGGGGAGAGAACCTAGAGGACTTTATTCATTAGAATTGCCTGTAAGCCAAACAGAGGCACGCTCTGAGGATTTAGAGGCTCTATCATGAAGAAAACTTGGTCTTTGTTATTTCTGTAGAAACTCCTTTACCCCCAGTTTTGCCTGAAGTCACAGATCAGAAACAAAGCTATACTCCAGAGTCAAACATTACCAGAGAGCCCTCTTTTAACAGAAAGATGATGGAAGCAGTGGTTATGTGTACTCACTACATTGCTTATCAGCCTTCCACATGTTTGCCCTGTTTGCATCTAGCTTTGAGGTTATACATGAACATTATTAACCTCATCATATTTCTTCAGTGTTAAACAGAAAGAATGTTGACAGTAGTAGTTGAAAGAGGCATGTGATTAGGATGGAGATGAAAGCAAAGAAGAAAAATAATGGAATGGCAAGAAAATGGGCACATCAGAGAATTGTTTAACAGTAGGTTAGTTCTAAAGGCCTAAGAGCAAATTCTGGAACATTTGCCTGTGCAATAGGCAAAAATAGGTAAGTATTGCATGTATGAAATGATTCATGCACAAAGCTATCCACTGCAGCTTTATTGTAATAGAAAAATCCTACAAACAACATAATTGTGCAACAGAAGGAGACTGGGTAAATAATTATGATATATTCATGCAATGGAAAACTATGAATATCTGAAAAAATGAGGATGCTGTTTATGTATTGATACTGAATGGCCTTCAATTTTATTTGTTAGGTTAAACAAAATCAAGATACAACAGAGCATTTATTGTATATTCTTATTTCTATAAGGAAAGAATGAAAAGTATATACATACATATACTCTTTTAGAAGTATAGAATATCTCTAAGACTATCTCTATGACATTACAATTGATACCACAGAAATAAAAAGGATCATAAAAGGCTACTATGAACAGTTATGTGCCAACAAACTGAACAACCTAGAAGAAATGGAAAAATCCTTAGAAATATACAACCTACCAAGACTAAATCAGGAAGTAATAGAAAATATGAACAGACCAGTTACTAGTAAGGAAATTGAATCAGTAACCAAAAATCTCCCAATAAAGAAAAGCCTAGGACCAGGTGACTTCACTGGTGAATTTTACTAATCATTTCAAGAAGAATCAATTCCAATTCTTCCCAAACACTTTCAAAAAGTCAAAGAGGGAGGGACACTCCCAAACACTCGTTTTATGAGGCCAGTATTACTCTGATATCAAAGCCAGATAAGGATACTACAGAAAAGAAAACTACAGGCCAATATCCCTAATGAATATAGATGCAAAAATTCTTAAAAAAATTGGAAACTCAAATCACCAGCACATTAAAAGGGGATCATTTACCATGATCAAATGTGATTTATCCCTGGGATGCAAGGATTGTTCAACATTCACAAATCAGTAAATATGATACATCATATTAATAGAATGAAAGGAAAAATCTTATGATCATCTCAGTAGACACAGAAAAAGCATTTGACAAAATTCAACATTTGTTCATGATACAAACTCTTAACAAGTTATGTTTAGAAGGAATGTATATCTCAACATAATAAACGCCATATATGACAAACCCTCAGCTAACAACATACTCAATGGTAACATGTTGAAAACTTTTCCTCTAAGATCAGGACAAAGACAAGGGTGCCCACTCTCACCACTCCAATTCAACATAATACTGGAACTCCTAGCCAGAGCAATCAGGCAAGAAAAAGAAATAAAAGACATCAGAATTGTAAAGGAAGAAGTACATTGTCTCTATTTGTAGAAGACATGATTTTATATATAGAAAATCCTAAAGACTCCATCAAAATCTTAGATCTAATCAACAAATTCAGTATAGTTGCAGGATACAAAATTGACATACAGAAGTAAGTTGCATTTCTATACACTAACAATGAACTGTCTGAAAAAGAGGTAAATTATCCCATTTAAAATAGCATTAAAGACAATAAAATACTTAGGAATAAATTTATTCAGTGATGAAATATCTCTACAGTGAAAACTATAGAATATTGATGGAAGAAGTCAAAGAAGACACAAATAGATGGAAAGGTATCCTGTGTTCATGGATTGGAAGAATTAATATTGTTAAAATGTCCATGTTACCCAAAGCAATCTATGTATGAATACAGTCCCTCTCAAAATTCCACTGGCATTTTCTACAGAAGAGGAAAAGCAATCCTAAAATTTATATGGAACCACAAAAGACCTCTAATAGCTAGAGCAATCCTAAGAAAGAAAAATGAAGTAGGAGGCATTATACTTCCTGATTTAAAACTATATTATAAAGCTATAGTAATCAAAACAGTATGGTGCTGGCATAAAACAGACACATAGACCAATGGAACAAAACTCAGAGCCCAGAAATAAACCCATGGTCAGTTAATATTTGACAAGGGAGCCAAGAATATTCAATGGAGAAAAGACAATCTCTTTAATAAATGGTGCTGAGAAAACTGGATATTCACATGTAAAAGAATGAAATTAGACCCCTTAAACCATTCACAAAAATTAACTTGAAATGGATTACAGGCTTAAATGCAAGACCTGAAACCATAAAACTTTTGGAAGAAAACATGGGAAAAAGCTCCTTGACATGGGTCTTGGCAGTAATTTTTTTGGATATGACAGCTAAAGCTCAAGCAACAAAAGCAAAAATAAATGAGTGGGACTACATCGAACTAAAAATGTTCTGCACAGCAAGAGAAACAGTCAATAACATGGCAGCCTGTGGAATGGGAGAAAATATTTGCAAATCAGATTATCTGATAGGCTGTTAGTATACAAAATATATAAAGAACTCATACAATGCAATAGCAAAAAAACAAAAAACAACAACAAAAAAACCCCTACAAATAATCCAATTAAAAAGTGGGCAAAGGACCAGAATAGACATTGTTCCAAAGCAGATAATTGTGTGATTGTGATTTGTTGGGTTGGCCAAAAGCTTTGTTCGGTTTTTTTCCAGAAGATGGCTCTAGTAGCACTTAGTTGTCTTTAACTTAATTCAAAACAATTTTGTTAGATGGTATGTGACAGCTGTCATATCAGTGTGAATTTAAAAAGGACCTATCAAAATTGGTGATAGCCATTTTAATATTGAAGATGGAAGAAAAAGAGCAACATTTTTGGCATATTATGCTTTATTATTTCAAGAAAGGTAAAAACGCAACCAAAATGCAAAAAAAAAAAAGATTTGTGCAGTGTATGGAGAAGGTGCTGTGACTGATCAAATGTGTCAAAAGTGGTTTGCAAAGTATCGTGCTGGAGATTTCTCGCTGGACAGTGCTCCACAGTTGGGTAGACCAGTTGCAGTTGATAGCGATCAAATCGAGACATTAATTGAGAACAATCAATGTTATACCACGCAGGAGGTAGCCGACATAGTCAAAATATCCAAATCAAGCGCTGAAAATCATTTGTACCAGCCCGGTTATGTGAATCGCTTTGATATTTGGGTTCCACATAAGATAAGCGTAAAAAAACCTTCTTGACTGTATTTCTGCATGCGATGCTCTACTTAAACATAACAAAAATGTTTTGTTTTTAAAACAAATTGTGATGGGTGATGAAAAGTGGGTACTGTACAATAATGTGGAATGGAAGAGAGAGTGGGGCAAATGAAATGAAGGCCAGTCTTCATCCAAAGAAGGTGATGTTGTGTATATGGTGGGATTGGAAGGGAGTCCTCTATTATGAGCTCCTTCCAGAAAACTAAACAATTAATTCCAACAAGTACTGCTCCCAATTAGACCAACTGAAAGCATCACTCGACGAAAAGCATCCAGAATTAGTCATCAGAAAACACATAATCTTCCATCAGAATACCACAAGACTGCATGTTTCTTTGATGACCAGGCAAAAACTGTTACAACTTCAGATCGCCTGGGAAGTTCTGATTCATCTGCTATATTCACTAGACATTGCACCTTCAGATTTCCATTTATTTCAGTCTTTATAAAATACTCTTAATGGAAAAAAATTCCATTTCCTGGAAGACTGTAAAAGGCACCTGGAACAGTTCTTTGCTCAAAAAGATAAGTTTGGGGAAGACGGAATTATGAAGTTGCCTGAAAAATGGCAGAAGGTAGTGGAACAAAAGGGTAAATACATTGTTCAATAAAGTTCTTGGTGAAAATGAAAAATGTGTCTTTTACTTTTACTTAAAAATCAAAGGCACTTTTTGGCCATCCCAATATAATAAGAAACAAATATTTGGTCTTCATCCATTTCTGGCACAGAGCTCCTAAAACCTTTGGAATTTCCCAAAGATGAGAGTGACAAAGATATATTTTGATATGTTAATGAGGTGACTTCTGGACTACACCTAAGGATGAGAACTGGTTACCAGTGGACCCAACCATGTGATTAGAGAGTTGGTACTTTCAGTCCCATCTCTTGACCTCCGGAGAGGCGGGAGAGGCTGGAGATTGAATTTTATCATCAGTGGCCAATGATCTAACCAATAATGCCTATTTAATGAAGTCTCCATGAAAAGTCCAAAGGATGGGGGTTTGGAGAGCTTCTGGATTGGTGAACACATGGAAATTTAGGGAGAGTTGTGTGCTTGAAGAAGGTTTGGAAATCACTGCACTAATATGCAGCAATGTTTGGAAACCACTGATATGGTCCTTTTAATCCTCTTAGAAAACATATTTTTTCATTCATACCACAGACATCTATTAGGACTCTCTGTGTGTCAAGCACAGGGCTAAATGCCAGGGCCTACTAGGGAACCAGACATTATAATTACTTATCATCTGGCAAGTATCATACATTATGAAATCCCAGAAGGAGGGAAGGTTCTGCCAGAGAAGGTTTCCAGGAAGAAGTAAAGTGGGTCTTGAGGAGAGCATAGGAATTGTCCAGATGGATGGGGAGAACATGAAGTGAGGAGAAATTACATTTCTTGGGGGAGAGAATATGGTATAAACACATATTCAGGATATATTTGGTTAGGGAGTGTGTTGGAGTGTGGTAAGAATGATCAGAGATAAAAATAGAAAAACAGACTGGGGCTTTGTGAGGAGCCACATTAGCTCAGGAGTTTGGAGTTTATGCTCCAGTTTTATGTCTGTTTTGATTTCTCCCAATGACATTGAAAACTCTATGAGAGTGGATTTCTTATTAACAGTTCAGAAGCCAGTGGAAATGTTTCATGGAGAGTGAGGATCAGTTTTACATTTTGGAAAGATCACACTGGTGGTAGGATAGAGGGTGGACCAAGGACAGCGCAACAGATGAGAGACGAAATGTTAGGAGGATTAGAGAAGGGGGAGTAGGTTCACAGGATACGTAGGTGTCTTAATCTGCTCAGAGTGCCATAACAAGATACCAGAGACTGGGTGGCTTAAATAGAAATTTATTTTCTCATAATTCTAGAGGCTAGCAGTCCATGATGAAGGTTCTGGCCAACGGAGTTTCTGGTTAAAGTCCACTTCCTGGCTTGTAGATGGCTGCCTTCTTGATGTGTGCTCACATGATTTCTTTTTTGTGTACCCTTGGAGAGGGCAGCAGGAACTCTTTGGTGTCTCTTATTATAAGGACACTAATCCTATTGAATCAGGGCCCCACCCTTAAGACCTCATTTATCTGTAATTACCTCTGTAAAGACCCTATCTGCAAATACAGTTACACTGGGTTTGGGAGGTCAACATATGAATTGTTGGGGGAAACATATTAGTCCATAGCATAGGGTGTCTTTTTATCCCTCAATGACTATGATGGTACTTGTTCTCTGGTATTCTCTGTTCACAGTGAAGAGAAACAAACAGGAGTTTAGGAATCTATCAGAACTGGGTGTTTATCACCTACCAATTGAGTGACCTTGGAGAAGTCGCTTAAAATCTCTTAGTTTTAAACGTAAAATAGATAGCTAGTGGGAAGCAGCCGCATAGCACAGGGAGATTGGCTCGGTGCTTTGTGACCACCTAGAGGGGTGGGATAGGGAGGGTGGGAGGGAGGGAGATGCAAGAGGGAAGAGATGTGGGGACATATGTAAATGTATAACTGATTCACTTTGTTATAAAGCAGAAACTAACACACCATTGTAAAGCAATTATACTCCAATAAAGATGTTAAAAAAAATCTTAATTTTCTTACCTGTAAAATGGAGATAATAGTATTTTGAGAATTGCATGAGACAGTGGAGGCTTCTGGCCTTGGGTCTGCCAGGTGATGGGTGATCAGAAGTGGGTAGTTTTGCATATTGGTATGTACTTTGCCTGCTGACTTCCTGGTTTCCAGTTACAACTTCAGAGTCACCATCTACTAGCAAAAAGGGAGTAACTGTAGGATTCAGTGCAAAAGCAAATAAATCTGCTTCTTTCCCATGTGATTTCACACAGTGTACTGCATTGAAGGGGGGCCTGGAATGCCTTTATGCACATGAGTATGGCTTGTATGAACTTTTCCTGTTCAAATGTCTAATGTTCAACTGTTCATTATTTTGTGGTCACCATTCTTGCTAGCCTAGTTCTCTAATATTTATGAGATGTTTTAAGTAAATATTGGAAAATAATACAATGCAAAGCACTGCTAATAGAAAACAGCAGGGGGGAGGAGAGAAGTCCTTTTGATTTTTATTACCAACCTAACTCTATTAGAATTCCCAATTGAGATTAAGGTTATCTGGGAAAAGCACAGAGAGGAAACCTGAACTAGCAACATGAACATTCTAAATAGTAGGTTTTCAACTGGTCTTTCTGTTCTTTGACGGTTCTGTGGGTACATCGTTTTTGACTGCAATTACACATTAGCAGAATTCAAAATAGAAAATACAGTGTATGTCAATAGCGGCACCATATCAGCTTCAGTCTTTTTAAAAATTTAGAAGTTATGTGATTTTGGTGTTGAGGTGTTTCTTTCTTTCTTTCTTTTTAAAAATATACTAGACTTCTTGAATATAAGCATTTACAAACTCCCAAGGAGCACCTCTGATGTAAGTGGAATTAGGTATTTTTTTAAGTTCAAGGACCCTCTGAAAGAGTTTCAGTGTGGTTTCTGTTTCTGTCTTTTCACCAAAAAAGATGAGTACAGATTGCTTCCAGTAGGAATCTGAGTGCTTTAATTAGAGACCTGGCAACATATGTAGCGGAGGGTAAACAGAGGGCAATTGCTTCCCTGAAGTAATTTTTTAAAAATTATTTCATTGAAATATAGGTGATTTACAATGTTGTGTTAGTTTATGGTGTACAGCAAAGTGATTCAGTTTTATATATATATATAAATTACATATATAAAAGAATATATATAATATTCTTTTTCATATTTTTTTCCATTATGGTTTATCACAGGATATTGAGTATACTTCCCTGTGCTATACAGTAGGACCTTGCTGTTTATCCATTCTTTATATAGTACTTTGCATCTGCTAATCCCAAACTCCCAATCCATCCCTTTCCCACCCCCTTCCCCCTTGACAACCACAAGTCTATTTTCTATGTCTGTGAGTCTGTTTCTGTTTTGTGGATAAGTTCATTTATGCCATACTTTAGATTCCACATGTAAGTGATATCATATATTTGTCATTCTCTTTCTGACTTAGTTAACTTAGTATGATAATCTCTAGGTCCATCCATGTTGCTGCAAATGGCATTAGTTTATTTTTTTATGGCTGAGTAGTATTCCATTGTATATATATGCTACATCTTCTTTATCAATTCATCTGTTGATGGACTTTTTTTAAAATTAATTAATTTTTTGGCTGCGTTGGGTCTTCGTTGCTGTGCGTGGGCTTTCTCTAGTTGCGGCAAGCGGGGGCTACTCTTCGTTGCGGTGCGTGGGCTTCTCATTGTGGTGGCTTCTCTTGTGGGGTACGGGCTCTAGGCGCACAGGCTTCAGTAGCTGTGGCATGTGGGCTCAGTAGCTGTGGCTCGCGGGCTCCAGAGTACAGGCTCAGCAGTTGCGGCGCACGGGCCCAGTTGCCCCAAGGCATGTGGGATCCTCCCAGTCCAGTGCTCGAACCCATGTCCCCTGCACTGGCAGGTGGATTCTCAACCACTGCACCACCAGGGAAGTCCCAAATCTAGTTGTTTTTGACTTCCAAGTCCAGCAGCCTCCAAAATTCATGCTCTTTCTACTATATCTCCTTACCAGCAGGGTTAGATGCAATACTTAAACATTCAGTAAATTCCTATAGTCTTACTATTTGCCGTGTCTCCAAATTGTTAAAATCTGGGCTTTAATCAGCTCAATGGAAACACAAATGTGAACTCCAAGTTTCATTTAACTCACTGGAAATCCATTTGGGATGAAGCTTCATGTGGTATGTTTGATAATGTAACTCATCCCCCTTCTGTCAAATATAGGAGAGGAAGCTTGGGGGATGGGTGTAGAAGGAAGGAGGGGCACAGGGTGGGAGAAAAGAGGGGAAGAGAGAAAGAGAAAATATACTCTTTAAGTAGCACAGGGTATTATACCCATTTTCTTGTAATAACCTATAATGGAGTAAAATCTGCAAAAATACTAAATCACTTTGTTGTACACCTGAAACTAACACAATATTATAAATCAACTATATTTCAATTTAAAGAGATAAAGAAAAAAAAATTGTTAGGGAGTGGCTGGAAGGAGAATGGAGTTTTCCAGGAAGGTCACTGGTTGTTTTCTATGGGAAATGGCTTAGAGCTAAAGGCCAGTAATGAACAAAAATGAGCATGCAAAGCTGAAGAGAGTTTAGTATTGTATTTTTTTTAATTAATTAATTAATTGATTGATTTTTGGCTGCGTTGGGTCTTCATTGCTGTGTGCAGTCTTTCTCTAGTTGGGGCGAGCGGGGGCTACTCTTCATTGCAGTGTGTGGGCTCCTCATTGCGGTGGCTTCTCTTGTTGCAGAGCATGGGCTCTAGGCGCTCAGTAGTTGTGGCACGTGGGCTCGGCAGTTGTGGCTTGCAGACTCTAGAGCGCAGGCTCAGTAGCTGTGGCACACGGGCTTAGTTGCTCTGCGGCATGTGGGATCTTCCTAGACCAGGGCTTGAACCCGTGTCCCCTGCATTGGCAGGTAGATTCTTAACCACCGTGGCACCAGGGAAGTCCTAGTATTGTATTTAAAGATAATTTTTTTAAAAGTTTGTTTTGCATATGGAGATACTTTCAGCTTTATCTCACAGACCTCTGAATACCAGGGCAGACCAGTTGGTAGGGACTGGGCTGGATCTGGGATTTACTGGGTTGCAGTAAAAGTTCTAAGAGTTTCCTTGTTCTTCTCTCTGCCAGATCCCCATGTAGTCATACAACATAGCTGAGTAAGTCAATTGCTGCACACTAATGATGCTTGAGGTATTCTGTGTTTGTTGAATTTTATAAGGGTACATTTGAGTATGTGGTATTCTAGAAATTAATCATTCAGAGCAGAATTTTAGACTTCATGGTAGGCCAGTTTGAATTAACACAGCTGTATACATTGGCAACACCCACTATGTTGTGAGCAAAGATAGCCCTACCTGTGTTCTAAGATAACTGCTTCTTAGGGGAAATGCTGGATTACAGAGAGGTTTTCTTATACTATCTCCTTCTTGCAGTGCATCCTCTATGAGAGGTGAGAAAGTGAGCTAGATAGAAGTGTACAGAAAGAGAGAAGAAAATACAATTGACTGTTTCCTGAGAAGCACTCATTAGTACAGGGAGAGTCACAGTAAGTGTCAGGAGAGAGATGTAGGCCATACGTGGGACCCTTGGGCAGAATGGCAACACACGCTGGTCCCTATTAGCTCCAGTTCGTGGGCGGTCTGATATCACAGGCTCATTTTCCCAGGGCCATGACTGTTGAGAAGAATGTAGTTCATCTTCTGTTGCTAGAAACATGCAAACATTTCTCTGTAGCTGCCACCAGAGGGGAGATTAGAAGCTGCAACCTGCAGAGGACCTCCTTTCCTCCTTTCAGTGTCAGAAGAACTCTGCCTCTGTGGCATGTTTGTCTTCTCCATCCACATCAGAACACCTGACCAGGAGGACTGGATCTTGTTTGTTTTTTTTTTTTTTCCTGACTCATTTTGCCAGGCTCTTCAGGGTTTGGATGGATAACAGTCTTGGTTTTGCTGAGGTTTCAGGAGCAGGGATTAATTATACCTCAGAGCTTTGCATCTGTTTTTACCAGCAGGACTACCCCCTAATACTGTATATGTGTGTGTGTGTATATCTTTTTCTCTCAACTTGCTTCTGGAATGTTGCTGATACCACTCATCTGAGTTTTTCAGTCTGATTACTGACTCTTCCTTTTCACAAATACAAGGTTGAGGTTCTCTTTAATTGGCAGTTCTTTATCAGTAGATAGAATATGAGAAATGGACCGGGAGACAGGCTATCCCTGCTACACTCTTAGTTCAGATAATCTTATCTGCATCTAGTCCCTGGCATTTGCTGCTTCCAAGAAACAAATTGGTCAATTTTCTGGCTTTTATTTTTTTCACCTTAAATAAAATCCTTTCCCTTTGTGATAACTAGCTCCTGGCAAATGGCAACTATGACTGAATCCACCAGTCCTTTGATGTGGCAGCTACAAAACAAAGGAACGGGGTTACTGATTTTTCCTCTTCTAATAGGTCTAAGCAAGCCTTAATGAACCCACATGGATTTTGAAAAGGACCTCACAGAAGTAGAGGGGAAATCAAAGTGGAGTTGAAAATGTCAAATTTAGCTTTCTTGTTGATGAGTCTTTATCTTGAGATGCCTTCTTGCAGCCACCTGGGTCAGGATGTGGCGGGCTCTGGCAGAAAGCGCTGCCTCAGCCTCTCAACAAGCCCACCCTTAGAAGTGTTCCTTGACAAAGTGGCCGTGGACGTGCTGCCCCTCATGACTCTCAGAGCACCAGACAGAAGTCAGGAATTAGACAAGGGGGGGGTGTTTTTATGTTTCTCCCCCTCGCTCGTGGACTCCCGGCATCCCACGTTAGCCTAGGCCCAGATACTAGCTCCACAGGCAGTTCTCTTTTCCCCCTGGGCCTAGCGTGGGGTGGGACGGGACATCACGTTGCCAGCTTCAGCTTTGCCTCCAAGCTCAGAGGAGCTGACAGTGCTGCCACGAGTGAAAGCTCTTTCTCCACATCTGATTATGGAGCAGCAAGCCCATGCTGGCCTCCCTCTTGAGCACCGCTGGGCATAGTGGACACCAGGGGTTCACCAGGGGTTGCTTGTTTGAGCCGTTGCACATCAGGTTCAAGAGCCTTGCTTCCCTGACATTTCTCAGGCTCACTTTGCAGTCTGAAGCCTCCTGGTTTTAGATCAGTGTTTTTTGAACACTGTTTCTGGGCTTTTAAAATTTCAAAGGACGTTGAGATTGGGCTCTGTGACCTTTTCCTCTAAAGCTGCCTCATGTCAGGTCTCTCTGGCTGCTTGTTTTCTTTCTCTTTTTCTGTGTCCCCTCCCCCCACATCTTCTAATTTGGGTTTCTCTATTATCTTCCTAAGCATGACACTGCTTCTTTCAGTAGAAATAAATAAATAAATAATGCATAATTTCCATTTTATAAATAATATATACTCAGGCTAAGGCAAAATAAATTTGGTAAAATTTTTATTGAAATATAGTTATTTACAATGTTGTGTTAGTTACAGGTGTACACAAAGTGACATATATATATAGCTATATATATATAACTATATGTAGTTTTATCTATATTGATGAAACTATATATATATAACTAAATATAGTTTTATGTATATAGATGAAACTATATGTATAACTACATGTATGTATAATTATATATATTCTTTTTTAGATTCTTTTCCATTATAGGTTATTACACCATGTTGAGTATTGTTTCCTGTGCTATAAAGTAGGCTCTTGTTAGTTATCTATTTTATATACAGTAGTGTGTATATTTTAAACCCAGACTCCTAATTTATCTCCCTCCTTTCCTTTTTGGTAACCATAAGTTTGTTTTCTATGTCTGTGAGTCTGTTTCTGTTTTGTAAATAAGTTCATTTGTATCATATTTTTAGGTTTCACATATAAGCAATATCATATGATATTTGTCTTTGACTTACTTCACTTAGTGTGATAGTCTCTAGATCCATATAAAAACAGAAAGAATTTTTTAAAAATCCATAATTTTATCATCAAAAATGACCCTCTCCTTTCTGAATCTTTTTTACTAAACAGGCTAGATATTGGTATTTCATTCATAAACATAGACTTGTCAAATACCTGCAGGCAAAGGCAGCTCTATAACCAAGAGACACAGTGTGTACAGTGGAGAGTGTAGACTGATCTGGGTTTGAAACTCATTGAGACTCAGTCTCCTCATGAGTCAAGTAGGAATAATAAAATACGTTGTGGGGAATATTAAGTGTTGGAGTAAAAGCTGTGCAAGGGCAGCCTTTCATAGAACAGATGTTCAACAAATGGTGCAACGATAACATAATTTTAAAAGTAGTATACTGTCTTTGGGCTGTTGAGTGAAGTGTAGGCAATGGAGGCACTTAGGCCTGGGGCGAGGGAGAAGCGTAAGGAAGAAGCCAGCTGGGCAGAGTTTTCAGAGCACGTCTGGATTCCACCCAGTTGGAGGCTCACTTTGCTGCTGCAGAGACACTAAGTGTGGAGCCCTGAATGCTGCTTTATTTGACAAGTCTTTCCTGACAATTCTTCCCATGAGGATCAGGGAATCCCTTCACCCTCTCTATTTCTGCAGCACTTTGTAGCTTCGTTAATGGATCTATCACATTATAAAGTCATTTAAAAATTGATATCTGGATCCCTCACCTACCTGTGAATTTCTCCAGGGTAGGGGTAACATCACACTCATTTTGTGTTCTCAGAGGTGTCCAGCCCAGTGATTGTTAGATGTGGGGATAGATGGATATGTCCATGTGTAATGCACATTGTCATCAGTGCATCAAAGCTTTGCTGACTGAGAATGCTTGGGGGCAACAGAAATATGTACGTGGGTTTCTTTTTTGCAGGGGTTGGGGCAGGTACAATGGTACAACAGAAAAAAAGGAGAACAGACTCTAGAATGAGAGATCTATATCCCATTTAGATGAATTTTCCATATGTACACACAAACATTCCTTTTGGTTGAGGCCTTTATTCAATATTTCTGAAAATCTATAGGGATTCAGTGCTTCTTAAACTTCTCCAAGGTAAAATACCCCAAGGCAAAAGGGAGTGCTTACTGGCCTGGATGGGGTTGGGGAAAATGGGGGCTGGAGTCAGAACTAAACTTGCCTGCAGCAAGCTGACACTTTTTTTTTTCCATTTAATCTTTATAATTCATGGACACTCTGCATTAGACATTATAATATATATAAATTGTTTTTATACCAAATTATGTTTTAAGTTACTTTCCATTTTTTTCACATCATTTCCCCCATTCAAATCTCTCAGTAAAATTGACCTTTAGGAAGATGTGCTGTATTTATGCCTTGACTTGGTGCTCCCCATGGCCTCTCCATGTCCCATGACCACGTAGCTTTGGGGGAGAGGGATGCCTGGTACATGGTGTACTTTCCTGCCATAGTAAATGCAAGTATTTGATTATTTGAGAAGTGAGGATATTATGCCCCCAGGTGACCAGTTCTCCCTCCTGAAGACTTTTGACATATGAGGCACAACTACAGAAATGAAACTAATAGGCTTGTATGAATCTTGGGAAATCTGTCTCCTTGCTTTTTATTCTACAGTATGGCTATGTGTTGCATCAGTACTGATTCCATCTTTGAACTATGTTGTTTGTTATGGGACCATCAACCTGTTGACCTGTGATTTTTTATAATTTTCTTTTTTCTCTTAGGACATCAAGAAAAAAATGTGCTAACTGTAAGTTTTAAGGGTTCAAGTACAGGGAACTTGTGTCATAGAAGCAGAGCTTGACATTGACATACACTTAAGTATGATGTTAGCTATAGATACTGTTTATCAGGTTAAGTTCCTTACTATTAGTTTGCTAAGTGTTTTTATCATAAAAGCGATATTGGATATTGTCAAATGCTTTTTCTGCATCTATTAAGACGATATTAAGAGTTTGTTTTTATTCTATTAATATGGTATATTACATTGACTCTCAAGCTTTCATAGCCATATGATACTTGCCCCCATTGCAGGGTGCATGCTCTCCTTCTCCTTGCCTGAGCCTAGAGATTGAGCCTCTGAGAAAAGTTCTTGACATTGCTCCAAAGAGGCCCTCCTATTGGATCCAATCCCCAGTAGCAGGTGAGTGACGGAGCACATTCTTACCTACAGGGTGATAGTGCACTATCACAGATCCCACCTAAAGGTTGCTACTGTGCCCTTTTATTCCTATCCCAGAGAAGTGTGGTATGTGTGTTAATAGGAAGGCTTAGTTTAGATAAGCTAGGTAATTTCATATTGGATTATCTTTTGTTGTGTTCAATAATTCTATAATATGCATAATTTGAAAAGGCTACAATTGGTAGGTAGGTTTCTACATCATTGTGTCAAAACCAGAGGAGTGGATGAGGGAGGGTCACCACAGGTCTTACCCCTTGGTGTTGGTATAATGTTTCTCAGGTCTCATTCAGAATTTTCTTCTGAATCTTAAAGATTTAAATGCAGTCTATCCTTTTGCATTTAAATGAATTCCCTCTTTCTTTCTTTATTCCTATTGTTCTTCTTTCCTTCCTTTCAGAATCTTCATTTATTCAGTAGTCATTTATTGAGTACCCACCTGTGAGTGGGCTACAGATGTATAGAAACTACCATGACCTCAGTTCACTACCTCAGCATCCAAGGGAGTAAATGGAGGTAAAAAGACACATAACCAGAACAGCAAGATAAATATTTTGACAGTTTCAAGCACAGAATTCGCAGCACAGAGGAGGAACTTGTGGCCTGGCTGAGGGTGGGAGGACGTAGGTGAGGACTCTTTGTGAAGGAGGTGATGCTTGACCCAACAGTTGAAGGTCAGGGAGGATTCATCTATGTGAAGAAGGAAGGACTTGGGCAAGGACTGCAGGGGAGGCAACATTATGTGGAAAGGAGTGGGGGTTGAAACAGCATGCGTGACTGAAATGGAGTAGATGAATCTGAGGAAGGAGGAGAGGGTGATGAGACTAATATGCATGCAATGAGGAGAGAACCAAGAGATCTAAGTGAGGAGACTGGCAGGCAGCAGGCTGCTGTGGTCAGTGGGGAAGGAGAGATGTGCTGGCCAAGGGCACCAAGCTGGGCCAGAGGAGAAGGGGTACCTGACAAAGCCACCAGCTGCTGTTTTCAGTTGTGGCTCAGTACTTTACATTTTGAGAACTTGAGTATTTATTCAGAATTCTGTCACGTATGGAATGGTTTAGAATTTTGGAGAATTTGAGAAAGAATAAATATGCTGCTGAACTTTAAGGAGAACTAAATAAAGAACAAAGCAGCAGGAAGCGCTGTGTGCAGAATAAGGATGGGTTTTTTTTTTTTCTCAAGGGTGCTGGGCATGAAAGTTCCAAATGGCAATTTATTTTCTTTATATACAATTTCCTCCGAAATATTTGTCTATCAGGCTGTCAGAAGTGAACACAGTTGCAAAATGAGAGACTAACTTAATTTGAAGTCTTGAAGAGTTTTTCTTATCTTCCTGCCTCTGACTCAACATAGCTGTTTTCTCTGGGAGTGAGTGAATTTTAGGGCAGAGCCTTTTGGCACCTGAGATACCTAACTGCTAACTCACCTAATTCAGACACTTCGAAGCATTTATTATGAAAACTGACATTTCAGCTTAGTCTTTTCTGATGTGATGTGAAAACCTGAGGTTTTCTTGCAGCAAGTACCCAAAATAGCAGCTAGCAATGATATGTTTGTGCAGTTATTCATATTCTGTATCTTTGGGGATATACCTAACTATAATGAATAAACATAAGGCATGTACAGAGATGAGTTGGTGAATTTTTGAGGAAGAATTTTTTTTATGGGTGTAGGTATACCTAACTTTACATTATAAGTTTATTCCCCCCATGTGTGTGTAGATCAAAATTTCAAATAAATTGAGTCATTTTCAAACTTGCTAGTAAAGAAACTTTATGGGTAAATGACCTTTACACAGTGAATATGCATTTATTTTTCTTTTATGTCATATAATTTCCATATATTGGTCTTGCTTAAAGAAGGAATAGTCCTGAAACAACTGAAAACCAAGGGTGAAAAACCACAGAAAGGCTTTAAGCTTATAGGGCAGCACTCTTCTAGACTCTTAACAAATGCACACTATTTTTTAGGACACCCATAAGGCTAAAGAGAATTTGGAAGGAATCAGGTCATTGTGTTTTGAGGCAGTGTTTCTCCTCTTTACAGATATAAACTTTGATTCTAATGAGGTGAGCTTTAGGCTTCTCTATAGCGCTCCTCCTGAACCTTGAGATATTAACAGCTTGGGCAGAGAATAAGGAAAAATGAAAGCAGTCATTAATGTGACCCAAGGACTAGGGCTTTTGAGGGAGTGGTGAGGTTTGTAATAAGCACATCCAACTGAATTATACAATGGCTGTGGTGAAAGAAAGTAGGCAAGTTAGAGCCTCCAAAGAATTTATTCTTATTTTCAGGGAATATGGGGATTGAGAGTGGAGAGGTATTATAATCACCTTCCAAACTGCAAAATTTCTTCTCCTCAAATATTTTGCTATGTCTCTGTAAGGTCTGTGTACTCCACACCCCAAAAAAGAATCCTTGCTGGAGTCTGTGCAGTGCTGTTACCGACAGAGTTTATTATCTCCCTTGGGTGTATTGGGGCAGAAAAAGATGTTGAAAGAGCTCTGAAAATATGAAGATTCTGTTAAGGTCAGAAGGACAATGTTTATCTCAGTCTGTACTCTACTTTGAGACAGGACTAGAACTTTTGTAATAGGACTAGATGGAATCCCCAATATTTTTGAAATCTTGAGGGCTAGAAGCAGTGTCTGGGATGAAGTAATAGCTACTTAAAAATTGTCAGCATTTTCTCTGTTTTCCTAGAGATACAAGTCTGACTTGACTTTTTTAAAAAAATAAATTTATTTATTTTATTTATTTATTTCTGGCTGTGTTGGGTCTTTGTTGCTGCACGCGGGCTTTCTCTGGTTGTGGTGAGTGCAGGCTCCTCTTCGTTGCAGTGCACGGGCTTCTCATTGCGGTGGCTTCTCTGGTTGCAGAGCATGGGCTCTAGGTGTGTGGGCTTCAGTAGTTGTGGCTCGCGGGCTCTAGATCACAGGCTCAGTAGCTGTGGTGCACGGGCTTAGTTGCTCCGCTGCATGTGGAGCATCTTCCTGGACCAGGGCTCGGACTGTGTTCGCTGCATTGGCAGGCAGACTCTTAACCATTGCGCCACCAGGTAAGTCCCTGACTTGACTTTTGAGGGTAGATTTCTCCTTTAACGACAAAAGCAACACTTGAATAGGCCTTCTGGTTATGTAAAGATAAAGGCAAGAGCCTATTCTGGAGTGGAAAGGTTTAATGCAGCCAGAAGCTAAACTGCTTCTGTTTGAAGTAAATGTCTAAAGTAAACGGTGAAAATGAATGTCATCTTCAGTTGGGTGGAATAGCAGAATATTTTGATTGGGAGCATAAAATGGTTTTTCCTTTGAAAGGACCCTGAAGAAGGAGATTTGGGATGTGAGTTATTGGTAGAAGACTTGGCAACAGGCTGCAGATTAGAGACTAAGGAAAGAGGGTGATGCCCAGAGCTGGTGAGGCTTGGCCTGTGGACCTGGGGCATCCGAATGTGACGTTCAGGCTGATGGAATCCGCTCAGTGCTGTAACGGCCTTTAGAGCTGCCCAGCCCTCAGTGAGATTTTTGTTTATTCTTCCTGCCTGGGTGCTGAGGTGGGCCTATGCCTGTGTGGGGTCAGGCAGCATCGACAAAGAGTGGCCTGGAAACAAGTCCGAGGAGTGAGCCAAGGTGGCAGCATGGACACTTTCTTTTGTGTCTTCCCTGGAGACAGGACCTTTTGCTCCAATACCACGTCCAGCCCTGGAAAGAAGGGATTTTTGTCCTCATCTCAACGTAGGGCTTGTCTCTGTGAATCCTAATTTCCTGTCCTAATCAACCTCTTCCCAGGATGATTAATAACAATAACATCTATTTCGTTCAAGGGAAGCCTCTCTCCCACTTAGAACAATATGGTGGGACCTGAAGACCCAGACGAGAAAAATCAGAGGGGAGACTGACTCCCCAGGTGGATGAAGTGAGTTACCTGGTGGGCTGTTTGGTCCCTGTTTTTTTTTTTTTTGCAGTACGCAGGCCCCTCACTGTTGTGGCCTCTCCCATTGCAGAGCACAGGCTCCGGACGCGCAGGTTCAGCGGCCATGGCTCACGGGCCCAGCCGCTCCGCGGCATGTGGGATCTTCCCGGACCGGGGCACGAACCCGTGTCCCCTGCATCGGCAGGCAGACTCCCAACCACTGTGCCACCAGGGAAGCCTGGTCCCAGTTTTTAATCTATCTTACCAAGGTCTTGAGAGCAGGGGATTTCTCCTTCCTCCTCTATCCAAGCCAGTAAGTGGGGGACAGTGACTTGACCAGCTTTACCTTCACCTCAGGTTGTCTATACTTGAGTTGATTGTGAGGAAGTTAGCCATTTGTCTTCCAACCTAGCTTTATTTGTAATAAAGGTAGTATCTTGTGCTCCATCTCTGCCTCTGCCATTTTATTTGTTTTATGTCTTAATTGGTTCAAGATCCAGACAGGAAAAGGGAATCTATTAGGCTCTCTCAAAGCCCCAAAAGTTCTGCCAGTGACTTGCTCTGTAAATTGGGGCAAACTACTTTGTACCTCCTTTTCTCCATCTGCAAACTGGAGGCATAACAATGACAGCTGGATAAGGGTAAAAGAAAGTGCCATAAATTACTCACCGAAAGATGTAACTTCTGGCCTCACCCCAGTGGTAGTATCATAATCATAGTTTGGCAACGTTTCTAACTCTTATTCAAAAATTTTGCTGCTATGACACATTGATTCATTTTGGCTGGCACCATAGTCTCCCATCTGCTCTGAGTGGTATAATTGTTCTCAGTCATCAACATTAAGCACCCAAAGCTAATTCATGGGGAAAGGTTCCAGCACCATGGACCCAAATTCAACTTGTCTGTCAATTTGCTCCTGTGGAAAGGGGTCCAGGTGCTCAGCATGTCTCTCCCTCTCATCTTGGGAATTGATCACAGTCTGATCAGGTATTCAACTGTAGCTTTTCATGGCTACCAGTAGGGACAACCCTTCTACTTCTGCAAAGAGAACTTTGCCTTGAGTCTCAGAATGAAATCACTTGTTGGATCTCTGTTGCATACACAGCGGATGTGCTGTTTTTGTTACTGGTTGGTCTGGGTTCAAATCCTACTTCTACTCCTCATTAGCTACGTGACCTTGGGCCAATGACTTAACCTCTCTGAGATGACATTTTTTCATCTGTAATATGGGACTAATACCTACCTTGCAGGGTATTGTGTAGATTTAACTTAATTAGCTAAGTGAAGCACTTAGCACAGTTATATGACTGATCATAAATGCTCAGTAAATGGTAGTGATTATTTTCCCTGGAATGCCTGTTCTTTGTTAACAGGGCAATTATGAAGACTAATGATTTCTTCTAACTTCCTTCATATGCATTTATAGTTCTTTGGAAGCTTGCTCCTCAAATTATGGTCCTTGGAACAACCAGTTTTTATGAACTGCAGAGAAAATACATGTTGCTAATAAAGCATCCTGAATGCTAAAGCATTCTGGTGTGTGATATTCAGGTTAATTTTTGCTGGTGCCAGGTTAGGTGTTGATGCAGCCAATGCAAACAGTATCCTTGCTGAAGGAATTTCATGAAAGCCAGGCTTGATGGAAATTGCATGTTAAAAGTGAATTCCCAAGAGCAAACACTTCTTTTTTTTTTTTAACATCTTTATCAGAGTATGATTGCTTTACAATGGTGTGTTAGTTTCTGCTTTATAACAAAGTGAATCAGTTATACATACACATATATCCCCATATCTCCTCCATCTTGCATCTCCCTTCCACCATCCCTATCCTACCCCTCTAGGTGGTCAAAAAGCACCGAGCTGATCTCCCTGTGCTATGTGGCTGCTTCCCACTAGCTATCGGTTTTACATTTGGTAGTGTATATATGTTCATGCCACTCTCTCACTTTTTCCCAGTTTACCCTTCCCCCTCCCCATGTCCTCAAGTCCATTCTCTAGTAGGTCTGCGTCTTTATTCCCGTCCTGCCCCTAGGTTCTACATGACCTTTTTTTAAAAAAAACTTTTTTAGATTCCAAATATATGTATTAGCATACGGTATTTGTTTTTCTTTTTCTGACTTACTTCACTCTCTATGACAGACTCTAGGTCCATCCACCTCACTACAAACAACTCAGTTTCGTTTCTTTTTATGGCTGAGTAATATTCCATTGTATATATGTGCCACATCTTCTTTATCCATTCATCTGTCGATGGACACTTAGGTTGCTTCCATGTCCAGGTTATTGTAAATAGAGCTGCAATGAACACTGTGGTACATGACTCTTTTTGAATTATGGTTTTCTCAGGGTATATGCCCAGTAGTGGGATTGCTGGGTCATATGGTAGTTCTATTTTTAGTTTTTTAAGGAACCTCCATACTGTTCTCCATAGTGGCTGTATCGATTTACATTCCCACCAACAGTGCAAGAGGGTTCCCATTTCTCCACACACTCTCCAACATTTGTTGTTTGTAGATTTTTAGATGATGGCCATTCTGACTGGTGTGATATGATATCTAATTGTAGTTTTGATTTGAATTTCTCTAATGATTAGTGATGTTGAGCATTCTTTCATGTGTTTGTTGGCAATCTGTATAGCTTCTTTGGAGAAATGTCTATTTAGGTCTTCTGCCTATTTTTGGATTGGGTTGTTTGTTGTTTTGCTATTGAGCTGCATGAGGTGCTTGTAAATTTTGGAGATTAATCCTTTGTCAGTTGCTTCATTTGCAAATACTTTCTCCCATTCTGAGGGCTGTTTCTTCATCTTGTTTATGGTTTCCTTTCCTGTGCAAAAGCTTTTAAGTTTCATTAGGTCCCATTTGTTCATTTTTGTTTTTATTTCCATTTCTCTAGGAGGTGGATCAAAAAGGATCTTGCTGTGATTTATGTCATATAGTATTCTGCCTATGTTTTCCTCTAAGAGTTTTATAGTGTATGGCCTTACATTTAGTTCTTTAATCCATTTTGAGTTTATTTTTGTGTATGGTGTTAGGGAATGTTCTAATTTCATTCTTTTTTTAAAAAATTATTTTATTTATATTTTATACAGCAGGTTCTTATTAGTCATCAGTTCTATACACATCAGTGTATACATGTCAATCCCAATCACCCAATTCATCACACCACCACCCCCAACCCCCTCGGCTTTCCCCCCTTGGTGTCCATATGTTTGTTCTCTACATCTATGTCTCAACTTCTGCCCTGCAAACCATTTCATCTGTACCATTTTTCTAGGTTCCACATACATGCATTAATATACGATATTTATTTTTCTCTTTCTGACTTATTTCACTGTGTATAACAGTCTCTGGATCCATCCACGTCTCAACAAATGACCCAATTTCGTTACTTTTTATGGCTGAGTAATATTCCATTGTATATATGTACCACATCTTCTTTATCCATTCATCTGTCGATGGGCATTTAGGTTGCTTCCATGAGCTGGCTATTGTAAATAGTGCTGCAATGAACATTGGGGTGCATGTGTCTCTTTGAATTATGGTTTTCTCTGGGTATATGCCCAGAAGTGGGATTCCTGGATCGTATGGTAATTCTATTTTTGGTTTTTTAAGGAACCTCCATACTGTTCTCCATAGTGGCTGTATGAATTTACATTCCCACCAACAGTGCAAGAGGGTTCCCTTTTCTCCACACCCACTCAAGCATTTGTTGTTTGTAGATTTTCTGATGATGCCCATTCTAACTGGTGTGAGGTGATACCTCATTGTAGTTTTGATTTCATTTCTCTAATAATTAGTGATGTTGAGCAGCTTTTCATGGGCTTATTGGCCATCTGTATGTCTTCTTGGAGAAATGTCTATTTAGGTCTTCTGCCCATTTTTGGATTGGGTTGTTCGTTTTTTTTTAATATTGAGCTGCATGAGTTGTTTATATATTTTGGAGATTAATCCTTTGTCCGTTGATTCATTTGCAAATATTTCCTTCCCTTCAAAGGGTTGTCTGTTTGTCTTGTTTATGGTTTCCTTTGCTGTGCAAAAGCTTTGAAGTTTCATTAGGTCCCATTTGTTTATTTTTGTTCTTATTTCCATTACTCTAGGAGGTGGATCAAAAAAGATCTTGCTGTGATTTATGTCAAAGAGTGTTCTTCCTATGTTTTCTTCTAAGAGTTTTATAGTGTCCGCGCTTACATTTATGTCTGTAATCCATTTTGAGTTTATTCTTGTGTATGCTGTTAGAGAGTGTTCTAATTTCATTCTTGTAGCTGTCCAATTTTTCCAGCACCACTTATTGAAGAGACTGTCTTTTCTCCATTGTATATCCTTTCCTCCTTTGTCATAGAATAGTTGACCATAGGTGCGTGGGTTTATCTCTGGGCTTTCTATCTTGTTCCAGTGATCTATGTTTCTGTTTTTGTGCCAGTACTATATTGTCTTGATTACTGTAGCTTTGTAGTATAGTCTGAAGTCAGGGAGTCTGATTCCTCCAGCTCTGTTTTATTCCCTCAAGACTGCTTTGGCTATTCAGGATCTTTTGTGTCTCCATACAAATTTTAAGTTTTTTTGTTGTAGTTCTGTAAGAAATGCCGTTGGTAATTTGATAGGGATTGCACTGAATCTGTAGATTGCTTTGGGTAGTATAGTCATTTTCACAATATTGATTCTTCCAATCCAAGAACATGGCGTATCTCTCCATCTGTTGGTATCATCTTTAATTTCTTTCATCAGTGTCTTATAGCTTTCTGCATACAGGTTTTTTGTCTCCTTAGGTAGGTTTGTTCCTAGGTATTTTATTCTTTTTGTTGCAGTGGTAAATGGGAGTGTTTCCTTAATTTCTCTTTCAGATTTTTCATCATTAGTGTGTAGGAATGCAAGAGATTTCTGTGCATTAATTTTGTATCCTGCAACTTTACCAAATTCATTGATTAGCTCTAGTAGTTTTCTGGTGGCATCTTTAGGTTTCTCTATGTATAGTGTCATGTCATCTGCAAACAGTGACAGTTTTACTTCTTCTTTTCCAATTTGTATTCCTTTTATTTCTTTTCCTTCTCTGATTGCTGTGGCTAGGACTTCCAAAACTATGTTGAATAATAGTGGTGAGAGTGGACATCCTTGTCTTGTTCCTGATCTTAGAGGAAATGCTTTCAGTTTTTCACCATTGAGAATGATGTTTGCTGTGGGTTTGTCATATATGGCCTTTATTATGTTGAGGAAATTTCCTTCTGTGCCCACTTTCTGGAGAGTTTTTATCATAAATGGGTGTTGAATTTTGTCAAAAGCTTTTTCTGCATCTATTGAGATGATCATATGGTTTTTATTCTTCAGTTTGTTAATATGGTTTATCACATTGATTGATTTGCGTATATTGAAGAATCCTTGCATTCCTGGGATAAACCCCACTTGATCATGGTGTATGATCCTTCTAATGTGCTGTTGGATTCTCTTTGCTAATAATTTGTTGAGGATTTTTGTATCTGTGTTCATCAGTGATACTGGTCTGTAGTTTTCTTTCTTTGTGACATCTTTGTCTGGTTTTGGTATCAGGGTGATGGTGGCCTCGTAGAATGAGTTTGGGAGTGTTCCTCCCTCTGCTATATTTTGGAAGAGTTTGAGAAGGATAGGTGTTAGCTCTTCTAAATGTTTGATAGAATTCACCTGTGAAGCCATCTGGTCCTGGACTTTTGTATGTTGGAAGACTTTTAATCACAGTTTCAATTTCAGTGCTTGTGATTGGTCTATTCATATTTCCTATTTCTTCCTGGTTCAGTCTCAGAAGGTTGTGCTTTTCTAAGCATTTGTCCATTTCTTCCAGGTTGTCCATTTTATTGGCATATAGTTGCTTATAGTAATCTCTCCTGATCGTTTGTATTTCTGCAGTGTCAGTTGTTACTTTTTCTTTTCATTTCTAATTCTATTGATTTGAGTCTTCTCCCTTTTTTTCTTGATGAGTCTGGTTAATGGTTTATCATTTTGTTTATCTTCTCAAAGAACCAGCTTTTAGTTTTTTTTTGATGTTTGCTATTGTTTCCTTCATTTCTTATTTATTTCTGATCTGATCTTTATGATTTCTTCCCTTCCGCTAACTTTGGAGTTTTTTTGTTCTTCTTTCTCTAATTGCTTTAGGTGTAAGGTTAGGTTATTTGAGATGTTTCTTGTATCTTAAGGTAGGATTGTATTGCTTTAAACTTCCCTCTTAGAACTGCTTTTGCTGCATCCCATAGGTTTTGGGTCATTGTGTTTTCATTGTTATCTGTTGCTAGGTATTTTTTGGTTTCCCTTTGATTTCTTCAGTGATCTCTTGGTTATTTAGTAGTGTATTGTTTAGCCTCCATGTGTTTGTATTTTTTACAGATTTTTTCCTATAGTCGATATCTAGTCTCGTAGCGTTGTGTTCGGTAAAGATACTCGATACGATTTCAATTTTCTTAAATTTACCAAGGCTTGATTTGTGACCCAAGATATGATCTATCCTGGAGAATGTTCCATGAGCACTTTAGAATAAAGTGTATTCTGTTGGTTTTGGATGGAATGTCCTATAAATATCAATTAAGTCCGTCTTGTTTAATGTATCATTTAAAGCTTGTGTTTCCTTATTTATTTTGATTTTGGATGATCTGTCCATTGGTGAAAGTGAGGTGTTAAAGTCCCCTACTATGATTGTGTTACTGTCGATTTCCCCTTTTATGGCTGTTAGTATTTGCCTTATGTATTGAGGTGGTCCTATTTTGGGTGCATAGATATTTATAATTGTTATATCTTCTTCCTGGTTTGATCCCTTGATCATTATGTAATGTGCTTCTTTGTCTCTTATAATAGTCTTTATTTTAATGTCTGTTTTGTCTGATAGGAGAATTGCTACTCCAGCTTTCTTTTGATTTCCATTTGCATGGAATATCTTTTTCCATCCCCTCACTTTCAGTCTGTATGTATGTGTCCCTATGTCTGACGTTGGTCTCTTGTAGACAGCATATATACGGGTCTTGTTTTTGGATCCATTCAGCCAGTCTGTGTCTTTTGTTTGGAGCATGTAATCCATTTACATTTAAGGTAGTTATCAATATGTATGTTCTTATTACTATTTTCTTAATTGTTTTGGGTTTGTTATTGTAGGTCTTTTCCTTCTCTTGTGTTTCCTGCCTAGAGAAGTTCCTTTAGCATTTTTTGTTAAACTGGTTTAGTGCTTCTGAATTCTCTTAACTTTTGCTTATCTGTAAAGGTTTTAAATTCTCTGTTGAGTCTGTATGATATCATCGCTGGGTAGAGTAATCTTGGTTGTAGGCTTTTCTTTTTCATCACTTTAAATATGTCCTGCCACTCCCTTCTGGTTTGCAGACCTAATGCTGAGAGATCAGCTGTTCACCTTATGGGGATTCCCTTGTATGTTATTTGTTGTTTTTCCCTTGCTACTTCTAATATTTTTTCTTTTTATTTAATTTTTGATAGTTTGATTAATATGTGTCTTGGTGTGTTTCTCCTTGGATTTATCCTGTATGGGACTCTCTTTACTTCCTGGACTTGATTAACTATTTCCTCTCCCATATTAGGGAAGTTTTCAACTATTAACCTCTTTAAATATTTTCTCAGTCTCTTTCTTTTTCTCTTCTTCTTCTGGGACCCCTATAATTCGAATGTTCATTCATTTAATATTATCCCAGAGGTCTCTGAGACTGTCCTCAATTCTTTTCACTCTGTTTTCTTTATTCTGCTCTGCAGTAGTTATTTCCACTATTTTATCTTCCAGGTCACTTATCCATTCTAATGCCTCAGTTATTCTGCTATTGATTCTTTCTAGAGAATTTTTAATTTCATTTATTGGGTTGTTCATCATTGTTTGTTTGCTCTTTAGTTCTTTTACGTCCTTGTTAAACATTCCTTGTATTTTCTCCATTCTATTTCCAAGATTTTGGATCATCATTACTATCATTATTCTGAATTCTTTTTCAGGTAGACTGCCTATTTCCTGTTCATTTGTTTAGTCTGGTGGGTTTTTACCTTGCTCCTTCATCTGCTGTGTGTTTCTGTGTCTTCTCATTTTGCTTAGCTTACTCTGTTTGTGGTCTCCTTTTCGCAGGCTGCAGGTTTATAGTTTCTGTTGTTTTTGGTGTCTGTCCCCAGTTGCTAAGTTTGGTTCAGTGGGTTGTGTAGACTTCCTGGTGGAGGGGACTAGTGCCCGTGTTCTGGTGGATGAGGCTGGATCTTGTCTTTCTGGTGGGGAGGTCTGCGTCTCGTAGTGTGTTTTGGGGTGTCTGTGACCATATGATTTTAGGCAGCCTCTCTGCTAATGGGTTGTGTTGTGTTCCTGTATTACTAGTTGTTTGGCATAGGGTGTGCAGCACTGTAGCTTACTGGTTGTTGAGTGGAGCTGGGTCTTGGTGTTGAGATGGAGATCTCTGGGAGAGCTTTTGCCGTTTGATATTATGTTGAGCTGTGAGGTCTCTGGTGGACCAATATCCTGAACTCGGCTCTCCCACCACAGAGGCACAGGTGTGACTCCTGGCCAGAGCACCAAGACCCTGTCATCCACATGGCTCAGAATAAAAGGGAGAAAGAAGGAAGGCAGGAAGGAAGGAAAGAAAGAAAGAAAGAAAGAAAGGAGGGAGGGAGGGAGGAAGGAAGGAAGAAAGGAAGAAAAAAGAAAGAGAGAGAGAGGGATGGAGGGAGGGAGGGAGGAAGAAAGAAAAAGGAAATACAATAAAATAAAATAGTTATTAAAATAAAAGATAGTAAATATTATTAAAAACAAAAAACTATTTTAAGTAATAAAAAAAGAAAGAAAGAAGAGAGCAATCCAATCAAAACATCCACCAATGATAAGAAGTGCTAAAAACTATACTAAAAAAACAAAAAACGGAGAGACAGAACCATAGGACAAATGGTAAAAGCAAAGCTATACAGAGAAAATCACACACAGAATACACATACACACTCACAAAAAAGAGAAAAAGGAAAAAAATATATATATATTGTTGCTCTCAAAGTACAGTGCCTCAATTTGGGATGATTCGTTGTCTATTCAGGTATTCCAGAGATGCAGGGTACATCAAGTTGATTGTGAAGGTTTAATCCGCTGCTCCTGCTCCTGAGGCTGCTGGGAGAGATTTCCCTTTCTCTTCTTTGTTCGCACAGCTCCCGGGGTTCAGCTTTGCATTTGGCCCTGCCTCTGCATGTAGGTCGCCTGAGGGCGTCTGTTCTTTGCCCAGACAGGACGGGGTTAAAGGAGCAGCTGCTTCGGGGGCTCTGGCTCACTCAGGCCGGGGGGAGGGAGTAGCACGGATGCGGGGCGAGCCTGCGGCGGCAGAGGCCGGCATGACATTGCACCAGCCTGAGGCGCGCCGTGCGTTCTCCCGGGAAGTTGTCCCTGGGTCACGGGACCTGACTGGCACGCTTGCACAGGGTTCTGGGAGGGGAGGTGTGGAGAGTGACCTGTGCTCGCACACAGGCTTCTTGGTGGCGGCAGCGGCAGCCTTAGCGTTTCATGCGCGTCTCTGGTGTCCATGCTGATAGCCGCGGCTCGCGCCCGTCTCTGGAGCTCCTTTAAGTGGCGCTCTTAAATCCCCTCTCCTCGCGCACCAGGAAACAAAGAGGCAAGAAGAAGTCTCTTGCCTCTTCGGCAGCTCCAGACTTTTCCCCGGACTCCCTCCCGGCCAGCCGTGGCGCACTAGCCCCTTCAGGCTGTGTTCACGCAGCCAACCCCCGTCCTCTCCCGGCGCTCCGACCGAAGCCCGAGCCTCAACTCCCAGCCCCGCCCTCCCCGGCGGGTGAGCAGACAAGCTTCTCGGGCTGGTGAGTGCTGGTCGGCCCTGACCCTCTGTGCGGGAATCTCTCTGCTTTGCCCTCCGCACCCCTGTTGGTGTGCACTCCTCCGTGGCTCCGAAGCTTCCCCCTCCGCCACCCGCCGTCTCCGCCCGCGAAGGGGCTTCTAGTGTGTGGACACCTTTCCTCCTTCACAGCTCCCTCCCACAGGTGCAGGTCCCGTCCCTATTGTTTTGTCTCTGTTTTTTCTTTTGCCCTACACAGGTACGTGGTGAGTTTCTTGCCTTTTGGGAGGTCTGAGGTCTTCTGCCAGCGTTCAGTAGGTGTTCTGTAGGAGTTGTTCCACATGTAGATGTATTTCTGATGTATTTGTGGGGAGGAAGGTGATCTCCGTGTCTAACTCTTCCGCCATCTTGAAGCTCCTCCTGCAAACACTTCTTAATACAAATAATTTTAAAATAATTTAGTCATACTGTGGAAATAAGGAATCTTGGGCAAAGAGACTAAAATTTCAGGAAGTAAAATGAGTTGGCAATTTGTGCGTGTGTGTGTGTGTGTGTGTGTGTGTGTGTGTGTGTGTGTGTTTGGTCAGTTGATCTTTCCTGTCTGAGGTATTTGGTTAGGATAGGAATAGCAGTACGAAAGTATTCTGGGCTGCTCTCAATGAGTTAATCAGCAGATAAGTAATTAGACTGCAGTTGGAGAGTGAAAACAATATATATCTGGAAAGTTGTAGCTTAAGATGCAGGCCAAATGGGCCATCCTGATGATGAACATTGTTGGAATTCTGCACAGCGGCTATCACTTCTCAGTGGGTCACCTCTGATTACACCAACCTCCTTGCTGGGCTTGGCACACGTGCCAGGCAAGCTTCCACCTCAGGGCTCTTCGCACTTGCTTTTCTCAATGCCTGTAATACTCCTCCCCAGATGTCTGCCTGACTTTCTCCCTCACCTCTGCAGGTCTCTGCTTATAGCACCCTTCTCCATGAGGCCTTTTCTGACTCTTCTATTTAAGATGACACCATTGCCCACCCTCCACTCCCTATTCTTCTTTCCTACTGACTTTTTTTTCTGTAGTACTTATTACCGTCAAGTGCATGGTATGTGTTCTCTCATTCATTTGTTTATTTTCTGTCTTTCCCATTGGAATGTAGATTCCTGAGGGCTGGATTTTTGTTTGTTTTGTCCTATGTTCTACCTCTAGCCCTTAGAATAATTCCTGACACACAGTAGAGGCTCAATACATATATGTTGAATGAATGGTTACTTTACATGCTCTCTCTCTCTCTTATTTTAATAGAACCCAGCTGGAGATGGAGAAGCTAAGGCATGGAGAGGCCAAGTACCTGTCCACAGTCACAGAAGCTAATAAATGGTAGAGAGGGGATTTGAATCTGGCCTCTGATTTCTCCCTGAGCCCCAGGTTTGTATATGACTGCCTGCCTGGTGAAATGGTAGTGATACCATATGAAACTTACGTGCTTGTGGTATCAGAAAGATCTTTGCTCCTGAAACCTTTGAAATTTCCTGATAATAGGGGTAATAGGAGGGTCTTTTGTTGTAATGAGGCAACTCTACCCCAATCTCCAGCGAGGGAAGAGGGGCTAGAGATTGAGTTGATGATCATCAATGGTCAGTGATTTAATCAGTTGTGCCTACATAATCAAACCTGCACAAAAACTCCTCAGTGGAGTTCACAGAGCTTCTGAGTTGGTAAACACATGCATGTGCTGGGAGAGTGGTGCATCCCAACTCCATGAGGACATAAGCTCCTGGGACCCTTCTGAACCTCGCCCTGGGTGCCTCCTCGTCTGGCTGCTTATTTGTACCCTTTGTAGTAAGTTGTAAATGTAAGTAAAGTGGCTTCCTGAGTTCTGTGAGCTGTTCTAGCAAATTATGGAACCTGAGGAGGGGGTTGTGGGAACCCTGATTTATAGCTGGTTGGTCAGAAGTATAGGTGACTTGATACTTGTAATTGACCTCTGAAGTGAAGGCAGTCTTGTAAGACTGAGTCCTTAAACCCGTGGAGTCTGATGCTAACTCCAGGTAATTTGTGTCAGAATTAAATTGAATTGTGGGACATCTAGTTGGTATGGGGCAATTGAGATTAGTGTTGTAAAAGAAACCACATAGTTGGTGTCAGAAATAAAAAAAAAAACAGTACCCAAGACAGAACTGTGGATTCTCAGTCATACCCCCTCGATTCTTCCCTGTTTCAGAAAATGCCACTTCCACCCACCCAGTTGCTCAAGCCAAAAACATTGGAGCCATTCACAAGTTCTTCCTTTCATGCATTCCCTCCATTTGATCCACCAAGACGTTTGGCCAATTATACTTCCAAAATAATCCCCAATCCAGACACCTCTTCCCAACACTGCCCCTGGTACAAACTGCCATCATCTGGCATCTGGATTATTCCAGTAGTCTCCTAAATCGGTCTCTCTGCCTCCTCAATTGCCCTTGTAATTCATTCTCCACATCATAGAATGAAAATGGCAAGACGCTGTGCATTACGCATGCTGGCAAGGTGACTCCTACTTTCATGGTGCAGTTCCTTGGTTGCTCTTAACACATCCTTCATGGTGTTGCTTTCTCTGCAAGGACATCATTATTCCAACTTCTAACTTTTGATGGTATCTAACTCTAGGCTGCTGAGTAAATTTTCAGGACTTCTAGCCAAACTGTCCTTTTTAGATGAGCCCTGTGCCTTGTTAACTTTGGAGGGTCTTATCGCATTTCTGTTACAAACCCCTAAGGACTGACTGGCTAACCCTTGTGTGGGCAGGGCCAGTGCCTTTAGTGGAGTAGGGAATATTTTGATTAGTAATTAAACATTTCAGTTTTTTTCTTTAACTTTATTACTTCGGTATTATGGGGCTAGAAGTAAGTGTGTGGCATGATGGAGATTGGGGAAGGATGTGGAGAAGAGAAGAAAATAAATTTTTCTCCATGAAGAAGGATGGGATTTGGGGTGAGTAAGAGGCTGGCTTGGGCATGGCTTTATTCTTTGATGCAGTGTGCTCACGAGTGGCTGGTGAATGTCATTTGTGCATGGGCTCTCACGGCTGGGGTGGGAACTCCTGTGGGGCAAATTTTCCAAAGCACTTTCATAATTGCCTAGTTCTTCACAGGCCTGGCCCATCATGTGAAGAGGGATTCTTTAGTACATCTCCTGAAAAGGGCAGCAGCCCAGATAGGCTTTCGTTTATTGGGTGGCTTACCTGGGTCTTGTAAATCACCTCTAACTCACTTAACCTGGAGAGGTAAAATCAGTGGTTCTCAAGCCTGGATGCACATTAGAATCATTTAGGGAGCTTTGGAAAATATCCATCTCAAGAGAATCAGATTGAATTGGTCCCCAGATGATTGTGATATGCAGTGAGGGGTGAGGACTACTGGTTTAAGCAGTGTTTCTCAAATGTGTCTGATGGTTAGAATTACCAGTAGAATTACCAGAGAATGCCTGTTAAAAATCCAAATTCCCAGGCCCTTCCTTGGTGACTCAGATCCTGCATGTGGAGCATAGAAATCCGAATGTTTGATAGGAGCCCCAGGTGGGTAAGTGCTACATTTGTGAGTTCCTAATAGGAGGAAGCTTCAGAGTCCTTGGGTTTGGCTCACAGAGCAGTTTTGAAATTTCAATGCTTCTTTGCTGAAAATAGGTTTTGAAGGATGACCCTTTGTTAAATTTATTAAATTTATGTTTGGAGATGGTATATGTACAGATCACTTATGTGGTCTGGTTGTATCCTTGTTAGCATGTGGAAGTAAATATTTCTAGATGCAGGGCTGTGATAGGTGCGAAAATGGCTCCCTAAAAGCTATCCACATCCTAATCCCTGGAACCTGAAGTGTTTACTTTATTGGGAAAAAGGGTCTTTGCAGATGTGATTTAAATTAAGGGTCTTGAGACAAAGAGATTATTTTGAATTATGCCATCACAGATGTCCTTACAAGAGACAGAACAGAGTGAGATCTGACATACACATTGAAGAGAAAGCAATGTGAAGACGGAGGAAGAGATTGGACACAGCCAAGGAAGCCAGCAGCCACCAGAAGATAAAAGAGGCAAGGAACAGATTCTTCCAACAAATATCTGGAGGGAGTGTGGTCCTGGCAACACCTTGATTTCAGCCCAGTGATACAGGGACGTCTGGCCTCCAGAACTGTGAGAAATTAAATTTCTGTTGTTTCCAGCAACCAAATTCGTGATAATCTGTTATAACAGCCAAAGGAAACTAACACAGTAGGGCTTCTTAAAACTTACAGTGCATGTGAAAACCCTAGGAAATGGGGTGTAACTGGAAATCTTATTCAGTGGGTCTAGGGTGCTGCCCTAGACGTGCCTGCATTTCTAAGAAGGCTCCCAGCTAATGCTGATGCTGCAGGTCTTTGGGTCACACTTTGAGGAGCAGGTTTAAGAGGGTAAATGTAGAAGAGAGATAGGCATGAACGTGTTTACTGAAGAGAGAAATCAGGCAGTTTTATGAATGTTTTCTAAGCCCATTCTTGTCATGTCTTACTTCTCCAATCTGTCATATTTTCAGTGACAAAGGGAGGATCAGAATCAAGCAGGTGCCCAGATAATTGAGATAAAAATTAACTAGACCATTGCCTTGTTTCCCACTCAGGCATAGAAGACCTGGCTAAAAATGGTGTGTGACCATTTTTTTTTTAAACATCTTTATTGGAGTATAATTGCTTTACAATGGTGTGTTAGTTTCTGCTTTATAACACAGTGAATCAGCTATACATATACATTATACCCATACCTCCTCCATCTTCCATCTCCCTTCCGCCCTCCGTATCCCACTCCACTAGGTGGTCACAAAGCACCGAGATGATCTCCTTGTGCTATGTGGCTGCTTCCCATTAGCTATCAATTTTACGTTTGGTAGTGTATATATGTCCGTGCCACTCTCACTTTGTCCCAGCTTACCCTTCCCTCTCCCCATGTCCTCAAGTCCATTCTTTACTTCTGCGTCTTTATTCCTGTCCTGCCCCTAGGTTCTTCAGAACCACTTTGTTTCTTTTTTTTTTTTGAGATTCCATATATTTGTGTTAGCATACAGTATTTGTTTTTCTCTTTCTGACTTACCTCACTCTGTATGACAAACTCTAGGTCCATCCACCTCATTACAAATAACTCAATTTCATTTCTTTTTATGGCTGAGTAATATTCCATTGTATATATGTGCCCCATCTTCTTTATCCATTCATCTTTCGATGGACACTTAGGTTGCTTCCATGTCCAGGTTATTGTAAATAGAGCTGCAATGAACATTGGGGCGCATGTGTCTTTTTGAATTATGGTTTTCTCAGGGTATATGCCCAGTAGTGGGATTGGTGGGTCATATGGTAGTTCCATTTTGAGTTTTTTGAAGAACCTCCATACTGTTCTCCATGGTGGCTGTATCAGTTTACATTCCCACCAACAGTGCAAGAGGGTTCCCTTTTCTCCATACCCTCTCCAGCATTTATTGTTTATAGATTTTTAGATGATGGCCATTCTGACCAGTGTGAGGTGATACCTCATTGTAGTTTTGATTTGCATTTTTCTAATGATTAGTGATGTTGAGCATCCTTTCATGTGTTTATTGGCAATCTGTATAGCTTCTTTGGAGAAATGTCTATTTAAGTCTTCTGCCTATTTTGGGATTGGGTTGTTTGTTGTTTTGATATTGAGCTGCATGAGGTGCTTGTATATTTTGCAGATTAATCATTTGTCAGTTGCTTCATTTGCAGATATTTTCTCCCATTCTGAGTGTTGTCCTTTCATCTTGTTTATGGTTTCCTTTCCTGTGCAAAAGCTTTTAAATTTCATTAGGTCCCATTTGTTCATTTTTGCTTTTATTTCCATTTCTCTAGGAGGTGGGTCAAAAAGGATCTTGCTGTGATTTATGTCATAGAGTGATTGCCTGTGTTTCATCTAAGAGTTTTATAGTGCCTGGCCTTACATTTAGGTCTTTAATCAATTTTGAGTTTATTTTTGTGTATGGTGTTAGGAAGTGTTCTAATTTCATTCCTTTACATGTAGCTGTCCAGTTTTACCAACACGACTTATTGAAGAGGCTGTCTTTTCTCCATTGTATATTCTTGCCTGCTTTATCAAAAATAAGGTGACCATGGGTGCGTGGGTTTAACTCTGGGCTTTCTATCCTGTTCCATTGATCTATCTTTCTGTTTTTATGCCAGTACCATACTGTCTTGATTACTGTAGCTTTGTAGTATAGTCAGAAGTCCAGGAGCCTGATTCCTCCAGCTCCGTTTTTCTTTCTCAAGATTGCTTTGGCTATTCGGGGTCTTTTTGTTTCCATACAAATTGTGAAATTTTTTGTTCTAGTTCTGTGAAAAATGCCAGTGGTAATTTGTTAGGGATTGCATTGAATCTGTAGATTGCTTTGGGTAGTAGAGTCATTTTCACAATGTTGATTCTTCCAATCCAAGAACATGGTATATCTCTCCATTGTTTGTATCATCATTAATTTTTTTCTTCAGTGTCTTACAGCTTTCTGCATACAGGTCATTTGTCTCCTTAGGTAGGTTTATTCCTAGGTATTTTATTCTTTTTGTTACAATGGTAAATGAGAGTGTTTCCTTAATTTCTCTTTCAGATTTTTCATCATTAGTGTATAGGAATACAAGAGATTTCTGTGCGTTAATTTTCTATCCTGCTACTTTACCAAATTCATTGATTAGCTCTAGCAGTTTTCTGGTAGCATCTTTAGGATTCTCTATGTATAGTAACATGTCATCTGCAAACAGTGACCGCTTTACTTCTTTTCTGATTTGGATTCCTTTTATTTATTTATCTTCTCTGATTGCTGTGGCTAAAACTTCCAAAGCTATGTTGAATAATAGTGGTGAGAGTGGGCAACCTTGTCTTGTTCCTGATCCTAGTAGAAATGGTTTCAGTTTTTCACAATTGAGAATGATGTTGGCAGTGGTTTTGTCATATATGGCCTTTATTATGTTGAGGATAGTTCCCTCTATGCCTACTTCCAGGAGGGTTTTTATCCTAAATGGGTGTTGAATTTTGTCAAAAGCTTTTTCTACATCTATTGAGATGATCATGTGGTTTTTCTCCTTCGATTTTTTAACACTGTTTATCACATTAATAGATTTGCATATATTGAATAATCCTTGCATTCCTGGGAATAACCTCACTTGATCATGGTGTATGATACTTTTCATGTGCTGTTGGATTCTGTTTGCTAGTATTTTGTTGAGGATTTTTGCATCTATGTTCATCAGTGATACTGGCCTATAGTTTTCTTTCTTTGTGACCTCTTTGTCTGGTTTTGGTATCAGGGTGATGGTGGCCTCATAGAATGAGTTTGGGAGTGTTCCTCCCTCTGCTATATTTTGGAAGAGTTTGAGAAGGATAGGTGTTAGCTCTTCTCTGAACGTTTGATAGAATTTGCCTGTGAAGCCATCTGGTCCTGGGCTTTTGTTTGTTGGAAGATTTTTAATCAGTTTCCACTTCAGTGCTTGTGATTGGTCTGTTTATATTTCCTATTTCTTCCTGGTTCAGTCTCTGAAGGTTTTGCTTTTCTAAGAATTTGTCCATTTCTTCCAGGTTGTCCATTTTATTGGCATATAGTTGCTTGTAGTAATCTCTCCTGATCGTTTGTATTTCTGCAGTGTCAGTTCTCCTTTTTCATTTCTAACTCTATTGATTTGAGTCTTCTCCCTTATTTTCCTGATGAGTCTGGCTAATGGTTTATCAATTTTGTTTCTCTTGTCAAAGAATCAGCTTTTAGTTTTATTGATCTTTGCTATTATTTTCTTCTTTTCTTTTTCATTTATTTCTGATCTGATCTTTATGATTTCTTTCCTTCTGCTAACTTTGGGGTTTTTTTGTTCCTTTCTCTAATTGCTTTAGGTGTAAGGTTAAGTTGTTTATTTGAGGTGTTTCTTGTTTCTTGAGGTAGGATTGTATTGCCATAAACTTCCCTCTTAGAACTGCTTTTGCTGCATCCCATAGGTTTTGGGTCATCGTGTTTTCATTGTCATTTGTTTCTAGGTATTCGTTGATTTCCTCGGTGATCTCTTGGTTATTTAGTAGTGTATTGTTTAGCCTCCATGTGTTTGTATTTTTAAAATATTTTTTCCTGTAGTTGATTTCTAGTCTCATAGCGTTGTGTTCGGAAAAGATACTTGATACGATTTCAGTTTTCTTAAATTTACCAGGCTTTATTTGTGACCCAAGATGTGATCTATCCTGGAGAATGTTCCATGAGCACTTCAGAAGAAAGTGTATTCTGTTGTTTTTGGATGGAATGTCCAATAAATATCAGTTAAGTCCATCTTGTTTAATGTATCATTGAAAGCTTGTGTTTCCATGTTTATCTTCATTTTGGATGATCTGTCCATTGGTGGAAGTGGGGTGTTAAAGTCGCCTACTATGATTGTGTTACTGTAATTTCCCCTTTTATGGCTGTTAGTATTTGCCTTATGTATTGAGGTGCTCCCATGTTGGGTGCATAGATATTTACAATTGTTATATCTTCTTCTTAGATTGATCCCTTGATCATTATGTAATGTGCTTCTTTGTCTCTTGTAATAGTCTTTATTTTAAAGTCTATTTTGTCTGTTCGGAGACTTGCTACTCCAGCTTTCTTTTGATTTCCATTTGCATGGACTATCTTTTTCCATCCCCTCATTTTCTGTCTGTATGTGTCCCTAGGTCTGAAGTGGGTCTCTTGTAGACAGCATATATACAGGTCTTGTTTTTGGATCCTTTCAACCAGTCTGTGTCTTTTGGTTGGAGCATTTAATCCATTTACATTTAAGGTAGTTATTGATATGTATGTTCTTATTACCATTTTCTTAATAGTTTTGGGTTTGTTATTGTAGGTCTTTTCCTTCTCTTGTGTTTCTTGCCTAGAGAAGCTCCTTTAGCATTTGTTTTAAATAAAGCTGGTTTGGTGGTGCTTGGTGCTGAATTCTCTTAGCTCTTGCTTGTCTGTAAAGGTTTTAATTTCTCTGTTGAATCTGAATGAGATCCTTGCTGGGTAGAGTAATCTTGCTTGTAAATTTTTGCCTTGCATCACTTTAAATATGTTCTGACACTCCCTTCTGGCTTACAGACTTTCTGCTGAAAGATCAGCTGTTAACCTTATGGGGATTCCCTTGTATGTTATTTGTTGTTTTTCCCTTGCTGCTTTTAATATTTTTTCTTTGTATTTAATTTTTGATAATTTGATTAATATGTGCCTTGGTGTTTTTCTCCTTGGATTTATCCTGTATGGGACTCTCTTTACTTCCTGGACTTGATTAACTATTTCCTTTCCCATATTAGGGAAGTTTTCAACTATAATCTCTTCAAGTATTTTCTCAGTCCCTTTCTTTTTCTCTTCTTCTGAGACCCCTATAATTCGAATGTTGGTGCATTTAATGTTGTCCTAGAGGTGTGATCTGTCCTAAGTTCTTTTCATTCTTTTTTCTTTATCCTGCTCTGTGGTAGTTATTTCCACTATTTTGCCTTCCAGGTCACTTATCTGTTCTTCTGCCTCAGTTATTCTGCTATTGATTCCTTCTAGAGAATTTTAAATTTCATTTATTGGGTTGTTCATCATTGTTTGCTCTTTAGTTCTTCTAGGTCCTTGTTAAACATTTCTTGTATTTTCTCCATTCTATTTCCAAGATTTTGGATCATCTTTACTATCGTACTCTGAATTCTTTTTCTGGTAGACTGCCCATTTCCTTTTCATTTATTTGGTCTGGTGGGTTTTTACCTTGCTCCCTCATCTGCTATGTGTTTCTCTGTCTTCTCATTTTGCTTAACTTACTCTGTTTGGGGTCTCCTTTCTGCAGGCTGCAGGTTTGTAGTTCCCATCGGTTTTGGTGTCTTCCCCCAGTGGCTTAGCTTGGTTTTGTGGGTTTTGTAGGCTTCTTGGTGGAAGGGTTTGGTGCCTGTTTTCTGGTAGATGGGGCTGGATGTTGTCTTTCTGGTGTGCAGGACTGCATCCGGTGGTGTGTTTTGGGGTGTCTGTGACCTTATTATGATTTTAGGCAGCCTCTCTGCTAACAGGTGGGGTTGTGTTCCTGTCTTGCTAGTTGTTTGGCATAGGATGTTCAGCACTGTAGCTTGCTGGTCGTTGAGTGGAGCTGGGTCTTAGCATTGAGATGGAGATCTGGGAGTGCTTTCGCCATTTGATATTACATGGAGCTGTGAGGTCTCTGGTGGACCAGTGTCCTGAACTTGGCTCTCCCACCTCAGAGGCAGAGACCTGACACCTGGCCAGGGCATGAAGACCGTCAGTCACACGGCTCAGAAGAAAAGAGAGGAAAAAAGAAAGACAGAAAGAAAGAATAAAATAAAATAATTAAAATAAAAAATATTATTAAAAATAAAAAAATAAAAAGTACTAAAAAAAAAAGACAGGAAGAAAGAAGAGAGCAACCAAACTAAAAAAAAAATCCACCAATGGGTACCAGCACTAAAAACTATACTAAAAGCAAACAAATAAAAACAAACCAGACAGACAGAACCCTAGGACAGATGGTAAAAGCAAAGGTATACAGACAAAATCACACAAAGAAGTATACACATACACACTCACAACAAGGGAAAAAGGAAAAAAATATATATATATATCTATATATATAAAAAAAAAGGAAGAGCGCAACCAAATCAATAAACAAGTTGTTCCACATGATAATAAGCTCTAAATACTAAACTAAGATAAACATAAAACCAGAACCAAATTAGATGCAGAGAGCAAACCGCAAGTCTACAGTTGCTCCCAAAGTCCACCGCCTCAATTTTGGGATGATTCACTGTCTATTCAGGTATTCCAGGGATGCAGGGTACATCAGGTTGATTGTGGAGATTTAAACTGCTGCTCCTGAGGTTGCTGGGAGAGATTTCCCTTTCTCTTCTTTGTTCGCACAGCTCCCGGGGTTCAGCTTTGCATTTGGCCCTGCCTCTGCATGTAGGTCACCTGAGGGTGTCTGTTCTTGCCCAGACAGGTGGGGGTTAAAGGCACAGCTAATTAGGGGGCTCTGGCTCACTCAGGCCAAGGGGAGGGAGGGGTACGGAATGCGGGGCAAGCCTTCAGTGGCAGAGACTGGCATGATGTTGCAACAGCCTGAGGTGCGCCGTGTGTTCTCCTGGGGAAGTTGTCCCTGGATCACGGGACCCTGGCAGTGGCGGGCTGCACAGGCTCCCAGAAGGGGGGTGTGGACAGTGACCTGTGCTTGCACAGAGGCTTCTTGGTGGCTGCAGCAGCAGCCTTAGCGTTTCATGCCCGTCTGTGGTGTCTGTGCTGGTAGCCGTGACTCGTGCCCATCTCTGGAGCTCGTTTAAGTGGTGCTCTGAATCCCCTCTCCTCGCGCACCCTGAAACAATGGTCTCTTGCCTCTTATGCTGTTCCAGACTTTTTCCTGGACTTCCTCCCGGCTAGCTGTGGCACTAGCGCCCTTCAGGCTGTGTTCACGCCGCCAACCCCAGTCCTCTATCTGGGACCTGACATCAGAAGCCCATGCCTCAGCTCCGAGCTCCCGCCCCCCCAACCCCTCGCAGGTGAGCAGACAAGCCTCTCGGGCTGGTGAGTGCTGGTCTGCAGCGATCGTCTGTGTGGGAATCTCTCCGTTTTGCTGTCTGCACCCCTGTTGCTTCTCTCCTCAGTGGCTCCAAAGCTCCCCACCTGCCCACCCACCGTCTCCACGAAGGGGCTTCCTCGTGTGTGGAAACTTTTCCTCCTTCACAGCTCTCTCCCAGAGGTGCAGGTCCCATCCCTATTCTTTTGTGTTTGTTTTTTCTTTTGCTCTACCCGGGTACGTGGGGAGTTTCTTGCCTTTTGGGAAATCTTAGGTCTTCTGCCAGCATTCAGTAGTGTTCTGTAGGAGTCATTCCACATGTAGATGTATTTCTGATGTATTGTGGGGAGGAAGGTGATATCCACATCTTATTCTCTGCCATCTTGAAGGTCTCTGTTCCTAGTGTTTTTGGAGGTGACACTGTTTTTGGAAATTTGATTTTGTGCTCTCTCTTCTTTCTTCTTTATCATTCCCCTCCAGAAAACCTTGAGAGTGCACAGTGGCATTTTATGTTTTAAAAACATTGTGGCAAAATATACATAACATAATATTTATTTATTTGAAAACTTTTTAAAGTACACCATTCATTAGCATTAAGCACATTCTCACTGTTAGGCAACCATCATCGTTATCCATTTCTAGAACTTTTTCATAATTCCAAGCAGAAACTTTCTGCCCATTGAACGATAACTTTCCATTCCCTCTCCTCCTAACCACTGGTAACCAATATTCTACTTCTCTCTCTATGAATTTGCTTATTGTAGGTACCTAATATAAGTGGAATCATACAATATTTGTCCTTTTGTGTCTGACTTACTTCACTTAGCATAATGTCCTCAAGATTCATCCATGTTGTAGCAAGTATCAGAATCTCATTCTTTTTGTAGTTAAATAATATTCCACTGTATTCATAAACCACATTTTATTTATCCATTCATGTGTTGGTAGCCATTTGGGTCATTTCCACCTTTTGGTGACTGTGAATAAGCATTCTATCTTTTAAGTTAAGATTAATTTTAATTGTGGTAAAACGATTTGTGAGAATTCCTGCCTTTCCTTTCAAGATAATGAAAGAATTCTCATGAAAACAGGGCTGGGAATCATTAAAATAGGACATGTGCTTTCTTTATCTTTATCTGTATTAGCGTGAGGAAGTCTTAATGAGTAGGCTTTGCCAGCAAGGAACTGGGAGCAGATACTTGGAGGTGGAGAAGGACAAATAACCATGGGCAAAGCTGCCCTTAGACCTGAGCTATTGGGCTGCTGCCCTGGGCCTGTGCTTTAGAGGCCCCACTCTGACCCTCTTGCAACTTTTCTCCCTGAACGTATAAATGGATGTGCCCACCTAGAGTGTGCCCCTTTTATAGACCTTGTTGTAGTATCTGAGACCCCAAATTCCCTGCCTCTAGAGGTCCTGAGCTCACTTCCAGGGTCTCTTCTCTGTGTTTGACCCATGCTGCTGGTACCTGCAGTCCTGGTCCTAGGGCTGAAGGTAGCCAAGGGGCACTTTGCCCTTTAGGGGTGGCGGTGGGTCGTGGCTGCAAGACAGAGCCCTGAATGGGGCTCACAAGGAAGATGGGCCTCACTGTGGGTTTGCAGCAATGCTGCCTATTTTTGTGTGTGTGTGTGTGTGTGTTTTTTTTTTGCGGTACGCGGGCCTTTCACTGTTGTGGCCTCTCCCGTTGCGGAGCACAGGCTCCGGATGCGCAGGCTCAGCGGCCATGGCTCACAGGCCCAGCCGCTCCGCGGCATGTGGGATCTTCCCGGACCGGGGCACGAACCCGTGTCCCCTGCATCGGCAGGCGGACTCTCAACCACTGCGCCACCAGGGAAGCCCAGTGCTGCCTATGTTTAAGGTCATTTTAGGTCTTGCAGAGTCTCAGAACATTTGATAGCGTATTGAATATGATTGGCGAAGGAGATTGTGCAGAGGCACAATTGTGAAATAGATAAAAGTATTCAGCCTACGTATACTTTAGGGTCAGAAGGTTGTCCACACCCACTTCATTTGACAGATGAGAAAATCAAGGACCACATAGGTGAAGGTCTTAAAATTCTTATGAATGGTCACTGGCAGAGGCAGGGTTTGAAACTTGCAGCTTTTCCATCCTGTCTAGTCTCACACGGTGGAGACTTCCCCCTCCGGTTGCTGTGATAGTGATTTAAAGGCCTAGTGTAAAATTTGAGTCCTGACTCATTATCTTGGAATGTAGAGTCAAGAGATTTTGGTATTAAAGTGGCCTGTTTCCTAACAAGAAGCTGGAATTTGAGAAAGGGCCAACAATTTTAGACCATGGTCTCCTCATTATTTTAAATGGGGATAGTCCTACCTGCTCTGCTTACAATCTGTTCACACATCTGTTATGAAAATCAAATGGTTTGAAAACATATGAAATGGCATATACATCCAAGATGTTAAGGAGAATGTGAGCAATGGTGGGGGATAAATTCTTGCAGTCCTTTGGTTTGGAAGTATTGTACAGTGCAGGTCATCTTTCTCCATCCTTTCCCTCATTTCGCTTTCTATCCTTTCTTTGTCATCTCAGTAGGGAAGGGTTTTTTGTGGGAGCTACCTGTGCTGGACTGGAACGGACAGAGCCTCTACTAAGAAGTCTGGCTGAACTGGGGCAAGCTGACAAGGCAGCCTGACAAATGCATCTTGATGTCTCAATCCACTGACAGTATGCCAAAGGCAGCAGGCCGGGTGATTGTCAATGACATTCCAGCTGCCACCAGAGCCAAAGGCACAATGACAGAGTGGGACAAGTGTGTATGTAATGGCCTTCTGCTTCCCTTTCAGGATCCTTGTCCTACTCTCTTTTATTCTTCTGTTTTCCTTTCCCCTATCCCAACCCTGACCTTCAGCCACCCAGTTGCTGTGTTCTGAATGTCCAAAGTTTTTCCTTGCCATCTGCTTCCTTCCTAAAAAGGTTTTTTTTTTTTTTTTTTGTGGTCCGCGGGCCTCTCACTGTTGTGGCCTCTCCTGTTGCGGAGCACAGGCTCCGGATGCGCAGGCTCAGCGGCCATGGCTCACAGGCCCAGCCGCTCCGCGGCATGTGGGATCCTCCCAGACCAGGGCACGAACCCGTGTCCCCTGCATCAGCAGATGGACTCTCAACCACTGCGCCACCAGGGAAGCCCCTAAAAAGGTTTTTGAAATAACATTGCTCCTCCACATCGAAATCACAATACTGAAACCTCAAACTCTGGAAGGTAGTGGTCTGATTTAAATACTTTATATGAAGGTGAGAATTGATAAGCTTAATGCACACAGAGGTGACTTGCATTTATAATAAGATTGTTGATACAACAGAATCTCTTATTGGTATATTAATATGGGAGAAAAAAGTTTTTTAACAGGGAGCTTCCCTCTTCCTCCCTTGTTTCTACCCACATCTAACCTAGTGGGGGAGAGATGGGCATCTAGTGGGAATTTTCTGTCATTCACACATCAGGCACTTGCCATGTGTCATCTCATTTAATCTTCGTGTGATCCTATGAAAAAGGTATTATCATCTACATTTTACAAATAAGGAAACTGAGGTCCAGGGAAGTTAAGAAATTTGCCTAAGTCATATAGCTAAATGGTAGTGCTGGATTCAAATTCATCTTTGTCCCACATTTTCAGATGTATCACAGCTCCATGTAAAGCACCAGGACCTGGCGTTAGTTCTGGGTTCTAGGCTGCATTGTGGTAGCAGAAGGGGTGAAAGATGGGGCTGGAAGTGAGGGTTGGGGGTGGAATTGTGAGGGCCTTGTGTTCTGTTAAGCAAGGACTTTTGACTTAGTTGTGTAGAATAAGTAGATTGCAAGTGTCTGGTAGGCCATCAGTGTCTTTTTCCCCAGCATCTAGGATGATGCCCTGCACATAGTAAGAGCTGATGTCACTTATCTTCCGTTTTTTGTGTCTGTGAGTCCTAGGCCTAACTCCTTTTCACAGAATCCTGATAGGTGACATAGCTGTCTTGGGAGGAGAGTAGGTAGTATGAGTGGAAGGAGGGAGAAGATGCAGGGAGTAGGCAAAAAAAGAAGAAAGAAGAAATATTACTCATTGAGAACAGAGCTTCCTGGGACTCTGGTTGGAGCATGAAAACAAAATCAAGCCTCTTCTTTACCATTCGTCTCTGGCCTTCCTATTTATATCTCCCAGGGAAAAGAGAACTTGGAAATGGAGTTAAATATTGAACAATTAATGAATTTCATGTATGCTTAGTGCTTTAGACTGTCACTGCTTACAAGGATCCCAAAGTCAGGGAAGGGAAATTGGAAAGCTAAAAATAACCTGGTCACCAAAGAAATAGTGACAATTCAGTCATTTTTTTCTGCTATTTTAATTGTTGTCATCACTTTGTGAAATGGAGGGACTTACCCTTCCAAGCCTCTTGGTGAGCAAGGATGTGCACAGGGAGGGCTGGGACTGGCCCGTTGTGAGATGTGACTTGTGACAATAGACCTGTTCAGACACTGGGAATGAGATCTGTAATTGACCTCCTGTGCATGTCACTTCTCTCTTGCTCTGTGCTATGCTCATGAATAAGTCATTTTTGTAGTACATAAAATTACCTTCTAATCATCCCTACATTATCATTTATTTCACAGCTACACTGAAAAAGCTGAAATTCCTTCAGCAATCAGGTCTCTCATTTTGATTTCCTGCTTCCCTTTCTTGTACCTTGATTTCCCTCACCTTCTCTATTTTTAGACACTGTACTCCTCTTTTCAACTCTTGTGGTTCATACTATATACTAATATTTGCTGTTTACCAAGTACCTACTATATGCCAAGTGCTTTATCCACAGAATCTCTAGTCCCTGTAGTATCTCCACAACTGCAGTATTTTCTCTGTTTTATGATTAAGGAAAATTGAGGCTTAGAAAAAAATTACTTTGTTGAAGTCTATCCAGGTGGTGAGTGACTGAGCTGGGACATAAATCCATAAAGCCCACCCTTGTCTGGAGAATGCATTGTTTCTCCCAACACTTTGGGGTTAGGGGGAGGTGGGGAGGCAGTGGTTATAGTTGGGGAATGCTTACAGTACTGAGATTGGCCTCTGAAAACCAGCCTCTATTTATACTCTCCCATCTTCTACATGGACATCATTAAAAAAATCCCTGGGTTACAGGACAGCTCGGAGTGGGTCACGTTCCTCGTGGGAGGCTCCTGGTCACACTTTAGCGCAATCTGAGCTCCCTCTTTCTCCCCTAAAGCAAAGTCACTGTTCCACTTGCCAGCTGCACAACCTGGCCCTCATGATGGGGGCCCATTATGATAGCTGGGGTAGGGATAGAGGGCTTCTTATTTTCTTGTTGGGGAATGTTATTTTTTCTAATGTAGGTGTTTAGCTGGATGCTTGTGGCTGGGAAACCTTAAAGTCCCGGAAAAAAAAAATCGAGTTGATGAACATGAAATGAACTTTTTGTGGCAAAGCCTATTTTCTCATTCTACTTCCGTTTTTCAACAACTTTTGCTCTATCTGAATGCCCCTCATTGAATTAATTTCCCTTGAAAAACTGTCCAAGAAAAGGCAACTAACATTTATTAAATGAAACTGTGTGTTCACTTAATCCTCATTATGGCTCTGTGAGGGGCATCTATTACCTACCATGTTAATGTGAGGCCTTGAAGGATAACGTAACTTGACCAACATCACCTATCTATAGACCTCGAGGATGCCAGTTCAGACCTGGATAATTCCAATCCCTTTCCATCAGAGCACACAGCCTGACAGGAGCTAATGAAGGAGCCTGACCTGAGTGCAGAGCAAAGATGGCCAGTGGTGCCAATTAGATAACTTCAGGAAACTGAGGGTGGAGGGCCTGCTGGGCACTGGAGGTCTTATTAGAGAAAGGGGGTAAGACAGACATGGGCCAATAGAAATAGCAACAACACTGCAGGAAATATTCACTGAGTGCACATGCGGTGCCTGGCTTTTAGTAAGTAAGTTCATTATCGTATTTCATCTTGCTGCCCATCCTGTGAGTAGAAAATCTTACCTCCTCTTACAGGTGAAGCCCTGAGGTTCAAAGAGCCTGATATTTGCCTTTGGTCACAAAGTTAGGCGGTGACAGAGCCAGGCTAGTGTGAGTCTAATGTTCATGCTTCTGACTAGTGTGTATGATGCTTGGACAGAATTTCTCTATCTGTATATACATATAGATAGATACTTTTTAGCCGTACCACATGACATGCGGGAATTTTAGTTCCCCCACCAGGGATCGAACATGCACCCCCTGCAGTGGAAGTGCAGAGTCTTAACCGCTGGACTGCCAGGGAAGTCTCTCTTTTTTTTTTTTCCTCCAGAATATCTATATTTTAATGTATCAACCCCCGCCCCACCCCTCATTCTCCACCCCTCTACCCCCAGACTGCAGTGGAAAAGGAGCACTGAAGCATTTTGTAATTATCTTCTCAAATCCTTCACTCTAATGAAAAGAAGGACAAAGCTGAGGAGATGAAATCTCACACTAAAACAGAGGCTCTTGGGGTTCATAGATGCCAAGAAGTGAATAGAATTCAGGGTCTGTGAACTTGGATGGGAAGGAAAATTCATCTTTATTTCCCCCAACTTCTAATTGAAATGTAGCATTTCCTTCAATTAGGAATAGAGTAATATTAGACATTGTTACCCTTAAGTATTATAAATATTTTCACATCACATTATAGTTTGACAGATCTCTCAACAGCATGTACGCTTAGAACTACTTCAAAATCAGGGAAATTATTAGACTTGCTGTTACATCTTGTTATTTAGTGCGTTATTAAAAAGTGCTATATTACCATATACTATTTTCAGAAAAATTTGCCAACTGTAATTACATATAATTAGTTTTCTTTGTAATTCTGTGAATTTTACTTTATGCACTTGAAAACATTATTTTGAGAAAGTATCTGGGGTGTCACAAAATGCCTACCAAAGGATTCATGGCCCCCAAAATAATTAAGACCCTGCACAAAAGCGTGATTCACACTATGGGAGTGCTGGAGTAGGGTGGGTCTGTGTCTTCTAGCATAGCTTGGTGCACAGGAGGGAAGGGATGGGATATAATGGATTCATTGTTCATTCATTCATTCCTGCTTTCATTCATTCACAAATACTCATTGCAGGACTAAGATATGCAAGGCATTGTGCTAGGCTCTGGGGATATAATAAGATCCTTGCCTCACAGGGATCATGTTCTAATGGAGAGTGACAGCTATTAAACAACAGGTAGTAAATGATGCAGGTTGGTGATGTGAGCAATGAGAAAGTACCTATTGGGGAAGGAATGAAAGTTCCAGGAGGAGGGAACAGCAAATGCAGAGAGGGAGAGAGCTTTCCTGAGACAGTAGAGAGAGAGGGTCTCTTGAGAGTTTTAAGGTGCTAGAGTTGCACTGTCCACTATGGTGGCCACTGGTCACATGTCAGCACTTGCAATGTGGCTAGCCCAAGCTGAGATGTGCCATGAAGATAACATATACATTGGATTTTGAAGACTTAGTAACAACAACAACAAAAGACTGTAGAAGATCTCATTAATAACTTATAAATATTTGTTATATGTTGGTAATATTTGGGGTATATTAGGTTGGTTAAATAAAATACATTATTAAAGTTATTTTTGCTTGATTCCTTTTACTTTTTAAAGTGTGGCTGCTAGAAAATTTTAAATTACATAGGTGGCTAGCAGTATATTTCTATTAGCACTGCTAGACTGTAGGAGAGGAAAGGGAATTTTTGTAGTGATTGCTGTTAATCATACATTTAGACACCCTTAAATGTTTTTCGGAGATGAGATGTGAATAGAGACTGGAATTTCTATCTCTTTTGTCCAACAAATATTTATTGAACATCTAATAGGTGCTGAGAATATGTGTTTTTCTACAGAGATGTGTGTGATAAGAAACAAACAAGCTACATGAGATCATTAGGGATTGCTTTGAATGACGGAGAAAAATAGGGTGAGTGGGGACACCTGCTTTAAATGGGATTATTGACAGGGCCCCTGTGACATGGTGTCATTAGGTTTTGAGGAGGACCCACTGTGGGAAGAGCATCAGAGCCTCCACGCACAGCCTCACAGTCCTTCTTACTGCTTCTGGTTGAGTTTAGCACTAAAAGCAGGCTTTTCATCGCAATGTTAGGCTTTTCTAATTAGTTTTATTTTTTTCTTCTTCTTTCTAAAAAGGATGTGGCAGTTTCTCAAGTTTGCCAGGTAGGGAGGCAGAGCTGGCAAGGATGAGTGCACTGACGACCCCCTGCTGACTGTGTTCCAAATGGCTTTGGGAGCTTTTATGGGGGAATTCCCTCAGTGGTTGGTCTGCAGTGCTATTCAGCTCCCTTGGCATTTATCGAACTGCTTGCGTAAATGGGATGCTTAAAAAGTGCCATCCCTCTCAGATGGATTTTAAGATCCTGGCTTGCAAATAGTGTTTCTTTTTTTATAAGACAATTCTAAAAAGGTTGGATGTCTGCTCTTTGGAGTTGTGCTGCTATGCCTCAGTTTTAAATGCTATCTTCTGCTTTAGTTTTTAAATGATGATGATGGTGATTATTACAATGAAAATAATGGCATAGAATTAACTAAGCACACCAGGTACTGTGCCAAAAATGCTGATGTACGGTTTGGTAGTGAGACATTCTCCGATTGCTTGGGTTCAAGTCTTAGTTCTGTTGTTAGTAGTTATGTGAACTTGGGCAAGTTACTCAACTCTCTGAGCCTCATTTACTCTTCCATAATATGGGGAGAATAACAGGTCCTCCTCAGCCTCTCCCATGGGACTGTGGAAAGGATTAAGTGAGTTAATACATGTAAGATGCTTAGAGCAGTGCCTGGTCTGTGTTAAGCCTTATGTAATGGTTAGCCATTATTGATATGAAGTAATACCACTATTAGCCCCATTGAGCACATGAGAAAAGTAGTTTAAATTAAGTCACTTGCCCAAGGTTACCTATCAAGGAAGTGACACTCTTCCCCACTGCTGCATCTGTCAGTTTACAGTGCCTCTAGGTGTGGGAGAGTCTGAAAAACAAGCGATAAAGACTGGTGTTGGGCCCTGGGCTCCATAGGACCATATGCTGTAGTGGGCTGGGGAACTTTGATTTTTGGCAATTCTGTCCTATAACTGCAAAGTAGACCTTTTTCTGCTAATGGCATCTTTCCAGGCCCCATTTCTCAGTATGAAATGACAGTGTGGACAGGATAATCAGAGGCTTAACAAAGAGATTAGTTCTTTGGCCTTAGAAATTGTTTCCTAAGCCTCAGAGAAGGAAAAAGACCATCTGTTAAGTTTATCTTCAGGAAACTAGTTGCCTGAGTCAGGGTAAGGGCTTTGGGATCAGACAAGTCTGATTTTTCATCTTGGCATTTGCATTCCCTTGTTGAATGATCTTGGGTGAGTCCTTCACTCTTCTGAAACTTAGTTTCTTTGTGTGTAAAATAGGCACAATCATCATGACTATCTCATAGAGTAGTCTTGAGGATTGACTGAGAACATGTATAACAACGAGATAGGTAACGCCAAGTGAGGCCTGTATCAAATCTATTAACAATGATTATCTCCAGACTGCAAATGTGTAGGGCTTATCACATAGTATTGGTTCAATAAACAGAAGCTGCTGTAATTCAGTTCCACAATGACCTGTGGATCTTTGGTTTGATAATGCATTATCTCTACTGTTAGAGAGCCCATGATAGATCATTGCCTGGCTGTCATTAGGCACATGGGAAGGCCTGTTAAGGACCTTAAGCCTCTCTGCTTTTAGGATATCTTAAGGCACTTCTTATCATGAGCTAGGTCATATTGCTGATTGTTGGATTAATACTGGCTCTTAGAATCTTCTAGAATCTATTAATTTTAATATTGCCATTTAGGAGACAACAGAGCCCAGACTTTTATCTGAGCTCCAGCCCTGTTTATCCAACTACTTATTTGGCTTCTCTACTTGGATGCCTTACAAAGTTGGCCCAAATTGAGTTTACATATGTTTCCTCAAATACGATTTTTCTCCCATTATCTTGATCTTAGTAAATTACAACATCCACCATATTGACAAGGAAGAAATGTCAAGTCTTCTTTGCCCCTTTGTTCTGTTTACCTTTTATCATCTGTCAGTCACCAAGTTCTGTTCACTCTTCTTCTGAAATATCTCTTGAATCTCCCCATTTCTCTCCATCCTACTGCTACGACCTTGGTCCAGGGTTGCCCTGTTCCTAGATCATTGCCTCAGCCTCCCAACTGGTCTGCTAACCTCGGTGTCACCCTCTTCCCATCCATTCTCAATCTCTCTTACAGGTAGATGATCTTTTAATGACATTCACCTATTTAAATACTTCCAGAGGTTTCCCATTGCAAACAGGGAAACATCCCAAATCCTTGTCATAACTGACAAGGCCCTGCATGACCTGACTCTGTCTACATCTCCTGATGTACCTGCTGCCTTCTGAATCCAACATGGATGACTCTGTCCCATCAAAGGGCTGTGCATGCTGTCCCCCTGTGCTGGCAATGGTCTTTCCCCAATGTTCTTCCACGATCCCCCTCTACCAGCCACTTAAAGTCTCAGCACAAATATTTAAAATATCTCTTTCAAAGGGATGTCTTCCACAACCATACCTGCCTCCCAACCCAGTTGAACTCTATATGTTTATAAGCCCCATGCAAATATTCACCACACATGTGATTATTTATTTACTGTCCATCTTCTTTGCTAGGATATTAGATCCATGAGGGTTTTAAAAGTTTTGTTTAGGGCTTCCCTGGTGGTGCGGTGGTTGGGGGTCTGCCTGCCGATGCAGGGAACACGGGTTCGTGCCCCGGTGCAGGAAGATACCACATGCCGTGGAGTGGCTGGGCCCGTGAGCCATGGCCGCTGAGCCTGTGTGTCCGGAGCCTGTGCTCCGCAATGGGAGAGGCCACAGCAGTGAGAGGCCCGCGTACCGCAAAAAAAAAAAAAAAAAAAAAAGTTTTGTTTTTGTTTAGGCAGAAGAGCCTGTCATTCCATATCTAGTCCAATTACTGAAATATACTTTTTCACAGAATGCAGCCCATGGAGGGGGAAGCTTCAGTTTCCTAATATGTAAATTCGCTATGAATATAACTGAAATGTGACTGGGCAATTTAGTTCCCCTAAAAATGTATTAGTTTATATCCAACAACTTCATTCAGAAGGTCAATCTGTTCTGCCACTTAGGTCTTTTCCCTTTGGCCATTCATTCATTCATCTTTTATTTATTGAACATTCTAACATGCCCAGAATTATTCTGGGTGCCAAGGATACAGTTGTAAACAAGATAGGCAGGAACTCTATCCTCAGGAAGCTTCCATTCTAGGGTGGGATGCAGACGATAAATCTATAAGCAAACAAATAAGATAATCCAGATATTAAGTGCTAAAAATAATATAAAATTGTGTATTTGGGTATGTTGGGTGTGGTTGGCAAGACCTCTTAGAGGAAATGACATTTGAATTAAGACCTGAATGATGAGGAGGCAGTCACATGAAGTCATTCATTCATTCAATAAATATTCATTAAGCACCTACCATATGCTAGGTACTGAGGATACAATAGTAAACAAAATAGACAATAAAAATGACTAATAAGTAAAATATATAGTATGTCAGTCAGTGATGAATACCTTGCAGAAAAATAAAGGGTGGAAGGGGGTTAGGAAGTACATGGTGTGTGTGTGTGTGTGTGTGTGTGTGTGTGTGTTGGTTTGTTGATATTTTAAAAAGTGTGGTGAGGAAAGTCTTCACTGAGAAGGTGACATTTGATTGAAGACCTAATTGAAGTAAAGTAGAAAGCACACAGATAGCTGGGGGGAAGAACATTCTAAGCAAAGGGAACAGCAAGTCCAAAGGCCCTAAGGCAGCATATGCCTGGGTATTGTAGGAACAGCAAGGAGACTGGAGTGTCTGAACAAAATGAATGGGGTTGGGGGAAAGAGAACAAAAGGAGATAAACTCAGCAAGTTAACAGAGACCCCCTCATGGAAAGGATTTTGGGTTTTATTTTAACCATTTGGAAGGCCATCGGCAGGTTTTAAGTAGGAGAATAACACAGTCTGATCTGTAGTAGCTTGGGGAAGATGGCTGGTGGGAAAGCAAGTCACGGAAACAGGAAGCCAGAACATAACTTAAATCCCTATTTTGGAACAACTTAATTATACTCTCTTGAACCTGGAGAAACATTATGAAGTTTACTGTCAGGAACTGGCCATTAGAGGATTTTTATTTGCCAAACTCCCTGAATAGACAAAATGTTATGTTACATTAACTGATAGAGATAATGTTAGCCTCAAAAAAATGGTGGATCCCAAACATCTTACTGGACAAATACTGTGTGCTCTTTCAAATGCATGCTATTACCTCTGACAACTAGCCCTCTTGTAGGTTGCTGAGGTATGACCAGAAGGCACCTCCTTCCCTCCTCTTGCTATCATGTCACCTTCATCTCACCTGAGCAACCCAGCCCCTTCTCTGCCCACCACAAAGCAGTTCTTCAGCAGATATTAGGTTGGTACCAGGATGGAAGAGAAAGTCTATAATTTTGCTCTGTTAAGGAACTGGGTGTGGTGGTTGCCCAGCCTCTATTGTGTTGGCTTCTGATCTTCTTGCACAGCCACTTTTAGAAAAAGATAAAGTTTGTTTACAATACTGAGTCTGTGGTCTTATGTTCCAAAAAACCCAGGTCAAGAGCCTCCCTGAGTCTACACAGAAAAGAATCCAGCACAAAGCTGCGGGGTTAGGGCTTGACTGCAGCTTCAGGGAGCAGAAGCTGCGTTGGACTGAGGCTACAACCTTTGCATTGGGTGCCCTGCTAGCCAGAGTATCTTGTACACTCCCAGAGAGTGGAGTAGGGCATGGCTATTAGGACCAAGACTGAATTCCTGCCAGCACCCAGGGGTGAGTGTTCAGAGCAGTTTATAGTTGATTTAGAGAGCTGTAGAAATGTGACATTTAGAAAACCTCAAGTGTTGCATGGAGTTACATCCATGCCTACGATGGCAGCATGGCTCCTCTGGCAAAACTGTGTGAGTTTTTATTTACAATCCACAAAGTTGAGCAGTCACCTCGGGGGTGTGGCTGGACGGCTGTGCCTTGCCAGGTTCCTGGGGCTCAACACACATCGTGGGGTTGAAATGCTGCCAAAGTCACTCCTTTGTTTTGACAGTGATGAGGGGAGTTGAAGGCTCTGGGCCTCTTTGCTTTCCTAAAAGTGCAAACAGCACAGTCCTGTTCTTGGCTCCCATACAGTAATGGGGGGTGAACGGAACAGATGTAACAGAATGAAATTAAAACTTTTGAAAAAATAATAAATGACATTTGCACAGTCCTTTAGAGTTGTTCTACACTGTTTCAGTTGGTGCTCACACTGAGGTGAGAAGGGCAAGTTTGTTATTATCATCCCACTTTGACTGATGAGGAATCCAAAGCTCAGAGAGGCTGAGGCATGTTCCAGGTCACACAGTTCTCAAGTGGAAGAATAGGGCTGAAACTCACTAAACTCAATGAAAAATCATCTCTGTCCCCTGGGATAGCTTTTCTTCTCAACCCCACTTTATACTTTAGCAAAGTGAGGCAAAGAGATATAAATTTGCCCACAGCACTTGGATTCCAACAAGACTCCTGACTCCAGAATCCATGTGCTTAGTGAATGTTTGGGCTTCATAATGAAGCAATCCTACTGAAAAAGACATTTCAAATGTGCTTTTTAAAAGTTTTTTTTTAATGTGTATCTGCAGGCAGAGAAATGAAGAATCCTGTGCACCCAAATCTGTTTGTTTGAGACAATCCTGAAGTACTTGAGAAACAGATCCCAGGGCTCCGTGCTCAATTCTACAGAGATCCATTTGCAGTTATGTCTGGCGGCATATGTCTTATGACCCCAAAGAAACAAAACTGGAGTTGTGGGGAAGAAGTGATGGGAAATACCTGAGTATAAAAGTCATATCAAAGATGCAAAACTTAATAAAACATTATTTTTACCTTTCATATTTCTCCCCCAAATCTCATTATGCTCATTATGTAAAAGACAGAAGACATGTGAAAACGGAAGGAAATGTAATTCACCTGAAATCCTAAAACCCAGAGAAAACCACTGCTAATTTGGTGCATGTCCTTCCATACCTCTCTTTTATGCATGTATAAAGGCTACAGGCATTGTTAAAGCTCTTGACACATATTGGCAAGTCTCCTTCCATAAAGGCTGTAGAGTTTGACTTCAACCTGAAATAAATGAGAGGGCCCTCACCGCTGTTTTCTCACCAGTGCCAATGGGTAGTATCATACAACATTGTCAGCTTGATAGTCAAACAATATCTCTGCTTAATCAACATTTCTTGCCACACTTGTTAAGATTTTTGGAAGGAAGGAAAATAAGAGCTCTGGGCTATGAACCTTTTATTCTTGACCATATTAGCTCCCTGCCCCATCCCATTCTCTCCCCTTTCAGCTGCTGGAGCCCTGTGACTGAGACATTCCCTCTCAGCTTCTGGGGGCCAGTCTTGTCCTTGACGAAGGAATCTGAAAGACTCCTTGTGTTTCTCACCCACGGCTGCACGTTAGAACCACTGGGGAGCTTTAAAACATCCCCCCTGCTCTGGCCATACCCTGGACCAATTAAATTAGAATCTCAGGGGGTGCTGGGAAGACCTCAGCCTTTTTAAAACTTCCCAAGTCATCTAAAGAAAGCTCTCGATTAGCTCAAGGGCTATACCAGTAAGTTGGCCTTTCTGTTAAGTATCTTGTTTGTGGAACGTGAACTTCTCTGGCTTCTTCTGGAGATTAAGTCTCATGTCGATTCCCTGTGGAAGTGAGCCTAGAGTCCTGGGCTGTGTTTCTTGAATAATGCAGAATTCTCTCAAACAAACAGATTTGGGCACACAGGATTCCCTATTTCTTTGCCTGCACACACACACACACACACACACACACACACACACACACACACACACACACACACACACACACACACACACCACAAAGCCAACCCAAAAAAGTCAGTACGCTTACCTCAAGTACAGTTAAAGCCACTTCCTTTCTATGTGAACTTAGGTAAGTACACCCCAATTTGGGGATAACAATACTTTGTAGGGTTGCTGAAATGATTAAATAAGAAAATATATGCCAAATGCTTTCCCCAGCACCTGGGTTACTCACACAACTCCTGGCTGTGGTTTCCTGAGGAGGATTTCACTCCTCCAGGAGCAGCCCTCCCCATCTCTGGGGTATTGCTGGGGTGATCGGGTCTGGTGAAGAGTGCCCAGGCCAGTCCGGAGGCATCCGCCTGCACCCACTTCCACTATGACATCTGCATTTCCTTACTGGTGTTCATAAACCTTCGTGGATCTAGGCCTGGGCAGTCTCTCCTCTGGATATCACTGGCTACATACTGATGATGTTTTATATTAGAATTCTTTCTACAGATAACAAGCAGATGTAACACCCCTCTTTTTGTCAGCATATTCTTTCTTCACAAAGCACAATGCAATTACTGAGATTCAGTTTCTTTGTCCAGTTACCACCCCGTCACGTTTCCCTTGGGTCACCTTGATGGATGTTGTGTTGGGTGTTTGGACAATCCCTAAGCTTATATCAATAGTTGGTTGATGTGATCACTTAAACATCCCGCCCTCCCCAGTCATAGTATTCAAACCAGAAGTAAAGAATGCTGGCAGGTACCACTGCCTGGGTTAGGATTATGGGAAAGTGAATTCCGGGAAAGTGAATTCCCTTTTTTGAGTCCTCAGTTACTTAATACAGAATGATCATAATAGTATTTCTCCTATTGGCTTTTTTGTAATGCTCAAGTGAGATAAATCTTACCATTTACCTCAGTTATCGCAATGAGGAAATGCTTAGGAAAAGCAGAGCAAAGATTTTGCATATTTCAGATAGATAGGATAGTTGCTCCTACTAACATGATAAAGTCCAGGAAAAAAATTATAAATACATGTCTAGTTGCGCTGACAAGGTACGTATTGGATGATGCACCTTTGTCTGAGAAGAAAGATGGTGTACTGGGGAGAACAAGGGACAGAGATTCCTAGAAGCCAAGTGTCGACATATCTGCTGGGAAAAGCCATTCAACTTAGAGAAGGATTTGTCAGGATGCTTGGGAAATGAGATAAGAGTAAATCGAATCAAGCAGGTGATGAGATACATTAGTGTGATAGTTGGCAGAGATATTTCTTTCTTTGCTGCTGCCATACTCTGTGACAGTAGTGATGGAACTGTAAAGCAGTGGAGAATCAGCAGGCAAAGGGAACTTGAATCAAAAAGAAATTATGAACCAGTAGAAAAGTGTTTCAAAAAACTTAGGTCTACCCAAGTTAAGTGTTTTGAGAACGGGCTTCCCTGGTGGCGCAGTGGTTGAGAGTCCGCCTGCCGATGCAGGGGACACGGGTTCGTGCCCCGGTCCAGGAAGATCCCACATGCCGTGGAGCGGCTGGGCCCGTGAGCCATGGCCGCTGAGCCTGCACGTCTGGAGCCTGTGCTCTGCAACGGGAGAGGCTGCAACAGTGAGAGGCCCGTGTACCGCCAAAAAAAAATAATAAAATAAATAAATAAATAAAAATAGAAGTGTAAAAAAAAAAGTGTTCTGAGAAGAACTGATTTCCAAGAAGGCTAAAGAAGAAAGCACTTTTCCACATGGAAAAATACTATAAGGGGGTTCCTTGTAGAACTGTAAGGAAACCTTGTATATGGAGAAGCCACTTTCACAGTTGGCAAATGGAGCACATATACGTGTGTGTGTGTGTGTGTGTGTGTGTGAATATGCATAGCACAAAATGACCTTTAAGATAATCTTCAAGGATCCTTCAAATAGGGCCTCCTCAGTATATTCAAAGGTTCATTTTCCTCTTGTCTAAGGAGGAAAATTTACTCTTATCTCATTTTGCCAATAATGTGGAATCCAGAAGCTGAAAAATAAAGTTTAGAAATGATGACAAATTGAAGATTTTTTTAATTAAAAAATTTTTTTAATTAAAAAAATTAATTTTATCGAAGTATAATTGTAGAAAATTGAAGATTGATCAAAACTAAGAATAATACTATTTAATGCTATAGTGGAAATCCAGGAAAACTGAGGAGAGAAATTATAGAACAAAATGAGGCCAGCTTATGTTTTAATATAATTTAATGTAGAAAACTCTAAGCAGTGGAAATTCTTTAAAGAAGTCACTTGACAAGTGGACTAGGTGGCTCACATAAGAGATCCCGCAGCACTGTCAGGGGCAGGAAGTTGGCCCAGCTGTGAACCTGGTGAATTCTTGTGACTTGTAGCACCAAAGAAATTCATTCTGGGAAGTCAGGGAGCTTTTGTGCAAATTTGATGAAGCAATACTTTGGGATATTAAATATGATAATGACTCTGGTGAGCTGTGTGTGCCTCATTCAGGCTGGTATAGGACAAGCCACCATCCCCACCCACCACTCACCCCCATCCCCACTCCAGTACTGGAGCAGAGGCCATGGGAACTTACATCTGCCTGGTGGATGTTTTCCGGTTGATAAATAGAGACAAGTTTGAGTCACATGGCACCTCATCACTTGTGGCTTTGTCCTGCAAGATAATAAAGTTTTGTAAGAAATGTGTAGTGTTTCAGAAGTGACTTTAGGGTCTGAAGTGAGGGACCCCTTCTGGAGGCAGGGTCTGGATGGACTTGTGTGCAACAGGTCTCCAAGAGATTCCTTCTTCAGGACCCCTGGTCATGTGTGTGCTGAGGGCCAGTCCTCACAGCACTGGGCTGCAGCCACCCACTCCCCCAGCTGTTCTTGACTTCCAGGAATGTCAACAGACTCTTCTGAGGGCACTTCACCTTCAAGTTCTCAGAAACAATTAGCTATACATCACTTTTAACCATTGATGAGAAGAGGATTATGGGATACTTCCCCAGCCCCCCAGTAGCCCAAAAGAAGCATTGCCCTGGTCTGTGAAATAGCTGTCACTTTCATAATTGAATTTGAATCCTTCAAGGTCTAGCAGACACCCAGGAACACTTTCCAGGGCTGATTGGGATTCCTTACTATATTTATGAGCAGGTGTGGCTCTAGAGGTCACTGTGGGAATATCAGCTCTCCTCACAGCTGATACTCAATACTCTTGAAGTCGCTCCTTGGTTTAGGTGCCAGAGCTCAATGCTGTCTGCATAGTACAGAGTGGCCAGATAGAGAGGACTCACTCACTCAGTCTTCCTTGACAACAAAAAAGCCTATTCTCTTATTTGCATGTCAATACAAGGTTCCATTGCGTCAACTGAGGGCTACTGTATTAGTTTTCTAGGGCTGCCATAATAAAACACCACAAACTGGATGGATTAAACAGCAGAAATTAATTTTCTCACAGTTGTGGAGGCTGGAAGTCCAAGTTCAAGGTATTGACAAATGACAAGGTTTAGTTTCTCCTGACGCCTCTCTCCTTGGCTTCAGGTGGTGGTCTTCTCGTTGTGTCCTCAAATGGCTTTTCCTCTGTGTTCATGGATCCCTGGTGTCTTTTATGTGTCCAAATCTCCTTTTCTTATAAGAACATCAGTCAGATAGGACTCGGGCCCACCCTAATGGCCTCACTTTAATGTAATCACTTCTTTAAAGGCCCTGCCTCTACATACAGTCACATTCTGACGTACTGGGGTTGGGGCTTCAACATATAAATTTGGGGGCAGCATAATTCAGCTCATCACAGCCACCTTGTCTTCTTTTACTCACAACGTGAGGAGTTAGGCTCATGCTTTGGAGCATAAACAGAACCAGGCCCATCCAAAGTCAGTCTGAGGAGGAAAGAGTTCCCAGATGAGGTTTGGGAGTTTGTTAGGACTGGAGGGGCAAGTGTCAAGAGCCAGTTGAAATTGCTCAGTCTTGGGAATACCCTTTCATCTCCATCTTTTAGAGGAAAGACAGCAGTCTAAAGTCAAATGCCAGTTTTTATGTGTCTTGAAACTGTTTAATACCTTGCTTTATAGTCTGCCTAGGTCCCAGGTATAGCTGCACTGCCTGGCATTGCCTGGGGCACCTTCTAACATTGAGCATCTGCCTTTGGCGATTTACACTTTGTTCGCAGCTGAGCTGTCTGTCAGCAACTCCCAAAGCCCATAAAAGCACATATATCTTAATTACAGTGGAGAACACGTGGAGGGGCACATAGGCTGGGGCAGCAGATCCCAAAAGACACATCTTTGGGGAAAATATCTGTGTAATCTATTTTGCTGACCTTGAATGCTTCTTCTTTGAAAAAGAAAACAGAATAATGGTACATTATTCACACCCGCTGCCTCTCATAGTATTTTGTTTGACAACTAAAAGCCAGAGGGTTGCATTAAAGTTATTGCACTTTTTGTTTAATTGCTGGCTGGGGTGTGATTTCAATAAAAGGGGCATGGTGATTGTCCTGGATGCTCATGTGGTGTTGTTCACATTACTCCCAGGGTCTAAGTCTATCTAACAGCAGGGGAAAGTGATACTTAATTGGATTTTTTGCAGTCTTAGAGGCAACAACTGCTTCTTTCTTGAGAAGCTATATATTGAGTTCAGAGTTGAACCAGCTCAACTCCCGCATTGCATTTGCCTATTAACTTCACAGGCAGTTAAACAGAGGAATATAAAACCCTGTGACTAACTGTACTCCTAGCAGCCGAAAAACAGATAAGGCAATCTCAGAATCCTTTATTTCAGCACATTGTGGATGCCAAATACGTTTTCAATAATAAATAATAATGCAGTATTTCCCTTTGTCCATAGCCTCTCACTGTGCCCTACTCCCTGTGTAAAAGCTCATATTTTTTAATGGGAAAGAATATTGAGAAGGCAATTTTGGGAGGCCTTTGTAGAAGGAATTGTCAGAGGGTACTTGAGAGGATAGGCCCCAGAAGAGGCAAAGAAGAGAGAGTAGGAGCATTCCTGACTTCAGTAATGGGATACGTGGGCCAAGAATGTCTGTAGGCTGGTGGTTCTCAGCCCTGACTGACCATGAGAATTACCTGAGGGGCTTTTAAATAACACTGATGTCAGGGTCCTACTCCAGACTGACGAAATCAGAATCTCTTGGGAACGGAACATTTGTATTTGTTTAAAGCTCCCCAGCTGGTCTTCATGTGCAGCCCAAGTTTGTGAGCTTTTGCTGTAGAGAGATAACAATGGCTAGTCAAGGGTTTGGGCATCTGCTAGGAGTCTAGGTCTTTGAAACCATGAATGTTGGGGTACTTGCCAAAGTGAGCACCTGGGAACCTTTGGAACCCAATTGTGTGAGTTCCCAGAGCATTATCATCAATTTGGAACTTCATGCACTGAAGTGCAGCTCATGCCTTACCTCCTAAATTCCTCAAGCTGCACATGTCTTATTTTTTTTAAACTGAATCAGTACTGACAAAAAAAGAATTATAAATTTGATGCTCTGTGAGCATTTGTGTCATTTATGGAGTTGCATGAAGGTGGATACTTACCCCTGAACCCCAATTTTCTCATCTATAAAATGTAAATAATAATACATCTAAGTAAACTTCTTGAAGCAGGTTGTGACTGATGCCCCCTTCCCCACCCCCACCCCACTGACATTTTCCTCACTGGGTTACTGTAGGTATCAACTGATACGTGAACTACTGGTCATTTGGAGGCTTTTGTTTGGAGGTCATTTTTCTAGGTGGTTCTAGCTATAATCTTTACATTGAAGAGCCCATCTACCACTCTTGGAGATCCTGAGATCACGCTGGAATTGTCCAGGATGTGTAAACTAAAAATCTATTCCAGCCATCATAGGCCTCAGAAAGTCAGAGTTGAGAGGTGAATTGAATGATGATTTTGGAAATAGAATAATATGGTAATAGTAGAGGATTTATTAGGGTACTCTGTTAAGGACACCAATATGTACTCCTTTGGAATAATACAGCTTGGAACTGGTGAATATAATTCACCCACTGGAGGTACGAGCAGCACAGTTATCTAAATATGGATTCAATTGTCTAGCAAGACTGAAAGAATGGGGCACAGAGGACCTGTTGGTTTTGGTAGAGAAACAGGGGTGAACAAAAGGATAATGAGGGAGTGCCTGGCATCTAGCCTTGCTTAAAAAATGGTGTTGGATGAATGAAGAACTATGTGTAGGTTCCCAAGTTATTCAGTTACTCTTTTTCATGAATTTGAGGTCAAATAAGAGCACTTAAAAGTACACAATAGGATGTCCACAGATAACCTGGAAAAAAAATGTTTGCAGCATATGTTACATCATAGTTGTTGCTCATTAAATCACATTGATTGGGTGTGATCCAAGATAGGTATCTTCATACTATGTGGAGAGGTGGAGCCACTTAAAATGTTTTTATGGGTCTTCATTTTTGCCTTTTGTGACCTCCCTACTCCCTCCCTTCTTCCTCTCCTGCCTCCTTTAGGTATTATAGCTGCTAAATAAACCAGGAAACCAAAGCATCCCCCCCCCCCCCCACACCAAATTGGTATCTACAACTGTGTATTAAGGACCTTATTGCTGAGAGCTGAGTGAAGTCCCTCTCTCAGACAGTCTTCTGAGATGAACGGGACATGCAGGAAAGGTGCGGCCTCCAAGGGTCTTCTATTAACAACCAACTTCTTGTTTGTCATCCAGATTTCTTATTTTAAATGAATTAGGTGCTTGGAAATAGAGTCACAAGACTGGCCAATTTTCTCCTAGAAGAGTGGCAGCAAAGGAAAGCTGGAATGCATTAATCATAAATGAGTCAATTAATTACTGTTCTCCTTCCCCCGTGGGGTCAGTGCTGGCAACAGTAGGCCCGGAGTTATTGAGGGAATTAGACACCGAAGATGCCCTTTATAGAGCCAATTATGTGGAAATAAATTACTCCTTCAGATGACAACATGCTGTTCTCTCAGAACATGTAGGGAGTGGTGTCTTTTTGTCTCTGAACAGTCTGCATGTAGTTTTCATGATAATTAACACCCTTAAACTATTTGTGGAAAAGCAAAGGTTTCTTCTGGCTCCAGTTCTTTGGATATAAGGATACTTCAGGCTTAGAAAACGTAGGGGTGGTTTTGCTGCGTGATGTGTTGACATTTGAGAGGTTTCAAGGAGGTGTGACAGAAACTCCCAGCAGCTCTTGGAGAGGCCTGAAAGGCAGGCAAGTGGTATAAGTCACTCCCTGAGCTTTTACTCACCCCACGAGAATAACAGGATAGAAAATCTAACAAACAGATTTCAGAATTCACACTGCTCTGCCATAAATGCTCCTGGCATGAAATGGCCACTGCTATGCAGGGAAATAAGCAGTTATGTGAGCTGGTGGCAACTAGTCCTTGAGGAGGGCCAAGGGAGGAAGCAGGGTTGGAGAGAGCATGACTCTCTGCCCTCCCTCGCAGCCCAACCCCTTCCTTTCCGGTCCTCAGTGTCCCCCATCCTCATCCCCACCTGAGACCTAATTAATGTGGGGAGAAGAGGATGGGTCAGGATGCTCATTGCAGCATGGTTATAATAGTGAAGAACTGGAAATCTCCAACATCCCTCCGAAAGATTTGGTTAAAGGGCCACAAAGGAGCCTCTCAGCAATGAATATCTACAGCAGCTAGAAAGGAATCAGATGCAGCTCTGGTTGCTGACTTGGAGAATCTTCTAGGCATGTTAAAGGAAATGAGGTATATGGGCTAATGCATTTCTGTAAAATAGAACTACATATTTCCATGTGTGTGTATAATATATGTCTATCTATCTATATATTATATAGAGATATGGTTGTACCATATTAAATTGCCTTTTTGAAGGTCAAAATTGGTTGGACGTTGGCAGTTTCACATAGTTTAACTTCAAGTTTCTCAATCATGACACTATTTGGGCCAGATAATTCTTTGTTATGGGGGCTGTCCTGTACATTACTAGATGTTTATCAGCATCTACTCACCTTTATTCACTGGATGCTAGTATCAGTTCCCAATTATGACAGTCAAAAATGTCTCCAGATATTGTCAAATATCCCTTGGGGGGAAAAATCCTTTCCTTGCCTAGAGAACCACTTATTTAACTTAGTATATATAAATGGAACAATATACACCAAACTGATTTGTTATCAATTACTTCTGGGGAGGGAACTGAAAATGGCGTGTTGCAGTTTTAGCTTATTAGTGTTGTTTTAAATTATTTTACAACAAGATTACATTCATGTTTTACTTGTGTAATGAAAAAAAATCAAACTGAGCTATGTTTCAGTTACTAAAGAGTGGTGGGAGGGACCCCTTGGGCCTCATAGGAAGCGGCAGGAGGGAGCAGGATGTAGTTTTCTGTGCCCTGCTTGCTTCAGGCTAGCTTATAGTCCTGTGCTTTGCACTGGAGTGTTTTTGTTTGTTTGTTTGTTTTTGTTTTTTTGCGGTACGCAGGCCTCTCACTGTTGTGCCTCTTCCGTTGTGGAGCACAGGCTCCGGACGTGCAGGCTCAGCGGCCATGGCTTACGGACCTAGCCGCTCCGTGGCATGTGGTATCTTCCTGGACCGGGGCACAAACCCGTGTCCCCTGCATCGGCAGGTGGACTCTCAACCACTGCACGACCAGGGAAACCCTCAACTCTGTTTTGTTTCAATTTAGAATGTAGGTGGCCAGAACATTCAGACAAAAACTGGGCTCCTTCTAAGTATTTTTTCAACTTTTATTTTGAAGAATTTCAAACATAGAGAAATTTAAAGAATGGTGTAGTGAACACCCAGAGACCTTGCATGCAGACTCTACAATTGCTAAGTAACATTTTGCCATATTTGTTTTATATATTTTTTGAGTGTACAATTTGAATGTAATTTTTAAACATTGTAATACTTCATCCCTAAATATTTTTGCATACTTCTCCTAAGCATAACGACTCTTTACAATGATCTTACCTTAGGAAGTTAACAATAATTTTGTAATATCATTTAATCTATAGTTCATATTCAAATTTCTGCTGTTCCAAATTTGCGACTATAAAAGAACCTATAGCGTTTTTTTTGAACCAGGTTCTGTGGCTAAATTCAAACATTGTGTTTGGTTGTTATGTCTTATTAATTTTTCTTTGAAGAGTTCAACCTGATTGCCTTATAGATTCTTAATTTAACTGACTGTTTCCTCATGGAACATTTAACTTGTTATCTAGTCCTGGTTGTTTCCTGCAAGCTGGCAGTTAAGTTTAGAGGCTTAACTAATAGATTCAGATTAAAAACATTTGATTAGAATATTTAATACAGAGATGATGTATATATTTTTATTGTATAACATCAGTTCTTTTAATTTTTTTTTTAAGTTTTGAGGAAAAATAGGAATATATATTCAGGGCCTGAAACTAAAGAGATATTTTGTGGTATTGGACTCATTTTAGTACAGAAAATTACCAAATGGGAAGCCAGTGTCTATTGTTATACTCTCTCAAGTTTAGAAAGCAAGATGGTGGCTGATGGAATAACACTAGATGGATATTTCATTGTTTTGGTGTCTGTTTATCCTCAGACCTACTGCAGAAAATGTAGCTGGATTCGAACTGAGGGATGGACAGATTTCAAAGTGGGATGGAAACCAACAAAAAATTAGAGTGAACAGGGAGGCCTCTCTTGAGCCCTCCAGTCAGAAGATAGGAAGGAAGGGCCAGAAAAAATAAGTACCAAGAGCTATCATATAAGACTGATTCTGGGGATTCGATAATTTAAAAAAAAAATTCTTATTGGAATATAGTTGATTTACAATGTTGTGTTACTTTTTGCTGTACAGCAAAGTGAATCAGTTATACATACACATATATCTACTCTTTTTTAGATTCTTTTCCCATATAGGTCATTACAGAGTATTGAGTAGAGTTCCCTGTGCTATACAGAGGTCCTTACTAGTTATCTATTTTAAATATAGTAGCGTGTATATGTCAGTACCAATCTCCCAATTTATTCCTCCCTTCCTTTTCCCCCGGTAACCATAAGATTGTTTTCTACATCTATAACTCTATTTCCGTTTTGTAAATAAGTTCATTTGTACCATTTTTTTAGATTCCACATACAAGGGATATTGTATGATATTTGTCCTTCCCTGTCTGACTTACCTCACTCAGTATGACAATCTCTAGGTCCATCCATGTTGCTGCAAATGGCATTTTTCGTTCTTTTTTATGGCTGAATAGTATTCCATAATATATATGTGCCACATCTTCTTTATCCATTCCTTTGTCCGTGGGCATTTAGGTTGCTTCCATGTCCTGGCTGTTGTAAACAGTGCTGCAGTGAACACTGGGGTACATGTATCTTTTTAAATTATGGTTTTCTCTGGGTATATGCCCAGGAGTGGGATTGCTGTATCATATGGTAGCTCTATTTTTAGTTTTTTAAGGAACCTCCAGACTGTTCTCCATAATGGCTATGCCAATTTGCATTCCCACAAACAGTGTAGAAGATTTGATAATTAAGGAAACTTTCCTCCACTATGGTTTTTTTTAATAAAAAAGACAATAAACAGTATTTTATTTGGGGCCCTTACTCAGTATTTACAGATCCTCAACTAGGTTAAATATTAGCATTGTGTTTTATAAACTAAAACTCAGGCAGAGATTACATCACTTGTTGCAAACCACAGCAGGAGTCCTACCATGGTCAAGAATAACATGGTCTCTTTCAGATTAATCATCTCTGATGTGTGAATTTAATGGTGATAGCTTGCAAATATTCATAAAAAAGACTAGATACCACAGAAATTCTACTCTGGAATATTTGAAAATTCTTAAATTGATCCTATAAATTATTATACATACTGTGGAATAACCTACCTGCTCCCATTATAAATCTATTTGTATATAACTGATCCTTATAATAACAAACTAGCACATTACTGATTTTGTTGTTTTCTGCCTTTTGGGGTGGTTTAAGCAGGAAGACAACCAGCAAGTTTTCCTCAGGGTGCTAGACAGCTTTAAGTGCAGATGCTATGCTCAAGGCACCATCTATGATGATTTGGGGTCATAGGAAAGCACATATACAAGTGAAGCCAAGATCCAGAAAAGATGCCTGGATCCAAAAGAGGGGAGGCCCTTTGCAAGTCAAAGACGAAGAAAAAAAATAAATACTGTCTTCTTAGGCTCTGCCGATCCTCATTGTCATGCTACAGCCTCACAACAACGTATGGGAAGAGCTCCTAAAAAAGAGCAGTAAGTTTGTCCCAGTGGTCTGTTAATTAAAGTTCTTGTTAACCAGATAAACCACAAGAAAAATTAAATTTGTATTTTATTAAAGTGACATCTATAGATGCAAAATATCTAAATATTTAATATGAATATGTTCCACCTATCATGTATATTACTCTAATTGTCAAAAGCCTAATTCACTTAGCTCAGTATAATTACTTGAAATTCAGCTCATCTTGATACAGGTTCCTGGGCCAGCCTTCTCAAGTATTTGTTTAATTGTAAAGTTCCTTTTACTTAAAAATTTGTCAAATATTAATAGTATAAGATTAAGAGTGGTTAATTAACAACTGAGAAATTATAAGGAAAATATCATTAGTGTGTTATAAAATGCAGCATTCAGCAGCACAAATTTCAAGAGTAAGGATATAGACTCCTGTGCTTCTGAATAGACTGAACAACTTAGCCCAACATGGTTTGGGTCAAAGAATCAGGAAAAAAAGGAGGGAGGGGCCACAGGAGGCAAAGTATTTTATTCTAGCATCCCTCAAGTTGATGGTGGAAGTAAAAAGTTTCTACATTTAAAAAGTTTATGTAAGTTACATGAATTGTAATTTTCATAAAAATCAAAATGAAATGTTCTGTGTAGGACAAAAGATATGCCTAAACAACATATCATATTTGTACAAGGTGACACGAATGTCATGGATATTAGTAATGAATGAAAAAGCTTAAGTCTATGGCAGACTGAGCAAAGATTTCAGTTTGGTATTCTGTAACCACAAGACTGTAAACTACTCTTACTGTACAAAAGCTCTAATGACATATGGAATTTTGTGTAGGAACTCTTGTGCTTCTTCTGCTTGGCACATCATCTACTCTTTAATATGTGAAATTAATACAGACATTTGTGAGAAGTTGTACAAAACTATCGTGTTTACAAAAATGGCACAAAAGTGAATTCAGCAGTTGATGCACATGCACACTTCAGTCACATCTTCAACAACAAAAGGTATTGAAACGCTGTAGAACTGAATAAGAATGCTAGCTTCTATGGCAGCTGTTAAGCATTAGAGTCACCTAAGTTACACCAGAATGGGCAAATATTGCCCAAGTAAAATTCTGTTGTTAAAGCTGAAACAGACTTAAGGCCATTCAAGTTCAAGCACAGAGATACACATCTTTTGGAGCCCCATCTATCTGTGTTTGAAATTTGTGACCTTTCTTCTGACTTGTGGTCTTAAAATTTTGTTTTACAAAATCTGAAAATACAGAAGAAATCAGTACTACAGAGGTTATATTAAATAAGAGTAAAATACAAAGCTATGATTAAGATGAATTAAAGAAAGCCAAAAAGTTAAAATTGTAAAACTTACTTGTTGGGACTTTCCTACACTAGAAGTTAGGTATTATATACAGTTATTTTCAAGTAGATTACTTTATGTTTCTCTAACATGTTCTTTTCATCAGTACACTGTTAAACTAATCCAAAACTGTACACATGTATACTACTTTACAATAGCAGCACACACTACTGCTACCTGCAAAGCTGTCACTCTCAAATGACTTAGTGAATGAAGGGAAATAAAAAGTGGAGAAGGAACGTATTAAGGAGAAATAATGGGAATTAGAAGATTCATGCAGTTCAGCTCTTTCAACCAGCCAGCCAGCTTGCTAGCAGCAAGAGATAGCTTCCGTTGAGGATGGACCTGTGGAGTGGGAATGTGGTCACAGTGACCTTTGTCTTATCTGGGACTGCAGTAGGAAGTTGCTTGTTCTTCATCTTTGCTTTAGCCATGTTGTAATTCCCAGAATCAAAATATCTTTGCCCTTTCTGCAATCATTTCCTTAAGAAATCTGAACCTCCAGGCTTTTGTCCTAGAGGAAGATACCTTGCTTTTAATTTTGCTTCTTCAGCTTTCTCTGGACCAGTCACTTTATCTTCCATTTCCTTCTGTTCCTTTGTGGAGGCTGCCTCAGGGACTTCTGTGGATATACTGCTCTCTCTTAGCCCACTTCTCCACTATGGGGTTTGATTAACTTTAGAGATAGAGTTCTCGCATGAAGATAAAAGTGGAGGATCAGCCATATTATTCTAGTTTAGGGTCGCAAGGAAAACTGGATTAGGGAAGGTGGTTTGTACTGGAGATGGAAATAAGACTCTCTACACAACACTCCCCCGGAACTGAACTAACTTAACCTCTGGGATGGTTAATTTCATGTGTCAACTTGACTGGACCATGGGGTGCCCAGATATGTGGTCAGACATTATTCTGGGTGTGTCTGTGAGGGTATTTTTAAGAGATTAATATTTGAATCAGTAGACTGAGTAAAGCAGTCTCCCTCCCTAATGTTCTTGGCCCTCATCTAATCCACTGAAGGCCTAAGTAGAATAAAAAACTGAGTAAGAAAGATTTCCTTCTTTTGGCTTTTGGCTTTGAGCTAGGATATAGGTCTTTTCCTGCCTTTGAACTCAGACTCAGGCTGGAACTTACATCGTTGACTCTCCTGAGTCTCTGCTTGCTGACTACAGACCTTGGGACTTATCAGCCTCCATAACTGTGTAAGCCAATTCCTTATAATGAACCTCTCTCTATTATACATTATTATATGATACATGCTTTATATATCATGTAATAATATATATTATTATATATTTTAGCAATCAATCTGTCTATTGGTTCTTTTTCTCTGGAGACCATGACTAATACAACCTCCCAGCTGCAGGTGGGGCAGCTGAAGAGTTTTGCCTGGTCTGCTTCTGCATGGTAGGAAGGAAGTAGAACAAGAGCAGTGATAAGTCGTCCTCAGACTGTGGGGATCAGAGAGGGAGAAGCACCCCAGGAAAATGGTAAAAGTTCCCTCACCAACATCCTTCAAGAGGGTGGGAAAATTGGACATAGGAACCAACATGAGGGCTCAGAGGGAACCTGAGGAGAGGAATTCCATATACCAATTGGTGGTACTGAGGATTAGAAACTGCAAATTGTGAGACCTTAAATATTGTCTCAAAACAGAAGCTGGCCTGAGCTAACTCTAATAAGAAAAGCTTCTTGGGGCTGGATTCAACCAGTAAACCAAGAAAGATACCATTTTAAGATACATTAATAAACCCCAAAAGTATTCTCAGTTGTTTGCCCTGCACGGACAAATGAAGAGTATGTAAATAGATCTTAAAAGCATAAATTCATAAGCACTCAGAAGTTACAAAGAACATTAGGGACATACAAAATGGCTTTTGATTCAGATAAATTTGATTCCATTACACATAGTAAAAACCTGCCTCATTATGATAGATTGAGTCTATATCAGGAAAGTTCAGATTATTGGTGATTTTGTGTAAGGGCAGCCTTGAATATGTCTGGCCTTTTGTCCGTTGGAAATAATTAGATAGCCAAGAATTACTGCCAAGGACATTTGGTTTATGGATGGGATATTTCTTAATGAAGGTGGTAATGACAATAACAAGAGCATCCATATTTTTACTGTCTTTTTTAAAAAATTAATTAATTTTTGGCTGCGCTGGGTCTTCGTTGCTGCATGCGGGCTTTCTTTTTTAGTTGCGGTGAGTGGGGCCTACTTTTTGTTGTGGTGTGCAGGCTTCTCATTGCGGTGGCTTCTCTTGTTTCGGAGCCCAGGCTCTAAGCACACAGGCTTCAGTAGTTGTGGCAGGCGCGCTCAGTACTTGTGGCTCGTGGGCTCTAAAATGCAGGCTCAGTAGTTGTGGCGCACGGTCTTAGTTGCTCCACGGCCTGTGGGATCTTCCCGGACCAGGGCTCGAACCTGTGTCCCTTGCATTGGCAGGCGGATTCTTAACCACTGTGCCACCAGGGAAGCCCAAAGCATCCATATTTTTGTTTCTAGTTCTGAGAATTTCATTAAATAGTACTAAAGGTTTCAAATGGTCTTGTATTTCAAAGCACTCTCTCTGTGCCTCTTTGCCTTACCTTACACTAGCCCTTCTACCTGAATGTGGTTTTTTTTTTTAATTATTGCAGTTTTACTTATCATGACCTGACCTTCCCCAGATATCCATTAAACACCTATGAAAATATAATTAATGTAATTATTTAATTCAGGGAAATCTGTGCTCCTATCAAGTGCAAAGCCCTATGCCAGTTTTTAGAGATGCAGATGTTCTACATAGTCTCTTCCCTCGAATTGCTCCTAATCTAATCTGTAATTGCTCTTAAAATTAAGGATGAGCACTGGCCATATTCCATTATCCAGGAGGAATTTCTACTGCTTCTTTTGATGATGGTACTGGATTAAGAAACTCAAGCCATACTGTTTCTGGCATGGCTACTCCTATATTAAAGCAACATTGCCACATCCTTAAGATGTAAAACTCCAGAGATACATGTTGAGAACTCTCAGGCAGTGTAATAAGGTATAACTGTTCATTTCATTACTTTTTCTCATTAATGAGAACTGGTCCACAGATGGCCTCAGTTTTCCTGGGAACTGCATTTCCCCCTCATGACTAGGAAAATGATGGGGACAGTCCCTATTCAGTTTGGTAAAGGATCCTGGTTGACTCATCTACCAGGAACTGGGCTCAGAGCTGTGCTCATCAGTTTGCTCTTGGCTTTATATTTGATGAACGATTCTTCTAGGTCCAGAGGAGATAGTAAGTACACTATGGAGAGAACAGTCTGTATAGTACCAAGGAAGAGATGCTTCCTGTGTTTTTTAAAACACAGAAGAAAAACATGAAAAATAAATTAGATTTACTATAAAAATCAGAAGAAAATTTTAGAAGGTAAAATTTGATGGGTTTTATTAATTTGCAAGAGGAAATCACCTCTATGAACAAGAAGAGTCTTTAGGAAGAGATTTATTGAAACAAAAGAATAGTCAAATTAAAATCCATATTGAAGGCAGAAAAGACCAAATTCACCAGTAGAGAAAATTGAATAAGTAATGAATATGGTGGTTTTAAATGCTTTAAAAAAGTTGTCAATCTCTTTCTTTAATGAAAGCATATAAAGGTTCTCGCCATGTAAAGGTTATGACTGAGTTTCTGGTTGAAGTGCAGATAGGGTCCCAGAGCTCCATCTACTACACTTTCATCCTTGACCCGAATAGTGGATCCTATAGGCGTTCTCTAGAACTTCCACTGAAGTTTCTCTAGAGCGCTGAAAACTGCTGAGGTAGAGCATAAAATTGAGAAGGCACTCTCAGAATACATGATAAAAAGTTGAAAATGATGAGAGAAGATAAAAGATATGGGAGAGTGACCACAAAAATCTAGCCCATGACTAATAGATACTGTTAGAGGAGAATGAATGATTAATTAAGATAGAATTAATTTGTAATGTAGTAGAAGAAAACTCCTTATTTAAACAAACAAAAAACCAGATCTGAATCTGAAGGTTGAGAAATTTCTTGCATTTCAGGTGGGATTAAGAGATTAAGAGATCCATGATTGGATATGAATTGAGAGATCCATTAATGGATATCCTGGTGAAACTTATGAATTTCAAGGGTGAGCAAAAAAATTATGCATCATTTACTATGTGCAAACTAAACCTTATCATTCTCTACAAGAGTGGTATAAGACATAAATATACCTTTATTCAGCAACGAGATGATGAGGTTGGGGCTCTGAGAATTTACATAACCTCATCCACATCATACAGCTGCAATACAGTAGAGTTTAGATTTAAATCTAGGCATGCAAGACAAGGTAAAACAAGTTAAAACAAGTTACCTAAGAAGGAAACAATTTCAGGTTGTTCTCAGACTTTTTGGCTGTCCAGAACACCATAAAAATGCCTATGACAGTGCTTCTGAACACCATCTTCTCATTAACATTCCTTTGGAGCTTTATAAAAATCACAGATGAGTAATACTCATCCTAGACTGATCAAATCTGAAGCAGGATTACATAGCCAGTGTTGAGATCAGCTCTTCTACAGAATTTGTTAGGAAAAAGAAGATTGTGACACAAAAATTCTAAGCCCATCGAAATTTGTGTGTGAAAGCAATACAATGACATTTACGTATCTTTAAGATTTTTAGAAAATTTACTACGTAGGTTTTCTTCCCGAAAATACATATTTGTGTGCGTCTGTTAATTCAATGAGAGATGAATCCGTATTAAATTGTGAGGAGTGCTAACAGAAAAGAAGATGTATAGAGAGCACTGAAACATAAAATATGCAGAAATAGGTGTTATAACTGGTATAAATATGGTTGCAAGGTTGAATGTAATGATTTAAAAAATTCATAAAAGATTATGTTAAAAAGAACGATGATGGGGTTTAAAACCCCAGATTAATTAACGAAGACCTGGAAGTTGCAAAGGACACAGAGAAAGCAAAAGGACTCAATTTTTTGCCTTCTATAGTAGAAAACAGAAAGTTGTTTGATTCTTGATCTTTGATATCTAGATAAATATAGATTTAGGAATGTTTTTGAAAAATGTAAAAGAAATCACTAATTATGTATTATGTTAGTGCAGAAAACCAACATCAAAGTGGGTTGAGGAAAGAATGGGATGAGAAGAAATGAAGACAACAAGTACAGACAGCTTTTTCAAGGATTTTTACAGTGAAAATTAGCAGAAAATCAGGGCAATAGCTGGAGGAGGATGTAGAGTCAAGGGAGGATTTTTCTTTTGTTGTTAAAATTGGGCACCAGGAGGCATGTTTGTATGTCAACAGGAAAGATGCAGTAGAGAAGGAGAAACAGATGATGTGAAAGAGAAAGAAGACAGTGGCTGGAGTGAAGTCCCTGGGGAGGTGAGAAGTGATGGGATCCAGGATAGAGGTAGTGATTAACTTAGATGAGAGCGTAGACAGTTTATCCATTGTTACAGGAGGAAAGTTAGAATATGTGACTGTAACAAGTATTTGCTTTATGCGCTTGGGCTATTACTCAACTTTTCTGTGCCTTAATTCTAGCTCTAAAATGGAGAAGGTGATACTTACCTCATGGGGTAGGGGTTGTGAGGATTAAGTGAGTTCGTGTATATAAACTGTTAGGAGCAGTGCTTGGCAAATAACAAGTAATCAATAAAAGTTAGCTATTATTATTTCCTTTTAAAAAATATATGCAGATGAAAAAGGTTCTGCAGATGGACAGTGGTGATGGTTGCACAACAATGTGAATGTACTTAATGCCACTGAACTTTACACTTAAAAATGGTTAAAATGGTAAAATTTGTGTTATGCATATTTTACATAAAATATGTATAATTTACAATAAAAATAAATGTAGGTGAGTTGATGAAATTTGGGGTTGCAAGATGAGGTAGATTTGGTCTAATCTGTTTTTCTATGAAATGATGTCATAGATGAGATGGGGAAGGGGTTTGATGATCTGAGGAAGGAGAACAGATGTGAAATAATCCTGTCAGTGACTGAGAACATGAATTTACTAGGAAAGTGTAGTGGGCTATCTGGGAGTATAGGGTGCCCATTTGAAATCGGTGGTTATTCCAAGTTCAGTCACCAGGTGCAACTTTGGCGCAGGGGTGAAGTAAGTGGGTTATTGGGTTAACCCACCTAGAATCTACCCCAGGTGAGTTTAGTAAATGGAAAAAGGAGCTAAGATGTTAGCAAGGGAGTTGTTAGATAGAGTGCAGAACCATGGAATTCAGCACTATGTAATAAAATAAAGAGGTCTCAGGCAAATATGATCAGAAATGAAAAATAGTACAAAACAATACACACTGAGGACAATGTTACTATTGATCAAGATGAAATGGCTGTGGGACATTTAGATAATTGCTTAATTTCAGACTCTAATGTACTTTAGTGTTTAACTGGTTCAGAACCCTAGACTTACGGAGGAATTCTAAAAAGGGTTTTCTTTTGTATGTGACAAGAATCTATTGAACTATTTTCGCTTCCCCTTTGCTATCATTTCAAACTTTGAGACCAACTTAACACAAGGGCCTCATTAATCGTCATTCTTTCCTACAGAGGTCGGTGACTTGTAATACAACCTCTAATTTGCAGAAAGGTAGATTCAGGGGTGACACATTCTACTCATACTTTATCTCAAATGTCATTAGGACATCTATAATGAGGCGCTAGAATATGGTTGGAACAATCACTCTGGGAATGGGTCTTCTAGGTGCCTGCCAATCAGATGTTGGATGATTTGTTCTTGTTTCTTCCCAGAAATTGAAGTTAAGCTGAGTTTGCTAGCAATTTTCAGGGACACTACAACTCAACTGCCCTGACTTGGATGTACTTATAAGCAACTGAGTCCTTAAGTGTTCCGAAGGGAGGCAACTGCTTGCAAAATGTACTGAAGAAATTTTATGTCAGTAAGGACCTCACAGAGGACTGAAGAAGTAACTAGCATCAAGAAATCATCCAGTTAGCAGAAGTCATGCAGCTCGTTATCAGCAAATCTGCCATGTATCATAGGAAGTAAGAAGAGCTACAAAAAGTTATACAGCCTATGGAATCTGACTCATAGATTATTGTTTTCCAGCTTTATTGAGATATTATTAGCCTATAACATTGTGTAAGTTTAAGGCGTTCAACATAATGATTTGATATAGGTACATACTATGAAATGATTATCATAACAAGGTTAATTAACACATCTATCACCTCATAATTTTTTTTTTTTTTTTCCTGCGGTACGCGGGCCTCTCACTGTTGTGGCCTCTCCCGTTGCGGAGCGCAGGCTCCGGACGCTTAGGCCCAGTGGCCATGGCTCACGGGCCTAGCCGCTCCGCGGCATGTGGGATCCTCCCGGACTGGGGCACGAACCCGTGTCCCCTGCATCGGCAGGCGGACTCTCAACCACTGCGCCACCAGGGAAGCCCCTCATAATTTTTTTATGTGAGAACTTTTAAGACCTACTCTCTTAGAAACTTTCAAATACATAAAACAGTATTGTTAACTATAGCCCCAAATGCTGTATATTACAGCCCCAAAACTTATTTATTTTATAACTGGAAGTTTGTACCCTTTGACCACTTTCACCCATTTCCCCTAATCACACCCCTCAAACTGCCCCCTGCCATTGACAACTACCAACCTGCTCTCTGTTTCAATGAGTTTGATATTTTTTAAGATTCTACATATAAGTGAAATCATACAGTACTTATCTTTCTCTGACTTATTTCACTTAGCATAATGCCTTCAAGTTTCATCTGTATTGTTGCAAATGGCAGGATTTTCTTCTTTTTTATGGCTGAGTAATATTCCATTGAGTGTGTGTTTGTGTGTGTGTGCATGCCACATTTTCTTTATCCATTCATCAAGACACCTAGGTTTTTTTCCATGTCTTGGCTATTGTAAAAAATGCTGAAATGAACATGGGAATGCAGATATCCTTTCAAGATAGGGACTTCATATTCTCTGACTGTATACCCAGATGTGGACCTGCTGGATTATATAGTAATTCCATTAAAAAAATTTTATGGTGGGGCTTCCCTGGTGGTGCAGTGGTTAAGAATCCGCCTGCCAATGCAGGGGACATGGGTTCGATCCCTGGTCCAGGAAGATCCCACATGTCACGGAACAGCTAAGCCCATGCACGACAACTACTGAGCCTGCACTGTAGAGCTCATGAACCACAACTACTGAAGCCCATGTGCCACAACTACTGAAGCCTGCATGCCTGTGCTCTGCAACAAGAGAAGCCACCATAATGAGAAGCCCACACACCACAACAAAGAGTAGCCTCCGCTAGCCGCAACTAGAGAAAGCCCGCGTGCAGCAACAAAGACCCAAAGCAGGGCTTCCCTGGTGGTGCAGTGGTTGAGAGTCTGCTTGCTGATGCAGGGGACATGGGTTCGTGCCCCGGTACAGGAAGATCTCATATGCCACAGAGCGGCTAGGCCTGTGAGCCATGGCCGCTGAGCCTGTGCATCCAGAGCCTGTGCTCTGCAACGGGAGAGGCCACAACAGTGAGAGGCCTGCGTACCACACACACACAAAAAAAGACCCAAAGCAGCCAATAAACAAATGTATAAAAAAAAATTTTTTTTATGGAACATCCATACTGTTTATCATAGTGGCCATACCAGTTTACATTCCCACCAACAGTGTACAAAGGTTCCCTTTTCTTCACAACCTTACCAGGTCTTGTTATCTCTTTTTTTTTTTTTTGATGATAGTCATTCTAATGAGTGTGAAACGATATCTCATTGTGGTTTTGATTTACATTTCCTTGATGATTAGTGATGTAGTGATGTTGACAACCTTTTCGTGTACCTGTTGGCCATTTGAGTATCTTCTTTGGAAACATGTCTATTCAGATCTTTTGTCTATTTTTAAATAAGATTATTTTTTTATTTGATATTGATTTATATGAGTTCTTTATATATTTTGGGTGTTAAACCCTTATCAGATATGTGGTTTGCAAATATTTTCTCCCATTCTGTAGGTTGCCTTTTCGTTATGTTGATCATTACTTTTGCTGTGCAGAAGGTTTTTAGTTTGATGTAATTCCACTTGTTTATTTTTGCTTTTATTGCTTGTGCTTTTGGTGTCATGTCCAAAAATTCACTGCCAAAGGGCTTTTTTTCCTATGTTTTCTTCTGTAAGTTTTATGGTTTCAGGTCATACATTTAAGTCTTTAATCTATTTCAAGTTAATTTTTTTGAGTGGTGTGATATAGGTGTCCAGTTTCATTATTTTGCATGTGAATAAGTGCAAAATGTTTTCCCAGCAGCATTTATTAATGAGACTGTCTTTTCCTAGTTGTGTATTCTTGGCTCCCTTTTTGAGTATTAGTTGACTGTATAAGCATAGGTTTATTTCTGGGCTCTTGATTTAGTTCCATTAGTCTATGTGGGGTTTTTTTTGTTTTTTTTTTTTTTGCGGTACGTGGGCCTCTCACTGTTATGGCCTCTCCCGTTGTGGAGCACAGGCTCCAGACGCACAGGCTCAGTGGCCATGGCTCACGGGCCTAGCCGCTCCGCGGCATGTGGGATCTTCCCGGACCGGGGCACGAACCTGTGTCCCCTGCATCGGCAGGCGGACTCTCAACCACTGCGCTGTTTTTTATGCCAGTACCATACTGTTTTGCTTACTATAGCTTTGTAATATAGTCTAAAACCAGGAAGCATGATGTCTCCAGCTTTTTACTTCTTTCTCAGGATTGCTTTTGCTATTCAGGGTCTTCAGTTGATTCTAAATAATTTTAAGATTGTTTTTTCTGCCTTTGTGAAAAATGCCATTTGAATCTTGATAGGGATTGCACTGAACTATAGATTGCTTTGGGTAGTATAGACATTTTAACAGAATTAATATTGTTAAATTTAATTGTCCAATGCATGAACACGGATATCTTCCCATTTATTTGTGTCTTCTTCAGTTCTTTAGTCAATGTCTTATAATTTTCAGTGTACAGATCTTTCACCACCTTGGTTAAATTTATTGCTAAGTATATTATTGTTTCTCATACTATTATAAATGGAATCATTTCTTTCTTTTCTTAGATGTTTTGTTGTTAGTGTATAGAAATGCAAATGGTTTCTGTATGTTGATTTTTTACCCTGAAATTTTAATGAATTCATTGATTAATTCTCATAGTTTTTCAGTGGAGTCTTTAGGATTTTCTATCTATAAGATCATGTCATCTGGAAACAGAGAAAGTTTACTTCTTCCTTTTCAATTTGGATACCTTTTATTTATTTAATTTTTCTTGCTTGATTTCTCTGGATAGTATTTATAGTACCATGTTGAATAGGAGTGGTGAGGTGGGCACACTTGTCTTGTTCCTGATCTTAGAGGAAAAGTTTTCTACATCTACTGAGATGATCATATGCTTTATATTTTTCATTCTTTTAATGTGGTGTTTTATATATTGATTTGCCTATGTTGAACTACCCTTGCATCCCAGGGGTAAATTGATTATGGTTATGATCCTGTTAATGTTCTATTGAATTTGATTTGCTAATGTTTTGTTGAGAATTTTTACATCTATTCATCAGGGATATTGGCCTGCAGTTTTCTTTTCTTGTATTGTCCTTATCTGGCTTTGATAGCAAGGTAATGCTGGTCTTGTAAAATGAGTTTGGAAGTATTCCCTCCTCTTCTGTTTCTTGGGAGAGTTTGAGAAGGATTAGCATTAATTCTTTAAATGTTTGGTAGTGTTCACCAGTGGAACCGTCTGGTGCGGGCTTTTCTGTGTTGAGACATTTTTGATTACTGATTCAATTTCATTACTCATTATTTGTCTGTTCGGGTTTTTTATTTCTTCATGAAACTCATCTTGGTAGGTTGTTGGTTTCTAGGAATTTATCCATTTCTTCTGGTTTGTCTGATTTGTTGGCATATAATTTTTCTCAGTAATCTTTTATGATTCTTTGTATTTCTGCAGTATTAGTTGTAATGTTTCCTCTTTCAATTACAATTTTATTTATTTGGGTCCTTTCTCTTTTTTTCTTGGATTGTCTTGCTACTGGTTTGTCAATTTTATTTACCGTTTCAAAGAACCAGCTCTTAGTTTGTGCATCTTTTCTGTTTTTTTTCCTATTCTCTATTTCATTTATTTCTGTTCTAATCTTTATTATTTCTTCCCTCCTGCTAACATTGGGCTTAGTTTGTTCTTCTTTTTCTAGTTTCCTGAAGTGTAAGGTTAGGTTTTTTATTTGAGGCCTTTCTTTTTTCTTGATCTATGCATTTATAGCCATAACCTTGGCTGCATCCCACAAGTTTTAGTATATTGTGTTCCCATTTTCGTTTGCCATAGATAGTTAAATTTTTCCTTTTGATTTCTTCTTTGCTCCATTGGTTGTTCAGAAATGTGTTGTTTAACTTCCATGTATTTGTGATTTTTACAGCTTTGTTCCTTATTGATTTCTAGTTTCATACCATTGTGGTCAGAAATGGTACTTTGATATAATTTCTGTCCTCTTAAATTTGTTGAGACTTTTTTTGTGGCCTAACCTATGACTTATCCTAGAAAATGTTCCATGGGCACTTAAGAATGTGTATTCTACTGCTGTTGGACGGAATATTCTGTATGTGTCTGTTAGGTCCATTTCCTCTATAGTGTTGTTCACATCTACTGTTTCCTTAATGATTCTCTGTCTGAATGAGTTTTCCATTGTTTAGAATGGGGTATTAAAGTCCCCAACTATTACTCTATTGCTGTTTATTTCTCCTTTTAGTTCTGTTAGTATTTGCTTTATATATTTATGTACTCTGATCTTGGGAGCATAAATATTTACAATTGTTATATGTTCTTGCTGGATTGACCCCTTTATCATTATATAATGACCTTCTCCATTTCCTTTGACCATTTTTAGCTTAAAGTCTGCTTTGTATGATATAAGTATTGGTACCACTGCTTTCTTTTCATTACCGTTTGCTTGAATATCTTTCTCCATCCCTTCACTCTTAGTCCATGTGTGTTCTTAAAGCTAACATGAGTCTCTTGTAGGAAGCATATTACTGGACCTTCTTTTTTTTTATGCATTTAGCCATTCTCTGTGTTTGGAATGGAGAATTTGATCCATTTACATAAAACGTTAATTATTGATAGATAAGGAATTACTATTGCCATTTTTTGTTTTCTGTTTTGTAGATCCCTTTTTCCTTGCTTCCTCTCTTGCTGTCTTCCTTTTTGAGTTGATGACTTTCTGTGATGGTATTCTTTGACTCCTTTATCATAATCTTTTATGTATCTACTACAGGTTTTTCCTTTTTGATTACCATAAAAGTCTTATATTTATAACATCCTATTTTATGCTGAGAACAGCTTAACTTCCATAGAATGCAGAAGTTATCATTTTTTGTTATTGATGTTACAATTTTCATATTTTTTATATTGTGTATCCAATAACAAATTATTGTAGCTATGGTTATTTTTTTAATTTAATTTTATTTATTTATTTTTTTGTGTTACGTGGGCCTCTCACTGTTGTGGCCTCTCCCATTGCGGAGCACAGGCTCCGGATGCGCAGGCTCAGCGGCCATGGCTCACGGGCCCAGCCGCTCCACAGCATGTGGGATCTTCCCGGACCGGGCACAAACCCGTGTCCCCTGCATCGGCAGTGGACTCTCAACCACTGCGCCACCAGGGAAGCCCACGATGGTTATTTTTAATACATTTGTTTTAACTTTTAAATAAGAGTTGTAAGTGAATTATGCACCAACATTACAATATTAGGGAGTCTGACTTTGACTATATATTTACCATTACCAGTGAGTTTTACACATTCATATGTTTTTACAATGTTAATTAGCATCTTTTATTTCTGTTTGAAAAACATCTTTTAGCATTTCTTTTAAGACAAGTCTGGTGGTGATGAACTCCTTTGGCTTTTGTTAGTTTGGGACAATCTTTTTCTCTCCTTCATTTCTGAAAACTACTTGGCCAGGTATAATGTTCTTGGTTGACCATTTTTTTCTATCAATATTTTGAATATATCATTCCACTTTCTTCTGGGCTGCAACGTTTCTGTTGAGAAATCTGTCCATAGTCTTATGGGGTGGGGCATCCTGTCGAATGTGATGAATTGCCTTTTTCTTGTTGCTTTCAAAATTCTCTCTTTGTCTTTGACTTTTGATAATTTAATTATAATGTGTCTTGGTGTAGCCCTTTTCAGGTTCAACCTATGGGCCTATGAATCTGCATGTCTCTTTCTCTTCCTATATTTGGGAAGTTATTGCCTTAAATACTTTCTGTCCCTTTCTCTTTCTTTTCTCCTGCTGGGATTCCTTTAAAGTGTGTATTTTTTCTTTTGGTAGTGTCCCATAAGTCCCATAGGCTTTTTTCACTCTTTTTCGTCCTTTTTTCTTTTTGATCCTCTGACTGGATAATTTCAAATGACCTATCTTCTAGCTCATTGATTCTTTCTTCCCCTTGGTCAAGTCTGCTATTGAAACTCTCTGTTGAATGCTTCAGCTTAGTCACTGTATTCTTCAGCTCTAGGATTTCTGTTGTTGTTGTTTTTAGTGGTTTCTTTTTCTTTGTTGAACTCATTTTGTTCATTCCTTATTCTCCTAATTCCAGTTGTCTGTCTGTGTGTTCTTGCAGTTTATTGAACTTCTTTAAGAGGATTATTTTGAATTCATTGTCAGACAGCTCATAGATCTCCATTTCTTTAGGGTCAATTATTAGAAATTTATTAGTTTCCTTTGGTGGTATAATGTTTAGCTCATTATTTGTGATGGTTTATTCCTTGCACTGGTATCTTTGCACTTGAGTTAGCAGTCTCCTCTTCCAGACTTTGCAGGTTTGCTTCAGCAGAGAAAGACTTTCATCAGTCGGCTCAGCTTGGGTTATTGGATGGGTCAGCTACTGTCAGGTTCTCTGGGCAAGACTACTGCCCATACTCTGATGACAGGGGTGGTGCTGCTTACTGAACTCTGTGGTTGGGTGGGCTTGCTCTCTGGGCTCCATGTGCAAGTGGGGCTGCTGGGTGGGCTCCCTGACTGGATGGGGCTTCTGGGTGTGCTCTGCAGTTAAGTGGGACCAATAGCCGGCCTTTGCAATCACCTCTGGTTGGGTGAGGTCATAGGCTGTGTTACCTGGTAGGATGGTGCCACTGGTTGGAGTCTGTAATTGGACAGGGCTACGGGCTGCGCTCTGTAATCTCTCCTGGTAAGGTGGAGTTTCAGGCTGTGCTCCCTGACCAGATGGTGCCATTGGCTTGACCCATGTTCAGGTGAGGCTGAAAGCACGGCTTCCCAGTTGGAGAGACTCTGGGGCTGTGATATGTGATCAGGCAGACCAAGCAGGGCTGCAGATTGTGCCCTGAAGTTGGTAGGGCTGCGGGCTGAGCTTTGCAATCAGTTAGGCTGCTCTCTGTTCCACTGTTGGGTAAGGTCACTGTCTGGGCTCTCTTGTTGGAAGGGCCTGAGCTAGGAGGGCTGGAGACTGTGTTCCATTGTTGTCTGGCATCACTATCTGGGTTCCTTGTTAGGTAAAGCTGCAGATTATGCTCTGTTATTGGGCAGATTGGACTCCCTGCCTGGTTGTGGTCACAGGCTGTGCAGCAGTCAGGCAGGGCTATATGCTGGGTTCTGTGACTGGTTGGTACAATTGGTGGACTCCAAGTCTGCCGAAGATCACTGTTAAGGTTCCCTGATTTTGTGGTGCTGGAGGCTATACTTAAAAGTTAGGCAGGGCTGCTGGCTTAGCTCCCTGCCCAAGCAGGGCTGTAGTTCTCTGGAAAGGGTTCATAGCAGGACTGGAGGCTATACTCACAGTTGTGTGGGGCTGTAAGTTTGCTTCCCTGACCAGGTGGGGCCAAAAAATGAGCTCTGTGGTTGGTACAACTTGTTGACTGGGGGCCAAAATCAGGTGGACCTGCCAGCTGAGCTCTCTCTTACCAGATGAGGTCACCAGCTCAGCTCTGCAGATGAGCAGAACTGTTGGCTGGGATCCCTGCTTGGGCACTGCTACAGGCAGGAACATGGTCTGCCAAGATCTGAGTGTTGGTTGCTATAAGCCTCACTCCTCTTCTCCATTTTTATCTGATCCCCAGTGGTCAAGCTCACAGATTTCTCTAGTGATACCCATGAGGCAAAACCCCAGTGGGCCTCCTGGGAAGCATCCCGCAGTACTGGGGTAGCTGGTTGGTTTACCTTGGGATCTCTTTTTCCCACTGGAGAAACTGTAGGCCCCCTGGGATGGGACTCAGAGGAAAAGGGAGATTACGTGGGAGGAAATCCTTCCTGAGGAGTGAGTGGTTCAAGCCACATATTGGATGCCCTAGGCCTGGGATCTGACACAGGGAAGACGAGCCCCCTTGGCTGGTTGGAGAGTCTGTGGGAAGCCTGGACTCTGTAAGCGGCGCGTAAGCTCCCTTGACTTGTTCCTGAGGCAGGGCAGAGAGGGCAGATTGAGGACTGCTCCATTCCCCAGTGCATGCCCCAGGCCGAGCCAAGCAAACACACCTGCCCCGCTTCCTTCACCTTGCAGCTCTTCACTGGAACAGGGCTGCCACGACTGGGGAGGTAGCTTGTCCATGGGACACAGAGGTGACTTGGACACGGGGTGGCATCTGAGCATGGCGGGGACAGCCGTTTCTGACGCCTGTGTGGGTGGTGCTTCAGAGGCAGTCCTGATCTCTAACGGCAGCTGAACTGCCACAGCCTGTACCTCATATACACTGAGAGCCCATGTGAGCCCTCTTGCCCTGCAGAGTGGCTCCACAACAGGGCAGGGGCAGTGGAGGCTGGAGGGAGTGATCAGCTGTGAAGGACAAAGGAGACTCAGACACAGTGGGGCTGCCATTGCTGGCACTTGTATAGGTAGTGCACTGGAGGCAATCCCCCTGTCTATGGTCAGCACTCCCCCTGCCAGCCCTCACCCTATCATGGGCAAGAGCCCACATGGACCCCTCTTGCTCCAGTGCTGTTCCCCTCTGGGGCAAGGGTACCAGCACTGGGGAGGGGATAGCACACACTTAAAGATAGCTTCCCCTCTGCTCAGTGGTCTACTGGGGATGAGACTGGATGCCAGGTTGATGGGGCTGAAGCCCTGAGCATCAGGGGGACAGAGAAAGTTAAGTAAAATGAAAAGACAGAGGAACTGGCCTCAATTGAAAGAGCAAGAGAAAATCCTTGAAAAAATAATAAAACAGAAATAAATAGTTTACCAGATAAAGATTTCAAAGCATTAGTAATAAGAAGGCTAATTGAATTAGGGAAAAAAATAGATGAACACAGCAAGAATTTTAACAAGGAGCTAGAAAATATACAAAAGAGCCAGTCAGAACTGAAGAATACAATAAATGAAATGAAAAGCACACTACAAGGAATGAATAGCAGACTAAGTGATACAGCGGAATACATAATATGATCTGGAAGATAGAATAATGGAAATCACCCAATCATAACAGCAAAAAGAAAAACAAATAAAAAATGAGAGCAGTTTAAGGGATCTTTGGGATAACATGAAGTATAACGCTTGCACTAGGTATCCCAGAAGGAGAGGAGAGAGAGAAGGTCAGGTATGTTTCTGATAAAAATATGGCTGAAGACTTCCCAACCCTGAAGAAGGGAACATACATCCAGGTACAGGAAGCATAGAAGGTCCCAAACGAGATGAATCCAAACAGGCCCACACCAAGACATATCACAATTAAAATGGCAAAAGTTAAAGAGAAAGAGAGAATTCTAAAGGCACCAGGAGAAAAACAGAGTCACATACAGGGGAACTACAAGCCTATCATCTGATTTTTCTGCAGAAACTTTGCAGGCCAGAAGGGGGTGCCATGATATATTTAAAGTGCTGAATGGGAAAAACCTACAGCCTAAGATACTCTACCCAGGAAGAATATCATTCAGAACTGAAGGAGAGATAAAAAGACTCAGACAAGCACAGACTAAAAGAGTTCATCAATACTAAATCGATTCCATCAGCTTTGCAGATGTAATTAAGGATTTCAAGGTAAAATCATCCTAGATTTAAGGTGGGCCCTAAATCCAATGACAGAGTATCTGTATAAGAGACAGAAAAGGAGAAGACACAGGGAACCAGAGGGGGGAAGGCCATGTGAAGACAGAGGCAGAGATTAAGAGGAATCAAAGAACATGAATGATGGATTAATAGAAAAACTCTTTATGTTTCTCTTTTAAACATTTTTTTAAAGGAACTCTTGTATTAGTTAACTAGAAAATAAAAACAGAAAGTAGAGACTTATTCCTTTTCAATGTTTTCCCCACCACCGTTCTCTAACTGATTACTCCTCCTTAGTGAGTCACAGCGTCCACAAGCCACCATCCACAATTTACAATACTTTTTGTGCAGAGTGATTTCTGTCACATCAGTACAAATTCTTATACTCTTTAAGAGTTGCTTAGCCACAACAGCGATTGTGTCTTTGTTATTGTTATTGTTGTTTGTTTTTGGTGAGGCAATAAAAGATTTTAAAAACTCAAGGAAAATCACCAAAAAAAAAAAAAAAGCTATGGGTAAAAAGATGACAGTATGTGTAGTTTCCCTAAATGGGTAGATTTCTAAAATAAACTACCTTTTACCAATTATAACTCAATAACATTTAAACTACCAGTATGACCCTGAACGCAAAGAAACATGGAGGAAACATGTTTGCTACAAATCAGTTTCAAGGTAATATCATTTTTAGATTTTCCCCCTTGAGAGAAGTTGGCGGCGGCTGGAGAGGGTGTGTCTGTGTGGGTTAGTGCCCTAATGAGCCCGTCAACCTACTACACAGACACAGATGATCCAGGAATTCTCTTGTTTGTTTGACCCAAGAGATCATACAGATGGTGAGTGAAAATTAGGTAGGAAGGAGAAAGAAAAGTCCATAATCTGAGACACGCTTTCCGCTCAAAATAATGGGTTTCGTGAGGATGTGATAGCTCTGCAGTTGACGTAAAATGCTTCTTTTCTGTGGGGTCATGATGCTCGTGTGTCTCTGAGGCCCCAACACGCCTCCACCATGCTCCATCTGTTCAGCCTGTGTGTCTGCAAACCCTCCAGCAGTCGCTGCATTCTGGGCATCTATCTCTTTGCTGACGTGTCATCAGATTTAGGAGTCTTAACAACTAGTTGTGGCCCCTCCAGGTGAGCCGATTGCATTAGGGACTTGAGCCCCAGGCATGATCTGTCTGTCTCTGTAGTGCTCCCAGTTATGGATGTTGTGTTCCTCTAGAACAAGTTTCGACAAAGATGCATATGTTTCTTCTTGCTTTTTTCACGCACAGCTGGCTGCTCTTAAGGGCATCCTTCAGGAATCTGTATCTTCACGCCATGCCTGGACTCTACAGCTGGGTGCCTGAGCTTAACTTTGAAAACTGGGGAGCAGCCGCTGTGGGTCCTAACCTTTGAGAATTGCTGGTGGTAGCCTAAAGGCCTTGACACCCCATGAAGCAACTGAACTTGCCTTTGTATTTTCAAGGTGATTCACCCGATGTCGCTGTTGGATTAAGTTTCGGGATCACATGTGATGCTTAAAGTGCCCTCCCCTGTGGGGTGAGCAGAATGGTCCCTGAATAGTTGTGCTGTTCTACTCAGGGGCTGAAGGAAATTGTTTCTCTTCTGAGCCTAGGCTTGGGTCTCTTCAATCAGTCTCTGCATCTGGGGCGATCAAAGAAACCCACACGAATGGAATGTTTTAGAAATCACTAGTGAAATGTTTTGGAGATGCAAAATAGAGTCATATGAAGAAATTTGAAAGGAAGCCACAAATACCAAAATGTAAGCATTAAGTGTAGAAGAATCAGCCTTCAAGCATGGATGGTGGTAGCAGGGAAGAGTATAGAGGAAATGGGGCTCGTAAAGTAAAAGAAGATGTGGGATGGTATTTATGGAGTGGTGAGTAGCATGAGCAGAGTTTAGAGACAAGGGTAAGCAGCATGCCGTATTGTACCCTGGATTGTCAGCATGAGGCATTGCCATGGGTTGTGGTGGGAGATAACACAGGGATATTCCATAGCAGGGGAAGGGAGGTCAGATGCCTTTGGGAAGAGAGCACTTCTCTAGGTAGCAAAGGAAATGTTATAAGCTAGAGGAGAGAGCAAGAGAACACAATGAAGGAGAAAAGAAAGATGGTTATTGCAGTGAACAGAAATAATTCCTTTCATTCCCACAAGGTATTCAGGCCTTGTGATCTGAGGGTTTCATAGTAAAGAGGCAGGGGACACTAAGTTGACTAAAGGGGGTGGTTCTAAGTTCTAAGAAAGGCATGAAGCAGGGCACCCAATGGCAGTCCTGCACATCAGAGCTCAGGAGGTGCTTTATGGCCCTGAGGAGGCCTCACTGGAGACACTCCTTCTCCCACCTCCCTCACAGACACACCTTAGGCATCATAATAAGTGAAATCATACAAGTGGCCAGCTCCATAAGCCAGCTACTGAATTAATGTTGCATTAGGTTAATTCAACTTATCACTATAAATATGTGTAAGAGTTCCCAACTAATGTTTCATATATTCTCAGGAATCTAGCTAAGGAGAACTATTAAAAAATTAAATATGAGGAAATTAAATGACTGGTTATTCAACTAATAAATGATAGGTTAAGGCTGGAGCCCCATTTTTATGACTCTAAATCCAATGATCCAGGTGGCCGGGTAAACAGGATAGTTTTGAGGCAAGAGAGTCAGTCTGGAGGCTTTTTCAACACATGTGGTAGATATTAGTTCTGTTTGCCAAATATTTCCAGTTCTCTCCCCTCTAGGCACGCGGCAGGCTTCCACTTTCTGGCATCCTGGTAGTTGGGGAGGACATGTGAATAATTCTGGCCAACTTGTTGTGAGCAGATGTGTGTCACCTCCAGGTGAGAGTTGTTGCCTGCCAGCTCGAGAGCCTCCTGAGCTCTCTTTCCCTCTGCTCCCATGACTAGTGTTCCAGATACTGGCTGCTCCAACAACTTTGGGTCCTGGAGTAGGTGACATGGAGCAGAATTCTCAACCAACCCGTAATGGACGTGTAACATGAGAGTGAAACAAACCTTTGCTTTTATATGCCACTAGGATTGTGTATTGTTTATGTCCCAGCAGAACATAGCCTAACCTGGCAGTGAGGCCAGGTGTGAGGTGTTGGCAGTCCAGAAAAAATTGGGGGCAGACCAAATGGGAAGCAAGAGAGTAAGTGTGAGGGAAATTGTGAAGGAAGAACCTACTGGACTTTGTAACTGATAGAATGTGGTTGTGTAGGAGAAGTAGGCCTTGAAGATAATGCCAAGGTTTAAACCCCAGGTAAGGCAGAGTGGAGGTAACGTTGGTCTGAAGATAATAAATTTAGTATTTCTTCTCTTAAAAAAATGAAAATAGCTCCTGACTAGATTCTGAAAGCAATATATACTGATTATAAAGATTCAAGTACTGCAGAAAATCAAAAAGAAAAAATTGAGAAATTAATATGATTCTAACACATAATGGTTATTTATATTTTGGTTTGCACACACACACATGAACATACTTATGTGTATCTACAAATATATTTTAAAAATCATTAACTGTTGCAGGGAACTCTGCTCAATATTCTATAGTAACATCAATGGGAAAAGAATTTGAAAAAGAATTAAAAAAATAAATTTAAAAAATCATTAACTGTTGGACATATTGAATATAAAATGGAGGTACATTTGAGGCATTCATTTATTAAAACAATATTTATTAAGTCCCTACCATCTAGCAAGCAATAGATTAGGTGCTGGAGTATGATATTAATGAATAAGTTACTGTTCCTTTCCTCAGGAGGCTTATGGACTGCTAGAAAAATTTCCCATCTAGAAGGGGGCAGTTAGAAATATAGAATTTGAGTTCAGTATGGTACAGTGTTGGGAGTTATAGGCAAGAAGCAACAGTTATGACCTGAGAACAACTGATTTTCCAAGAGAAAAAGAAAGAGATGAAGACTATAATTAGGGAAGGTCCATGTGGTGAGAGGAGAGAGAAGGGCCTGTGGGGCGGGAGAGAAGAAATGGCCCAAAGAGATGCATGTGATTACTTTAAGTTAGATTAATACATCATATAAAAAGTGATTTTTGGAATAGAGGGAATGATGTATATTAGGAAAATGGAAGGAAGAAGCTCTTGGAGGGAAATTAAAGATGTCACTGAGGGAAGTTGTAACATGGGAGATGGCTTCCTCAGGAATTAGTACATCAGGAGGTTCAGTCTCCCATCACCTGCCTGGACTTGGTGCCAGGGTACATTTGGAACTTAAGGTGCTAAATCTCTCTATCCCTCTCATCTTTGTCATGCTTAGTTGCCACCTAAAATGAAAGGCCCTGATGACCTTCCCTCTCCCATGCTCTTGTCCTTGACTTTCTGTCTCTTTAGCCCCTGTCTTGAAAATTTCCTCCTCTTTTGTGACCTTAACTGAAACCACCTCCCACCTACAAAGACACTCTTTCGTCTCCTGTACCCCATAGGTCATGGGGCAGGAAGGATTGAATGACATTCTTCTTCCAATCCATCATTTTTCACCTTCCTATAAAGCAGGGAGTTCAGACTGATGGCCACTGGGTCAAAGTTGGTTTCCTGATATTTTGGACCATACGATATTTTATCAATTTTAGCCAATTCTTCATAACTGGGAGAATTCACATAAAAATGGGAATTTCTAGCTTTCCTTTGAAAAACCAAGAGTTTTTATGACATAGGACTTATATTCCTGCAGGGCAACAGCTGGTTCAAGGTGAGCTGAGGGAACCACTTTTAGCTCACCACAGTCCCCACTGCTCACCCAGCACATTCATATGCACTGCCCCCGGCCTGTCCAGCTGTTTGTATTACCTGCCCTTTCTTGGTGGCATGCTTGCCTGTTCCTTTGAAGACCCTGCCCTCTCCTGAAATCACTGTCATGTCTGGAGCTGCCTGACTGGCTCATACTCTTGAATTCATGAAGACTTTGGAATCCTGTGCCTTATTAGTATTAAAACTTATTATGTCCTGGGCAGCTTCTAATGGCTTTACAAATATTACCTAATTTAAGCTTCAAAATAACTCTCTGGGTGGGTACTAATATTTCCCTTATTTTCTAGACAGGCAAACAGGCACAGATGTTAATAGCCAAGTCATATAGCTAGCATGATAATTTTTGACTTTACTCCGACTTCTTCCAGGAACCTATATAAGTCCCTCCCTCCACTCCTCCTCCTCCCACCCCAGCCTCATTTACTCGTCTCTAGTGAACTTTTCTGTTCCATCTCAGTCACTCACATATGGGCACATTGGACCTTGTCAAAATCAATAATATTTGAACTCTGAATCCCTCTCTGTGACCACAGCCACCTATCTGTCTAAGTCCTTAATCTAATGCTCAACCTCACAGAGCTCTACGATACTCTAAAATACTCCATCTTTACCCAGTCCATCTGCTCCTTTTGGAGTTTCATTTTTTCCTCTTACCAAGACTGGTTTCCATGGTAATCCCATGAACCATTTTATCACTAATAACCACAATTTTCATATACTCCTGTTTCCAACATGCTTGTTCAGCAAAACGTCCATCAATTCCACAATCCCCTGCCTCTATAAACCAATGAAAAACATGAGCTGTAAATTTAAGGTTTTCAGTTTCAGCTGGGCTCCGAGTACCTTGTTCATTCGCTCATTCAAGTGCCTACTATGTGTCAGGCACTGAGCTAGGCACTAGGATACATTAGTGGCTAAACCAGACAAAAACTCCTGCCTGTGTGGAGCTAATATTCTAGAGGGGACAGATATACAATAGACAAATACAGAAAATATACACTATATAAGATGGTAAGTGTGGAATGGAGAAAAATAGGGTGGGAAGGGGTAAAGGGAGGGCTGAGGAATAGACAGAAATTGTAAAGAATATTAACTGAGAATAAGTTGTTTGAGTGAAGAATTGAAAAGGTGACCATGTAGGTAATCTGGGGGGGAAGAGAAATCCAGGCAAAGGGAACATCAAGTGCCAAAGGTCTTTAGGCAGAGGCATGCCTGAAATAATCAAAGAGTAACCACTTGGGCTGGAATGGAGTGAGGGAAGTGGTTTAAGAGTAGTAGACGAGGTCAGAGAGGTAGTGAGTGTCATTTTGTGTAGGACCCTGTCAGCCACGGTAAGGAAATTTGATCAAATTCTGAGAGGCAACGTCGTTTGAGCAGAGGTATGATATGGTCTGACTTACATTTTAAAAGGATTGTTTGGGCTGCTGTGTTGAAACTAGGCTTGGGAGGTAGGGGCAAGGGTTTCAAACAGAGAGACCAGTTAGAGGGTCATTGCAATAATCTAAGATAATAGTGTGATCTAGGTTGAGTGGGGTGATGGTAGTGAGAAATTTTCTAGTTGTGGGTGTGTTTTAGAGATAGAGTCAAGAGAATTTTCTCATGTGGATATATGAAAGAAAAAGGAATCTAGGATGAAGCCGAGGATTTTGGCCTGAGCACTAGGAAGGGTAGAGTTATATTAGCTGAGATGGGAAAGGCTGAGGAAGAGCAGGGTTTGGTGGAGACTTCAGGAGTTGGGTTTTAAATCTGTAGAGTCTGATGATTTTAGACATCCCAGTGTACATCTTGAGAAAGTTCCAAGTCTGAAGTTGGAGGAGAAGTTCTCATGAGAAGTATAAGCTCGGGGATTTTCAACATGTAAGATGTAATTTAAAACTATAAGACTGGATGTGATTCCTAAGGGAACAAAGGTAGATAGAGGAGAAGAGAGAAGAGATCCAAGGATTAAGTTTACGGGCACTTGAACATTTAGAAATCAGGAAGTTAAGTGGGAACCTGCAGAGGACACTCAGAAGGAGTGACCAGTGAAGTAGAAGGAAAACCAGGGGAATGTGGGGTCCTGAAAACCAAGCAAAAAATGTACTTCAAGGAGGAGGATAACCTGTGTCAAATACTGCTGACAGATTTAGTGAGGTGATGACTGAGACGTAGTCACTAGATTTTGCAATTAGGACTGATCATAGCAGTTTCAGTACAGGCAAAAACCTGAGTGTAGTAGTCTCAAAAGAGAACCTGGGAAGTGAAGTACTGATACATGCTACAACATAGATAAACCTCAAAAACCTTATGCTAAGTGAAAGAAGCCAGACATAAAAGGCCACATGTTGTATGATTCCATTTATATGAAATGTCCAGAATATACAAATCTATAGAGACAGAAAGATTAGTGCTTGCCAAAGTCTGGGAGGAGAAAGAAATGAGGAGTGACTGCTAATGGGTATGTTTTTTTTTAAAATTCTGAAATGTTTTGGAGTTAGATAATGTGATGGTTGTACAACCTTGTCAATATACTAAAACCACTGAGCCATACACTGTAAAATGGTGAATTACGTGGTATGTGGTTATAACTCAATTAAACAAGATAGTGAAAGAAGAGGAATTGGAGATAATGTGTATAGACAACTCCTTCTAGGAGTTGGACTGAAAAGGGGAGCAGAGAAGCAGAATGGTAGATTGAAGAAGATATGGAGTCAAGAGTGAGAGAAGTTACAGTAAAGTGTCTTTCTGGAATGACTCAGCAGAACAGGAAGCTCAGCTCGGTGCTCTGTGATGACCTAGATGGATGGGATGGGGGAGTGGGAGGGAGGTCCAAGATGGAGGGGATATATGTATACATATAGCTGATTCACTTCATTGTACAGCAGAAACTAACACAACATTGTAAAGCAGTTATACTCCAATTTAAAAAAAAAGGGGGAATCATTGCTTTGATAATGTCCTTGAGTAGTCAAGAGTGGGTAGGATCCAGAGAATAAGTGGAGGAATTTACCTTAGATAAGAGCAGGAGCAATTCATCTAGGAACAAAAGGGAAGCTGCAATATGTGATGCAGATATTGATAGCTGGGTAGATACAAGGGTGAGAAGGCATGGAAGTTCTCTTTAACTGGCTCTAGTTAGTGAAATAGGAACAAAGTTATCAGCTGAGAGTAAGGATAATAAGAAATACTGAAGACTTGAGAAGAGAGGGGAAGGTACTAAATATTCATCTAGGACATTGGGAAATTGAATGGGCCCAGTAAGTGACATAGTATTATTGGGCAACACTGAAAATCTACTTAAGGTTTGTAATCATAAATGTATAGACTGCTCAGCATGATCATGGAGGTTTCTCCATCAAGGCTTAGTTTGCTTGGATGCAGGCATAAAGTGGGTGGAAATTTGGATTTAACCAGGGTAAGAGTTTTTCCAAGTGCATTCCAGAAAGCTGAAGGTATATGCGAGGAGGTGATGGTGATGGTGGACTAAGAAAGTTAAGCTGGTGTCTTAGTCCATTCAGGTTACTATCATAAAATACCAGAGATGAGGTGACTTGTAAACAGAGACTTATAAATAGCAGAAATTCACTTCTTATAGTTCCAGAGTTTGAAAGTCCACACTCGGAGTGCCAGCATGGTTGGGTGAGGACCCTCTTCTGGATTGCAGACTTCTGGTTGTGTCCTCACATGTAAGAAGGCGGAGGGAGCTCTGTGGGGGTCTCTCTTTTTTTTTTTTTGCAGTATGCAGGCCTCTCACTGTTGTGGCCTCTCCCGTTGCGGAGCACAGGCTCCGGACTCACAGGCTCAGCAGCCATGGCTCACGGGCCCAGCCGCTCCGCGGCATGTGGGATCTTCCCGGACTGGGGCATGAACCCGTGTCTCCTGCCTCAGCAGGCGGACTCTCAACCACTGAGCCACCAGGGAAGTCCAGGGGTCTCTTTTATAAGAACATTAATCCCATTCATGGGTCAAGCACCTCCCAAAGGCTCACCTCCTAATACCATTACATTGGGCATTAAGATTTCAACATATGAAGTTTTGGGGGACGTAAATATATTCAGACTATAGTACTGGGAATGGAGGGAGTAGAGGACGTGAGGATACAGAGAACAAGATCAATGCACGGTCCAGGGGGATTGAAACATTGTGGGAGTTGGATTACCTAGTAAGCAGGAAAGGTAGGGGGTGATGGTCAGGGAGGGGGATGGTTGAGACTGAGATAATGGAGAGGTTTCTGTTACTGGTATTGCTGAGGCCCAGGCAATGACCTTGGCAGTGGATGACTCAAGTCGGGGAGAACAAGGAAGGTCATTGAGGTGATGAGGTAGCAAAGCACCAGGTGTTAGAACGTCAATGTGGAAAATGAAAAGAAAATGAATTGCAGTAAGATTGTGTCAGAGGAAGTGACAGTGAGCTAGGAACTAGAATCTTAAAATGCTGAGAAAGAATGACCTAGAAGTTGTAGCTGATTGTATTAAGGAGGGGATGGAAGGTGATAGTCTGTTGACAAGAGATCAACAGATCAAAAGATGTTTTGTTTTTTTTTTCATTTTAGGGAAGAGGGAGGAGACTTGCTGTCTTGAGGCAGCAGTAGGAGAAAAGAGAACTCTACCCTATGTCCATGCCCAGCGTGGAGGGCACGGGAGTTAGAAAGCAGTTAGGAAGCCCTTGTGAGCACTACTCGCGAGGGCTGCAGAGGAAGCAGATCTTCAGGGGAGAGCCAGTTTCAGAAGAGCCAGTGGTGAAGGCAATGTTGGGATTTTGATGATTACTGAACATGGGTGAAAGGTCAGTGAAGGTGATAGATTTCAGGAATTGGAGAGGGCTTGGAGACAGGGTCAGAACAGGGATGTTGAGAGCTATATGGGGCATGAGAGTTCAGAGCCTGAGGGATGACTTGGGTGTCCTGGCTGGACTTTTGTGGCACCTGATGCAATAAGGCAAAGAGGCCATAAATGCCTGTCAGGGTTGTGTATTTATAAGCATGGTCTTACCTGGAGCTTTGTGATTTTTAACAATTTGGTGTTTTTTCTCATGCTCTTTCCTCTTTCTAATCTACCTGTCGTAGCCTTCTTCACTCGGCCAGTTCCTGTTCATTCTTCAGCTGCAGGAAGTCTGTACTGACCTCTTCAGTGCTCCTGTAACACCTTGTAATGACTATTAAAACTCTTGCCACTTTAATTGCTATTATTTATTTATATGTCTCCATAAACAGACTGCATGCTTCCTGGGGGTCGGGGCTGGTCGTATTTGTCTTTGTATCCTCTGTACTCAGCACAGTGCGTAGAACGTGGTACGTGAAATGCACCTGTTTATTGAACTGCACTCTGCATCCCAGGGAAGAGGTACGGTTTAGAGAGGAAAAGGGAAGAGTGGAGGGAGAATGAGGTGCACATGTGATGAGGAAAAGATGAAAATAAATGAGGGACTGTGGGTCAGATGATGAATCACTTTAATATTCTCACTAAAGCAGGAGACAAGGCCATCTGTTTGGAATCTAATAGGGGACATTGGGAGAAGGGAAAGTCTAAAGTAGCTACTGTGGAGAGTTGGCCTGGGGGGTTAGAGAAAAATAAATAACAGGTTGACGAGATCTGCGTTAACTGGCATTTTATGGCCTGAGAGAGAAGCAGAGAGATCCTTGCCTACAGATGGGGGTAGGAGTTATAGACATATTAAGACTCAAGAGACATAGGATGATCAGGGAATCATGGAATCAAATTAAAGACTGTTAGAGCTGATAAAAAATAGAGGTCCTTCTAATTCAATTGCATAGTTCGGGCAATTAAGGCCTGAAGGGGGTGGCCCAGGGTCACACAGCTAGTTGGTAGCAGAACAGGGACTGATGATGGTGGTATGTCAGAGTTTGGTTGCTAGCAACAGAAATGAACTCTAGCTTGCTTAAGCAAAAAGGAACATACTGGATGTGGGGAACTATTAGAGTCAAAGGGAAAGCTGAAGAACAAGGCTCAGAAATTTGGGGACCAGGTTTCTCTGAAGATTCAGGTTGGAGGAATGAATACAGTCCTTTCAGGGTCCTGTGGGACAAATGATCCAACTATTTTCCCATCTTTGTTTACCTCCACTCAGGATTCAAATTCTTGGGAGATAAGAGAAGATTAAGCAAGCTTTAAAGGAAAATTTGATTGGTGGTCTCACCTAGACTACATACAGTGTGGGAGAGGCAATTTATTTTTTCCCAGAATGGTGCTATTACCAGAAGGTGAACGGATGTAGAGATGTGAAAATGACAGATAGGCTATCCATTACAGTAATGACCCTAATATACCGTAGCAACTAAGATGAAGGACTCTGGAGCAAGACTTCTTATTCTTCCTTAAGGATGTGGGCAAAGTACCTAAAAAACCTCCACGCCTCAGTTTTTCCACCTGTAAAATGGGTATCATAGAATCTTACCCAATAGGGTTGCTAAGATGATTAAATGAGTTAATATATGTGAACTGTAGAGAACCTACCAATTGAATGCTATCTAAGGGTCAGCTATTATAGTAATTTTATAGTCATTTTTAACTGAATGCATGCTCTTTCCACCTCACCATGCAGTTGCCATAGTGTGCAGATTGTGGAGGCTGCTTCTATTGCTACTGCCCTTCCCAGCTGCCTGTGCTCATGTAGCTTTTTATCAATCATCTACCTCCTTTCTCTACTCTCCCACCCCACTGTGAGCAAGCTGGTTGGTGCAGGCTAAAGCTCAACCTTTGGCTAATGATAGTATCCCCTTCCTTCCTTTCTCCCTCCCTCCCTCCCTCCCTATTTCTTTCTTTCTTCCTTTCTTTCTTCCTTTCTTTCTTTCTTTCTTTCCTTACTTTCTTTCTTTCCTTTCTTTCTTTCTTTCTTTCTTTCTTTCCTTTCTTCCTTCCTTCCTTCCTTCCTTTCTCTCTCTCTCTCCCTCCCTCCCTCTCTCCCTCCCTATTTTTCTTTCTTTCTTTCTTTCTTTCTTTCTTTCTTTCCTTTCTTTCCTTTCTTCCTTCCTTCCTTCCTTCCTTTCTCTCTCTCTCTCCCTCCCTCCCTCCCTCTCTCCCTCCCTATTTTTCTTTCTTTCTTTCTTTCTTTCTTTCTTTCTTTCTTTCTTTCTTTCTTTTTCTTTCTTTCCTTTCTTTCTTCCTTCCTTCCTTCCTTCCTTCCTTTCTCTCTTTCTCCCTCCCTCCCTCCCTCTCTCTCTTTCTTTCTTTCTTTTTCTTTCTTCCTTCCTTCCTTCCTTCCTTCCTTTCCTTCCTTCCTTCCTTTTCTTTCTTTCCCTTCCTTTCTTCAACCTTGTAGCAAAGGACATCCCTTAGGCAACAGTAGTTTGGAGGTGACATGGAAAAATATGTAGATCTTAGAGTTTGAAGATGCAGGTTCTAGTCCTGGCTCTGACACTTGTTTATTCATTAACTTGGGCAGATTAGTTAACATTTCTGAGATTCAGTTTCTTCATCTGTAAAATGGGGATAATAATGTCCTCCTCATGAGGTTGTTATGATGTTTAAATGGGGTAATGCACAACAGAGGCATGTAAAGTGTAAATCAATTTACAAATAATAGGTGTCCTAATCCCAGGTGTGACAGACACTCTTGGGCTGTAAACTATCCTTCCACTGTGAGTTTATTCCCACAGGAGAAGCCAGTTCTAATCAGGCATAGTAGAGTGCAGATGGTTGGTGCATACCAACTGCATACATCCCAGGAGGCTGGTATTTTTTATTTTTTATTTTTTTTTGCCGTACACGGGCCTCTCACCGCTGTGGCCTCTCCCGTTGTGGAGCACAGGCTCCAGACACGCAGGCCCAGCGGCCATGGCTCACGGGCCCAGCCACTCCGCTAGGCTGGTATTTTTGATGGTCTCTCTAGAAGGGAAAAGAAGAAAGGTCTTGGTGGTCAGAATGTGCTCACCACTACGGTCATTAAGCCCAATTAATAAACAGCAGTCTGGAATTGCCCATTGGCTAGATAAATGAAAGCAACTGATGGTAACAGTGCTCAGGTAATTTCCCAGTACATGACTTCTTTCCATGTACTGGGAAATTACAAAAGAATTATGTTAGAATATCATTGTGACATTTCACAAGAATATCTCTATAATGTGTTTGAATCAAGACTATGAGTAATTTGGTTTATGATAAAATTACTGTATCAGGATGTAATGTAGGTTCTTTAAAAACTGAAGTATAGTTGATTTACAATATTATATTAGTTTCAGGTGTACCACATAGTGACTCAGTATTTTTACAGATTATACTCCATTAGAAGTTATTACAAGATAATGGCCAGAATTCCCTGTGCTATACAATATATCCTAGTTGCTTATCTGTTTTATACATAGCAGTTTGTATCGCTTAATCTTACACTCCTGATTTGCTCATTCCCCCCTTCCCTTTGGTAATCACTAGTTTTCTATATCTGTGATTCTTTGTTTTGCACATACGTTTGTTTGTAATACTTTTTAGATTCCGCATGTGATATAATACAGTATTTGTTTTTCTCTGTCCGACTTGTTTCACTAAGCATAATATTCTCTAGGTCCATCCACATTGCAGCAAATGGTGAAATTTCATTCTTTTTTATGGCTGAGTAATATTTAATTGTATGTATATACCACATCTTATTAACGCAATCATCTGTTGATGGGCACTTGGGTTGCTTCCATGTCTTGGCTGTTGTAAATAGTGCTGCTATGAACATTGAGGTGCGTGTATCTTTTCTGATTAGTGTTTTTGTTTATGTTCCTGATATATACCCAGGAGTGGGATTGCTGGATCGTATGGTAGTTCTGTTTTTAGTTTTTTGAGGAACTGCACCTGAAGGGCTTGTTAAACCACAGATTGCTGGCCTATCCCCAGAGTTTCTGTTTCAGTAGGTGTGGGTTAGGGCTGAAAATTTGTATTTCTCACAAGTTCTCAGGTGTTACTGCTGCTGCTGGCCTGGTGATCACACTTTGTCTAGTGCAGTCGCTGGCAAACAATAAGTGCACAATAAATGCTTTGGATGCATGAATTCATGAGTGAAGGTGAGGAAGATTATCTTTTATGTGACACTAGGAGACTGTGGAGAGAAAAAGGGAGGTTGCTTATCTGCCCCTTCTGCCTTCCTAGAGTGATGAGGATAAAATGAGATCACTTACTGAAAGCACTTTGAAAGCAGCTACACCTTTGGCTAGTCCTGTCAATGCCTGTGCCTCAGTCCTGAGGCTTGTCAGGGAGTGGGTTCAGGGCTTCCTTAATGTGGGAGCAGAGGAGACAAACCTTGAGTTTCTCTACTTCCTGTTTTGGGGGCAAAAATAGCCAAAGCTCTGTACTTCCTATTTCAAAGAGAGTTGCAAAAGCTGGTTTTCTGTTATCTTTCATTGGCACAGGTCTTTAAGTTCAGTCTAACCCTTTTAAGAGGAGAACTGACTTCTCATATATTTTTCTAGTCTAACAAAATCAATCATAACTTAATAAAACCATAAGCCAAGGAAAATTAATTAGTAGTTGGTTGGAAAAAATTTAACCTATTTGCTTAAAGGCAAATTGAATTAAAAAATTACATTCACGCAATCATGTGTTTCGTAAAGGTTTCCATGAAAGCTTCTAATTAATTTCATGGAAAAATAGAAATATGGCCTGTTTCAAACAAGTTATTAGATATATATCGATTGCTGTAACTGTAACATTGCTGTGTTAGCAATTCATTGGCAACACATGCTCTTTTAAAAACGAAATGTTTCCTGTGTCTCTGTTGAGTTATCAGATCTCTCATACCTGTTTTCCAAATCACTTGCAAATTGGGGTGATTTACAATGGATTATCTGCAAAGGAAGGAGCATGGAATCAGCAGAAAATCTACTAATTGAATTGTGGAGAAAGAAACCATAGAAGTCATAGGTTAGCTCTTGACAGTGAATCGGTGGTTGGGCTTTTGGTAGAAAAGGGAAAAAAATTAATGAAAAAAAAAAGGATCAAAGATTCAAGAGAAAGAACAGCATTTTGATTTTTTTTTTTTTTTTTTTGAGGTACGCGGGCCTCTCACTGCTGTGGCCTCTCCCGTTGTGGAGCACAGGCTCCGGACGCACAGGCTCAGCGGCCATGGCTCACGGGCCCAGCCGCTCCGCGGCATGTGGGATCTTCCCGGACCGGGGCACGAACCCGTGTTCCCTGCATCGGCAGGCGGACTCTCAACCACTGCGCCAACAGGGAAGCCCTAGTGTGTTTTTTATTTCAGCTATTGAATTATTCATTTCTGATTGGGCCTTTAAAAAAAATATTTTCTAGTTCCTTGTTAAAATTGTTCAGTGTTTAGATCAGTTGTTTTCCCTAATTCAGTTAACATTTTTATTACCAATGTTTTGAATTCCTTATTCGTAAATTGTTTATTTCTGTTTTGGTATTTATTTTCTTGGGGGTTTTCTCTTGCTTTTTCAGTTGAGAGTAGTTCCTCTGCCTTTTTCATTTGGCTTAACTTTCTCTGCCTCTATGAAATTAGGTGAAATGGTTACCTACTGTGAAGGGGTGTCCTTATGTGGGAGTGTCCATATACAGTCTGCATGTACCCAGTGGTTTTGGTGGAAGAGCTGGATATGATGTGGTTACAAGTTATGTCTTTCCTCAGGTGTGTTTTCTGGAGGTTGGTTGATTTACGACTCTTATTTTTTGTATATGGTACTGATATTTTCTGGTAAACGTGGCACTGCCTAGCAGTGATATTAACTTGATATTTTCAAAAAATCCCCAACCCTGAGTCCATGAAGATATACCATGATTCAGTGGTACATTTGTAGAAGGTTCATATTAAAGATAAGAAAACTGAAATATACATGTCTTGGCCTGAGTGCACTTCACTGAGTACATGTGTGTCAGAGCACTTGGCTTCTGCACCTGCCCTTAACCACTAATACTCAAGAATGTTACATTCTGCTTTTATATCTGCGTTTGATATATGTGTGAGCACTTGAGCTTGTGCCATTGTGTGGTCTGTAAAAGGGAAAATGAAATATAAATACATTGACTTTGACCTTGAGATCATCAATTAAGCCCAAACAGGTTTACAAAAGAAGCTTTTAGTTTCTTAAAGATATTAAGATTGCTTAAAGCACTAAAACAGCAGAGGCTCAGACCAATTATATTTCATTTTATGAGCCCTGGCAAGGATATATATTTGATTCTTGTTGTTTGTCCTCACGGAGTCCTTCTTTTCTCATAAATTAAGACCAATCAGTCATAGGAACATGAAATTCTATTTATATTCTCAAATGACTAATGGCTTGGCTTTTGGTCTTTTAGTTCAAGTTCTGATGAAATAGAATAGTAGCTATGTATAATTAGCAAATGGACCCTGTCAGGTCTGGTCACGTGCACATCCATAGAGCCTGAACCTGAGCCCCAGCCACCACTTTATTTATTTATTTTAAAAATTTATTTATTTACTTATTTATTTTTGGCCGCGTTGGGTCTTCGTTGCTGTGCGCGGGCTTTCTCTAGTTGCGGCGAGCAGGGGCTACTCTTCGGTGCAGTGCACGGGCTTCTTATTGCGGTGGCTTCTCTTGTTGCAGAGCATGGGCTCTAGGTGCACGGGCTTCAGTAGTTGTGGCTCGCGGGCTCTAGAGCACAGGCTCAGTAGGTGTGGCACGTGGGATTAGTTGCTCTGCAGCATGTGGGATCTTCCCGGCCCAGGGCTCGAACCCATGTACACTGCATTGGCAGGCGTATTCTTAACCACTGGTTAACCATTTAACCACCAGGGAAGCCTACCACTTTATTTTTTAAAGGAGCTAATAATAAGCATGGCCATAACTGGGGAGAGTCTGGAAGGCTGTCCCTGACTTCCTAAGATCCACTTCCAAACCAGCAGCATAAGAGTGTGTGATTCAGAGTGACTGCTGTGGGACTTTGCTAGCCTATACTTTGTAGGATATACTTTTCCCAAAGGAGGAAAAATGTCTATTGATGCTCCTGTCTGATGTCTTCAAATGTATATTCTTCTTTTCAATACCCCTTTTTCCAATGTCAGCATTTGTGTAATGGGTTTCTTAATATAATTGTGTAGGTTGATTCCAAACCTGGAATATTCCAGATATACTTTTTGAGCACAGGGTGGAAAAACAGGAAATCCGTAGTAAGATAAAAAGACAAGTGGGGTGCAGGGCCATTTTAGATTAGCATTAGAAAATAATCACCTAGAAGTAAACCCATACTTCTTTGTTGTTGAGTATTCAAGGCAATAGAATTGCATTTTTTTTGTTAAACACACTCAGTAATAACAGCTTTCTAAATTGTCACAATCTAGGAACTTCCAATCCCAGCTCTATTTCTTCTGCTCTCTCTCAGCAGGAAGCTTTCTTTAGAATGGGAACAGAAAGCCCCTGGCTCACCGGGCTGCAGATTGACTAACAGAGCTGGCCAGTGACAGGTGGTAGGAGAAGAGATTTAAAACATTCCTTCCAGTACTTTATAACCCAGTGCCTACACCTACAACTTCTTAGATTCTAAACATTCTCTTTCCACTTGTTTGTGAGGGATAGGACAAGATAATTCATCATATTTATTGAACACCTTCTAGGCATAAAACAATTTGTGGGAGAGGGAGATGACACAGGAAACACTCTAAGAATGATCAACATTGTTGAGCAAAACCAATATCTAAGCCTGTCATCAATGGACAGCCAGTGAGGGTTTTCTAACAGCAGAGCACATGATTGGATCTACATTTCAGAAAGGTCATCCTGAGCTCAAAATCATGAAGATTATGTCAGAGACAAGAATTAATGGTGACTTGGATTAACTCAGCAGCAGAAGGGCTGGGTGGTGGAGCAGCATGGTGAGACACTTTCGGGAAGGACTCAACAGATGTGGTGATTTGTTGAAAGTGACAGTAAAAGAGAAGAGTCAGCTGAGTTTTCTAGCCATGGAGCCATACTCCAAGATGATGAGCGTGGAGAGTAGAGCCGGGTTAGGAGGGGGATTTTGATTTTGATGTGACTATGGGACATCCAGGTAATGCCCAATAGGCAGATGGAAATAACTATCTAGAGCACTGAAGAAAGTTGGAGGTTAGAGAGAAAGATTTAGGAGTCATCAGAGTAGAGGTGGATCAATGAAATAACCATGTTCAAAACCATGCCACTGGAGTGTCTTCCTAAAATGGTGACCAGATTCATAAAATTTTCCCCTTTGTCACTAGCTAGTTGTCTCTACAGAGATTCTGAAAAATAGGAAACAGAAACAAATAAGCCAAGACAATCAACAGCAGAGGCTGGAGGTGTGACTATTACCCACGCATGATGGCAACAGAACTGATTCAGCCACCATAGCGCCTGGCTGGTGAGGACATTGCAAAGTACACATTACGTTGGAATGTACTCTAGATCAAGGCCACATCTGTGGAATACCTGCCTTGTAAAAATGCTGCTGCTTTGACCAGAGTCTCCGTTATTCCAGGAGGCTAGGCCCCCGGGAGCTCAACTGCTGAGAGCAGCTTCCCTCCTTCTGTTTGGGGCTGTACTGGCCTTCCTATGAATGCAAACAGGTGCTGAGATTCATTGCTAATGTGCTTGTGGGGCATTTGGGCATAGGATGTTAAAGCATTTCTACATGCATCAACTTTCTGGAGATGAGAATGGTATCAAATTTTAAACAACCCACAAAACTAGACCACAGTTAAAAGTGAGAATCCTCCCCTAAGTACCAGTGGCAAACAACTGAATTCTCTCTCCATCTTGGACCTGAAGTACTCTCAATGTGATTTTTGAAAAAAAATTTTAGTGGAGTATAGTTGCTTTACAATGTTGTGTCTCAATATGATTTCAAAAGAAAACAGGAGATTGCTTTGGGCCTTGTTAAGAGTTTCAGGTCTACAAACCTGTTTTCTGTGATTCATACGATGCAAGGCTATCTTGAAGTAGACTTGACAAAAGCATCCTGCGATCCCGACAATACACAGAGCCCTGAAGCTTGCCACGTAAAGACCCCTCATTGCTGCTGCTCCACTTGAGAAAGACCTTAAATGAATGTATAGGATTATGAACCATGCATCCATCAAGATCACAAGCATTGCTTGGGGTTTAACTTGCTGCCTTAAAGGATTCATTGATGCCCGGCAGAGTACCACCTGAAGTTCCTGAAGTGGTTCTCCAGTAGTACTGAATGAGACACTGAGGAAGGCCTCCCAAATGACTCTGCTTTTTTCAACAAAACAGCATCTCTATGTATTGTAGAAATTCAAGGGCACTTCTCATACAAAGGCCGTCCACTCTATACAGGTTACAAAGCCAGAGGACATTGGAAATTGTGCTGCAGATCAGGTGACATGCAGTACACTTGGTAGATTACTGGAGCTGTCTCTTAATGCTCTGGGTGAAGCTGACTTGGTTCTAGGGAACTGAGTCAGAGCAAATTTCAAGGTTGTTTCTTCTGAGGGACCCAGTCAAGGCTGCATCAAGGGTGACCTTTTTGAGACTGCAGACAGTAGAGAACTTGTGTGACTACTACACCCTGGAAGCTATGGGGCTCTCTTAAAAGGTTAAGGAGGAAACAGGAGACCTGGATCGATCTTTATAGGATAGAGAGTGTCCCATTTAGAAGGGACATCAGAAATCCTTGTCCTAACCTTTTCATTAACCAGAGAGATAAAGTGACTTGCCCGACACCGTCTAGACAGTGGCAGACCTGAGACTAGAAATGTAAGTAGCTTCTTTGAAGCCAAGGCTGTCCTGCTCTTCTAAACTTGGTTATGGCAAGAAGGTAGAAAGGAACAAGTATAGGGTTAAAATTGGGAAATTTGCATAAGGTTCTAACTCAGTTACTTCTAGCTAGACCTTTGGTGTAAAGGTGGGCCCTGTTTGACTTTCTGAATTCACCTCATAGATTTACCAAATGGTGACAAGGAGCTTGTTTTGAAGTTGTCATTTGCTGAATCTCTCTCAAATCACTTCTTATTATTGGCATTATAACAAGGTGTTACAAATAGCATTAAGTCATAGTGGCCAAACTGCTTGCTGCCAAGAGCCAGGATACAACTGCCCAAACAGCTTCCCAGAGCATGGCAGGGACGGGGTGATAGGATCTGCTTGGCGTCTTCTGTTGGGTGTATGCTGCTCTCACTGTGAGAACAAAACAACCAAATAATTATTGTTCTGATTCAGTCAGTCATGATACAATTTTTTTTAGTAATTAGCCATAGGAAATCCTCAGAAAGATTCAGGAAAGAAAACCAAATGTTTTCCTCTTTCACATTGAGTTTATTTAGAATAGCTGGAGAGACTGCATAATTGTAAACATCAGAGTATTTTAATGTGCTGGGTCCTTTGGGGACCCTCCAGAATACCTTTGAACATTATACTAATGGTTTTGTGTTTTTTTGTGACTCCAAATGATCTGCTTTCAGTCTCCAAGCAGGAGAGTGAACAAGCAGTCTCTTGTTCCTTAGTTTGTTCCTTAGCTTCGTGCTAGGCTACCCTTTGTTTCAGGCGCCGAATGCTTGTTTCTAGACGATATCTTTTCCCCTCACCTTATCCCTGCTGATCATTGCTATGCTTGCATGAAAACACCCGTGCCAAGTGTAAATGTCCTACTTACTAACCTACTTATGAAAGCCCATCAGTTATCTCCACAGATGCAGCACAAACACAGGATCCTTTAAAAGCCTGGGGTTTTGCACTGTACTTGCCACAAGATAGCAGTCCAGATTTGTGCTGCTTATGACCGGGGTGCTAATGATTGTTAGTTAGTGGTACCATTCCACAGCAGGAGGGAGGCTGGCTGTTAGGACACAAGAACCTTGTGTTGAATTGTACCAGGACTTTTATGAATTCACATTTTTGGAATGTAAATAGTTCTACCCATGTTCTAGAAGTTATGTTTTCATTCTGGCCTAATAGCAAGCCCTCAATTGCCATTATTTTTTAGCTTTAGGTTTTGAGGTATTTTATGGTAATCTTTACTTAAGGTTTATTTAGAATTTATAGCAGAAGGAAAGGAAACTAGCAATCATTGTCTGCCATTTGTTAGTCCACAGTTGGTAAATACAGGGCATACTTCCTACCACTTTCTTTAATTTGTCCTTGGCAGACATTGCTAATCAATCATAGCACTCTTTCACTGTACCTGAATAAGACCTCACAATCCCTTCTCAGTGTAGCACTCCAGGAAACCACTATCAGTTGGTCTGAATTGCACTTAAGATGAAACCTCTTTGTTATTCCAGTGGTAGGCAGTTAGTATTTATTTCATTTTATCCTTACAACAAAGATTCAAGCATTCCATATTATTCCATACAGTTGTACAAATTGAAGCTCAGTTATTTATGTTGCCCAATCACATTCAGCTAGTCTAAATCAAAGTTTCTTAGACATAAATTCCATGTTGTTTGTAATTCACTATACAGATTCTCATCTAAAAACAGTTTATTTGGCTTTTAGATCAAAACGCATCTCAAATACAGACATTTCCTAACTTAATTTTTTATTTTTTTGCGGTACGTGGGCCTCTCACTGTTGTGACCTCTCCCTTTGCGGAGCACAGGCTCCAGACGCGCAGGCTCAGTGGCCATGGCTCACGGGCCCAGCCGCTCCGCGGCATGTGGGATCTTCCCGGAGCGGGGCACGAACCCGTGTCCCCTGCATCGGCAGGCGGACTCTCAACCACTGCGCCACCAGGGAAACCCTCTCCTAACTTTTAAGGAGGTTCTGTTCCAGAAGTTCAGATAAAATAGTAATGATAATAATCAACATCTACACAGTACTTGGTATCTGTTTTCCTTGGGGCTCTGGGAACAGGCAATTGCAGAAGAAATCAAACACAACATAGTCTCTTGTGTCTTAGCTTGTCTGTTCATTCATTCCATAAATATTTACTGAGTACTTAGCACTGTGACAGGCGTTAGGTAGCTAGTGGTAAACTAAATGGACATGATCTGTACTTTCATTGAAGTTACAGGCTAGTAGGACAGACTGACATTAGAAAAAACCCAAATAAATATATAGTTACAAACTGTGATACATTCCAAGAAGAAGAAGAACAGACCTCTGATAGAGTATAATGAAGAGAAACTGAAATTTCATGGAATGACTGGTGACTGCATCTCTGAGGCAAAGGCATTTTAGCTGATCACCAAAGGCCTAGTAGGAGTTAGCAAGAAGAAAAACTGGGGATATGCATTTAGGAAGAGGAAACAGCATGTGGCAAAGAGTTTGGCTTGGTCAAGAGGATCTTGTTTGTTTCTCTCGGAATCTTGTCTTCACTTTGCTAGTCCTTGGTAGGGGAGAAAGTGATACATCTATTCAGAGATATTTTCACAGATGCTGGCAAATAACAGCAAAGGTGGCCGTGTTTAGAAGGCACAGATGACTTTACAAAACATAACACCCATAGCCTGCAGGGCTATTCTATAAAATGACTTCTTAGGACTATGGTCAGCTAACCCAAATTGGGCAAGACATCTCGAGCTAGACTGCAGTCCTTCCTTTGCCCCTTTACAAATGACAGGGCACTCTGCTCCAGATTGCTGGAGCTGATCCTGTACAGTGGTTCAACAAAAACAGAGAGAAAAAGTAAGTAAACTTGACTGTCCACAGGCTTACCCTCTGTCCATTCTACTTCGTGTACCAAAGTGATCAAGCAAACAAACCCTCACTAGCCCTCTAACTTAAAGACCAAGGGGGCTGGGTGGTGCCCAGATTAAGAGAGGAAAGCTATACAGTCAACCAATGCCACTTTGGAGAGGCAGGTACTAATAATAGACCTTCTTTTGAGCAAATATGAGTTAAAAGAGGGCAAACATAAATATATGCTGGACATTTGCAAAAAGGTAGATGACAGCATAATTTTGAAGAAGACTCACGCCATTAAACAATGAAATCAGAGGGAGCAACTAGGAAGCATCCCATAGGCGATGCAATGAAGTAAGGCAATTAAATAAGAGGTAAAATAAATAATTTACCTAAGTAATTAAATAAGAGATTTAAAAAATGGTTGACAAGGGCTTCCCTGGTGGCGCAGTGGTTGAGGGTCCACCTGCCGAGGCAGGGGACACGGGTTCATGTCCCGGTCCGGGAAGATCCCACATGCTGCGGAGCGGCTGGGCCTGTGAGCCGTGGCTGCTGAGCCTGCGCATCCGGAGCCTGTGCTCCGCAACGGGAGAGGCCACAACAGTGAGAGGTACGCGTACCGCAAAAAAAAAAAAAAAAGATTGACAAAACCAGAGATACAGACATAAAGGGAAGACTTCAGAGCTTAGAAAATAACTTAAGGAAGCAGTGCCATTTGCAGAATTTAAAATGGCAACAGAAGCAATAGAAAAAGCAAAATTGATCTTCTTAAAAACTAAATCTTGACACAATGGTTATACTATCTAACTAAGTTTATGCCCAGGGAGGTATTTATCACCTGGAGGCTGCCAACTAAGGACTGGTGCTTGAGACAGTACTAGGTATGTGGAGGTGGGAGTGAGTGAGAGATAACCCTCTCTAAAGATGGAAATATCCAGAGCCTCAGAGATTCTGGGCTCATAAAGTGAAGGATTGTCCACTCTGTGTATTAGCAAGCACCACACGATGAATGTTATCTAAATAACCATGCAGGTAATGTGGATTTTATTTAGTTGAAATGTTTACTTAGATAATACATATGCAATTTTAAAAATATAATACAGAGAGACTTTGTGTACCCAATTTCCCCACTGGTAACATCTTGTAAAACACAGCCAAATATTGTCTTTGATACAATCCACTGATCTTACTCAGATTTGTCCTGTTTTACCCGTGATAATGTGGATTTAGAGGCACTGGGACCAACACATGAAAATGAGACTCACTTACTTGACCTGATTCCAGATCTAACTACCTCCACTAAATTGATCATCAAACAATCCTGTCAATATATCGATTCATGATGGTGAAAGTGCTTTGGAAAGCGCCAGCTTGGAGAAGGAACTTCACATATATCAGCTCAATCTCGATCTGAAATTCCCCCTTGGGTAGGCATGATAAATGTGCTTCATAAACAGTTGTCAGCAAGGATGCCTCGAGCCTCAAAACTGTATACTTTGTCCAAAACACTGTGAAACCAGTGTGTTCTATTCCATATTCAAAGCATAACATGGGAAGGAAAACAGGGCAGCATAATTTTTTCTTTCCTCTTAGAAGTAACTAGCTGTTTAATGTGGCCCAAAGCAAGGTGTAAACACTGATCCAAGAATAATTACCCTCAGCTTTGAGTGGTATTAAATTATTGTAATCAAAGGGCACAACAAGAACAGAGTGGTCAGCTGCTTAGCTATATTGTATAAATATGGTTCAGTAGCAACTTGAGAAACAATGTGCAGGTATTAGGAGACAAGCTTTTTGCAGTGTTCTGCTATGACCAGCCAAGAAGAGAGATGGAAATTTAATGTTTGCAAACGGCCTTTATTCAGGTGCTCAGAACAATTCAGTATGATTTGTTCTGAACATTGAAAGGAAGGGAACATTGAAAATAAATTTCCAACACAGGAAATCACAAATATGCTGGGGAACTCATGGAGTCTCGATACAGGACAGCATGGTTAGTAATCAAGCCCTTGATTCATGTTCTTGTGAGTTGATTCATTAGCTTCCAAGTGCATCTCTGTTTGTTTTGAGGTGCCACTCTTGAGTGTTGTGTGTATTGAGTATGTGCTGTTTTTCAGTTTTAGATCTATGGTTGGTTAAAAAAATATCTTGCCAAATTTAAAACAGAAAGCCTTTAAGGAATAGTTTCTTTTAACTCTCTAAAGTGGTATTCCTTAACCCTTTTAATTCATGTTCCCTTGTAATAGTCATAAAAATATCACTTCCTACTGCATCCACCTAAATCTGATATGAACCACCTCCTGCTTTTTCCCTTTGCCCACCAGACAAGAAAATTCTGATCGCTGTTTATATTCTAAAAAGAGTAGATTTTTTTCATTTTTAGACCAAAAAACTATACTATAATATTGCATGTGCCACTCTACCCAGTTCCAAAGATTATGGTTTAGGCTGTTGACTTTTGGGTTTTGTTATAGCCTATGTGAACACAAGTACTTGCAGACCATTCCAAGAAAAGTAAGTTGCTTCTACTTTCCTTGTTTGGCTGAGCTAAATGGTAATATTTCAATTCATATCATCTCACTGCTTTGCCCAGGAGTCTCTTTCTGATCAATGGGCAGCACCCTGACAACAAAGTTTAATATAATATCTCACTGTGGCCATTATTCTGATGTCAAGGAAAATACGACAAAAATGCAACCTACTGCTTTTATTCATCTCAATAAATATTCTCTCTGGGTGGCACTAACACAAAACAAAAACTGCAATATCAGCTTCAGTTCTATAGTCCACATGGGTATTCTCAGAGGGGTAGAGTTAGAAGGGGCCTTAGAAATCATCTAGTTGAGTTTCCTCATTTGACTGATGAATAAATAAAATTAGAACACATATTTTTCTGATTATCAGTCTAACAATGTTTCCAATATACCAAGGATTTCCATGTGTATTTTTGATGCTTCATTTTGTTTAATAAGCAGATAAGATTTAAATAGAGACATAAAATTTCAAAACATGTTCACAAATGTGCTTTCACAAGAACGCTGTGAGGTAGATACTATCATTTTCCTGATTTTAAAGATAAGAAAATGAGGCTTAGATGGTTTGTGAGACTTGTCTAAGATTCAGTTCTCCAGGAAGTGGCAGAGCTGAGACTGAATTTAGGTTTTGACTCCAAAATCCATATTAACTCCATTGTATTGTATAGTTAGAGAAAAATCAAGCAGATGGTTTCAGGCATCTTTGAACACTGTATATGTTTTCTTTGCAAGCCAGTTGCATTTGTACAAGAAGTAAGCAACTCTTCAACATGACTTTATACATAGTTCAATCTCATATTTTCACAACAAATTGCAAACTTGCAATAGAATCAGTGCTGTTCAGTGGTTTGAAATTCAGTGCTGTTACTTACTAGGTCTGTGATTTTGGGCAAGCTCTTTAACCCTCAATTTCCTCATTTGACAAAGTGGAACATTAATGTCCAGTGCACAGGGTTTTTATAAGGATAAATGAGGTGACAAGTTTAAAACTTAGCACAGTACCTGACATGTAGTAGAGCTCAACAAATGGAACTTATTTCTGGTGTCTTGAGGAGGGAGGGAAAGAGCAGTACTTCTGGAGGTAACAGGCTAGAATTGTGCTTTGAGGTAAACTTTTTCTTGAGGCTATGCATTCTTAGTTACTAACTCTACTGGTTCCCTGAGGTCAGGAACATAGACTGGCTGAATGGATACAAAAACAAGACCCATACATATGCTGTCTACGAGAGACCCACTTCAGACCTAGGGACACATACAGACTGAAAGTGAGGCGATGGAAAAAGATATTCCATGCAAATGGAAATCAAAAGAAAGCTGGAGTAGCAATTCTCATATCAGAAAAAATAGACTTTAAAACAAAGACTATTACAGGAGACAAAGAAGGACAGTACATAATGATCAAGGGATCAATCCAAGAAGAAGATATAACAGTTGTAAATATTTATGCACCCAACATAGGAGCACCTCAATATAAAAGGGAAATACTAACAGTCATAAAAGGGGAAATCGACAGTAACACAATCATAGTAGGAGACTTTAACTCCCCACTTTCACCAATGGAAAGATCATCCAAAATGAAAATAAATAAGGAAACACAAGCTTTAAATGATACATTAAACAAGATGGACTTAATTGATATTTATAGGACATTCCATCCAAAAACAACAGAATACACTTTCTTCTCAAGTGCTCATGGAACATTCTCCAGGATAGATCATATCTTAGGTCAGAAATCAAGCCTTGGTACATTTTAGATAATTGAAATCATATCAAGTATCTTTTCCGACCACACGCTATGAGACTAGATATCAATTACAGGAAAAAATCTGTAAAAAACACAAACATGGCACAGGGATATTGGCTCGGTGCTTTGTGACAGCCTGGAGGGGTGGGATGGGGAGGGTGGGAGGGAGGGAGACGCAACTGGGAAGACATATGGGAACATATGTTTATGTATGACTGATTCACTTTGTTATAAAGCAGAAACTAACACACCATTGTAAAGCAATTATACCCCAATAAAGATGTTAAAAAAAAAAAAAAACACAAACATATGGAGGCTAAACAATATGCTACTAAATAACCAAGAGATCATTGAAGAAATCAAAGAGGAAATTAAAAATACCTAGAAAAAAATGACAATGAAAACACAATGACCCAAAACGTATGGGATGCAGCAAAAGCAGTTCTAAGAGGGAGGTATATAGCAATACAATCCTACCTCAAGAAACAAGAAAAATCTCAAATAAAAAACCTAACCTTACACCTAAAGCAATTAGAGAAAGAAGAACAAAAAAAACACCCAAAGTTAGCAGAAGGAAAAAAATCATAAATATCAGATCAGAAATAAATGAAAAAGAAATGAAGGAAACAATAGCAAAGATCAATAAAACTAAAAGCTGATTCTTTGACAAGAGAAATAAAATTGATAAACCATTAGCCAGACTCATCAGGAAAATAAGGGAGAAGACTAAAATCAATAGAGTTAGAAATGAAAAAGGAGAACTAACAACTGACACTGCAGAAATACAAAGGATCATGAGAGATTACTGCAAGCAACTATATGCCAATAAAATAGACAACCTGGAAGAAATGGACAAATTCTTAGAAAAGCACAACCTTCTGAGACTGAACCAGGAAGACATAGAAAATATAAACAGACCAATCACAAGCACTGAAATTGAAACTGTGATTAAAAATCTTCTAACAAACAAAAGCCCAGGACCAGATGGCTTCTCAGGAGAATGCTATCAAACATTTAGAGAAGAGCTAACACCTATCCTTCTCAAACTCTTCCCAAATATAGCAGAGGGAGGAACACTCCCAAGCTCATTCTACAAGGCCACTATCAACCTGATACCAAAACCAGACAAAGATGTCACAAAAAAAGAAAACTACGGACCAGTATCACTGATGAACATAGATGCAAAAATCCTCAACAAAATACTAGCAAACAGAATCCAACAGCATATGAAAAGGATAATACACCATGATCAAGTGGGGTTTATCCCAGGAATGCAAGGATTCTTCAATATACACAAACCAATCAATGTGATACACCATATTAACGAATTGAAGGATAAAACCATATGATCATCTCAATAGATGCAGAAAAAGCTATCGACAAAATTTAACACCCATTTATGATGAAAACTCTTCAGAAGGTAGGCATAGAGGAACCCTACCTCAACATAATAAAGGCCATATATGACAAACCCACAGCCAACATTGTTCTCAATGGTGAAAAAGTGAAACCATTTACTCTAAGATCAGGAATAAGACAAGGTTGCCCACTCTCACCACTGTTATTCAACATACTTTTGGAAGTTTTAGCCACAACAATCAGAGAAGAAAAAGAAATAAAAGGAATCCAAATTGGAAAGAAGAAGTAGAGCTGTAACTGTTTGCAGATGAAATGATATTATACATAGAGAATCCTAAAGATGATAGAGGAAAACTACTAGAGCTAATCAATGAATTTGGTAGAGTAGCAGTATACTCGATTAATGCACAGAAATCTGTTGCATTCCTATACACTAATGATGAAAAATCTGAAAGAAAAATTAAGGAGACACTGCCATTTACCACTGCAACAGAAAGAATAAAATACCTAGGAATAAACCTACCTAAGGAGACAAAATACCTGTGTGCAGAAAATTATAAGACACAGATGAAAGAAATTAAAGGTGACACAAACAGATGGAGAGACATACGATGTTCTTGGATTGGAAGAATCAACATTGTGAAAATGACTATATTACCCAAAGCAATCTACAGATTCAATGCAATTCTATCAAACTACCAATGGCATTTTCCACAGAACTAGAACAAAAAATTTCACAATTTGTATGGAAACACAAAAGACCCCGAATAGCCAAAGCAATCTTGAGAAAGGAAAACAGAGCTGGAGGAATCAGGCTCTTTGACTTCAGACTATACTACAAAGCTATAGTAATCAAGACAATATGGTACTGGCACAAAAACAAAAATATAGATCAATGGAACAGGATAGAAACTCAGAGAGAAACCCACACACCTGTGGTCACTTTATCTTTGATAAAGAAGGCAAGAATATACAATGCCGAAAAGACAGCCTCTTCAATAAGTGGTGCTGGGAAAACTGGGCAGCTACATGTAAAAGAATGAAATTAGAACACTCCCTAACACCATACAGAAAAATAAATTCAAAATGGATAAAAGACCTAAATGTAAGGCCAGACACTATAAAACTCTTAGAAAAAAGCTTAGACAGAACACTCTATGACATAAATCACAGCAAGATCCTTTTTGACCCACCTCCTAGAATAATGGAAATAAAACCAAAAATAAACAAATGGGACTGAATGAAACTTAAAAGCTTTTGCACAGCAAAGGAAACCATAAACAAGACGAAAGGACAACACTCAGAATGGGAGAAAATATTTTCAAATGAAGTAACTGACAAAGGATTAATCTCCAAAATTTATAAGTAGCTCATGCAGCTCAACATCAAAAAACAAGCAACCCAATTCAAAAATGGGCAGAAGACCTAAATAGACATTTCTCCAAAGAAGATATGCAGATTGCCAACAAACACATGAAAGGATGCTCAACATCACTAATCATTAGAAAAATGCAAATCAAAACTACAATGAGGTATCACCTCACACCACTTAGAATGGGCATCATCAGAAATCTACAAACAATAAATGCTGGAGAGGGTGTGGAGAAAAGGGAACCCTCTTGCACTGTGGTGGGAATGTAATTTGGTACAGCCACTATGGAGAACAGTATGGAGGTTCCTTAAAAAACTAAAAATAGAACTACCATATGACCCAGCAATCCCACTACTGGGCATATACCCTGAGAAAACCATAATTCAAAAAGAGTCATGTACCACAGTGTTCACTGCAGCTCTATTTACAGTAGCCAGGACATGGAAACAACCTAAGTGTCCATCGACAGATGAATGGATAAAGAAGATGTGGCACATATATACAATGGAATATTACTCAGCCATAAAAAGAAATGAAATTGAGTTATTTGTAGTGAGTTGGATGGACCTAGAGTCTGTCATACAGAGTGAAGTAAGTCAGAGAGAGAAAATCAAATACCACATGCGAACACATATATATGGAATCTAAAAAAAATTAAAGTGGTTCTGATGAACCTGGGGCAGGACAGCAATAACGACACAGACTTAGAGAGCGGACTTGAGCACACAGGGAGGGGGAAGTGTAAGCTGGGACGAAGTGAGAGAATAGCATTGACATATATACACTACCAAATGTAAAATAGATAGTTAGTGGGAAGCAGCTGCAAAGCACTGGGAGATCAGCTCGGTGCTTTGCGACCACCTAGAGGGGTGGGATAAGGAGGGTGGGAGGGCGACGCAAGAGGGAGGGGATATGGGGATATGCGTATGCACATAGCTGATTCACTTTGTTATACAGCAGAAGCCAACACAACACTGTAAAGCAATTACACTCCAATAAAGATGTTAAAAAATAAGTAAATAGGGCTTCCCTGGTGGCGCAGTGGTTGAGGGTCTGCCTGCCGATGCAGGGGACATGGGTTCGTGCCCCGGTCTGGGAGGATCCCGCGTGCCGCGGAGCGGCTAGTCCCGTGAGCCATGGCCGCTGAGCCTGCGCGTCCGGAGCCTGTGCTCCGCAAAGGGAGAGGCCACAGTAGTGAGAGGCCCGCGTACCGCAAAAAAAAAAAAAAAAAAAGTAAATAAAAATTAAAGCAATATTCACGACATTCCTATATATTTGTGACAAGTTCTTTTCTCGTACATATGGATGCATTTTATGTATGTGAGAAAGTGGTTCCTCTCGCTTCTTTGCTTTGTTAGTTTTTGTAGCTATTTTTCCTTACTTATTTTGTTTGGTTAGTTTAAGACTACAGCTATGTCAAGACACGGTAACTTAGCAGAGCTGTCTGGGAAAAACGCATGTGATTGTGAACTTCTGCAGAGTTGAAGGAGTGAAAGGAAAGTCCTCGGCTGGCTGATGCACTTGGAGGAAGCAGAGTGTGCTGTGACATCATTCAGTCTGCATCACTGACTCTTGAGATGTCTCTGCTGCCCTTATAACTTAATGTTCTGGGCAGCCCAGTTTCCAATTTATCAGCAAGGACGATAAATTGCTAATGACTGCTGGTCTCTCCCTGTTCTTAAGTTATCTGCTAACACAAAGGAACAGATTCATTCAATTTGGAAAATGTTAATAAGATGCCAAAAATGAGTTCAGGGAGAATAAAGTAAAGCTTTTTTAAATGGCCGTATCATACTTTCCAAAATTGAATTCCAACTGTCCCTGTTTGTGCAGGTGAATTAAAAGACTATCAAAACCTTAAAAGTTTCTGTTAACCCAATTAAGCAGTGTCTGAATTGAGAAGTGGTAAAGATGAAAGGCATTCATGCTCTATCAAATGAACCTCCATGACAAAAGATAATGAGCAGTTGCTCCCCCCGCTGCAAAAATCAGTTCTAATACTTTGATTTGATTGGCTAATACTGATTTTCTAGGATTTTAGGAAGCTCCTTTAAGTTTACCTCAGTTTTTACTTTATAAGGTTGCATGATAGTATTTGCAATAGCTGGATTCCTGGTGTTGCTTGTCTCTCTCACCACCATACCTCCCACCACCCCAAATTTGTGAGTCCTGTCATTACTTACTCAGACCCTTCTATGAAGAGGTAGGAAAAGCTGGGCGGTGGGACAGAAATCAGTTCGTTTTTGAAACCTGTGAGCATTTAGCATTGTTGCAGAAAGGATGCTTGACATAATTCCCCAAACTGAATTTTGGAGGTTATAAACATTTCAGTAATTTGCTTTATGCCCAAGTATTAGTGACTATTCGTATAGAAAAAGTCTCCCAGACATTGGATCCAATAAGAAGGATGTTGAAGATATTGTGTTGTTTTATGGTTTTTGGATGAGGATGTATATGGTAAATATCTCATAGAATTTTATACAAGGAAAATGTTCTCCTCTCCTGAAGAATTTATTTCTACAAAGATTTATTTATATATGTATTCAGTACTTTTTTTTGTATTAGGAATGAGTCATTTGGAAGCCCTCTTATTCTTTTTGCCTTTGTTGCTAGTACTATATGTAACGCTTAACAGAGTTGTTTCACAATAGCTTATGTATTTAAGTTATTAATTTACCTACTTTTCTATACAGTGTTTTTTTGTATATATGATTCTTTTAAACTCCTCATCATAGTTTTTGGAAGTACAATAGATCAGACACAAGTAAAATAAATAAATACCTACATAGTGCTCAAGTCCATGCCCTCCAGAGAGAATTTTCTACTGGATTTGTATTTTTTTCTAATACATTTCACTTTAGTAGTGATTTGTAATGTTTGTTATACTTGCTTTCTCCGAGTTCTCTTATTTGTAGCATGATTCCTTCTTAATGGTGGGATAATCATTTGTGACTATCTTTCAAAGCAGATTATTTGATATAGGCATCAGTCAGTCATAAGGACTTTAAAAATACCCTCATTCCTTTTGATTTCATGCTGTAAATTACAGCAAGGAGTATTAAGGACATTTTAGTGAGCATGCCAGACATCAGGTAAGGTTTTGGCATGTTGGGCCATTGTAAATCTTACTTCTCCTGACAGCCATGTAAATAACACCTGGGCTAAACAATGCAATGCCTTTCTATCATAAATGGAAGAGTCGGAGTCGCCTTTTGGTACATTGACTTTTAAAAATGGAGAGGTCTTGTAGTATCAGATAGTTGGCATAGTTCGGACTGCTCAAGTTTTCAATGAGTCAAGTAGAAACCCCTCTCTGTCAAACTACAGGAAGTGAGTCTAGAATGGAGCTGAATGCATAATGGCAGCTGCCTTACCCACTGATGATGCGTTGGCTAAATTGCGATTTTATAATTTTGATGTTGATAATTTGTGAGATAAGCTTACAACTTGTGACAACCCAAGCAGTGGTTGCTCAGCTGCCTCAAGGATTTGGGTGAGCATAGCAGAGAACTGCAATTACTTTCTCACTAAGAGATCAGATTTCTCATTGGATGGCTCCCTGATAAAATATGTTCTCCCTCTGCATGGTGAGACAAGAGAAAGTTTGGGCACATTTTTCCAACTGGAGGTTAAGCTGGAGGTGATTGTACCTCTCTTTGGGTTTTTGCACTTTACTCTTGCAAACCAAAAGCACCTGTCCTTGTCGTACTCTCACCCCAGTCTGCCTTGAACTTTCAGTTTCTTTCTCTCTCTCTCTCTCTCTGCATGTGTATGTGTATTACGTGCGTGTGTGTGTGTCTTCATGCTTCCTCTCCCGTGTCTTCTCCACAACTTTCTGTGCTCCTCTAGGTCTTTCTATCCCTCTATCTCATTTCTTATAAAGCAACTTATGTCCCCCGCTCCTAGGCTTCTGTAAAATGTATCCCCATATGTGCTCAGTCAAGAAAAAAAATAGAGTCCTCTACAATATCTACCTCCCTCAGAAGGTGAGGAGGGATGAATGCGAATAGCTTGTAACTGAAATGAATTCTTTCTCTTGAATATTCTTCCTTTATTTTTTGAGCATTCTGGAAGGCCTTTAGTTTCCCACACTATCTGTGAGATAAATCTTTTTAAACCATCTTTGTCTAGTCAATGAGCTATCTGTTATTCACAAAAAGCTCAAAGAAAAATGTAAAAACCTGTGTTCATTCTTTTCCTCCTTTCTGTCCCTGACCCCACTTTCTCCCCAACTCCCTATCTTTCAGTATATGTATCTTTTTCTCATACTCTGTTCTTCTCCTTCACTCCTTCTCTCTATTTCATCTTTCTCTCTTTTTTTAAAAGATGGAAATTGCAAGGTTTCCTTTCTTGACAGTTATGATTAAAGGACCATGCACCTGCTCAGGTAGAATAAATGGGGGGAATGCTGAAGCAAGTATTTATGCTAACTAATATAGTCTCCTTTCTTGCCTTCGAAAGCAAGCCAGCAACTCAGAAAAGCTGCCCCTCAAATAAGCACATGGAAAGCTTTTACATTCACACTCTCTCTGATGTCAGAAGAAGTCCTTGCATCTCAGCTCCATGAGCCTCACTGGGGCACAGGTGCTGTTTCCTTAGAGATGAATGGATGCTTTGCTCACAGGAAAAGGGAGAAATTGTCTCTTCTTTGTAAGAAGGAAATAAGAAGAAAAGCAGAGGAGAGGGCAAAGACAAGAAGGTTTTAATAATAAATGGCTTAGAAACCCCGCTTTCCCAGCAAGATCTTATAAACTCCAGGGTTTCTAGGTTGGGTTTAAATATACCTTAAAAATAGAATACCGAATACTCTTTAAGTTTGCATTCTCATTTTCAAAGCCTGCTCCAACTCCATTTCTCATCTCTTTTCCCTCTCTGATAGGAAGAAGCTGTTCTGCTGTAACAACTAGTTAATTAGTAGGTAAATCTCATTGAATAAACATAGTCTTTTCTCTAAAGGACAAGTTACTTGAAAAGAGGACAAAGATCTCGTCTTGGCTCTCCCCCTCTGTTCTCCCCTCTTCATTTCTTCTCACCCACTCTATTTCCCTTGCCCTAATGGATAATCCAGAAATGTTTCATCATTCCAGCTGGTTAATACGTCTCTCTCTTTTTTCAAATTTATTTATTTTGGCTGAACTGGGCCTTTAGTTGCGGCATGTGGGGTCTTCATTGCGGCATGCGGGATCTTTAGTTGTGGCATGCAGACTTCTTAGTTGTGGCATGTGGGATCTTTAGTTGTGGCATGCAGACTTCTTAGTTGTGGCATGTGGGATCTAGTTCCCTGACCAGGGATCAAATCTTGGGCCCCCTGCATTGGGAGCATGGAGTCTTACCCACTGGACCACCAGGGAAGTCCCAATACGTCTCTTTAAGTCTATTGATTCTCCTCTCTATTTCCTTTTTCTTTCTTGTGATTAATTTTCTTTTTTTCTAGAAGAACTTGGTTGGTTTGTCCTGTGGAGTTCTCAGTTTGGATTTTGCTGATTGCCTCTCTGGAGTGGGGTTTAACATGTTCCTTATTCCTTGCATCTCCTGTGAACTGGTAATAGGTCTAGAGGCTTGATCAGATTCAGCACTGAATTCGGGGGGACAAGACTATGCCACAGGTGGTGTTATGTACTTCCAATAGAAGGTATATCAGGATATCCACTTGTCTCTCTGTTTTGAGATTAGAAGTCATTGATGATCATTACCTAGATTCAATAATCCTTTAGTGGATGCAAATGAGGATATTTAATTCAATCATTTCTCCATATATCAGCTAGAGGACTTATGTAAAAAGACTTCTTCTTGTCAAATATTTGTTAAGGTAATTTTATCCTATATAGGATAGGCATGATAAATGCTTGTTTCTTTTTCCTGGGTTATAAGTTTTTAAAGTCATCAGGTGGTTTCCTAGCTGCTTTGAAGGTAACCGTCTAGAAAAACCAGACTCAGGAACAGGGGTTTGAAGGCACAGGAAATGCAGAAATAGAACAGATAGAAGGCAGTCCAAACAGGGCACCTTACTGAGTCAGCTAGCAGAGTGAGCCACTGGTGTTAAACCTGCCTGGGAAACTTTGGGGGCTGGAATAGAAGGCTTCCGTGCTATCCTTCTTGAGGGAGCTAGGTGGATGGATGTGCTACACCCTGGCTCTTCTGTCCTGATACGGGCTCTAGAAGCCAGGTAAAGCTGTCAGGTAAAGAAGTGCCTGTTCTGGCAGTTGGAAGTTGAGCCACTGTGCCCTGATGTAATAAGGGTGAGGGGACGTGGATGAGGCACTAACAGAGACCACTGCAGTCCACCCCTTTCCCCTTTTAGCACCCCACATTAGGTTTAGTCTGCCCTATCACTGAGTCTTCAAGTTGGTAGTTAGTGACAACCGAAAAAACCAAAACACTCTGCATTCCTGTTCTGTAGGAAGAAGCTGACGCTGTTGATGGCGGAGCAGAAAAATACAAAGAATGGAAGTCCTTGATGGCACTGCTGAATCAACCAACCCTTATGTCTGCCTAACTTCTGAACTACCGGGTATGTGAGGCAATAAATTATTTTATTGTTTAGCCATTTTTTAGTTGTGCTTTCTGTAAATGGCATTCAAAAGCATGCTATCTATAATAGTACTATTTATTAACCCCATTTAACAGATGAAAAAACTGAGTCACAGACAGGTTAAAGGAATTTGCCAAAGGTTGATAAGGACAGTAAGTGACTCAGCTGGCTGGCGCTTGAGCCCGAGTATGTCTAATTCTAAAGACTTAATGATATAATCACTATGTTCTTTATAAAAAAAATGTGAATCTCTAAGAGAAAGATAAGACCTCCCCAAAAGAGTTTCCTCAATTTTCCATCTGTACAAGAGCTTCAAGGAGCCATGCACATGAACAAAACCATTGGAGGATGGAGCCTGCCTACCCAACTGACTTCTTGTCATGTGAAGGCAGCCGTGAGTCACCAGCTAAGACTCCTGACATCACTTTATTGATGGGCCAGGATTATGCACAGCAGCCCCCTGGGGGTCATGGGTAAGAGTTACATGAAAAATGCAGCTTGGGCCCAAAGCCAAATTGTGGTTACCTACTCTTACCTCCTCAGAAGACTGGACTAAGGGACTTGCCAGTGGGGAGTGCTGACTTGGTCGAGTAGACCCTTGTCCAGACATGATCTCATAAACCCACTCACCAGGCAAAGCCGGGGCCAGGACAGTGGGAAGGAAAGAGCTGACCTCTCCTTTGGAGGCAAAGTAGTGCCGGCTCTCATTATGTGGGACAGGACCCAACCTATGGTGCTTCTCAGCAATCATTAGCCATTCATTTCTCTGGGGGAGGGGTGAGAGAGAAGTTAAAGCTCTTTACCCTGCACTTCTCAAAGAAAGGCACAGTGTTGGTGGGCTGAGGTGGGAATGTGGAGAGAAGGAAGTGTTTTCTCCCAGGTCAGCAAATTTTTTCTGTAAAGATCCAAATAGTAATATTTTAGGCTTTGGGGGTCACACATGGTCTATGTTGCATATTCTTCTTTATTTGTCTGTTTGTTTTCCAACCCTTTAAAAATGTAAAAACTATTCTTAGTTGGTGGCCAGTCCAAAAACAGGACACAGGCTAAATTTGGCTGGGAGTGGGGGGAGTCTAACCCCTTAATCCATTAATTGCCAAGCCTGGGGTCAACGTTTAATGCCCTCTGACATGGCATCAGGACAGGGCTTTACTTAAAGCAGCTCCAAGTCCATACTGTACCCTAGGCCAAAAAGTCATTTCCATTTCCATATCCTAAATCTACTTAGATCTGTAGCTGTGCAGTTCAATATAGCTTGCCAGGGATGATTATATGAAATTAGTTGCCAGCCACCCTAAACATAGTTCAGGTAACACAGTGCCTGCAGTATGCCCGTGTCTCAGATTTGAATATGCATTCTCTTTCATTCTTAAAGTTCAAAAAAAACTTGAAAATTAAAATTTTGGCTTGTTCATTGAAGTTCAAAGATGAATGCCCCAACTCCCGCTTTCCTGGTTTGCTCTCTCTATAGTAAGAGGAGACTCCTTCTGCAAAGCCGGGCTTCCCTCTGCAGCCCCGACACCCTGGGCACACACCAGAATGCCCCGTCCTCTTCAAATCTGACTTAATCCTGTGCAGTCAGTAGGACTCACATGATTCTCACGGCACCAGCCCCAAGCTCATCATGTTAAGGAAACACATACACGTGAGTTGAAACTGTTCTTTCTGCCAACAAGCGCTTCTCCTCTCCTTTCAAGCTGGCTCAGTTTCTGGGTGGTTTCTATGATAAACCACCCAATCCCTTGCATGTTTCTTCCCCGAGTCATGTAATTCCACCAGGAGGTATCCTCAGATAGGCCCAGCCTCTAAGCCAGACCAGGAGTCAATCAGTCATTACTCAGCCAGGCTGCACTTTACCATCTTTTCTTCTCAACACAAAATCCCTGCATATCTCAGGCACATTTTCTCACTGTACAGCTCTGTGTCAGCCTCCAGATCTTGATATTCACTTGCTAATTCCTATTTCGTACTGCTTTTCCTGGTTTCCCCTCTCCAATCAATGCAGATATTCTGTGTGTCCTCTAAGTGTTCCAATCATCCAAGGGTTGTTGCCCCATCGTTCTTATTAATTTGCCATTTGGCACTTGGAGAGGGTGGCCCTGGAGAGTTTCCTGAGCTCTCATGTCCCCAGGCTATCATTCCCTCACCGTCTGTGGTCTCCCTTCTTCCTCTGTTGGATCACCTTGGCCTCATCATCCCCTCTGATCTGGTGATAAATACAGTGTCCCACACATCTCTGATTGCAGTTTTTTAAGCAGTTAGGTCACAGTATAGCTTTTTTTCCTTTCAAATCCATGTTGAGATCTCCAACCTTGTGGTCTCTAACTTTCTCTGACTTTTCTCCTAAGGCAAGCTTTCATCCCTGGATTTTAATCAGGATGCCTTTTTATATTTTTCCTTTTCCTTTCCCACAGCCAGTGTTCTGACTAAAAGACTAAAACTTGTGTCTTAAGCTGATCCAAATCTCCCCTGAGTCCCTGAGTAAACCTAACTTGTAAAGAAAGCATGTTCCTGCTCAAGTCTTTTTAATTCCTTTATAAGACTCTGAGTTTGAAATTAGCTCCATGGACTTTTTTTCCTGATTTTCATTCTAAGAAGATGCCTTCTTTCCTCTATGATAAACCACCCAACCCCTTGCATGTTAGCCATCCAGTTCCACTGTATTTGCTCATTGATAAAATCTGCCACTTCTTGTAGACTTCTTGTAGTAGACTTTCAGGACCTAAAATAGAGGAACATAATGTGGGGCAACTGGTCTAGTGCCTCCTATGATGCCCAGCATGAAGGGTTTAAAGATCAGATTCACACATTAATGTTCTGTGGCTCATGGGGGAATGTAGGTCCTTTTCGTAGTTCACAGTAATTTTGGCTAAGACACAATTTAAAAGAAAGAAAACATGCCCTAGTCACAAAAATTATTCCATGTAGCTGTAGCTAAAAAGCCTGTATATTAAAGCTTTCCTGTTTGGAGGTGATCCTTTCCTGGATTGAAGAGACTATCTTCCAGGGATATACCTGTTCGGCTGAGCCTGCTGTACCCAGAGCCATGTCCAGCTGCTGTCCAGACACAGACCAAATGTCCATGTGCTCTCCAGCCGGCTGCTGTGGCCCCAGCACGGCACTTGGTATCTCAAAAACTGGCCCTTGTATTTGCTCATGAGGTTTCCTCCATACGTTGGGGTACTGGGGCTGCCAGTCGCAGGCCTCCTCCTCGCTGAGTTGTTTTTTTTTTGTTTTTTTTTTTTTTTTGCGGTACGCGGGCCTCTCGCTGCTGTGGCCTCTCCTGTTGCGGAGCACAGGCTCCGGACGTGCAGGCTCAGCGGCCATGGCTCACGGGCCCAGCCACTCCGCAGCATGTGGGATCTTCCCGGACCAGGGCACGAACCCGTGTCCCCTGCATCGGCAGGTGGACTCTCAACCACTGCGCCACCAGGGAAGCCCCTCACTGAGTTTTGACCAGTGGAGATCAAACTCATGGAACCAAATTAGGAACAAATTGCAGCATCAGCTTTAGGCCTTGTGTGGCAGACTCCTTCAAGTTCACAACTGATGTGCCATTTCCCGCTTAACATGGTACACATGCAGACCTTTGCAGCTAACCAGTGAGAAAGAGACAAGCAGCCTTTGGAACCTGGAAGCCAGCCAGTTAGGCCTTGGTGTTCTCCTGTTGAATATGAACAACATCACAGAATATCAACATTAAGGCAAGGCCACACTGGTCATGATGGATCAAGACAAAAACAAGACCACTCTACAATCATGTCAACTTCTGGCAAAACATGACACTGTCCAAACCACAAAATATCAACCATTCCTCTTCTGGTTAATGTGAGTGATTGCCAAGTGTGACTTTAGCCTTGGTCTAGTCTTCCCTCTCTCCAGATGAGATTTGTTAAGATACCCTAAGATAGAATTATCTCACCTCCACTTCCTGCAGCAGCCAATTCAGAGCAGAACTCTGCTTCCTTAAACCCTCTGCAGAATCACCTAACACAAGCTAAAATCCCACAAGAAGTTCTCTGTAACCCCCTATTACTCAGGTGCATCATAATTCCCCATGGTGTGCTTTTTTTTTCTTTTTCTTTGCAGCAAGGAATAAATTCAACTTGTTCAACTACTCATGTATTCCTGGTGGTGGTTGGCTGGAGGATGTTGATACCAGGAACAGTTTACAGCAGGGTCAAAGACACTTTATTCTTTAGTTTTTAGGTGAAAAAACAAAGCCCCTTTCCCTGATTTGGGACAATATGGATTTATTCATCAGCATGGACAGACAGAGCAGGAGACTTGTAGTAGATGTGCTCTGAGGTTGAGAGGAAAGGGCTAGAGACTGGCAAGAGGAAGACAAAGTTTGGGCAGAAAAAAAGAATTAGGTTCTGTGCTCTGACCCTTCTCTCCTAATCCTCCAAGTGTTGGAAGGGGAGCAAAGCCCTGGGCTCAAGGCAAAGCCAGCCTCGGCATTTCGGGCATCCAAGAGTGATCCACTGGTGCCATGCTTCCCACGAGGCCCTTCAAGACTGGCAGCTCCAACTGTGCCATCACATACAGGCGACAACACAGAGAAGTGGAGATGTAGTGCACATAGACACATGAAGAGCCCCAGGCCCAACACATCATAAAGGCAGATCCAATAATTTCCTGTCTCTCCTAGTGGCACATGGAGGTTAGCCAAGGGAGAGAAGGAGCATGTTTGTTTTGGAAGACCCCAGTCAGGAATGGGACATGTATTCCAGTAGAGCCAAGGCCAACCTGGCAACCGCCTTGAAGATTGACTACAACAGGTCACAGAGGTGAAAGCGGAATCTCACCAACGATGCCAAGAACAGCCCACCAGCTAAGGCCATCTATGTGGCACCAACTGAGATTGGGAGAATAGGGACACACACCTTCCCTGGTGGGCAGTTGGTTGTGGCTGCAGAAGGTCCCCAGGGCACCGGAGTCAATCCAGGTGGTAGGGAATGAGTGTGGGAGAGCAGGACTAGGCTGTGACAGAAACATGCGTATGAATTGACCCCAAAGGTCACTGCTGCTACAGATGGAGAGAACACAGAATGAACAAGCAGGCTGAATTATGATATTGGGTGCACAGATTTCAAATTCAGTTCTAGAAATTTAACACACATGTACATGTGCATTTGCCTATTCAAGTGAGAATTCATGCCATCACACTGGTACAACTCAATGGAGGAATGGCAAAAGCTCTTCCCTCCTCGCTGGTTCAAAGAGACAAGCCCAGGGCTAGAGACAAAAAGCTGGAGTGGGGCTTGTTCCTGTAGAGGAACCCCATATGTATGGTAACCGTGCATATAGGAACATGAAGAGCCCCAGGCCCAACACATCATAAAGGCAGATCCAATAATTTCCTGTCTCTCCTAGTGGCACATGGAGGTTAGCCAAGGGAGAAGGGAGTGAGAGCTCTTCTGGGGGCTTGCTGTTTAGAGAGGGAGAGAGGGAGAGAAGGAGAGGGAAAGGGAGAGGGAGAGAGGGAGGGAGAGAGAACAGGACTGGGGTGGCTCCTTCCCAGTGAGAAAATGTTGGTGGAAATTCCTCTCTGTGCATAGGTTGAAGTAGAACACATTGGAGTGGGGATGCGTAGGAGAATAGTTCCTCCTATAAAAACTAGCATTTGGTCATGCATCTCATACAGCTTTGGGGGAAGCTGTTACCTGAACTCTCAGCTCTAAGGACAGGGGTTGGGTTAAGAGAAGGAAGAGGATGATTTGGGTGCCACCTGGGTTATAGAATCATGGAGAAAGCATGGCTCTGAAGAGATGGTTTAGGCATTTCCCCCTACTTTCTTTTTAAAAGTCTGTCACTTTAAAAAATATAAATATATTCTCACAAAAATTCAAGCACCATTAAAAATTTTAAGTCCCCATTTACCATTGGCTACATGCTAGTCTCTGACCCAGTGGTAAAGTGAGCTCTATTACCCATTTGGGGTGTGTTTTTCCAGACTTTATTATGTACATTTGTATTCCTGTATGTAACAAATAGCATGTGCTTTCTGTGTCACGCTTTTATTCTTGCACATATACTCCTTGCACAAGCTTTCCAAATTGGGATTTTACTATACATACTGTTTGTAACCTGATTTTCCCCTGAATAATATGTTGTGAACATTTCCCTTAGTCATTAAATCTTTAAAAACTATTTTAAATTTTTATCTAAGTAATACATATGCATTGTTTAAAGTTTAAAGTAGTAATTTAAGACATAATGAAGAACATCTGTCCTCCCTATGAATCCCCTTCCCCAAACTTTTAGCTGTTGCTTTATTTATTTATTTATTTTATTTATTTATTTTTGGCTATGTTGGGTCTTCATTGCTGTGCGTGGGCTTTCTCTAGTTGCGGTGAGCGGGGGCTACTCTTCGTTGTGGTGTGCGGGCTTCTCATTGCGGTGGCTTCTCTTGTTGCAGAGCACAGGCTCTAGGTGCACGTGGGCTTCAGTAGTTGTCACTCGCGGGCTTAGTTGCTCCGCGGTATGTGGGATCTTCCCGGACTGGGGCACGAATCCGTGTCCCCTGCATCGGCAGGCAGACTCTCAACCACTGCACCACCAGGGAAGCCCGGTAATTGCTTTTAAAACAGCATGTTTATATTATTTCTTAATTTATTATTTTTAGACATATCTAATAAATTCCTATTGTAAAAGAAGAGTTAGACTTCTTCTATCTCCCATGTTCCTACTGTCTCTCTTTCCATTCTGTGAATATTATACTGATTTTCGATTAAATAAATTGGGTGTTTTTCTTATTATGAAAATGTATTGTTCACTGATGAACCAAAGTATATGTTGTGATTAGATTTCCTTCCTTGTACAACTTTTCCCCCCTTTACTTAGCTTTCTAGCACATTATCCAACAGAATTTTTAAAACTTTAAAACTTCATATACTGGTTACACATACCAGGCGTTCCAGTCACACGTAGACGCATATCTCCTGGAACCTCCATCTAGACTAGTTGTTTTCTCAGCCTGCTGCACAGGTATTTCCACTGTCCCTCACTACGTTAGTTCATCTGTGTCTCGCATATCATGTCTCCTTTTTTCTTGGTTTGTCCCTTTATTTTGGTGGAGCATATCTTTCATTACACTGCTGGTTGCCTAACCAATATCCATTATCCTCTTCTTACCATCTAATGGAATCCTTATATTATTAGGCTTAGCAAATAACGAAGCTATGTTTCCCAGGCTCCCTTATGGATAGGTATGGTCAATGATGTACAAATTTGTGGGATTTCTGAGATAGCTCTTTTGCCCTCTGTGCTTGCTTCTTTCTTCCTCTTTCTTCTGCCTGGAATATGGATGTGATAGCTGGTACTCTGAGAGCTATAAAGTGACCATGAGGTTGCATGTACTAATAATAGCAATCTTAAAGATAGAATGAACTGTGTCCCTGATGATATCTTGGAGTCACATGCTGGCTTGACTCTGTACCTGTAGACTTATTTTTACTAGAGAAACAAACAAACCTTTATGTGTTTAAGCTGACTGCAATTGGCTCTATAACTATACAATTCCTAACTGATAAAATTACTTCCTGAGAAAGGATGGATTCAGGTAACTTTTTAAAGACATTGTGTGTCTGAAATAATTTTATTTCTTCATAAAAATTAACTGATAGTTTGAATAGATATAGAATCATAGAGATCACTTTCTGTAAGACTTTTGAATGTGTTGCTTCACTGCCTTCAAACATTCACTGTTCCTGTTGGGAAGAACAATGCCATTCTGATTCTTCACTCTTCTTAGGAGGATCTTTCTTTTAAAGTTGGTATTCTGAAACTTCACAGTGATGTGCAATAAAGGAGATCGCTTTTCATTAATTGTGCTGGGCATTGAATGGGTCCTTTTACACTGGAAGTTCAAGTTCTTTAGTTCTTTTCTTGTATTATTTATTTAATAATTTTGTTGTTGTCTCTATTTTCTCTTTCTGGAACTATTAATCAGATTTGGTCATGGGAATAGTTCTCTACTGTTCTAAACTTTTCTTTCTGATTTTATTTATTTATTTATTTAGTCTTTTGGTTCTATTTTCTGAGCAGTTTTCTCAACTTCATTTTCCAGCTCTTCTTTTGAATTCTTAAAATTTCAGATGCCTTTTCCCCCCCAAAGCTCTTTCTGGTTCCTGGATTTTCTCTTCTTCTGTCTTTACCCTCCCTTCCACTCTCCTTCCTTTTCCCACCTCCTTCCCTACCTCTTTCCCTTCCTTCCATACACTGATCTTGTTTTAGGGATGCAGTATCTTCTCTTATTGCTGAGGATGTTAATTATAGTTTATGTCGGTCTGTACTTTATTTTTAGTTTTTTCTGTTGCCTACAAAATCTTTGTTTCCTTTGAGTTTCTTTCTTCTCTTTGTATGTTTGATTCTTGGTCTTCCATGTTAGGTTCTCAGATATCTAAGGATGTTTTTGATGTTTTCATATTTAGGAGCAAGGTGCTAAAAGTTGACTGAAAGCTGTGTGTATATGTACTTGTCATTTGATAGAGTTCATGTAGAATGATTGGCCATCTCTTTGGGAAACCCAAATACTCAGCACTTATGGATCATTTCTGTGGGTCATATAGGGTATCAGAATAGGCCATCTCAAAACATGCCACTTTGGCCTGAGGATTATTTTGAGCTGAAGGCAACTGGGAAGAAGCATATGCAAGGAAAGCTTTCTTCCCTCCCCTATTTGCCTAAAAGCAGGACATAAATTTGTCTCCCTTTCCCATATCAAGAAGGGTAGAATTCTTAATCACCAGGAGAGACCTTTAGACTCTTAGCAACCCAGAGACGGGCACCAAGAGGAATCTACATAACAAAATATTAGATAACTCTTATCTTCCATTATTTTCCCCCATATACTTACCTTCCCACAGTTTGTCATGCCTAAATGCCTAAACCTCTTTTCCTTTGTCTTATCACTTCTCCACAAATTTATTGTTCTCTGTTAAGATGCTATATAAACCTCAAGTTCTGACCACCTCTTTGAATGACTCATCATTGACTTCTCCCATGTGTATGCATGACGCACATGTTAATACATTCTTTTTTCTCTTGTTAGTATATATCATTCTTTCAGTTTATTTTTCATTCCCAGCCACTGAATCTAAGAGAGTAGAGGAATTTTTTCCTCCCCTGCAATCATCTTTCTGGGACCATTTGACTTCTCCTGAGAAGAATTTATCAGTATCCTCCTGCCTGGCTGCCCACTGTTTAGCTGAGTATTTTTTAAGCTGAGTAGGGGACTGGTGCTCTTCTGGTTCAGTAGGTCGACTTCCATTTATCCACTTAGCCTCAGTTTTCAGTAGATACCTCTGCACTGCCTGGTACACTGGGGTCTAGAGACACTGATTCCATTTTTACTCCAGAATAAAGCTCCAGTGTCCTACAATGGAAGGGGGCAGGTAGGAGGTCTGGCTGGTGGGCTGGGAGGGAGCTGGGGATTAATATTCTGCCAGTGGCTTTCAATGCCTCTCCTTTCCTCTCTGCCTTTCTCAGGCTCCCACCTTGTTCCCACCTTCTTTGGCTCTGAGTGTCTCCAACCTGTGAGTCTTTCTGAGGGTCTGCATCGTGAAGTGGCTCGGTTCTCACTCTCATCCGTCTCTGACGGTGGTTGGTGTTTACTTTCTTGTATCCTCTAATTCCTTGGTCCATACTCCAGCTTCTCAATTCTGTGGACCTCTCTTGCCGGCTTTTCCCCCCATTGTCCTTGTCTCTTTCCCCATGTACTCATTTTAGTGTGCTTTAAAGAGCATACATTTGTATTTTCAGCTTTAAGTTAAACAGAAGACCCTTAGTCTTAGAAACAAGCAAACAGTTCAAAATGTGATGTAAGCCTACTCAAGGTCACTCAGTGGCTGGAAGAATTAGAATAGAACTCTGAAGTTTGAGTTAATTGCTGTGGTGAGATTTGCTGATAAGTGGGTTCAACTAATCATCTTTCATAATTGAAACTGAGAGCCTGAATCTTCCTCCTTCTTTTTAAAATTGTATTTTTTTTTGAGTTTAGTAAGCCTTTTGTTTAACATCTTTATTGGAGTATAATTGCTTTACAATGGTGTGTTCGTTTCTGTTGTATAACAAAGTAAATCAGCTATATATATACATATATCCCCATATCTCCTCCCTCTTGTGTCTCCCTCCCACCCTCCCTATCCCTCCCCTCTAGGTGGTCACAAAGCACCGAGCTGATCTCCCTGTGCTATGCGGCTGCTTCCTACTAGCTATCTATTTTACATTTGGTAGTGTATATATGTCCATGCCACTCTCTCACTTCGTCCCAGCTTACCCTTCCCCCTCCCCATGTCCTCAAGTCCATTCTCTATGTCTGTGTCTTTATTCCTGTCCTGCCCCTAGGTTCTTCAGAACCATAAAATTGTATTTGTAAAACTAAAGTCTGCTTTGGGTCTTCCTAAACTCCTTCGGTATACAGGGTCATGAGAGGGTCTCACTGGGACAGTTATAGACTCCTGGTAGCACCAGTAGAAAACTCTCATCTACTAAGATTCCTAACATGCAAGTGTGTCTTGACCTACTGAAAAAGACATCCTACCTGTCAGCCCTCCATGCCCTGCAGAATAATACAGCCTGAGACATCACGGGCTGCAGTTTTAGCAAAAGTACTTTGGAGGGAGGGAAGAAGAGAGGAAGGGGGCTGGCATGCTCCAGGAAAATTAAAGAAAGTCTGAACAGTGAAGCAACAAGATGGTAACCACCAGCAGGCTGGCTAATTGAGACTTGGCTTACTAGGATGACAGCAGAGGAAGAACGAAGATTAACAGGAGAACAAAAAAGATCTAATTGGAAGCTGCATTAACTTTTTGAAGAGACAGATAATGGCTGTGAGGCAGGGCGACTGTCCATATAGACAGGCTCATAATGGAAAGGAAATAGAAGATTAATCCCCTATGGATTCTCTACGCTTGGGCTGATTTAATATCCAAAGACCTCCTCTGAGCCTGCCTCCTCTCTCCTCCCTCTCAGCATCATTTTTGAACCAGAAGGAAAGCATTTATGTCAAAAGAAACTTGTGGAGCTGAAAAGGGAAGATAACCAGGTGGTGTCAGAGAGATGGCTGCATGTTACTGCCAGGTGCAAACCACCGAGGCTCAGAGCTGCTCAAGCCTTCCCAGGACCTTGGAGCAGACATCCTCATGGACTGGCAAAGGGCAACTGCCTGCTACTTATAGCTGAGGCAGGGTCATGGTATCTGAAGCAGATTCACAAGGAATTTGTCAAAACTATTTTGCAGGGGCTACAGGTAGAAGTGTAGGGATTTTAAACATAGAAGGAAGCCACAGAGACAAAAACAGAACAGAAAAGAAGTTTACTTGCAAAGAGATTTTGCAAGGGAGTCCAGGCTTTTAAAGGCCACTCTCCAAATAAAATATTTATATTAACAGTTCTTTAAAGAAAAGAAATACATATATATTTTTTTACTGGAGTACAATTGCTTTACAATGTTGTGTTAGTTTCTGCTGTACAACGAAGTGAATCAGCTATATGTATACAAAAGAAATGTTGCCAAGACTACTATAGTATGTTTGTGGTGGGAAAACAGCAGTTGTCTCACTTGCTTGTCATGGACTCAAAGGTGATTTTATATCTGGAGACATCAGGACTTCAGAAGTCAGGAAGAAAGTTTTTTTGTTGCTATTTGTTAAGGAGTCATGACCTAATGGCTCAAGGTCTCATATACAGGCATACATACTGTGGGTTTGGTTCCAGACCACAAGTGAATATGGCAATAAAACGACCACACGAATTTTTTGGTTTCCCAGTGCATATGAAAGTCATGTTTACTGTAGACTGTAGTCTATTAAGTATGAGATTGCAGTACATCTAAAAAAAAAAGTACATACCTTAATTAAAAAATACTTTATTGCTGAAAAGTGCTAACCATCTGAGCCTTAGCAAGTCATAATCTTTTTGCTGGTGGAGGGTCCTGCCTCGACGTTGATGGCTCCTGACTGATCAGGGTGGATGGTTGCTGAAGGGTGGGGCGATTGTGGCAGTTTCTTGAAATAAAACAACAATGAAGTTAGCTGCGCCGATTTTCTCTTCCTTTCATGAACCATTTCTCTATAGCATGCAATGCTGCCTGATAGCATTTTATCCACAGTGGAACTTCTTTCAAAATTGGAGTCAATCCTCTCAAACCCTGCAGCTGCTTTATCAACTAACTTTATGTAATATTCTAAATTCTTTGTTATCATTTCAGCAATCTTCACAGCATCTTCACCAGGAGTGAAGAAGAAACTACCTTCTTTGCTCATCAATAAGAAGCAACTCCTCATCTTTTATCATGAGATTGCAGCAATTCAGTCACATCTTCAGGCTCCATGTGTAATTCTAGTTCTCTTACTATTACATCTGTTGTTACTTCCTCCACTGAAGTCTTGAGCCCTTCACAGTCATCTATGAGGGTTGGAATCAATTTCTTCTAAACTCCTGTTAAAGTTGATATTTTGACCTTTTCCTATGAATCACAAATGTTCTTAATCACATCTAGAATGATGAATCCTTTCCAGAAGGTTTTCAATTTACTTGCCCAGATCCATCAGTGGAATCACTATCTATGGCAGCTATAGTCTTATGAAATGTATTTCTTAGTAAGATTTGAAAGCTGAAATTACTCCTTGATCCATGGGCTGCAGAATGGATGTTGTGTTAGCAGGCATGAAAACATTAATCTCCTGTACATCTCCATCAGGGCTCTTGAATGGCCAGGTGCATTGTCAATGAGCAATAATATTTTTAAATGAATATTTTTTCCAATAGTAGATCTTAACAATGGGCTTAAAATATTCAGCAAAGCCTGGATGTGCTGTCATTCTGGCTTTGTTGTTCCATTTATCGAGTACAGGCAGAGTAGATTTAGCATAATTCTTAAGGGCTCTGGGATTTTCAGAGTGGTAAATGAGCATTGTCTTCAGTTTAGAGTCATCAGCGGTATTAGCCTCTAGCAAGAGAGTCAGCCTGTCCTTTGAAGCTTTGAAGCCAGGCATTGACTTCTCTCTAGCTATGAAAGTGCTGGATGGCATCTTTTTCCAAGATAAGGCTGTTTTGTCTACATTGAAAATCTGTTGTTTAGCACAGTCACCTTCACTAATTATCTTAGCTGGTCCTTCTGGATAACTTGCTGCAGCTTCTACATCAGCACTTGCTGCTTCTCCTTGCACTTCTATGTTATGGACATGCTTTCTTTCCTTAAACCTCATGAACCAACCTCTGCTAAATTCAAACTTTTCTTCCGCAGCTTCCTCACTTCTCTCAGCCTTCATAAAATTGAAGAGAGTTAGGGCCTTGCTCTAGACTAGGGTTTGGCTTTAGGGAATGTTGTGGTTGGTTTGATCTATCCAGACCCCTAAAACTTTCTCCATATCAGCAATAAAGCTGCTTTGCTTTCTTTATTCATGTGTTCACTGGAGTAGCACTTTTAATTTCATTCAAGAACTCTTTCTTTGCATTTACAATGTGGCTGACTGCTACAAGAGCCCTAGCTTTTAGCCTATCTTGGCCTTCGACATGCCTTCCTCACTAAGCATAATCATTTCTAAATTTTGATTTAAAGTGAGAGACATGTGACTCTTCCTTTTGCTTGAACACTTAGAGGCCATTGTAGGATTATTAATTGGCCTAATTTCAATATTGGTGTGTCTCAGGGAATAAGAAGGCCTGAGGAGAGGGAGAGAGATGGGGAAACAGCTGGTCAGTGGGACAGTCAGAACACACACAACATTTATCAAGTTTGCTGTCTTACATGGGTGTGGTTCGTTGTGCCCCAAAACAATTATGATAATAACATCAAAGATCACTGATCACAGATCACCATAACGAATATAATAATCATGAAAAAGTTTGAAATATTACGAGAATTACCTAAATGTGACACAGAGACATGAAGTGAGCAAATCTTGTTGGAAAAATGGCACCAATAGACTTGCTCAACACAGGCTTGCCACAGACCTTCAATTTGTAACAAAAACCATAATATCTTCAAAACGCAATAAAGCAAAGTGCCAAAAAACGAGGTATGCCTGTATTTTGAGAGTCAGAGCTACAGTGGGCAATCCTGTTTTTGTTTCTTGTTTTGCTGCTGTTACTGTAGTTCTCCAGTGCAAAGTACTTCCTGGCGGTGGGCTGGGAATGGTTTGCAGTACTCATTAAGGAGGCAGAACAAGGTGTCAGTTTGCTTTCCAATCCTCCAAGTCCTTACTTCTCCCCAAGACGTGCTGATTTGATCACATACGTTTAGTTAGCACTTTTATGATTCACATCATTAATTTGATGTTTTATTTGGCTGGTTTACAAACTTAGATGTAACAAGGGATGTTTATTAATGCACAAATACCTCCTTATGATGTTAATAAAACTAGAGCCAAAGGATACTAAGGCTTGGGAGTTAGTTTCTGTCTGAAAGTTTTATAAAGCCTTCAGGGCTGAATCTTTATCCTTTTTATGTGCTAGAAGTATTTTTATTGCCTTTATTAATTTGTCTACTGCAACCAAGAGCCATCCAATTCTCCTTTCCCAGGTTCACTGCAGTACCACTGTTCCTGGCTACCCAGGACATGATATTCTTTACCATCAATAAAGCTAGGATTTCATGAGCCACATAACAGGTGCCAAGCCAATTTTTTTGTAGAAAATTTATAGGGATCATTTTCACATATGATGTATACCTCCTGATCCTTAATCATTGGCTTATCATACCCAATTACATGAGATTTCTTTTTCTATGTGACATTTCTAGCATGATCAAGATTATAAATTCAATTTTTCCAGTTATATTCTAGTAGAAAGATAGGCATATTCTTACGAAAAATACGTAAATAACATGATCTTAGAAAGTAAAAACATTAGTAAACTCTTTGCGTGATGTTTAATCATTGTTACCTGTATTTTGAGTTATTTTGGAGAAAAGACTGATCAATTTATGTCACCTTTTCCAGAATCATAAATCTTAGATTTTTTGATTATTTATTAGCTTATAATCTTATTAAGATCTTTCACAGAATTTTTTCCTGAATTTTGAGAGTTTGGTTGAAACAAGATACCATTTGAAGTGGATTTCATTTTAATTTAATACATGTATATGTATACGCATATGTACATATATGTATAGCCTATTAAATTGAAATTTAGAGACAGATCAAGAAGAAATAAAAAGGATTTTCTCATGTGCCCATTAAAAATATGCTACTAATCATACCTGAGTCAGTTTCATTTCGTCTTAGGAAATTAATTCTTGTTTTGCTGATCTTAACGTTAGAAGCCTATTTTCATGAATTTATCTGCTTCTGGACCAAGAGTCCAGACTTAGGCCTTTGGTACAGACTGACAGATGTCTGTTGGTGATGACAGTTTCAGCTTACCCTGGAAAACCTACACCGATTTTTCTATTACTTTAATATTACTAGTTAAGAGAACATGCAGCATACTGAGGCTTTTTTAATATTTCTTCCAGAAGACTCAAACTTCTAATCTGTAGTTTGTAGCAGGAAACTTTAGGCAACTTTGAGGAAAAAGCAAAACACACCGGTCAGTGATAAGCTCAATAACAAACAACAATAACAGAAAGAGGGAAGATGAACTCCTCTCTTGGAATATAATATTGATACATTTTGGAATTTAGAAGGAGTTATTCAATGACTACCCTACAATGAAAATATATTGTGGACAAGGTGGGCATTGACAAATTTGCAGGGCCTTTTAACTCATGCCACAATGTGAGTGCTATCATTGTTCCAAATGAGTACGGATATTTAAACCTAAAAACAAAATTTTAATTTTTGGAAAAAATGGCTTTGTTGGGAGTTATTGTGCCAGTCTTTGTACGTGACCATCAGTATATTTCTATCCAAGTCTGAAAGATATTCAATTCTAAAACATATTCAGATTTTTTAACATCTTTATTGGAGTATAATTGCTTTACAATTGTGTCTTTCTACTTTATAACAAAGTGAATCAGCTATACATATACATATATCCCCATTACTCTTCCCTCTTGCATCTCCCTCCCACCCTCCCTATCCCACCTCTCTAGGTGGTCACAAAGCACCGAGATGACCTCCCTGTGCTATGCGGCTGCTTCCCACTAGCTATCGGTTTTACATTAGGTAGTGTATATATGTCCATGCCCTCTCTCACTTCGTCCCAGCTTAGCCACTGTCTCACTTAGTCCCAGCTTACTCTTACTCTTCCCCATCCCACGTCCTCAAGTCCATTCTCTATGTCTGTGTCTTTATTCCTGTCCTGCCCCTACGTTCTTCAGAACATTTTTTTTTTTTGATTCTATATATGTGTGTTAGCATGTGGTATGTGTTCTTCTCTTTCTGACTTACTTCACTCTTCATGACAGACTCTAGGACAATCCACCTCACTAAAAATAACTCAATTTCATTTCTTTATATGGCTGGGTAGTATTCCGTTGTATATATGTGCCACATCTTCTTTATCCATTCATCTGTTGATGGACAGTTAGGTTGCTTCCATGTCCTGGCTACTGTAAATAGAGCTGCAGTGAACACTGTGGTACGTAATTCTTTTAGAATTATGGTTTTCTCAGGGTATATGCCCAGTAGTGAGATTGCTGGGTCATATGGTAGTTCTATTTTTAGTTTTTTAAGGAATCTCTAAACTGTTCTCCATAGTGGCTGTATCAATTTACATTCCCAGCAACAGTGCAAGAGGATTCCCTTTTCTCCACACCCTCTCCAGCATTTATTGTTTGTAGATTTTTTGATGATGGCCATTCTGACTGGTGTGAGCAGATACCTCATTGTAGTTTTGATTTGCATTTCTCTAATGATTAATGATGTTGAGCATCATTTCATGTGTTTGTTGGCAATCTGTGTATCTTCCTTGCAGAAATGCCTGTTGAGCTCTTCTGCCCATTTTTGGATTGGGTTCTTTGTTTTTTTGATATTGAGCAACATGAGCTGCTTATAAATTTTGGAGATAATCCTTTGTCAGTGCTTTATTTGCAAATATTTTCTCCCATTCTGAGGGTTGTCTTTTCATCTTGTTTATGTTTTCCGTTGCTGTGCAAAAGCTTTGAAGTTTCATTAGGTTCCATTTGTTTATTTTTGTTTTTATTTCCATTTCTCTAGGAGGTGGGTCAAAAAGGATCTTGCTGTGATTTATGTCATTCAGTGTTCTGCCTATGTTTTCCTCTGAGAGTTTTATAGTGTCTGGCCTTACATATAGGTCTTTTATCCATTTTGAGTTTCTTTTTGTGTATGGTGTTAGGGAGTGTTCTAATTTCATTCTTTTACATGTAGCTGTACAGTTTTCCAAGCACCACTTATTGAAGAGGCTTTGATTTCTCCATTGTATATTCTTGCCTCCTTTATCAAAAATAAGGTGACCATATGTGCGTGGGTTTATCTCTGGGCTTTCTATCCTGTTCCATTGATCTATATTTCTGTTTTTATGCCAGTACCATACTCACTTGATTACTGTAGCTTTGTAGTACAGTCTGAAGTCCAGCCTGATTTCTCCAGTTCACTTTTTTCTTTCTCAAGATTGCTTTGGCTATTTGGGGTCTTTTGTGTTTCCATACAAATTGTGAAATTTTTTGTTCTAGTTCTGTGAAAAATGCCAATGGTAGGTTGATAGGGATTTCATTGAATCTGTAGATTGCTTTGGGTAGTATAGTCATTTTCACAACGTTGATTCTTCCAATCCAAGAACATGGTATACCTCTCCATCTGTTGGTATCATCTTTAATTTCCTTCATCAGTGTCTTATAGTTTTCTGCATAAAGGTCTTTTGTCTCCTTAGGTAGGATTATTCCTAGGTATTTTATTCTTTTTGTTGCAATGGTAAATGGGAGTGTTTCCTTAATTTCTCTTTCAGATTTTTCATCATTAGTGTATAGGAATGCAAGAGATTTCTGTGCATTAATTTTGCATCCTGCTACTTTACCAAATTCATTGATTAGCTCTAGTAGTTTTCTGGTAGCATTGTCAGGATTCTCTAAGTGTAGTATCATGTCATCTTCAAACAGTGGCAGCTTTACTTCTTCTTTTCTGATTTGGATTTCTTTTATTTCTTTTTCTTCTCTGATTGCTGTGGCTAAAACTTCCAAAACTGTGTTCAATAATAACGGTGAGAGTGGACAACCTTGTCTTGTTCCTGATCTTAGAGGAAATGGTTTCAGTTTTTCACCACTGAGAACGATGTTGGCTGTGGGTTTATCATATATGGCCTTTATTATGTTGAGGTAGGTTCCCTCTATGCCTACTTTCTGGAGAGTTTTTATTATAAATGGGTGTTGAATTTTGTTGAAAGCTTCTTCTGCATCTATCGAGATGTTCATATGCTTTTTATCCTTCAGTTTGTTAATATGGTTTATCGCATTGATCGATTTGCGAACATTGAAGAATCCTTGCATTGCTGTGAATAACCCCACCTGATCATGGTGTATGATCCTTTTCATGTGCTGTTGAATTCTGTTTGCTAGTATTTTATTGAGAATTTTTGCATCTATATTCATCAGTGATATTGGCCTGTAGTTTTCTTTCTTTGTGACATCTTTGTCTGGTTTTGGTATCAGGGTGATTGTGGCCTCGTAGAATGAGTTTGGGAGTGTTCCTCCCTCTGCTATATTTTGGAAGAGTTTGAGAAGGATAGGTGTTAGCTCTTCTCTAAATGTTTGATAGAATTCACCTGAGAAGCCATCTGGTCCTGGGCTTTTGTTTTTTGGAAGGTTTTTAATCACATTCTCAATGTCAGTGCTTGTGATTGGTCTGTTTATATTTTCTATCTCTTCTTGGTTCAGTTTCAGAAGGTTGTGCTTTTCTAAGAATTTGTCCATTTCTTCCAGGTTGTCCATTTTATTGGCATATAGTTGCCTACAGTAATCTCTCATGATCTTTTGTATTTCTGCAGTGTCAGTTGTTACTTCTCCTTTTTCATTTCTAATTCTGCTTATTTGAGTCTTCTCCCTTTTTTTCTTGATGAGTCTGGCTAATGGTTTATCAATTTTATTTATCTTCTCAAAGAACCAGCTTTTAATTTTATTGATCTTTGCTATCGTTTCCTTCTTTTCTTTTTCATTTATTTCCTATCTAATCTTTATGATTTCTTTCCTTCTGGTAACTTTGGGTTTTTTTTTTATCTTCTTTCTCTAATTGCATTAGGTGTAAGGGTAGGTTGTTTATTTGAGATGATTCTTGTTTCTTGAGGTAGGATTGTATTGCTATAAACCTGTCTCTTAGAACTGCTTTTGCTGCATCCAGTAGGTTTTTGGTCATCATGTTCTCACTGTCATTTGTTTCTAGGTACTTTTTGTTTTCCTCTTTGATTTCTTCAGTGATCTCTTGGTTATTTAGTAGTGTATTGTTTAGCTTCCATTGTATTTTTTAGATTTTTTCCTGTAATTGATATCTAGTCTCATAGCATTGTGGTCAGAAAAGATACTTGATATGATTTCAATTTTCTTAAATTTACCAAGGCTTGATTTGTGACCCAAGATATGATCTATCCTGGAGAATGTTCCATGAACACTTGAGAAGAAAGTGTATTCTGTTGTTTTTGGATGGAATGTCCTATGAATATCAATTAAGTCCATCTTGTTTAATGTATCATTGAAAGTTTGTGTTTCCTTATTTATTTCCATTTTGGATGATCTTTCCATTGGTGAAAGTGGGGTGTTAAAGTCCCCTACTATGATTGTATTACTGTCAATTTCCCATTTTATGGCTGTTAGCACTTGCCTTATGTATTGAGGTGCTCCTATGTTGGGTGCTTAAATATTTACAATTGTTATATCTTCTTCTTGGGTTGATCCCTTGATCATTATGTAGTGTCCTTCTTTGTCTCTTGTAATAGTCTTTATTTTAAAGTCTATTTTGTCTGATATGAGAATTGCTACTCCAGCTTTCTTTTGATTTCCATTTGCATGGAATATCTTTTTCCATCCCCACACTTTCAGTCTGTATGTGAGACAGCATATATACGGATCTTGTTTTTGGATCCATTCAGCCAGTCTATGTCTTTTGTTGGGAGCATTTAATCCATTTGCATTTAAGGTACTTATCAATATGTATGTTCCTATTTCCATTTCCTTAATTGCTTTGGGTTTATTATTGTAGGTCTTTTCCTTCTCTTGTGTTTCCTGCCTAGACAAGTTCCTTTAGCATTTGTTGTAAAGCTGGTTTGGTGGTGCTGAATTCTCTTAGTTTTTGCTTGACTGTAAAGGTTTTAATTTCTCCATCAAATCTCAATGAGATCCTTGCTGGGTAGAGTAATCTTGGTTGTAACGTTTTCCCTTTCATCACTTTAAATATGTCCTGCCACTCCCTTCTGGCTTGCAGACTTTTTGCTGAAAGATCAGCTGTTAACCTTATGGGGATTCCCTTGTATGTTATTTTTCCCTTGCTGCTTTTAATATTTTTTCTTTGTATTTAATTTTTGATAGTTTGATTAATATGTGTCTTGGCGTGCTTCTCTTTGGATTTATCCTGTATGGGACTCTCTGTGCTTCCTGGACTTGATTGACTATTTCCTTTCCCATATTAGGGAAGTTTTCACTATAATGTCTGCAAATATTTTCTCAGTCCCCTTATTTTTCTCTTTTTCTTCTGGGACCCCTATAGTTTGAATGTTGGTTCATTTAATGTTGTCCCAGAGGTCTCTGAGACTGTCCTCTGTCCTTTTCATTCTTTTCTCTTTATTCTTTTCCACGGTAGTTATTTCCAGTATTTTATTTTCCAGGTCACTTATCTGTTATTCTGCCTCTGTTATTCTGCTATTGATTCCTTTTAGAGCAATTTTAATTTCATTTATTGTGTTCATCATTGTTTGTTTGCTCTTTAGTTCTTCTAGGTCACTGTTAAACGTTTCTTGTATTTATTCTGTTTCCAAGATTTTGGATCATCTTTACTATCATTACTATGAATTTTTTTTCAGGTAGACTGCCTATTTCCTGTTCATTTATTTGGTCTGGTGAGTTTTTACCTTGCTCCTTCAACTGCTGTGTTTTTCTGTCTTCTCATTTTGCTTAACTTGTGTTTGTGGTCTCCTTTTCACAGGCTGCAGGTTCGTCATTCCTGTTTTTTTTGGTGTCTGCCCCTAGTGGCTAAGGTTGGTTCAGTGGGTTGTGGAGGCTTCCTGGTGGAGGGGACTGGTGCCTGTTTTCTGGTGGATGAGGCTGGATCTTCTCTTTCTGGTGGGCAGGACTGCTTCTGGTGGTGTGTTTTGTAGTGTCTGTGACCTTATTATGATTTTAAGCAGCCTCTCTGCTAATGGGTGGGGTTGTGTTCCTGTCTTGCTGGTTGTTTGGCACAGTGTATCCAGCACTGTAGCTTGCTGGTCGTTGAATTGAGCTGGGTCTTAGCGTTGAGATGGAGATCTCTGAGAGAGCTTTCGCTGTTTGATGTTACATTGAACTGGGAGGTTTCTGGGGATCAATGTTCTGAACTTGGCTCTCCCACCTCAGAGGCTCAGGCCTGACACCGGCCAGAGCAGCAAGACCCTGTCAGCTGCACAGCTCAGTAGAAAAGGGAGAAAAAGAAAGAGAGAAAGAAAGAAAGAAAGAGAAGGAAGGGAGAAAGAAAGAAAGAAAGAAAGAAAGAAAGAAAAAATAAAGTTATTAAAATAGAAAAAAATTATTAAAAAAGTAATTAATAAAAAAGAAAGAGAGAAAGCAAGAAGAAAGCAACCAAACCAAAAAACAAATCCACCTTGATAGCGAGCACTAAAAACTATACTTAAAAAAAAAACCCTAAAACGGACAGTTAGACCCCTAGGACAAATGGCAAAAGCAAAGCTATACAGACAAAATCACACAAAGAAGCATACACATACACACAAAAAGAGAAAAAGAAAAAAAATATGTATATATATAAAAAAAAGGAAGAGAGCAACCTAATCAATAAACAAATATACCAATGATAATAAGTTCTAAATACTAAACTAAGGTAAACATAAATGCAGAAAACAATTAGATGCAGAAAGCAAACTCCAAGTCTACAGTTGCTCCTGAAGTCCATTGCCTTAATTTTGGGATGATTCGTTGTCTACTCAGGTATTCTGCAGATGCAGGGTACATCAAGTTGATTGTGGAGATTAAATCAACTGCTCCTGAGACTGCTGGGAGAGATTTCCCCTTCTTTTTTTTGTTCGCACCTCCTGGGGTTCAGCTTTTGATTGGCCCCACCTCTGCGTGTAGGTCACCTGAGGGTGTCTGTTCCCCGCCCAGACAGGTGGGGGTTAAAGGAGCCGCTGATTCGGGGGCTCTGGCTCACTCAGGCCAGGGGGAGGGAGGGGTACAGAGTACGGGGCGAGCCTTTGGCGGCTAAGGCTGGCGTGACGTTGCACCAGCCTGAGGCGCGCCGTGTGTTCTCCCGGGGAAGTTGTCCCTGGGTTTCGGGACCCTGGAGGTGGCGGGCTGCACAGGCTCCCAGGAGGGGAGGTGTGGATAGTGACCTGTGCTCGCACACAGGCTTCTTGGTGGCAGCAGCAGCAGCCTGAGAGTCTCATGCCCTTCTCTGGGGTCCGCGCTGATAGCCGCAGCTCATGCCAGTCTCTGGAGCTTGTTAAGGCGGCGCTCTTAATCCCCTCTCCCCGTGCACCGCAAAACAAAGTGGCAAGAAAAAGTCTCTTGCCTCTTCAACAGCTCCAGACTTTCCCGGACTCCCTCCCGGCTAGCTGTGGCGCACTAGCCTCCTTCAGGCTGTGTTCAGGCCGCCAACCTCAGTCCTCTCTCTGGGATCTAAGCTCCGAAGCCGGAGCCTCAGCTCCCAGCCCCCGCCCGCCCTTGCGGGTGAGCAGACAAGCCTCTCAGGCTGATGAGTGCTGGTCGGCCCCGATCCTCTGTGCAGGAATCTCTCTGCTTTGACCTCCGCACCCCTGTTGCAGCACTCTCCTCCGAGGCTCCGAAGCTTCTTCCCCCCTCTGCCACCCGCAGTCTCCGCCCGCAAAGGGGCTTCCTACTGTGTGGAAACCTTTCCTCCTTCACAGCTCCCTCCCACTGGTGCAGGTCCCGTCCCTATTCTTTTGTCTCTGTTTTTTCTTTTTTCTTTTGCCCTACCCAGGTACGTGGGGACTTTCTTGCCTTTGGGGAGGTCTGAGGTCTTCTGCCAGCGTTCAGTAGGTGTTCTGTAGGAGTTGTTCCACATGTAGATGTATTTCTGGTGTATCTGTGGGGAGGAAGGTGATCTCCACGGCTTACTCCTCAGCCATCTTGAAGGTCTCTCCCCTTTGTGTGCCTCGGATTCCTGTTCAGTACAAAACCTACCCGAAAGGGTTATTGTAATTATTAAACCAGTTGGTAAGCGTAGCGCACTTAGAAGAGTACCCAGCAAGCAGTAAGACCTCTGCTTGTAACCGAGCAGGACTCCATGGGGCCTTCCCAGATCAGGCCTTCCCCCATATCCTCTGCTTTAGCTCTTCTGAAGTACCTAGGTAACCCAAATTCATATTAATAACATTTTATTTGTGTATAATTAACTTAGGAAGGTTGAGGTTCCCTTTTGATGTCCTAGCTCTTTTATTATTGGGGGCTTTGGTAAATATTGTGGAGGTATGTAGAAATATGGAGACTTTCTGACATACCCAATTATTTCTAGTAATTCTTCTTTTATAAGGAGAGGGAACAAATCTTTGATATTATCCAATCTGGAAAATCCCAAAGGCTAGTTTATGTTATAAGAAGGAATTATTCTGAATGTGGGTCCTAAATTGGAAAAGGCAACTTTCAAAATATTTGTCATAGCAAGTAAGGTATGGGCTTAAGTCAAAGGTGACTAAGGCGGCTTCCCTGGTGGCACAATGGTTGGGAGTCCACCTGCCAATGCAGGGGACACGGGTTCGTGCCCCGGTCTGGGAAGATCCCACACGCTGTGGAGCGGCTGGGCCCGTGAGCCATGGCCGCTGAGCCTGCGCGTCCGGAGCCTGTGCTCCGCAACGGGAGAGGCCACAACAGTGAGAGGCCCGCGCACCGCAAAAAAAAAAAAAAAAGAAAGAAAAGAAACCATCTTAGCAAGAAAGGGCATAGAAAAAGGAGGGTAGTCAGCAAAATTAAATGCTGGAGAGAAGTCAAAGAAAATGATAACTGGGAAATTCAGTCCATATCATGTCACTGGTGACCTGAGAGAGCACCGTTTCAGTAAGTTGGATCAACAGAAGCTGTACTGCAGGGAGTTTTGAAGGTAATGAGAAAATGGAGACAGCACTTACATCCTTAGATGGTAGGAATTTAGAAGCAAAGAGAAATATGTCAGTTATGGTCACTGGGTGGTTGCCTCAGTTTGATTTATCTTATCTCTGGTTGTAGCCTATCTAGTGTAAACACCATGGTATTAGACACACTACTATGAGAATTGCCTGTTTCCCCTGGAAATATGCTGACTGATCCAAGTCCTGCAAACATTTCATCAAGGGCCTCAGCATATGGCTTAGCAGGTTATATACTGCACAGTGCCACACATACCATTCATAGGAAGCTTATGGTATCCCTGAGACGTGTGCAGTATACAGTCCACACAACCATACACAGCAGCCCTGATTATAGCACTGTTTTGAAGCAAAGAAGTGCATATGTGCTACACTGTTTATTTGACACTGAATATATTTCTTTTTGTCTGCCAGGGTTGGGGAAATGCTGCATCTGTCTTCTCTCATTTATGGCCAGTGTATAACTATGATTAAGAAATAAATAATGACAAAAAGTAAATCTTATAAGCATATCCCTGACAGCAATAACCATCTAGAGGAGAACATATGGTGATTGACTGAATATGGGATAATAAACACACAGAGAGAAATTCAAGGTCATAAATATAATGATTATCCATTGGATAAAAAAAAAAAAGGTGACTAAGGGTAAGAAATGATTAGTCTCAGGCAAGACAAAAAATTACCATAGCAAACTATCATTACTAGAAATTCCAGCTTTTTCAAAAGTAGACTTTTGTTAAAATTGATTCAAGAACAAATAAAGCAAGTACAAAGAGTTAAGAGGCTATTGAGTACAGAGAAGGTATAGAATGATCTTTTAAACAAGTACAAAGAGTTAAGAGGCTACTGTGTACAGAGAAGGTATAGAATGATCTTTACTATTTCTTGTTAAGAGCAAACTGTTACTCAAAGATCAATTTGTCATTTTAACAGGAGGAGTATGAATTCTAGTTTTACTCTTTTTGTATACCACCCATGTAACACTTTTCTTTAAAGAATTCACAGCCTTTTATCTGTCTCTGGGGTCCACAAGCTGGGGCCAAGGGGTCAAATCTGGTCACACTGATTTGTTTACTTGTCCGTGGTAGCTTTTGGGGCTCCAACAGGAGTTGAATAGTGGCAACTGAGACCAGTGGCCCACACAACTGAAAATATTTACTATCTGTCCCTTAGCAGAAAAAGGTTATAAATCCATCACAATTAAGCCAATTTTGTTAAACATTTTAATACTTACAAATTCATTATTTACAGATATTATAAAACCAAGGAAAATACAGTTCATTTTCCCTGTGATCTTCTACAACTCATTGTATACCCTCAGAATTTGATTTTTACTATTTCTTTTCACATTCTTGAATGATCAAATTTTAGGACAAAATTAATCTTCTTTTCCTATATAAGCCAACAGGCAAATCACATCCACTATTTATAAACGCATTCTTGCTTTGTAATGATTATACCTAGTGTGGTCTCAATCTCTTATATTGGTTCCAACCTTTAACAGAGGTAATTGACTTCATTCTACAGGTACAGAGGCTTCTGGGAAGCAGGTAGCTGAGAAAAGTTCATCAGCACAAGCACCTTGCAAACCAGCAGAGCTCCAGTTTGGACTGCTGTGCCTCACCTGCACACATGGAATACATCTGCCTGTGTTCACCTACATCCGTTTCATCCTTCTTAAGGTAGGAAAAGCAAAACGTGTGCTGGTGTGCCCCCAAGTTATCTGCACAGTCTTGTTCACCTGTTAACTGATAGCTTCTCTCTTACATGTAAAAAGAGGCATATGTATATATAGCTCTTGGTATTTTTGCATTCATTTTATTTTTATGAATTTTAATTTTTGGAGGATTGTTCAAGTAACCCAAGACTTCTCAATTTAATAATAGTCAAAGGTCTCAAAGTTAAAAAAGATTTTGGAAATTATGTTTATTTATTTTATGCAATAAAGAAAAACACAATTCCTATTGATATTATGAATTTACCGGAGAGAGGATACTTAAATTTTTTGGTACCAATTCATAAGAATTAATTCTTTTCAATAAAAACATGGATTAACTAATTCAATTTAGAATTTATGATTTTTATTTTCTATAATTCTAAATATTTTGTGGAAATGATGATTTACTTGACCCATAAAAATTATTTTAGAGAATTTAGATAGCTTTAAATAGTTAGACTTTTCATGGAAAATAAAATCAAGTTTTGCATAAAGTAGGTTATTATGTCAACATTTTCATGCCTTGATAATACTGAGAAAAATTTATTTTGTCAGATTCACATTGATTAGAAATACTGTCTAAACTTCATTTTAAATTTATATACTTATTTTAAAACTCTTTAACTTTTGTTGGAAGTACTGAAGTTCTGTTAGAATTATTTTTCTTGTATTACTTTGCTTGTTATCTTGGAACTCAGCAACCAAGGGCAATAATTTAATTTAAAACTAAACTGTTCTCCTGCCACACACATTTTTTTTTCTGAGATACCATTTCAGTCAGTGTCTGAAGTCCTTTCTCAAAGGACTAGCACATTTAAAACGTTAGAAATTCAAATAATTTTTTATTTTCTGGAAAATCTTGATTTATTTTAAATATAAGTGCTTACTACTCTTTATAAGCCAATCAAAATGGAGGGCTGCTAAATTTTAGAGAATATATATCCTAATTTATATTAATTTCCATTGGAGGTAGACAAGTTATCCCAACATGTTTATCTTATTGTATGCAATTTTCCATGGTTCTTGGTCAGTCAGATTGTGAGTGAAGCTAAGGGCTGGACTTTAAGGTTATTTTTCTTTATGTCTTTACTTGGGTCATTTGGGTATTTCTGTATAATTGTCTATATTCCTTTGAGTGAGGAGAGAAAAGTTGTGTATTCATAACTCTTTTATTTTTTCTGGAGGCTGTACAGCATCAGACAAGTCAGGAGTGGTCCTGCCCTAATCATTCCAACCCAGGTTCAGGCTCATCCACATAGTTGTTATCAAGATTGTGCAAACTACACAGAAGTCTTTCAGAGGTAGAGCTCTCTGTTTTCAAAGCCATACAAAACCAGTTTCATTAATTTAAATCTTTGTGGGCATTTTCTTCCCCTAATGGTAGATCTGTTTGATTGAATTATATACCCTACAGTCTGCACACATTACGGATTTTTATGTCCAATTAATTTCCTAAGGTTGAGAGAGATAGAGATAGAGATAGATAGATAGAGAGAGAGAGAGAGAGAGAGAGAGAGAGAGAAGGAGAGAGAGAGCGTGCTATTATTACCAGACACAGATATAGAAAGATTACAATTATTCATAAACCATTAAAAAAGGCTAACTACCCTCCCTTTGTGAAGCAAAGAAAAGACTGTTCATTTACACATGCACAGACAGAGAGAGAACAAGCAGCCTCCATTTCACAACTACAGCATCAGTCGAGAAAATTCACTGGTAGCTTGCAGCTGGGTAATAGGATAACCAGGGATACACAGCAGATCTCAAAGCCACCAAGTTGGCTGTTCCTTGATTCACAGGTAACTCTCTATTCTAGTAGGAACATTTTTTTCTTCTTAAGTGATTTTAATTCATAATGGTGCACAAACAAGAAAAACCACAGGGAGATAGGAGATGTTAATACCTTCAAGACAAACAGATAAACACAAAGAGGCAAGATTTCTTGTCTTCTTTCATCGAATAGACAGATTATCTATCATCTGCCACTGACAAGAGACCAGATTGTTGTCCATGTAATCAAAACCAGGCTTCCAATGAAAGTCATAAAGAATGGCAGCCAATACAAACTCAATCAGAAACAAAAAATCAAAAAAGAAACAGGAAAACAAAAACAGAGTGAGTGAGACTGAAAGCAGTATTGTGGTACAAGATTCTCTACAGGAGCTGGAAAAGACTTTCCTTCCTGTAAGGGTCCCATATGTGATGTACCTATCCAGCAATGTACTTTATTTGGTGCTCATGAATGATACCCCAGAGCAGCTCAGTGAAACCTCCAAATCACTTCTACATTGTACACTGTACACATTTTTTATAATATTTTAAATTTCCCATGCATTATCCATGGTCATGCTTTTAAAATACCAGCCTAACATGTTCCTGTAAGAGGGCATAATTTTCAACTCACTGTTCAAGAACATTCCCCTGAGGAGTGGTTTCCAACCTGGGAATGGGATGAAGAATTATTATAAGAGATCCATCAACACATACATATACCACGTATTGGCTGTGAACTAAGTAAATATAGGCCTGACACGTGAATTAAACAGTATTTTATGCTGCTGTGATGAATAAAATACTAATTAAATTAGAAACTTCCTGAATTCATTGACCCTTTTTTGGTCATTGTGTATTTTGCCACTCAGTGGATACTAAAAGTTGATGTCACTTGGCAGGAGTGAAAGGCGCAAATAGTGCTGTGAACATTTTTTGCATGAAGGTCTTCATATATGAATCGAGAGAACTTAATTGGGGGTCGGGAGCTATCATAAATTACCCTCTATTTCTTTTCTTGTCACAATAAAGATTGGGACAAGAACTCACTTTTTACTTACTCACGTGGCACCCCTTGAAAAGATGGGAGCTGGGGGGGAGCTTTGATTTTCCTGTGTGAAATTTCTTGTACAGAGAGGTAGGATCCTGGGGAAGAAAGGTAGCCCTAGTTCTTAATCTTGAAGATAAGGAAGCTAGTTCCAATTCCACATTCCTCAGGCCTGCTCTGTTCTGGGAGAGGCTGTAAGCTCAAAGTATGATCTCTGGAGCTTTCACCATCCACAGAAGCTCAGCCCAGATGGGGTGCAAGGACCCTGTGATTAGGTTTGGGGTGAGTTTTGCTTTTCTTTAAGGATCTGCTGTGAAAGGGCTCTCTCTCTGCTTAGGAAATACACTGGTAGTGGTTTGAATCCTTAGTTTAAGGAAGGGAAATAGAAAACAAAGAATAGGACAAATTCATCTTGAGAAGATGGAGTGAAATTAATTGTGCTGAATAAATAATGCGAGAACAGATTACTAACTTCTGAAGATTTATGCTAATGTTCATGTGAAGGAAATGAAAATACCCAGGGGATATTTGCAAATAACAACACATCCAAACAGTCTTGCCTTCATAATTCATTTCATAGCCCTTTTAGGGAATTCTATATTTATGTTTATAACTCACTCTTGGAGCCTAACATGTCTTCATTCCTATTGCGTCATGCTAATTTACTTTGCAACTCAGACTTTTCCTAGGCTCCTCACTAGCGTTCTTTTCAGAGTCATACCCACTCTGTGGTCTCAGCATGTTTTTCCTTCTGAGTTTTCTACCAGACTTTATCTCTAAAGCATTCTACAGATCGGCAGTGTTTCCTGAATTATCCAAGTTGGAGTTGAATCCAAGTGGACACTTAACTCCTTTGATCCAAGGGAAGGAGGAAAATTTTCTGAAATCTTAACTAACTCACTATGCGTATCCACTGGGGGAAAATAGTTTTTACATTTGGAAAGTTTTGAAATCTAGAGGAAGCATATTTGAACTGTGGACAATTGGTTCAAATTAAACTGAGAAATGATGTGAAAACATTTAAATGTATGCAGTATTAGAGCTAATGAAACAGTTGATTGCCATGCAATATGTCTTTTTAAAACCATTAAAAACTTTGTGGTTGCCTTTCTTTGAGTATGTTAATTTGGGCCATAAAGCTTTATAGACCTAATTTCTTTTCCTTATTATTATATTAATAGAATGTTTTCATTTAATATACAATTTAAACAGAAGTCTATAAGTGAAGAAAAATAGGCATCTCTTGTTTGATATTTAAAATTTAAACTGAAAAAGTTATTTTTCAATTTTTTTGTGAGAGGGAGGGGTGGGAGATAGAGGTGGGAGTAGGGGAGACAGGTTTTTTTTTTCTTTTTCTAACCTCTTATTTTTAAAAAATTATATATTCACAAGAAGATTCAAAAAAATACAGGGAGAGAGGGTCTTTGTACTCCTTAGCTAGCCTCTCTTAATGTTAAAATTTTTGTATAATTATATCAATACCAGGAAATCAACATTAGTACAGTCTATAGAGCTTATTCCGATTTCACCAATTATACAAGTATTCATTTGTGTATGCATGCATGTGTGTATGTATGTATCACTGTACAATTTTATTATATGTATAGCTCCATGTAGCCACCAGTACAATCAAAATTCTTAACTATCTCATCACTACAAGACTCTCTCGTGATATCTCTTTATAGGTACCCTCACTCCCTGTTGATTCCCTAATTTCCTGACAACTGCTCATTTATTCTCCATTGCTATAATTATGTTATTCCATGGAGGTTATATTAATGTAATCATGTAGTATGTTTCCTTTTGAGATTGACTTTTTTTCACTCACAATTTCCTTGACTTTCATCCAAGCTGCTGTGTGTATCAATAGTTGTTCCTATGTATTGCTGAGTAGTATTATAGGATATATATAAACCATGGTTTACTTAACCATTCACCCATTGATGGACACTTGGGTAGTTTGCAGGCTTTGGATATTGTGAATAAAGCTATGTGAACATTCACATACAAGTTTTTGCATGAAAAATAAGTTTTAATTTTGCTGGGATATATACTTAAGTACTACTTCTGAGTTGTGTGCTAAGTCCATTTTTAGTTTTGAAAGAAAATTTTCAAGCTATTTTCCAGAGTGGCTATACCATTCTACATTCCCACCAGCAATGTATGAGTGATTCTGTTTCTCCCCATCCTTGCCAGGATTTAATGTTATTTTTTTTGTCACTCTTGTCGGTGTATAACGATATGTCACTGTGGTTTTAATTCTCAAATGGCTGATGATATTGAACATCTTTTCATGTGTTTATCTGTTATTTGTATATTCTCTGATGAAATGTTTGTGCATATCTTTTGCTTGTTTTCTAATTGGATTATTTCTTTACTGCTGAGTTCTGAGAGTTCTTTATGTCTTGTAGCTGTTAGTACTTTGCTGGATATGTAGTTGCAAATATTACCTTCCAGTTTGTAACTTGCATTTCTGTCCTATCAGCAGCGTCTTTTGCAGAGCCAAAGGTTTTAAGTTGTTGAAAACCAGTTTATCAGTTTTTCCTTTTATGGAACATTGGCTTTTTTCCCCTGGAACATTCATAGACTGAAAGAGCTTGAAGGGACTTTATAAAGATTCTCCAGAACAGTACTTTGTGAATTTTTAGTAATTTTTTGAACTTTTATTTTAGAAGAATTATAAGAAGCTGCAAAGATATTACACAGAGGTCCCAAGTACCCTTTACCAAATTTCCCCCAATGGTTACATCTTATGTAACTTTACCACAATAACATTACTAGGAAATGGATATTGATACAATGTGTGTGTGGTTCTATGTCAACTTATCACATATGTAGATTTGTGTAACCACCACCCTAATAAGATAGAGAACTATCCCATGACCACAGAGATCTCCCTGGTGCTACCCCTTTGTAGTCATACCCACCTCCTCCTGCCTCCTCATCCCTAACCACAGGCAACCACCAATTTGCTCTACATCTCTATAATTTTGTCATTTCAAGAATGTTCTATAATTAGAATTATATATGAACTTTTGAGATGGACTTTTATTTTTCACTCAGCATAATGCCATTAAGGTACACGCAAGTTGTTGCATGTATCAATATTTCATTTAGTTTTATTTTTGAGTAGTATTTCATGACACGTATGTATTACAGTTTGTTTAACCATTCACCTGTTGTAGGACATTTTGGCTATTTCCTGTTTTTGGTTATTACAAATAAAGCTGCTAAGAACAATCATGTAGTACAGATTTTTGAGTGCACATAAGTTTTGTTCTGTGAGATAAACGCCTAGATGTGTAATTGCTGGATGGTTTGATAAGTATATGTTTAGTTTTTGAAGAAACTATCAATCTGTTTTCCAGGGTGGCTGTAGCATTTTACGTTCCCACCAGTGATGTCTGAGGGATCCAGTTTCTCTGCACTCTTGCAAGCATTTTATGTTTTCACTATTTTTTATAAAAGCTTTATTGAGATCTAATTCACATACTATGAAATTTACCCTTTTAAAGTATACAATTCACTGGTTTTTAGTATATTCACACAGTTGTGCCACCATCCCAACTATTTAATTCTAGAGCATTTTCATCACTCAGAAAGAAACCCCTACCCATTAGCAGTCACTCCCCATCCCTTATTCCCCTCCCAGCTCAGGGCAAGCAGTAATCTTTCTGTTTGGATGAACTTTCTTATTCTGAACATTTAATATAAATGGAATCATACAATATGGCACTTTGTGTCTGATTTCTTTCACTTCGCAGAATGTTTTCAAGGTTCATTAATGTTGGAGTATGTATCGTACTTCATTCCTTTTTTTTTTTTTTTTTTTTTTTTTTTGCGGTACGCGGGCCTCTCACTGCTGTGGCCTCACCCCTTGCAGAGCACAGGCTCCGGACGCTCAGGCTCAGCGGCCATGGCTCACGGGCCCAGCCGCTCCGTGGCATGTGGGATCTTCCCGGGCCGGGGCACGAACCCGTGTCCCCTGCACTGGCAGGCGGACTCCCAACCACTGCGCCACCAGGGAAGCCCCTTCATTCCTTTTTTAAAGCTGAATAACATTCCATTGTATGGATATACTACATTTTGTTTATCCATTCATCTGTTGATGGACACTTGGGTTGTTTTCACTTTTCTTGCAATAATGAGTGATGCTGCTGTGAACATTCTTGTAGAAGTTTTCTCTGGACATATGTTTTCGTGACTTTTTGATATATACCTAAGAGTGGAATTGAGGGGTCATATGGTACCTCTATGTTTAGCATTTTGAGGAACTGTCAAACTGTTTTCCAAAGTAGCTGTACCACTTATACATTTCCACAGCAGTATATGAGGGTTCCAGTTCTTCTACATCCTTGCCAACATTTGTTATTTTCTGTTTGGTTTTTTTTTTTTAATTCTAGCAATCCTAGAGGGTGTGAAGTGATATTCCATTGTTGTTTTGATTTGATAGCCGTAATGATTAATGACTAGTGATTAATGATGTTGAGCAGTTTTTCATGTGCACACCGCCCATTTATGTATCTTCTTTGGAGAAATATCAATTAAAATCTTTTGTATATTTTATAATTGGGTTATCTGTCTTTTTACTGTTGATTTGTAAGAGTTCTTTATATATTCTGAATACAAGTTCCTTGTCAGATATGTTATTTGCAAATATTTTCTCCCCATTCTGTAGGTTGTCTTTTCTCTCAGAATAAACTCTATAGATTACGCCAATGTCAATGTTGATAGTGTCCGTTGCAGCACTAAAGTTTTAAGTTTTGATGAAGTCCAATTTATCTATTTTTTCTTCTGTTACTAGTGCTTTTAGTATTATATCTAAGAAACTATTGCCTAATCTTGGGCCATAAAGATTTATTCCTACATCTTCTTCTAAGAGTTTTATAGAGTTAGCTCTTACATTTAGGTCTATTATCCATTTTAAGTTAATTTTTAATGTATAGTATAATGTTGGGGTCCAACTTCATTCTTTTTATGTTGGTATCCAGTTGTTTCAGTATCATTTGCTAAAGCACCTCTACTTTCCCCATTGAATTCTCTTGGCACCCTTATTGAAAATCAGTTGGCCATGGATGGGTGAGTTTATTTCTGGATTCTCAATTCTATTCCATTGATCTGTATCTCTATCCTTATGCCAGTACCACACTGTCTTGATTACTGTAGGCTTATAGTAAGTTTTCAAATCAGGAAGTGTGAGTCTTCCAATTTGTTCTCTTTTCTAAGATTGTTTTGGTTATTCTGAGTCCCTTGTATTTCTATATGAATATCATGATCAGCTTGTCCATTTCTGCCAAAAAAAAGTGTAGCTGGGATTTTGATAAGATTTCCTTGAATCTTTAGATCAATTAAGAATATCAAGTCTTCCAATCCATAAACACTGAATGTCTTCCCATCTATTTAGGTCTTCTTTAATTTTTTTCAATGATATTTCATAGTTTTCAGTGCACAAGTCTTCTTTTGTTAAATTTATTTCTGAAGATGTCATTGTTTTGGTACTGTAGTAAATGGAATTATTTTATTAATTTAATTTTTGATTTGTTAATTGCTAATGTATAGAAATACAATTGATTTTTGTATATTGGTCTTGTACCCTGAATTTGTTTAGTAGTTCTTGAATGGATTCCTTAGGATTTTCTATGTAAGATCATCAGGGAAGGCCTCACTGATAAGGTGGCATTTGAGCAGAGTATTTCAAGTGGGGACAAGGAGGGGGAAGAGCAAAGAACTTGACATGGGGCATGTTCGATAGGTCTTCAAGGCATGGTGAGGAGACTGGTGTGGGTAATGGTGAAGACTTTGTATTTTATTCTGGGGAAGATGGGAAGCTGTTGTGTGGTTGTGAGCAGAGTAGTGGCATGAAATGATCCTCCCTGCCTCCACTTTGCTCCTGTTCCCACCACAACTGCAGCAACCATTTCCACCCCCAATTTTATTTTATTTTTAATTAATTAATTAATTTTTGGCTGCATTGGGTCTTTGTTGCTGTGCATGGGCTTTCTCTAGTTGCTGTGAGCGGGGGCTACTCTTCGTTGCGGTGCACAGGCTTCTCGTTGTGGTGGCTTCTCTTGTTGGGAGCACGGGCTCTAGGCGCACGGGCTTCAGTAGTTGTGGCACATGGGCTCAGTAGTTGTGGCTTGCGGGCTTCAGTAGTTGTGGCACGTGGGCTCAGTAGTTGTGGCTTGCAGGCTTTGTTGCTCCGCAGCATGTGAGATCTTCCCGGACCAGGGCTCAAACCCGTGTCCCCTGCATTGGCAGGTGGATTCTTAACCACTGAGCCACCAGGGAAGCCCACCCCAAATTTTAACCACAGTGCCTCACCACAGACTTGTGCTACATACCTAGCATTCTGGTCCTCTGAACCTGTTGTATGGAATACCCCGTACAACCTAGTAGTGGGGGCGGGGTGGGTAGACAATGGGCTCTTGATCACTGGGGGACAGAAGCCAATGCTTTTCCCCTTTTTTCTCCCAGGTACACAGCTTTGAGACAGATTCTCCGTGCACCTCACAAGGTTCCCAGGGGCAAATCATCAGTTGTTTGAGTTATACTTTCTTGTATTGACTGTACCTTCTTTCCTATTTCAATGCCCATCCCTCATTCCTGCTCCATGGGACCACATTCTCAAATGAAATGATATACACACAAGATTTTGTCTCATACTTTGCCTTCAGGGACCTCAGGCAGAGATACACAGATTTTAGGAGAATCTCTCTGGTGCTGGACTGGGGGTGGGGGAGAAGCAAGAAGGAGATAGGAAGAGCAATTAGAGAGATGATTCAATTCTTCAAAGAGAGATGATAGCAGCTTTTCTTTTTTTTTTTATTGGAGTATAGTTGCTTTACAATATTGTGTTAGTTTATACTGTACAGCAAAGTGAGTCAGTAATACGTATACACATATCCCCCCTTTTTTGGATTTCCTTCTCATTTAGGTCACCACAGAGCACTGAGTAGAGTTCCCAGTAGGTTCTCATTAGTTATCTATTTTATACATATTGTCAATAGTGTATATATGTCAATCCCAATCTCCCAATTCATCCCACCCTCCCTTTCCCCCTTGGTATCCATACATTTGTTCTCTACGTCTGTGTCTCTGTTTCTGCTTTGTAAATAAGATTGTTTATAGAAATTTTTTCAGATTCCACACATATGCATTAATATACAATATTTGTTTTTCACTTTCTGACTACTCTGTGTGACAGTCTCTAGGTCCATCCACGTCTCTACAAATGACCCAATTTCGTTCCTTTTTATGGCTGAGTAATAGTCCATTGTGTATATGTACCACATCTTCTTTATCCATTCCTCTGTTGATGGACGTTTCGGTTGCTTCCACGTCCTGGCTATTGTAAACAGTGCTGCAATGAACACTGGGGTGCATGTGTCCTAGAGAGGTCTGTGGGAGTAGGAGTCATGGTTGGATTATAGACATTTGGGGGTAGAGCCAACAGGATTTGCTACTGGATTGGATGTAGGGTATGAGAGAGCAGAGTAAAGGGTGACCCCAAGTGCCTGAATGAGCCTTGAAGGCATGGAGTTGCCAATGCCATTGGTAGGGACTGATTTGGGGAACATGGTTCAGGACAGCCTTGAGAAGGCGATCAGGCATTCAAATGGAGATTCCTTATGTTACAAATATTGAAGTGGAGACCAAGGAAGATACACACACACAACAAAATCACCTGTTCCAGGTAATATCAATAAGAAAACAAATAAAAACAAGAAGTAAGAAAAGAAGGCAAAATAAAAAACCTATATCTATGTTTTATATCAGTATATATCCTAAATGTCTCACCTCCTCTTTCACCTGACCATAATCTGTTCCCAGGAATTTGGGGGAGAGGAAAGTCTTCTGGAGCAAATGTGTGCTCTAGATTTGAAGTGGTCTCAGGGTCATGATGGTGGGAGAAATGAAGTCTGAATAGTTCAAGTGTGTAGTAATCTTGCCTGTCATTTCATGTCCTCCTGAACATCCTTTGATTATATTACTTATTTCTCAGAACATCTGCGAAGTGGTGGTTCACAATCCTTGTTACCACTTTTGAGGGGAAAGAAGGGAGGCTCAAAAAGGCTGAGTGGTTTGTCTGAAACTGCATGATTAATTAAAGTTGCTAATTAATGACAATTTATGCCTTGAAGCTCTCCAATGCTGGTTGCTCCACATCCCCTCCCGCCTGCACGAATGTTCCAGTGGAACCAAAGCCATTTCCAGGGGAAGCTCTTCTTGCCTGGCTCCTCACACTGCCTCGTTGGCAGACTCCTAAGGAGGCTATATGGAGCCACTGCGGAGCCCCAGGACCCCGGGCTGCCTTACTGAGAGGGGTGGCGTCCACATACATTTCTAAACTGTGATCCTTCTGTCTAATGTCTTGATAAAAAAATTGCAACTGATGGGACAAAAGATCCTCTCATTACTGACATTAACTGAACAAATGAGTCACTTACTGGCCCAAGGCCAAGTTTAGTGTCAGGTGCATGAGAGCTGTGAAGAGAAGATAATGCATTTTCCTCTCCAGGGAAAATAGAAAAACATGTTCCCCTCTTTCATCTGTAGCAAAGTTATCAACATAGCGGTTGTTTGATCTTATAAAACTGAGTTTAAACTTCAATGGACACTTACTGCCTTTTTTATTTTTGGTATAATAATGCATTTTTTATTTTGTTTTGTAAAGGGTTAGGTATCTTTGTTCAGTACCTTGCATATATGAATTTTCTGTCCTATATGCATTACAAAATGCTTATAATGATATGAAGCACCTAGCATAGATTTGGTGTTGCTAAATGGCCAGCAAGTGTGAGAATGAATTGTTTTACTAGCCAATGTGAACTGAGACCTTGAGACCATCCTGGAAAATAATAACAATGAGATTTGGCTTCACAGATACGGTAAAATTCTAAGGAATAAAAGGAACCATGTGAAGTATAGAGAATGGAAAAGGGGAAAAGGTATTTTAAAAGTTTCTCTATCCAAAGTATTAAAAATTAAATAGCACCTTGATAACTCCACCTAACACAGGAAGCAAACCCCAGGCTTTTTATGTTCAGTGAAGATATACACCTTGGTGCAGAAAGCCTTGATGGTTTCAAAAGCGACAATAATTATTGTGTCCTTGGTTGTCACCAAGTGGGGCTTTCTGACCTGTTTCCAACATCAGTACCTTTCCGTGGTGTGGGGCTTGATTTTGCCTCATTAGTAAAATAAGGTGATCAGTATTAATTGTTGGCAGAACTTGTGGAGAGATGGACAGACACATGGATACTTTTGTAAGTGTCTTAGAACAATACAAACCTCATGGATAGATATTATTATTGGCCTGAAAGATGGCCCCCTTGCCTCCCCTGAGTGTGGTGAGAAACAAAGTTTTGTCTGTATGTGGGCTGAGAGAGGACCAGCTTCTCCTTTAGGTTCACAAGGGCCCACAATTAAGAAGCTTTTCACCGTTTCAGGGAATTCTCAGAGATCACTGAAGCTAAAAAGAAAATAAAGGCAAATGAAGCTAAAACTCAAGAGAGGAGTTCAGCAGGAAATACAAATGTAAACTGGGAGTTATCACTACCTTCATTGTATAGTTGCAGAACTCAGGTTCAAACTGGCCAAGCAATTGCTTCTCTGGAGTTTTGGGCTTGCGAGCTCAGAAGAGAAGTGATCATGGAGAACCAGGGAGTTGGGCTGCGTCTCATATGAGATCCAGCCACTCAGCCTCTGCTTACTTGGGTAAACCTGGTCCTTAGCCAACAAGGATAGAACTCTCCTGTGTGCGGCACCAGAGGTCTTCAGATCTCTGGGATTCATGTTATAAGTCCTACAAAAAGAATAGGAGATTGTGGCTCTTAGATTAGATGCAAATAAAATACAAGATGTCCAGTTATATTTGCATTTCAGACCATGCAATATTTGGGGCATAATTATACTAAAAAAATGTTCATTGTTTACCTAAAATTCAAATTTAACTGGACATCTTGTATTTTTACTTGGTAAATCTGACAACTCTATTTTATTTTATTTTATTTTATTTTATTTTTTAATTAATTTATTTATTTTTGGCTGCGTTGGGTCTTCGTTGCCAGGAGCAGCAGCTACTCTTCGTTGAGGTGTGCGGGCTTCTCATTGTAATGGCTTCTTTTGTTGTGGAGCACGGGCTCTAGGCACGCGGGCTTCAGTAGTTGTGGTACGCGGGCTCAGTAGTTGTGGTTCGCGGGATGTAGAGTGCAGGCTCAGTAGTTGTGGCTCGCGGGCTTAGTTGCTCTGTGGCATGTGGGATCTTCCCAGACCAAGGCTCAAACCCATGTCCCCTGCATTGGCAGGCGGATTCTTAACCACTGTGCCACCAGGGAAGCCCTGACAGCTCTATTTTAGACTAACTTACTATAAATGACAGTAAGGAAAAATTACTTGCTTAGAGATAATAAAATCAAATGGCCAGAGATGTTATATACTCGTGGGTATGCTATTATGTGTCTATAGGAGAAATCACGGGCTAGTTCACCTTTTTATCAGTGAATGAGTAGCAAGCATTACTAAAAGTAATACAAGCCCACCTCTTTATTTGGTTTTTCATATTTCAAAACAGCTCTTTTCTTCCCGTAAATTCTGGTATTCCAGTAATCATTGGTTTGGGATTTTTGCAGGTAAATATGGATTTGAAATGGTTCTCCTTCCTTTGAAATGAACCCAGCTAGGGTACATTTATTTGAGGGATGCTATGTCTACAATGTCCCATCAGTGAGTGAAGAGAATAGGAAAGGGGTGGGATTAAAGTCATACCTTGTCTGATAAGCAGAACCTGGTATGGGTTTGCTCTGGGTAGTCAGAACATTCCTTCTCCCCCTATTCATGTTCCACATTGTCCATTGTTACTGGGTTGGCCAAAAGGTTCCTTCAGTTTTTAAAGTAAAAATAAAGAACACATTTTTCATTTTCACCAAGAATTTTATTGAACAAACGTATTCACTGTTTTGTTCCACTACCTTCTGCCATTTTTCAGGCAACTTTATAATTCCATCTTCCCAAAACTTTTTATCTTTTTGAGCCCAGAACTGTTCCAGGTGCCTTTTACAGCCTTCCAGGGAACTGAAATTTTTTCCATTAAGAGAATTTTGTAAAGACCGAGATAAATGGAAATCCGAAGGTGCAGTGTCTGGTGAATACAGCAGATGAATCAGAACTCCCCAGCCAAGCTGTAACAGTTTTCGCCTGGTCATCAAAGAAGCATGCGGTCTTGTGTTATCCTGATGGAAGATATGCATTTTCTGTTGACTAATTCCAGACGCTTTTCGTTGAGTGCTGCTTTCTGTTGGTCTAATTGGGAGCAGTACTTGGTGGTACTGATCGTTTGGTTTTCCGGAAAAAGCTCATAATACAGGACTACCTTCCAATCCCACCATATACACAACATCACTTTCTTTGAATGAAGACTGGCCTTTGGTGTGATTGGTGGTGGTTCATTTTGCTTGTCCCATGCTTTCTTCTGTTCCACATTATTGTACAGTATCCACTTTTCATCGCCCATCACAGTTTGTTTTAAAACAGAACGTTTTCATTACATTTAAGTAGAAAATCGCATGCTGAAATATGGTCAAGAAGGGTTTTTTTTGCTTAACTTACTTGGAACCCAAACACCAAAGTGATTAACATAACCAAGCTGGTGCACATGATTTTCAACGCTTGATTTAGATATTTTGAGTATGTCAGCTATCTCTCTCTTGGTATAACGTTGATTGTTCTCAGTTAACATCTTGATTCCATCTCTATCAACTGCAACTGGTCTACCCAACCCTGGAGCATCAGCTAGTGAGAAATCTCCAGCACGAAACTTCGCAAACCACTTTTGACCCATTCGATCAGTCACAGCACCTCCTCCGTACACTGCACAAATCTTTTTTTCATTTCCGTTGCATTTTGACCTTTCTTGAAATAATAAAGCATGATATGCCGAAAATGTTGCTTTTTTCCTTCCACCTTCAATATTAAAATGGCTACACAAAAATTCACCGATTTTGGTAAGTTTTTTTTTTTTTAATGCACGCTGATATGACAGCTGTCACATACCATCTAACAAAATTTTATCGAATAAAGTTAAAGACAACTGAGCACTACTGGAGCCATCTTATGGAAAAAACCCAACGCACTTTTTGGCCAGCCCAATATTTTATCTAGAACCCCTCCTGAGCATTTTCTCATAACGAGTTAGATGCACATTATAACTAAGTGTTTGTAATTTTGACCAGTGTCAGTAGTTTTCTGGTTCCCAATTCTGTCACCCTCTCTACCCTACCACCATGTCATAACATGGGGGAAGGATTGCTTTTCCTATTTTATAGATGGAGGGCTTAAAACATGTTGAATTAACACCCTTGTGGCTGATGTTTCTCTGTCTAGTCCTTATATGTTGGTTCTTTCTAGGACTCCATCATTGACCCACTTCTCTTCTTACATTATATTCTTTCCCTGAGTGATTGCATCTACTCTTACAGTTTCTGTTGATGACTTCCAAATTTCCAATCATTGAACGCACACTTATTAAGTACCTACTCACAAGCCAGATGCTGAGGACTCAAAGGTGAGTAGGACATGCCAGCTCCCTCCAGCTGCCAATGTGCCAAATGCCTGTTAGACGTCTTTCCTTAGCTGTTCGATGGGCATATGAAAGTCAGCTTGACCAAAACAAACCCATCATCCTTCTCTGCAATTTTTTTTCTCCATTATCAACCTCATTATCCAAATCTAGAGGTAATCCTTGACTTCTCCCTCTACCAAAGCCCCATAACCAATTTGATAACTCCTTTCAAAAATCTGGCAACAGAGGGCAATGATTAGAACTTTGGAGCAACACTGCCCAAGTTTGAATCCTGGCCCTGAACGAGCGACACCATCTGTGTCGCTCTTTGTCTCCGTTTCCTCATATGAAGATTAGGAATAATAATGGTATCTGACACAAAGAGTTGTTCTGAGATTTAAATGACTTAACCCACATAGATGTCTTAGATCAGTGCCTGGCACACAGGAAACACTCAATAAACATTATTATCATAATTATCATTATGTGTCTTCTCCTTGCCATCATCACTGCCTTAGTGTGGACTATCTTCATCTCTCACCTGGATTATTGTGATCACCTTCTACATGTTTTCCTATTACCAGGTTGGTTTTCTGCTTCCTATCTATGTCCCACACTAACACCGGAATTCATTTTTAAAATGAAAATTTAACCATTTTACTTCTTTACTTACATCCTTTGATAGCTTCTTAGTAGCTTCAGAATAAAGTCTCAAGCTCTTAGTGTTACCTACAAGGCTCTTTATAACCTGACTTCTGCTCACCTCTTCATTTTCACCATCTACTTTGCATGCTCTACTGGAACTGTTTTGAATCTTCCCCTTTCTCATTCCCCATGGCTCACCTAGCAACCTTCAAGTCATTCCTCCAAATTCATCTTAGGCATCATGTTTTCCAAGAGCCTTCTGGGACCCTCCAGGTTGGACTTAAGAGTGTTTCTGTCATGCTGGTGAGGCTGTCCATGCATCAGTAGCATCTAATACAATGCTTAGCATGTAGTGAGCACTCAGCACAAGCCTGCTGGATGAACTGTCACCCAGCATGTCGCTGGGAGACCAAGTGTGGGGGTCATGGTTCCTGGGGTTGCACGATGGGGACCATGTGGGCTGCTTTGTCCCTTTCATGATGTACCTGTCTGTATTTTCAGATCCCCATGGGCAGAAAGGAGCCAGAGGGCTCTGGAAGAGGCAGGGAGTTTGGGGCATATGTTGTAGATAGTCTTACAATAGTGAATGCAGGGAATTCTCTTGAGCCCTTCCCATATGATAGGATGGTGCTTTGCGTACATTCTCATGTTTCCTGGAAGCAGCCCTATGAAGTAGATACTATTGTTATACCCATTTTACATTTGAGTGAGCTGAGGCCTGAAATCATACTTCATAGTTGGCAGAGCTGGAGTTTGAACTCAGGACTTGACTACAGCAAAGCCTGTTCTCTTGATCCCAGCGCTGTTCAGGACTACCTCCCTGTCTTCCCTCCAATGACACCCTCTGGCTGTCTGGATTATTTCCTCAGCACCAGTCTAGGAGAGGACTATGTGGGTGTCTGGGGCTCAGTGGAAAGCCGGTTGGGAATGGGGTGCATGGAAGCTCAAACATGTGTCCCTGTCTTATTAAGTTACTTGTGCAAAGAAAGTGTCTATACCCATTGCTAAGGCGATGTGGTGGAGGTGAGGCTGGGAGGGTGAGATGGCCGAAATGTGGACTGAAGTGACTGGGGTAGAAAAGGTATAAATCGGTTGTGGAAGATAAGAGTGATGGTACTCTGATGCTTTGAGTGAGTAATCTGTTTTCTTATTTCCCTTTCTGCCCTTTCCTTTTCCCTTCCCCCATTCAAGCAAGGGGCTGGTACTGTATTCACTGAGCTCAGGGGAGGCAGGTTGCAGGGTACAAAGCAGAAATCCTGGCTTTTATTTTCAAAAGCCTAAGCCCCAAAGAGGGGAGAAGATTCAGGGCATAGATGATGTATCTTGGTCAGAAACACAAAGGGAGGATTTCCTCCTTTCAGAAGACAGTCCTTCCTGCCTAGAGTAGATGAGAGTTGAGGAGTCTGGGGGTTCCAGAGGGGACCCATGCCTCTCTTCCTGAGAAGGAGATGCCTGTGTGGTTTATCCAGGCCAATCCAGAAGAAGCAAGGAGGCTCAGATCTGAAGGGGCCATGCTGTAAAGTATGACTTGATGTTCCCTAGTGCTTTGGTGCCCCAGAAACAGCCTTCTCTCTGGATGTTGAGATGAAGGATGCCAAAAAGGACTGAAATTAAGTGTCCTGCCAGTCCTGGAACGGGTCCTCAAATAGAAATTAAGCCAACATTTGGGTCATTGGCAGCAGTTCTGACAGGCAGTCTGTAGCTTGTGCCTAGCTGGAAACACCCCAGGTGTCCTTTATGCCAGCTGCTTATCCATTCTAGGTAGACAAATTTGTGGGGAGTTTCACTCCAGTAGAGGTGCTGATAGACGGCAGGGCAGGGGGTTCCTGGCATCAGGCTCAGAAACCTACTAGTCTTATAGCTGGTGGGCTTTTTGAATAACCACTGAGGCTGTAGGACCAAGACCTCTGTGCTTTTTGTCCCTCTAATAGCCTTGAGAAGTGGCACACAAAGAACAGGAGTAGATGAAGGAGGAAGCAGGAGATAAGTTTGGGAAAGAGAGAAAGAAAATAACTGAAGAGCAAAGAGAGGCAGGAAAGGAGGAGGACTTGGAAATGGTTTGGGGGTTCCAGAAGATCATTCTGCAGAAACGTTTCCTTCAGAAGGAGTGAAAACTGGAAGGTAAACATCCTTAGCTTTCTCTTGAAAGGATCATCTTTAAACAGATATGCTACAAAGATTCACTTGAGACAGGAGTCCATCCTATTTCAGGCTCCAGTGGATTACAGAATCTTCAAGGCAGATAAGACTTTGAATGTCATCTGTGCTTCCTCCCTCACTTGATGGTGTGCTGAGGCCCAGAGAGAAGTGACTTGTTCAGCCTCCTTCAGCTGGTCAGGGGCAGAGCTGAGTCTAGAACTGAGATCCCCATCAGGGTCCCAGTATCTCGTGATTCAACTGAAGAGACTTTCATGGGGTTACTTTTTATAGAGGTGTGGGCAAAGTTAAGGAAACACATACAGAGGCACCCAGAAATGAGTGACAGTAGGAAGCCATTGAAGTAGCAAAAGGAACAACCAGTCTTAAAGAAATCCACTGAGAGCAGGAGCTTGGGGGAGATGCTACCTGACCCTTAGTTTTTGCAGGGACACAGCCACTGACAGAACTGTGGCACCAGTACAGGGAGGAAAGAAGGACGAAATTCTCCAACTTCCATCTTTCTTGTATTCCCATCTACTGGAGCAAACCATATAAAGACAGCACAGAAGCTAGAGGGAAAGTGAAGTTGAGGAAAGGATCGTTATGTTTTTTTTAAAATTTAATTTTCTTTTAAACAATTTACTTGGCTTCTTAGTGAAAAGATAATATATGTAACTTGCATGAATGTTATCATACCTTACATATTGTTCATGAACTTGATTTCTTTCATTTAACACTTTTTTGAGATTTATTCTTATTGATTGGTAAATGTGTATCAATTTATTTATTTTAACTGATATATAATATTCTAGCATACAAATTAAACAGTTTAGGTCTACGTCCCCTCACTGAGACAAGTTAGGTGGTTTTTAACTTTTCACAATTATAAACAGTGCTTCAGTAAACATCCTTATGCCTGGCTCTGTGCAGGTATGGGGAGCTCAAGGGGAGGTGGGGGAAAATGGGCAAAAAGAAGCATTTTTCAGTAGAATAGGTGGCTAGAAATGCAAACTTCTTTTCATAGATTCAGCAACATTTATTGAGCACTTGCTATGTGTGTGGCATTATTCAAAGGAAGAGGAAAAAAACTGAGGTGAATAAAGAAAGAATGGACTTTGGGCTTCCCTGGTGGCGCAGTGGTTGGGAGTCCGCCTGCCAATGCAGGGGACACGGGTTCGTGCCTCGGTCCAGGAAGATCCCACATGCTGCGGAGCAGGTGGGCCCGTGAGCCATGGCCGCTGAGCCTGTGCGTCCGGAGCCTGTGCTCCACAACGGGAGAGGCCACAACAGTGAGAGGCCCGCGTATCACAAAAAAAAAAAAAAGAAAGAAAGAATGGACTCTGCCCATACTGAGTGTGCAATTTATTGGAGGGCATATTAACACAAAATAAATGGAATTCAGCATAAGTTTAAACCATGAATGCTGTAATATAAGTATGACTGTGGGAGTAAGGAAGAGAATGACTAACTCTGCTGGGGAAAATCTGGGAAGACCCGCCCCAGAGGCAGCAACTACCTGGCCTGAGATGGGGAGATTATGATAAGGAGAAGGTGATGCAGAAGCAACAGCAGATAAAGTCATGAATACATAAAAATGCAAGATACCTGCAGGGAAGTAAGTCCAGCGAATAGAAATTGAATGGAAAGGATCTTAGAAACGCTGTGAATTTTGCAGCCAATCAGTCTTCTTGGTGGTCTAGATTGTCACCTACTAAAAAAACTCACCATCAAAGTTGTGCCAGCTCATTCGTAGACCCATTTTATAACCATACTTTTGTTTGTTTTAAAAAATTTCTTACTCAGGTCTAATTTGTTGCCTTCAGTATTTTATGTATCCCCATTGGGTTTTCAACATTTTTGTGGGGAGGGGGATAAGATGGGTTAAAAAGAGCAACAATAAATAGATGCTTAAGTAATAAAGAATAAGACATTTTGCTCATTGCATTTGCCCTGAATTGGACGAGTCTTCTTCTTTTTGTTGTCACAGTGTGTAATGTACTAGTAATAATTGTAGTTGATTGCTTTCATTATACCTATTAAACGAGACTCAAGGCTCATTACTATCCAGCTTTCTCTACATTACTCTTACCTTTTCTGCCACCCTGCTTCTTATGTGTATCTGTGAGTTCTCTTCAGTTGTACAGAGTTTGGTGCAAATGCCAAGGATCAGAATGCCAAGGATTAAATGCCAAGGATCAAAAGCTAATTGGTTCAGAATTGATTTACCATTTTAAAGAGTGGGGATAGATTTAGGTTTATGGAAACTTATGAAACTTACTTGGGTTTTACCTGACACCTAGCATAGCAGAAACAGTTACTGTCTCCCAGTGTCAATAGATCCTCAACAGATGAGAAGTATCCTCTTCTGTCTAACACCTCCCTGGGTATTAGCAGTGCTCATGGGGCCCTAGTAAAGACAATGTAATCGAGTGGAAATGATGTGTACAACTTCTGGGACATGTTCTTAAAAGGAATCTGCTTCCTCTCTTTCTCTTGTCTTTTGGGAAGTTGTGGTGGCTGGAACAGTCACTATGACACACAGATGGAAGCATGTGTGGAGGGTGGCAGAGCCACCCCACCAGCCTGGATACCTGAGAGCACTCATGGAGCAGAGCTGCCTGTAGCTCTGGACTGTCCACCTACTTCTGGTCTCTTAGACAAATAAACCTTGGTGTTGTTTAAGCCACTGACTTTTCAGGTCTCTTTGTTACAGTAGCTTAACCTAGAACCTAACTAAAATATCTAGTTAGAAAAAAAAAACTATGGGAGGATCTAATTCATCCTTTTAGAATACAGATGAATGTGACAGCGTGGCAGGTCAGCAGACTTTAATTTTTAGTGACTTTTTAAAAAATTTTTTTAGTGACTTTTAATGAATTTTTTTTCAATCTGAATACCTTTTGGTAAAACATATTCTCATTTTCCCACAATCCCCACCAAGCCTTATTTTCTTACATCTACTAGATTCACACATTTTTATTATCCTCCTGGCTCCTGTGGACATTTGTGTTTGTTACTCCTGGGAACAATCCAAACAGTTTTTTTCATAAATTGAAAACTCATTTGTTATCACCATTTGATAATAAGCCAGGTTTCTTTAACCTTCTATAGCCTGGACGTGATAACGTAGATCAGGTCACAACTCTACTGACATTCACTGGAGCCTGAAAAATAACTGTTAGAAGTATCGTGCTGCTAAGACCATCTTGTTGGATAAACATTCCAGATCTAGCTTACTCATGTTCCTGGGGGAAGCAGATAAGAAAACAAATCGAATGGGGCTCACCAAGCGGGATGAAGATGAAATGTGCCACAGCCCAGGAAGCAGAAGAGCCTCAGAATTACTCTCCATTTGACACCACGTTTAACGGTATAGTGGTTAATGAAGCTTGACAACTCAGTATCACAGCCCCTTAAACTAGCAACGAGTGACACAAAAAAGTCAATTTTGTATCTGAAAAAGAAGTGACTTTTTCTTCAAAGCTCGCATTCATCTTCCCTTCTTGTCAGTGTTTTGGGAAGAACTGTGGAAATGAGCAAAAACTTAGGTAGAGGCCTTTGGGAGCCCTGGGCAGAGAGTGGCCTTCAAGGCCCAGGAGGTCCAGTGGTTTCATAATGGGAAATTATGTGGGTAGGGATAGAGCCGGGAGTCTTGGATGGCTGATTTGGAATTGGGACTAGAAACCATGAAGGAAGGAAAGTAAAAGTCAAAATGAGTATGAGTCGATGGAGGGCATAAAATCACATAAAATTCTGGAGTTCAACAAAACAATTGAGGCCTCAAGACTCTGTGGAAATCAACTAAGAAAGTGGCAATTGGCATTGAAATGCTAAAGCAGTGAAGCAAAGCTGTGTGGTATATCTGCCTTGCTTTGTAGAGACTGATGTGTCTAGAGTGGGGACCAGCCCTGATTGGAGTAGATGAAAAGGCGGTTGAAGGTTTAAAATGGTCTAGAACAGTGTTTCTCAAAATTTGTTCCAGAATCACCAAGGATGTTTGTTCAAAATGCAGATTTTTGGAACCTAACATAAAATGAATTAAAATACTCTGGAGCTAAGGGGATATTTTAATATTTAATATTTTTAATGATTTTTAATTGAGTTCCCAGGTATTTTGAGAGTTAGTGCCAAGTAGCTGAGAAGAGGTTGACCAGAGAGGACCGATCTGCTCTGAGGTTCTAGGATGTTGTCCATCTTTACAGGGGTCCTAATATGTTCCAGACACTGTGTTAGGTATTGGAAATACAGTGATGAACATGAACATTACAGTGAAGACACCAGAAAATAAATGAAGAATTTCAACGCTCAGGGTAGCTATAGTAAAAGTATGTAGAAGATGTTATGTGGCTTTGCCTAAGGGTTAAGGGGAAAGCTTCACAGAGCAGGGTATTAAAAGATAAATGAAGACAGAGAAAGGCAAATATTATATGATATCACTTATATGGGGGAATCCAAAAATTAATACAAATGAATCTATTTATAAAACAGAAACAGACTTACAGACATAGAAAACAAACTTATGATTACCAAAGGGGAAAGAGATGGAGGGGGAATAAATTAGGAGCATGAGATTAACAGATACACACTACTAGATATAAAAAAGATAAGCGATAAGTATTTACTGTATAGCACAGGGAACTGTATTCAATATCTTGTAATAACCTACAAGGAAAAATAATCTGAAAAAAAATGTATATAATCACTTTGCTGTATCACTTTGCTATATACCTGAAATTAACACAATATTGTAAATCAACTATACTTCAATTTAAAAGAAGATTAACGAGAATTTTCCAAATAAAAAATGGCCATTCCCGGGCTTCCCTGGTGGCACAGTGGTTAAGAATCTGCCTGCCAATGCAGGGGACACGGGTTCAAGCCCTGGTCCGGGAAGATCCCACATGCCAAGGAGCAGCTAAGCCCATGCGCCACAACTACTGAGCCTGCGCTCTAGAGCCCACGTGCCACAACTACTGCAGCCCATGCACCTGGAGCCCGTGCTCCGCAACAAGAGAAGCCACAATGAGAAACCCGCGCACCGCAACGAAGAGTAACCCCTGCTCGCCGCAACTAGAGAGAAGCCCGCGTGCAGCAACGAAGACCCAATGCAGCCAAAAATAAATAAATAAATAAATTTAAAAGAATGGCCATTCCCAGCATGTACTGGGTGGAGGAAGAAGGTGAAAGGTATATCTGAAAGGGAGCAGCTGGGGCCAGTGATCCCAGGGAAACCAGATCTTGAAAATGGTTTCAAGAGTGACGTGTAGAAAAATGGCTTTGTTTTTATTGTCTTGGGGTAATCTGAAGAGTATGTGCCTGGGTCAGTCTTTTGAAGTATTTGGGGGCTGTCTGGGAGCAGAGGTTCTTTGTAGCCATGCTTGCTCCTTTCCTGGGAGAGGATACAATAGTGGAGAAGGCAGGTAGGTCCTGTCATCTAAGAGTTTTCGGCCTGGTGCAGGGGGACGGAAAGTAAACAAATGTGCAGACTTTTTAGGAAGTAGTCAAGGCTAGGAAGAGAATAAGGCAGGGATTCGTTTTTCTGACAGTAGGGGCAGCTAGATTATTGGCCTGACCCTCCCATTGAAAAATCTTCTTAAAAGTATGGAAGAGCCGACAAGATGCTAAAAACCAAGGGAAAGGGAGATCTAGGAGAGGCAAGTGCAACAGTGCAACTGCTGATTCTGGCAAACTTGAACATGGGGAGGTAAATGGATGTGGAAGTTCATGCCTTCCCAGGTGGAGATTCTAAGAGGAGGCTCCAAAGGGCTGCGGCCTCAGAATAGGGTTGAACAGGCTTCCCAGTGCTGCTTGCTGCCTGTCCTCTCTGAGGCTTGGTTTTTATTCAGTCTCCCTCCTGTCTATCCAGCCTCCTGCCAGTAAATACATTTCTTTCTTTTTCACATTTGTCATCATCAGTTTCCTTGCTTTCAACCAAAGATCCCTAATCAGCACATTCTATTTCATATTTTCTCTTTTTATTTTGAAATCATTTTGAACTTACCGAAATCTTGCAAGAATAGTACAAAGAACATTTATTCCCTTGAGTCATTTGTGAGTTGCATATCTGATACCACTACCCTATAATACTTTAACGGGCATTTGCTACATACTAGAACATTCTCTTTCATAGCCATAGTACAACCATTAAAGTCAGGAAATGAACATTTATTCATTACTACTATCTAATCGTCAGACCCAAGTTTTACCAAATTATTGCAATAACGTCCTTCATAGCAAAGAATCCAGTCTGAGATCTTGTATTTACTGTCATGTCCCATTAACCTCATTCAGCCTGGAACAGTTTCTCCTTGACAAGTATGACTTGACACTTTGGAAGATTATAGGACAATTATATTGCAGAATGTCCCTCAAGTTAGGTTTATCTAATCAGGTTTCCTCCTGATTAGATTCAGATTATGCATTTGGAGAGGGGCGTGTGAGCAGGGATATCATAGAAGTAACGCTGTGCTCTCAATGCATCCCATCAGGTTCTACATGATTTTGATTTAACCTGTTGCTGGTGATATTGCCTTTGAGCACTTGATGGTATTTGCCAGGTTCTCCACCATAAAGTTACTGCTTTTACTCTTTGTAATTAATAAGAATTTTGTGAAGAGGAACTTTGAGATTATGTATGTATTCTGTTTCTCATTAAACTTTCATCCACTAGTTTAAAATCTATTGATATTTCTTGGCTCAACTAATTATTACTCTGATAATTGTCACATGGTGATTTTCTAATTCTGTCATTACTTCTGCATTTATCTATCAGTTGGCATTATATCATAAGGGATAACTTTTTCTTCTTCCCATGGGTTTATTTATTGATATCACGGATTCTTGTTGTATTTGATGGGTTATAATCTCCTAATATTATTTATTTTGATGCTGAAATCATCCCCGATTTGGCCAGTGAGATCCCCTTCAAGCTGGATCCTGTGTCCCTTTGACATGTATGCATTACTCTTCGAGCTCTTCCTTACTTTCTGATATAATGTGATGCTCCAGACCAATCCTGTACTTTCCCTGGCCCGGGCCTGGAACCCAGGATTTCCAAGGTGCATTGCTTGCTTTTAAGGAGAATGGTATTTAAAAACCAAGATCTGGTCACCAGGTCTTCTCATTGCTACACACACACACACACACACACACACACACACACACACACACACACTTATTCCTATTATGTCTTTATACTGAGACTGATGAGTTCATGCTAATACCAATTTCAGTTTAACCCCACATTTGTAACTCCCTTGTCTAAGACGGAAACTTGGTTTCAGTTATCCTTAATGTATTTGCTAATTGGATCAACCCTCCCTGGATGTAATTGATCTTCTATAGCCATCACTTTCTTCCACCCCTGCCCCAAGCTGATGCTCTCATGACCTTTCTCAGGCTCTATACCCAACTCTAGGCTGCCACATCCCTCCTCCTACCACATAGATTCCCTCCTTGCCCTACTCAGGCTCCAGTGCTCCACATCAACCATCCAACCAGTGTAGGAGCCCCTGTCATCCCACTGAGGCGCAAACGCCTGCCTTTGGCCATGACAGAACCCTACCCTAAACACAGATGTCTGCCTTGCTTGGTTCACATATGGCTTTGAACTATATTATTTAGAAAGTCAGAAATGCAGCCAAGGAAGGCAGGGTTGTAGGAGGGCATGCAGTAAACTGATACGTTCTTGTTGGGGATACTTAGAAAACGAGTAAACCAGGGAATGGTCATAGAAAAAGGCAGTAAATGTACATGGCAAAGAAGAAGTGGATATTTATTTAATGAAGCCTCGGAAGAAGTCAAAAATGATGGAAGCAGGCCTCAGAACTGTGTAGGTGGGCATCAGAGGAGAGGGAGCTGAGTGGTGTGTGAGGGAGTGGGAAGGAGGCTTGTGGTAGATGCATTGAAATGAGGCTATTATGGACAGAGCTCAATCTACATTATTGAGGGGGAAATTGAGAGATATCCAATAAGTATGTTGAATACAGGTTATCCAAAACTTTGAAAAAATAAAATAGAAGTTACTGTGGGCCCTTGGGAACAAGGCAATTTCCCAGAAGCAGGAGGTCGGAACTCTGAGTCATAAGACCCATTATTGTGCAAATTTCTACAAGAAAGCAAAATGAATTTATAAACGTCCCATTGAAGCTCCAAGAAAAGTAAGCAAAAAAAGTTTTTAGTAAGTGAGGAATAGTTCATGGAAATTAGTAATACAGTAGTACACACCTTTACTAATTTAATGTATGTAAAGTGTCATTCATATTTTTTTGATTTAGTGGACTTTAAAAAAATACTTTATTTTTTAGAATACTTTTAGATTCACAGCAAAATTGAGCAGAAGGTACAGAGATTTCCTACTTTCTTCCCCAACACATGCATAGTTTCTCCCATGGTAACACCAGGTACATTTGTCATAACTGATGAACTTACACTGATGCATCAGTATCACCCAAAGTCTGTGGTTTACATTAGGGTTCACTCTTGGTGTTGTACATTCTATGGGTTTGGACAAATGTATAGTACATACATTCACCATTATAGTATCATACAGAATAGTCTCACTGTCCTAAAAATCCTCTCTGCCCTGCCTATCTTACTACTTTATGAATAGAAAGACCATTTATAAAAACTTCCATTGGGTCACTTCCAATCTATCGCTCGTCACAAATTTCTCAAATGTGAGTTCTCTAGTTAAGGGATTTCTCAAGAATTTAACCCCATTGCTGGGAAGCAAATACTGTGATAACTAAGAGACCAGTTCCATCTGTCATGAAGTCCACAATCCACAATCAGACAAACTTAAACCTTCACACCATCTGATCTTTCCCTGGTTCATGTACAAATCTCTACCTTATCAGTCTTCTCAAGGTTGCCTTGATGTCTCAAGTGAGTCCCTAAGACTTAAGCTATTTCTTTAAAGAGTCAGTTCCTAATAGTTCTAAGGATTTTAAGCTTTGCCAAGTGTCTGGCTCTAGAAAGTTCTATAATGCAGTAAGATCCTATAAGAACATCTAATAGAAATATGATTGGTGAATAATTGGTTCTTCTTTTACAAAAGTTAACATTTTTGAAGAATTAATTTTATCGCTTACATTTTAATATTGTTATTTCTATTTAAATATCTGACGTTAAATTTATACATAATGGAAATTCTAACAGCTTAATTTTATGCCATTTTTCTGTCTTATAAAAGGGAGCAATGCTATTAAAAGAAAAAGAAAAAGATGAAGAAGGAACAATTTAGCTGCTTTACTGTGCCCAGGACTGGCTAGGAATCAAGATGACATTCTTAATCAGAAGCTGCTTTATATCCTTTATTTTTCTAGTAAAAGAAAATGTAGAAATATTTTATCATTTACAAAGTAACTCTTTTAGCCAAAATTATGAATATTTTGTATGTTTTACATATTTAAAAAAAAAACTCTCTTCTGTTTTTACATGTCTCAAAGTGCTTCAGAGTCTGTAAGTCTAAAACTGCTTTTAAAATAAGGTTTATTTTACAAAATACTTCAGAGTAGTCCAGAAGAAAAAATGAAAATGTGATGGCCAAAGAAAAATGTCATATCAGCAGATTTAGGAGGAAATTGAAGCAATGAATAAAAAGAATCACCTCAGGAACTGTGAGAAGGGCAGAAAGGGGGACACAAAGTTTAGAGAAATGATGCTCCCTTGACTGTAGGTCAACCACATAACAGACCACACTCCCCAGCTCACTAAGAAGAATAAAATTGAAGGAAAGAACTTGAAGGATCATATAGTTCAACTCTGTGATATGAAACCCAAGGAAGCTGCAGTTCAACTTGACTGAGGTGAGGAGCGGCGAGGGCTGAGATGGCTCTCGAGCCTGGGACATGGCTTCCTGGGCAGCCATCTCTTCTCGTACCCCCTGACTAATTAGTGAGTCTGCAGTTCTCCTTGTTACCTCAAATTGTTCTTGGTGGCCTTTTTAGACTCAGAAACTCTCATTACTCCAAAGAGGTCAAGGCATAATCCCTACAAATTTTGAACTAACCTTGCTTAACTATAGACCAGCAGCAGAAAACACTAGCAAGAGGAGGTGGATGGTGGGCACTGGGAAAGGAGTGAGGGGGGATGGGAGAAGGGGCATGTGTGTGCACAGTGGCTGGGAGAGAATGTTCCAAAACACGGGGACTAGTGTGTGATGGAGGATACATTCTTGCAGCCACCACATACCCTTTCTTTTAATTAGTTGACTTTTACTTAATAAAACAGCTTTGGCCTTGGTGTATTAAATAATAATTATTATAATCAAAATAGCCAGCAATAAGCTTTATGTACATTGCATACCAATTAAAATGCTTGTGTAGGGCTTCCCTGGTGGCGCAGTGGTTGAGAGTCCGCCTGCCGATGCAGGGGATACATGTTCGTGCCCCGGTCCGGGAAGATCCCACATGCCGCGGAGCGGCTGGGCCCGTGAGCCATGGCCGCTGAGCCTGCGCATCCGGAGCCTGTGCTCCACAACGGGAGAGGCCACAACAGTGAGAGGCCCGCGTACTGCAAAAAAAAAAAAAAAGAGGAAGAAAGAAACCATCTCAGCAAGAAAGGGCATAGAAAAAGGAGGGTAGTCAGCAAAATTAAATGCTGGAGAGAAGTCAAAGAAAATGATAACTGGGAAATTCAGTCCATATCATGTCACTGGTGACCTGAGAGAGCACCGTTTCAGTAAGTTGGATCAACAGAAGCTGTACTGCAGGGAGTTTTGAAGGCAATGAGAAAATGGAGACAGCACTTATATCCTTAGATGGTAGGAATTTAGAAGCAAAGAGAAATATGTCAGTTATGGTCACTGGGTGGTTGCCTCAGTTTGATTTATCTTATCTCTGGTTGTAGCCTATCTAGTGTAAACACCATGGTATTAGACACACTACTATGAGAATTGCCTGTTTCCCCTGGAAATATGCTGACTGATCCAAGTCCTGCAAACATTTCATCAAGGGCCTCAGCATATGGCTTAGCAGGTTATATACTGCACAGTGCCACACATACCATTCATAGGAAGCTAATGGTGTCCCTGAGACGTGTGCAGTATACAGTCCACACAACCATACACAGCAGCCCTGATTATAGCACTCTTTTGAAGCAAAGAAGTGCATATGTGCTACACTGTTTATTTGACACTGAATATGTTTCTTTTTGTCTGCCAGGGTTGGGGAAATGCTGCATCTGTCTTCTCTCATTTATGGCCAGTGTATAACTATGATTAAGAAATAAATAATGACAAAAAGTAAATCTTATAAGCATATCCCTGACAGCAATAACCATCTAGAGGAGAACATATGGTGATTGACTGAATATGGGATAATAAACACACAGAGAGAAATTCAAGGTCATAAATGTAATGATTATCCACTGGATAACAATACATAGCTCTTTTTTTCCTCCAAGCAATATTCCTTGCTTCACAGGAGTAAACAAGGCTGAAAACATAAAACATCTTGCAAAATCACAGTACAATGGAAGCATTAAGCAGGCTTGAATTTAATAGCATTAAAGCCATGGGGGGAAAATGTAAAAATTGTTTGTACAAAATTCATCTTGGTGTATATTAACATCTGATATATGTTAAGTACAAGTTAAACCAATGAATATATATAGGAAATCACTGAATGAAAAATCCAAACTTAATCCAAACTTCTCATTTTACAGAAGAAACCAAGTCACAACAACTAATTTGCTTAAAGTTGTATACCTAATTCATATCAAAAGTGAAATAGAAAAGTACATTCAGAGTCTATACTAGGTGCAACCACCAGCAGTTCTTTATAAAATCATATTTTTACACATAAAAGGCCTCTAATTAAGGGAGTTTAAATGAATTGTTTTGCAAACTAAATCCATATGGATCCCACTTCAAGGAAATATGACATGTAAAATTAAAGATTTACACAATGTATAAATTAAAAGATAGCTGGTTTTGTAAGGTGATTTTTCTCCCAGTTATAAAATATATCTATTGGATTCTTTTAAATGGCAAACACACTCTCTCTCTCTCTCTTTCCCATATCCTTTCATATAAACTCCATCTGACTGACAAAAGTGTAGTCAGCACACACATTTTTAAGATCCTCTCTCTCCTCTTTCAGTACCGTTTTAAAAGGAGGGGCCGTTGTTTCTTAATTCCTTTCAGTTCTCTCTCCCAGTCTATCAGTCATTCTGCTGCATTTGGTTTTCCTCTCCAGGGCGTTGGAGGTGGAGAGGCTGCTCATTCTTAAGGAGGTGGGATGAGGCAAGTGGCCCTTTCTGGTCTGGACTGGGGCTGGAATGGTAACAGGACAAATGTTACAAGGGTACCTAGGATTTGTTTTAATCAGGTGTGGCAAGACACGCAGACACGGAAATGATTGTCAAGAAGGACAAAGTTTACTCACAGTTCCCTTTCAGAAATAGGAGGTATGGCGGGTCACACAGGGCCACAGTGGAAGCACCAGGGTTAGTCAGGAGGTAGAAGGAATGAGGGAAAAATGTGAGCAAGAGCTTTTACTGTGGTTTGCACGGGAAGGAACAGGCAAGGCAGGTAAGCAGGTTTAGGATTGGCTAGTTTGAATAATTTCACAGGGCTCTGGGGCATAGTCGTCTGATACTTGGCCCTGGGGTGATTAGTGTGTGAAAGCCCGTAGAGGAGGTGGTTGGAGGTGTGAGCTCTGGATGGGTTGGTTTGCATATGAGAGACACACTCCTAGATGAGCTATTTACTCTCTTTAGGAATTGGCCAGCCCTGGGAGGGGTAGTCTGTCCAGGGTCAGCGAGGTCCCAGATGTCAAAGCAGCAGAATACAGAAAATAGAAGGGCATGCTTAATACAGTAGAACACTTGCAATGAATATTCCTACTGCTTGGATTGGGGGCCTCTCAATGCAGTCTCCATATATATGTATTAAAGAGCCTGTGTCCTTCTGAGCACTCTCTTTTTAATGATCCTATCTTGGGAAGGGTTGGAGGCCTATAAGGGGGGTTGGGCCAGTGTACAGGGGAGGCAGGAGGAGATAAAAACCAAACAGGGGCCTAAGAAGCTGTGGAAAGTCTGAAAAGGACTTCTTTAGGATACTTGCTTTGGTTATTAAGTGATATAACATCCCCTTTCCTACCACTTTCACAGATAGCCGCAAAACCACTGTCTCTACCTGGCCAGATTTTAAAAAACATTTTGATATGGGTACTTTACTTGGGTGCAGTATTCAGCAGATATAACAATTATTGTCTGTATTTTCTTACTAGAAAGATCTTTCACCTGCTTCTTTTAAGGTACTACAGAGGAAATATGGGACCTTGTTCTCTTCCACTAGGCTATCTTTAAAGAGAAGAAAACAGGCTTTCTCTGCTCAGAATGACTTAGGTATGTAGGGTCAATAACTCACAGAGAACAACTGTCATGTCCCAGAGAAAAGCAGGCTTAACTCTGGTCAGATGTTTGAACTTAGGGCTCTGCCCACAGTTGGAAAAAAATGTTTTAAAATTATTTATTAAAGAGATATTTCTTCAAGTGAAAATAAAATAGTGTGAAGTGAAACTCACCTAATGGCAGCAAAACCTCACTTTTTTTTTTTTAATCACCATTCTTTTGGATATACTTGTGTTAAATTTCATGTCATCCAAGTCATATAAATTATCCCCGAAGATGGATGAGCCACTTCTGGCTTTCTAAGTACTAGTAGCCATCCCTGCTGTTATGAAAGCACTGAATTGCCTTTTGATGGAAATTGTGTGGTACTGCCCGTCTTCAAATTATCCACTCAATCGGCATTGCTGGCTGAGAATTGGAAGAGAGTTTAAGGACTTCACAGATAGGAAATGCTCTAAAATAGGTCTTTGGAACATGTGGAACACCACATACTCATGTGTTTCCCAAACCTCTTTTCTTCCTGTGGCTTCCAGGAAAACTAGGCTTTTACAGTGTAACATTTTGCCCTTGCTAATCCTAACTTTAAGACAAAATAATTTTCTGAGTCTATTCATTTACAGATACTAATGTTGACACTGAAGATATCTCCCCAAAGAACTTAGTAACGTCCCTTCCCACCTGGTCTCCAGCATCGCCCACCCCACCATCCTTTACCCCATTCCCCTGGCTGCCATCACCATGCTGGCTGCTAGTGGAGGAATTTAGGGTCAGAAGGGAGGGAAGGAGTTTCTAAAGTGAGAAGAAGGAACACCCATCCTCCCAAGTAATGAGGACTTTTAAAAGACTCTAGTATGCCTGGGGCAATAATAAGTGACTTAGTTTTATATTTTGGGGGAGGATAAAGTGGATCAGTAGATAAATGCTTGTATAGGTCCAGGGCAGGTAAGCAACATGTAGGAACCCAGTCTGGGAAAAAGGCCACCCTCAGGTAAGTTACTGTCCCCAGTATATAAGCAGATGTGTCCATGAGCAATCTGGTGCTGGATCGTATTGAGAGACATATAGTGAAGCCGTCGTAAAGTCATGAACAGCAGTTCAAACCATTACTCAGTCTCTGGAGAAAGTATTTTCTTAATGCAGCAAACCCTTTAGAAATCCTCTCTTTCTCTCTCTCTCTCTTTCTCTTCCTCTTCCTCCCCCTTTCCTTCTCCCTTACTCTATCAGCCATTCTCAATGAATTCTACACAGACTACTGCTAAACCCTGAAACTCTTTTCCACTCCCTCAACTCTTAAACCCAAACTTCCTAAAACCTGCATGACTTTTCTTTCCTCTGTCCATGCTACCCATCATTTTAAAATCTGTTTTTATTTTTTCCACTTCTACTATTTTTTTCTTCTATTTTCCTTTTCAATGTGAATCTTCTATCCATCTTCCTCTGCTCATGACCCCAGAGTGCACAATAAAGTGGGGAGGGGAGATGGAGAGAGAGAGGAGAATGTCATGCTGGCAACACCAGACTTTCACGTAATTGATGGGGAGGAGAAAGCTTATGGATTTTCAGACATTTCATAATTTTTGTCCCTGTCTCATCATGTTGAGAGGAGGGAGATGTATGACTCAATCTCAGAGGAACTGTGGGGTCCAAAAGGATGCAGAGGGAGGAAAGCTGAGACACACCGCCTCTTTATCCTGGGTTAATTCCGGGAGGAAGAGTGACCTACCTAGGCAGGGCATTTCTGAAGCAGGAGAGGCTGTCTGGCAGCTGGGCGATTGTGAAGAGGCCTGCTCCTGCTAAAGCAGGATGCACTTGAGTATTAGGAGGCAAGGTCATTGTTTTCCTGGTGACTAAGAGCTCTTAGAGAAGGGTCCTCTGGCCATGACACAGAAGCAAGAGGGAGGGCAGGAAGGGCAGAGCAGCCTGAGGTTTGGGGCTGTGGGAAATACTGCGTAACCTGGATAAAGCAGAAAGGACTTGGATGAGGCATTAAACCCCATCACACTAAATGGGGGAGGAGGGACTATGTGCCCACCATAAGCCCTGTAACTGGTTTATGATCTGAGATTCTTTTTCCTTCCCCAACTCACAACTCATTGAAGAGCTACTGTTCCCAGGGCAGTGTCCCCATCCCTTCTCATGGTGGGTTAGATTAGGATCTTGGGGCTTTAGAAAGTGAGGAGGGTGAGGGGTCATGTATTATTTTAATTTGAGTCTGCAGCAGTGCTTGAGAAGCATTTCTTCCTTCTTCCCTCCCTCCCTCCCTTCCCTCCACAATCACTAGGTGTCTGTGATGTGCCAGGCACTGTGCTACTCTAATGCCTCATACTGGACGGGAAAACAGCCTCAGAGATGCCCAGTGACTGACCAGTTAGACATGAGCAGAGAGAGAACTAGATCCCAGTCCCCAAAACCCTGGGTCAGGACCCTGGCTATCACACCCCAAGGCCTGCCTTAATAAAGCCACGTTGTAAACTTTGAATCATTTGCATCTTTTCTCTCCTCCGTGAGCACAAAGGATCCTGGCCTAGAGCGGAGTGTCCTATCCTTTCTAGCCCAGTAACTTTACATTCCTAAACCCAGTGGACCTTCCCAGGATGGGAGTTATTGAAAATCTCTGCTTTAATTAAAAAGTTTTCCCTAGAATGAGCATAGCTCTGTGGCCATTTCTCATAACATTAGTCACTGGTCAAGTTCAAGAGATGCATCCGCGGCATCTTGTAATTTGTTGTGCCACGACTTCTGTTTGTGTACCCCTGCCTCCCACCACTCCCAAGTCAGGGCTGTGCTCTGGACCAGTCGTGCATGTTAGTAGCTGCAAATTCTGACCCAGGCAATATTCCGCTTGTTTAAAACAACGGTGGAGTGCACCCAGAGGGTAATGGGATTCCTTGATAGAGAGGCAGGAAATAGCTCAGCCAAATGGTAGGAAGAGTACAGTAATAATTTCTCATTTGAACATCCCCAGACCCTTTCTGTTGCAGTGTGTCAGGGAAGCTTCTGGGTATGCAGTAAAGCCTCTTAGTTCTTCAGAAAATATGTCCATGAAATCTTTGAGCCTTTGGATAATACATTGTTATAAAGGATTTATATTTTATTTCTTCTTTTGGAAGGAAATATAAACAAAATGAGACAAGTACATTAAAAATTGAAAGTATTTTTTATAGAAAATGGGGGGAAATTACTGTTTGGGGTTTAAATGTGACTCACATGATAAAACAAATCCTCGGAAGTGAGTCTGAATTATGTCAAATCTGACCTTTCTGAATGAAGCACTGGCAGGATGAAAGGAGGGAGAGGCTGCGTTCTTTTCCTTTGCTGGAGGGAGAGCGTGTGATATGGGGCTGCGGATGAAGAACCTCAAGCCTTGCTTCCTCCTGACTCAAACATGAGAAAAACCTTGAGGCTTAGCCACATGATAGCCCTCTGATGTTTCTGCCCCACACATGCAGGACATAGGACATGGTGGGGACAAAGTCACGGGATAAAGTCTCGAGGAGCCAGTGTCTCAAGGGCAGCAACCTGAGCAAAGCCAGGGGCCTGTAGCAAGGGGATCTGTAGTCCAGGAGGAGAATCTCTCTCCGGTAGGAGTCACTGGCAGTGAGTCTCCCCAATAGTACCAGGTAGAAGAGGGAAACCGCCATTTGTTCATTAGTTCATCCCTTCGTTCATCAGCAAATACTTATTATGACTTCAGTGTTCCAGGTGGGGTATGTAAGTTTAGATAAAGTCTTCAACTTCATTAGCCAAGTTCATATTTTAATGTTTTCCAGAAGAGAGAGGCCATGCAGGTAGGAGCAGAAGCAGTACATCAGTAGAGCATCCCTTTGACCCAGAATCCGGCATAGGACACTCTGCTTGCAAGGACATGGTCTGCCAGAGCCTGGACTGACCTGGAAACCTCTGTTTAAGCCTCATCACGAAGAACTCACACTAGCGATCTGTTTACTTTCGTTTAAGGGACTATCACAGATATTCCTCCCCTGGTTCTTGTGTAAACTTGGTGTTGGCAAGGCTCCTTTCTCTTCTGGGAGGAAAAAGCAGAGTCAGTGCCCAGAAGCCCAAACCAAACCGTACCTCGGCCCCGCAAGACCCCACCACAAGTCAGGAACGGGCTTCTCAGGACTCTTGATGAGCCACACTCAGGGTCACAGTCAAAAAGAACATGGGTACACACCCAGGACGCCCGATGGCCAGGGCTCAGTGATTAAGAGGAGAGACCCTCTCCATGGTGGAGCCCATACTCTGAGCCATACTGCCAGGCTTCAATCTCAGTCTGCCACTTATTAGCGTGTAAACTTGGGCAAGTTACTAAAGCAGCCTGTGCCTCAGTTTCCTCATTTGTAAAATGGGCTTAATCACGGCACCCAACTCATACATAGAACAGTCCTGAGGATTAACTGTCAATGTGTGAAAAGTAGAACAGTGCCTGGTGCATAGTAAATATTGCCTTTTGGTATTATCTATCTCTGCAATAGTGTGTGAATTCTTTCTCTCTCTTTTTCCCTGGCTCATTTTATGAAGAGAGTGTGATGTGAATAGCAATGCAGTGAACCTTTAGAAATGGCATTCCATAAGCATCAAGTCGTACCTGCCCACAAAGGCCAAACTTCCCTGTGCTGCTCAAACCCTCCTTGCATATGGCCCTGCACTCATGTAGCTGAACACATAGATCCCCCAGGGTCATGGCACATTGTCCAGGGCCTCAACAAGCACCATCCCCAGTCCTTCTGGATCCCACAGTAACTCAGTCTTCAGTTTTGTGGTTCCTTCCCTGGATTATTTCAAATATGTTTGCACCACCTGGGCTTCTAATGAGAAGGAAAGGGCTAACTAGACCCGAGAACTTATTGAAACTTGGTGCCTTGCTCTGTGGATGGATGGCATCTTGACTTCCATCTCCGCACCCCCCTCTGAGTCTTTCCTCTGTACGTCCATGTCCATGGCTGGCTAGCACGCTGTTTCCAGTCTTCCCAGGGTCTCCTGTCAGAGAATCTGAGCATCTTTCATCCCAGGTTGTGGTCAGATACTCCACCACCCTTTCACAGGGTGCATTTCCAGTATAGAAATCATGTGACTAGGAGATATAAATTGATTAATCTTAGGGAGCTTCCAATTGTGTATATGTTTGAGAAGATGGGAAAGGAGATAAGATAGCCAGTTGTTAAAATGTCGGTAGCTTGAAATCAGCCATGGTGAGAGTATTAACATCACGGAACGTGGCAAACGCAGGGCTCTCCCCACCCCATTTTCTGGCATTTCTGGCATAAATTATTGAATACAAATAAGAGAGAACGTGGAGCCAGGAGCAAACCAGAGCTGTGCTCTCTCAGCTGTCTTCTTGAAAGGTTATCTCACTTCCATAGAATCCAAGCTTGTCCACTTCCTAAAACAACGCAACAACAACACCTTTAGACAGGGAGCTTTAAATAAAACAAAACAGAATTTTTCTGAGACAAATAGTTACCTTTGTTGTCCTACTAACCAAACTTCCCAGGAAACTCCAGCCAGATAAGTGAGAACAAGAGAGGGGTGGAGTCTCCCAGGACCCACAAAGGAGGAGATATTCATTAAAGAACCCAGTGGCAGGTAGCTAAAGGCCGCAATAATTAAACAGGTCTACCTAGAAACATTTACTGGCACGTTTTTGGCGATCATGCCCCCAAGAAGGCCTGGGGCAGCCTGAAGGATCCTATTCCCAAGCCTGAGATCCCTGTTTTTTTTTCTTTCTCTGGGCCAAGAAATGTATACACAGCTTTCCTTTCCCCTTTTAGGGTGTCTCCTGGAGAGGACAAGCTGGGGGCTGCTTCATTTAGCAGTTAGCTTCTCACTGACCCATATATCGCTGTGCAGGCAGGTGTCAGGGTACAGAATGGTCAAGTGGATGTCAGATCCAGTGTCGGGAGCCTGGTGAATGGAGTGGAATGTTAGTCCTGACTCAGAGCAGCTGCTTTGGCTCACGTTGTGCCAGCCTGCCTTCCCAAGCGGGAGATGCTGGCCAGGTCTGCCATTGCAGAGAGTCCCAGACCTGTGGACGTGGCCCTGGAAAGGTTGACCTCAGCTGCACATTAGACTCAGCTGGGGCAGTTTTTAAACTCCTGATGCCTAAGATGCAGTTTGGACCAATTAACTCAGAATCTCTGGAGGTGGCACTCAGCCATTAGGGGTTTTGAACTCTCCACTAGATGGAGAACAACTGCACTGAAGAGTGAGGGCAAATACCCAACACAGAGCCAGCTATGGTTCTCATTCTGGGGTGACACAACCCCCCAGGAGGACACTGGGAAACACAAGAGGGTGTTTTTGGTTATTACAGCAACTGGGGCTGCCTCTGGCATTTAGGAGGGTGTGGGCCAGGGACATTAAAAACCTCCTGCACTTTGTAGAACAGTTCTTCATGATAATAAATGCAAAATTTTAAGGCACATGAGTGTGTGTGTGTGTGTGTGTGTGTGTCTGTCTGTCTGTCTGTCTGTCTGTCTGTATTGAATGTGAGAGACACTGAGTACACAGAGTCCCATCCTTTGTTTGGAGGGAGATTGCCTGGTCAGTTTTGGTTTGAGATACTGGAAATGCAGAAGCAAAATGTGGAGGTTTTCCCTGGAAAATCAATAACCTGCTTGCAGACACCTCTCCACAGTGATTTGTCTCAAGTGAGAACACTGGCCCTGTGTGTGTTCAAAGCACATGGTAAATTTATTTACTATTTTCTCCCAGAATCTTCTTGAATATTAATGCAAATCATGGCTGGGGGCAGGTGCTGAGGGGCTGAGTGGGTGAGTGGGTGCATGAAAGAAGAGGTATTTGTGGAAATGGCATTGGCCAGGATTGACTAGAGGGCAGGGACTTCTTACTTCGGCACATTCCACATGGTCCACTTGGTGTCCAAAACAAAAACAGATGACACAAACTGGCCATCACCATGATGAACATGAGATATATGTGATCTGATATTATAGGCAGGGAATCAGCTTTGAACTATAAAGGTGTTTTATCCAAATTTCATCGACCACCTGACCTGCCTGCATGGATCTGCTGGTTGTTTCTGTGATATTTCCAGCATGTCTTCTCTTTTTTTTTTCCCCACACACTCTCTCTCTCTAATTTTGTTTTTTCTCAAGCTTCCAAATGGTGCTCAGTGCTCCAAGGAAAGAAGGAAGGAAGGAAGGGGAGGGAGAGAGGAACGGGAGGGGAGGCAGAGGAGGAACATTTGGAAAAAAAGCAGCCTGACACAAAAGGAAAAGAGAAGGAAACATGACCTGAGCTGGTGACCCATGAGATAGGGAGGTAGGGGTAACCGTTTGACCCTTGTTGAACCAAGAGAGGAGTGCGAACAGGAGGAGGGAAGGAAAGGGGTGGAAATAACAGCAGAAGGAACTCAGGGGGTGGAGGGAGGAGGGGACACGGAGACAACTTAATACAACCGCAGACAGGCAGCCCGCCCATGGCCTCCGGCGTCCTCAGCGCAGGGTGGCGGCGTGGATCTGCTGGTGGCCAGGCGTTGGCATTTCTGGCGTCGGGCCGAGCGCAGGGCACAGTCTCTACGCTGCTGCCCTCGCCCTAAACACTGAGGCTCCACAGGGGTGGACAACAGGCGTCTGTGGTGAGGCAGCCGGGGCGGCGGGGCGGTGGGCTGGTGTGCTGGTGCCCCAGCGCAGGCGGGCAAGCGCGGGCCAGCCTGCCTCCTTCCGGGGCGCCCCACCCCCTTGAAGGTGCAGAACGGACACAGACCAGCCTACCGACCGTGCCGCCAACCCTCCGCTGCCCCGCCCCTCCTCCCCCAATCCCGCCCCTCGGAGGCCAGAAAAAAAGAAGAAAACAAAATCTCTGTGCAGAGCCCGCGGTGGGAAAACAGGGGGCAGGGATGCTGGCTCTTCCGGGAGCCCGCTGCCCACGCCGTAATTTACAACCCAAGTCCATGACTTAAAAACCAGCTCTGCCAGGGCGGTGCCCGGAAGGCTGGCAGCTAGGGCAGGCTGAGGCGCCGAGGCGGTGGTCCACGCTGGAGCTGTCAGGCCGCGGGAGGCCGGGCCCAGCGGCTCTGGGAAGGCCCGGCAGGTGGGAGACTGGCCACGTCGGGCGGAAGCCACTTCGACAAAAGGGGAAGGCGATGAGGCGCACCTTGGGCAGGGCCCCACGAGCCGGAGTTGGTGCCCCCCTTTCGGGCACCCAAAAGATTTTCTCAGGGGCGGGGTGGGGTTGTGGGCCTCAAGGCCGCGCGTGCCCTCCCCTCCCCTCCCCCTCACTTACCTGTGGAGGGGGGAGGAGGGGAGGAGAGCGGATAGCAGGAGGGAAGGGCCCAGCTGGCTCCCCTGCTGGCTCCGGGCCTGAGCAGACCCTCAGAAGAGGGCCCACCGTGACGGGGGGAGGGAGCGACCCGTGGGGACAGGCATGGGATGGCAGGCAAGGCCGACAGCTACTCTGGGGGAGCCACCCCCTGTCCAGCATCTCTTCTTACTGTACAACCTAACCTTGCCCATCACGGCAGAGGTACCTCATCATTGCCTGCTGCAGGTTTTCACCGCAGCTGGCATCCTGGAGGAGAGTGCAGCAAAAAGTCTGGAGCATTGATCTGGAAGGTCCTCTCTGGGCATGTCTCCAAGCTCTGCCTCATGGACTGGGATTATTGCGTCCTAGGGTTTCAGAGTTCTGTGCGGCAGAAGAACCTGCTGAAATCCCCATCAGCTGATTTTTCAAGAGTGTTTATGAGCCGTTCTGCCCTAAGCTCACAGAATGCAAAGGTCGCCAGGTGTGGGAGTCTGGTAACATGGAAGCAAAGGACCAGACTAAGGGTCTCAGTCCTGGCTACGTTAGAATCAGCTGAGGGAGCTTTAAGAAAACTCCAGCGCTGGTATCCCACCCTAGACCATTTGAATCACAATCTCTGCCAGGGGTTCAAGTATTTATAAACTCTCCAGGTATGGTGTACTCTATGTACACCATATGTATGTACTCTAGGATGTTCCTTAAGAACCAGTGAGATACTGGTCAACTCTATCAGCCCTTTGTCTTCCACGGTAGATACCTTAGATGTTTGCAAGTTGATTAAAATCAGGTAGCATCATTATGTGGGGACTGGCCAGAGACCAGCTGTCCACTTTGATCCTTTGAGTGAAAGAAAAAACATTCTTTCTACTATGAGAACGACATTGCACTAGTTTATAGGGGACAGTCTGAACTCACCCAAGCAAATAAAACTATAGTTAAATTGCAAGGGTTTTTTTTAGGGAAAACATGGAACATTTAGATTATTGAAGAGTGAAAAATATCTAAGTCAGACATAACATCTGTATCTCAGACTCCTCTAGTTTTTCTGTATCGTCCCTACATTCATCTCATCTAGAACAAAATGCTCTTTTCAGAAGGAATCAGGTCTGTATATTCCTCTCACGTGGGTAGTATCATGCTTTCTTTTGGTTGTCTGAAAAAAGATTTCTCTGGGGCATCAAAACATCACTTGGTTCCAGATGGTTGAACCAAGGTTCCAGAAAGTTGAAGCTTCCAAAAAACAATTTTTGGCCATTTGGCACCCATTCATATTATTCATGATTTTATGGACTTTCAGCTTTCTTGTTTCTAAACTGAAGATTTCTATTTCTTTAGTGGCAAAAGAGCTGAAGCATACAGCTGTGCTGTCCACAGGGGCCCCCGGCGGAGGGCACAAATGGGATTTGAAATCCCGACACCTCTGAAATGGCCAAGTTGGACATTGTGGGGTGGGGTGAATGTTTGTCTGTATTCTCATTCACCCACAGGAGCTATATGGGTAAACAGAGTTTCTGCTATAGCCTGTCCTCACATATAGCCAAAATGGAAAATTGCTCTTTAAAAATGATCAAATCACAAAGCAAAGAATGTTTAAACATTTACCTTGGTGAAATAACTTTCTAGGCCCAAGATGGAGCCACTCCTGCCCCAGGGATACCACATCAGCCAACTGAAACTTAGATAACTTTCATGTCCCTATAAACGCTCCACTTGACCAGAAATATAATATAGTATATTATACTGTGCTATAGTATATCCAGTCAGCCAGTCTCCAAAATGCCAAGCCAACTCTGGGCTCTATATTATTTCCTTGTCCCTTCTCATCCCAAACAAGGTTGTCTGTGTGACTCTAGCCAATCAGATATTTTCTATTTTCTTCGTCCTTATTCTTTTTTTTTTTTTTTTTTTTTGGTGGTACACGGGGCTCTCACTGTTGTGGCCTCTCCCATTGCAGAGCACAGACTCCGGACACACAGGCTCAGCGGCCATGGCTCACGGGCCCAGCCGCTCCGCAGCATGTGGGATCTTCCCGGACTGGGGCACGAACCCGTGTCCCCTGCATCGGCAGGCGGACTCTCAACCACTGCGCCACCAGGGAAGCCCTCGTCCTCATTCCTTATTCTTTATTCTTTACCCTATAAAAGCTTTCTGCCTTCTGCTCCATTTTGCAGTTCTCTGAATAGGCTGCCTGTTTCATGAAGTTTTAAGTAGAGTTTGTATCACCTAAATTGTCTTCTTTAATAATTTTTTAACAACATATTTAAAGAGTACCCAGTCTTTAAGGAAATCTCTCCAAATCTCTCTTTGCCTATGTTAGAAATACAGCACAGGAAATCATGTCAACATGCTTAATTTTCCACTGAAACAACATTTCCTAGTTGATGTTTTCAGGTTAAAAACTATCATCTTGGGCTTCCCTGGTGGCGCAGTGGTTGAGAGTCCACCTGCCGATGCAGCGGACACGGGTTCGTGCCCCAGTCCGGGAGGATCCCACATGCCGCGGAGCAGTTGGGTCCATGAGCCATGGCCGCTGAGCCTGCGCGTCCGGAGCCTGTGCTCGGCAATGGGAGAGGCCACAGCAGTGAGAGGCCCGCGTACTGCAAAAAAAACAAAAACAAAAACAAACTATCATCTTAATGCCCATGTATACTTGAGTGAATTTCACTTTTATCTCAGCCGTCTACTTTGTGAAGAACTGTGATCTATAATGATTGTGACAAGTTATACCTAAGAAACTATATAGTCTCCAAAGCAAGCCAGTATTTAGAAAATGATTCAGTACTATAATGATTAAAAAAGTGGCTTGCTTATTTCTAAAGTAGTTACCCCCCCCCAAAAAAAAGTAATGTTAGGAAGGGTAACATTTAATGATTGTTGTGAAGATGTTGCTTTAAAAAGCATGAGGATTTTTGGCCATTTGTTGAAATGCTCTATTTTGGATCTATTGGGTTATATAAACTTTATCATTAAAACGTTTTTTTTAAGAAAATAAATAAATATATGAATTGACCCCAATGCTAAAAATTCCTCTCTTCACATCTTGTTTCCTAACAGATGTAAAGCCAAAGATGCTGTTACTCTGTATCTTAATCCATGGCTTTTTTTAAAAGACAGGTTTATTGAGGTATTTCATGCAGTAAAATTAAATCTTTTTAGAGCATAGTTCAGTAAGTTTTGGCAAACTCAGGTATCCCATTCCTAGTTATTTATGCAAGAGAAATGAAAACTTATGTTCACATAAAAACTTGTACATGAATATTTATAGAAGCTTTATTCATAATCACCAGACACTGGAAATGTCCCAAATGTCCTTTAACTGGTGAGTGGATAAACAAACTGTTCTTTCCAGACTGGCTGTATGATCTTGCGTTCCCATCAGCAATGAAGGAGAGTTCCAGTGACCCCACATCTTCACTAACACTTGACACTGTCATTAAAAATTATTTTTAGTCCTTCTAGTAGGTAGGTAGTTTTAGCTTATTGTGGTTTTAATTTGCTTTCCTTTAATGACTAATGATGTGAGCATCTTTTCATATGCATATTTGGCATCTGTATATCTTCTTTGGTTGATAACTGTGGATTCTTTTTAAAAATTGAGTTATTTTCTTACTGTTATGTTTTGAGAGTTCTTTACATATTCTGGATACCAGTTATTTATCACGTGTGTGATTTTCAAATATTTTCTCCAAGTGTATGGCTTGTATGTTCATTCTCTTAATATTATCTTCCACAGAGCTCAAGGTTGTAGTTTGGATAAATTTCAGGTCTTTCTATTTTATGTATCTATCCTTTTGTTAGTACTACACTATCTTGTTACTATAGCTTTATAATGTCTTGAAATTGATCAGTGTGAATCCTTTAACTTTGTTCTTCATTTTAAGAATTGTTTTGGCTAGTCCAGTTTTTTTTTCTTTTTTGCCTTTCTATAAATTTTAGAATTGACTTGTTGACATCTATAAGAAATCTTCTTTTATTTATTTATTTTTTTTTATAAGAAATCTTCTTGATGGATATTTCCTTGAATCAACTAGGGAGAATTGACATCTTTACAGTATTGACTCTTTTAATACATGAACATGGTAGATCTTTCCATTTATTTAGATCTTTGATTTCTTTCATTGGTGTCTTTCACCAGTGTTCTCAGGATAGAGATTTTGCATGTATTTTGTTAGATTTCTATCTAAGTGCTTCATTTTTCTATGTGCTATTATAAATGGTATTTGAAAAGTACACCAAATTCCAAATGTTCACAACTGGCAAATGAAATATGATTGACTGTTGTATGTTGATTTGCATCCCTACTAATCTTACTCATAAGTTCTAGAGTGTTGGGGTAGATTAGTAGATTAGTTCCAGGAGCTTTTTCTGTAGATTATTTGGGATTTTCTACAAAGACATACTTGTTGTCTGTGAACTTCTTTCCCATTCTGTATTTTTTTTTATTTCTTTTTCTTCCCTACTGCATGGGCTAGGACTATAGTGAATAGGAGTATTGAGAATGGACATCTCTGTCTTGCCCCAGCTAAAAGGAAAGCATTCAGTCTTTCTCCGTTAAGTATGATGTTACCTGTAGTTTTTGCTGAGAATTTTTTGTCATGAATGGATATTGAATTTTGTCTGAAAACAGTGACAATTTTGCTTCTTCCTTTCCAATTTGGATTCCTTTTATTTCTTTTTCTTCTCTCATTGCTGTGGCTAGGACTTCCAATACCATGTTGAATAAAAGTGCCCAAAGTGGGCATCCTTGTCTTGATCCTGATCTTAAAGGAAATGCTTTCAGCTTTTCACTGTTGAGTATGATCTTAGCTGTGGGCATGTAATATATGGCCTTTACTATTTTGAAGTACATTCCCTTTATTTCCACTTTGTTGAGAATTTTTATCATAAATGGATGTTGAGTTTTGTCAAAAGGTTTTCCTCCGTCTGTTGGGATGATCATATGATTTTTATTCTTCAATTTGTTAATGTGGTGTATCACATTGACCTGTGGATATTAAACCATCCTTGCATCTCTGGAGTAAACCCCACTTGATCGTGGTGTATGATCCTTTCAATATATTGTTGAACTTGGTTTGCTAATATATGGTTGAGGATTTTTGCACCTATGTTCATCAGTGATATTGGCCTGTAATTTTCTCTTTTGTGATATATTTGTCTGATTCAAAGACAAAGATATCTTTGTATCAGGGTGATGCTGGTCTCATAGAATGAGTTCAGAAGTGTTCCTTCTCCTGCAATTTTTTGGAATAGTTTGATAAGGATTGGTGTTAACTCTTCACTAAATGTTTGGTAGCATTCACCTGTGAAACCATCTGGTCCTGGACTTCTGTTTGTTAGGTTTTTTTGATTATTGATTCAATTTCATTACTGGTAACCAGCCTGTTCATATTTTCTGTTTCTTCCTGTTTCAGTTTTGGGAGATTATACATTTCTAGGAATTTGTCCATTTCTTCTAGATTGTTCATTTTATTGGTGTATTATACATAAGTAATCTCTTATGGTCCTTTGTATTTCTGTGATGTCAGTTGTAACTTCTTTTGTTTCATTTCTGATTTTATTGATTAGGGCCCTTTGTATTTTTTTCCTTGATAAGTCTGGCTAAAGGCTTTTTGATTTTCTTTTCAAAGAAAAATCTTTTAGTTTCATTGATCTTTTCCATTGTTTGTTTAGTCTCTATTTCATTTATTTCTACCCTGATCTTCTATGATTTCTTTACTTCTACTAACTTTGGAGTTTTGTTCTGCTTTTTCTAGTTCCTTTAGGTGTAAGTTTAAGTTGTTTATTTTTATTTCCTGAGGTAGGCTTGTATTGCTATAAACTTCCCTGCTAGAACTTCTTTGGCTGCATCATCTTTGCTATATATTTGCCTTTACCAATGAGATTTTTCCATTCATAATTTTCATATTTCTAGTGGTGGCCTTTTCTTTTCCACTTAGAATAGTCCCTTTAATAGTTCTAGTAAAACAATTTTGTGGGGCTGAACTCTTTTTGCTTTTGTTTGTCCATAGAACTCTTTATCTCTCCTGCAAATCCAAATGATAGCCTTGCTGGGTAGAGTATTCCTGATTGTAGTTTTTCCCCTTTCCTCACCCTAAATATATTGTTTTACTCGCTTCTGGGCTGTGGAGTTTTTGCCGAAAAGTCAGATGAGAGTCTTATGGGATTTCCCAAGAGCCAGGTGACTGGAAACCACCAACCAGGGGGATGTAATGGGATATCTGGGGTAGAGACTTTTAAGAGGTGGATCTATTGTCATTTGACAATTAAAGTAAAATATGACCCTTGAAATCCCCAAAAGTCTGGAATCTCAGAATTTTACAAACTCTAGGAGGCAAATTGTTTTGACTGGTAGGGATCTATATGTAGTAAGAAAAAAGATGAAAAACACTTCTCTTGATACTCTCTTCACCTCTAATCACTACGTAGTAGCAATTAAGCTGTTCAGTTCTCCATCTGGGAACATGGTAGAATTGCCTTCCTTTTCCCCTTGAGTTAAGTGTAGCCACATGACTTGCTCTGTGTAATTAGATGTGAGTAGAAGTGACATGTGCTACTGCTAGGTGGAAGTTCAGAGACAATGTATCATCTGCCGTGTTTTCTTTTTCCTTCTTTCATAGCAATGGGCACTGTCTAGACTGAGACTGCTGGCTTGGATTCTAGAGTGAGGACACAGAGCAGCACCCCCAGTTTATCCTCTATGGACAGGTAGTGTATGTAGAAATAAAATTTATTATATACCACTGACATTTGGGGCTTATTTGTTATTGCCACATAAACCTAAGTCATCCTGACTACTACACATGAAGAAGGAGTCATAGATGTTTACTGGATGTTGGATCCTAAGGAAGATTTTAGTATACTTAAATTCCATTTCTTATCTCGTTATAATGCTCTCATTTGGCTTATGCAGTCAGACAGGAGTGTGCAGAGGCCATTCTGAGGGCTATTTTGTCATACTCTGGTTTGCTTCCCAGGCTGAAAGCAGAGTGATTCACACTCACCCCAAATTTTCATTTGATTCATGTACATTTTTCATATATATTTTAACTTTCATAATAAGATTCATCAGTTCATTTACTGTTTGGGGATGTCTCAGCTTGGGCTGCTGTAACAAAATACCATAGACCAGGTGGCTTACACAACAGAAATTTATTTCTTACAGTTTTGGAGGCTGGGAAGTTCAAAATCAAGGTTTCACCAGATTTGGGTCTTGGTGAGGGCCATCTTTCTTCTTTTTTTTTTTTTTTAACATCTTTATTAGAGTGTAATTGCTTTACAGTGGTGTGTCAGTTTCTGCTTTATAACAAAGTGAATCAGTTATACATATACATATGTCCCCATATCTCTTTCCTCTTGCATCTCCCTCCCTCCCAACCCTCCCTATCTCACCCCTCTAGGTGGTCACAAAGCACCGAGGTGATCTCCCTGTGCTATGTGGCTGCTTCCCACTAGCTTTAGGTTTTACATTTGGTAGTGTATATATGTCCATGCCACTCTCTCACTTTTTCCCAGCTTACACTTCCCCCTCCCCATATCCTCAAGTCCATTCTCTAGTAGGTCTGCATCTTTATTCCCATCTTGCCCCTAGGTTCTTCTGACCCTTTTCTTTTTATTTTTTTAGATTCCATATATATGTGTTAGCGTACGGTATTTGTTTTTCTCTTTCTGACTTACTTCACTCTGTATGACAGTCTCTAGGTCCATCCACCTCACTACAAACAACTCAGTTTCGTTCCTTTTTATGGCTGAGTAATATTCCATTGTATATATGTGCCACATCTTCTTTATCCATTCATCTGTTGATGGACACTTAGGTTGCTTCCATGTCCTGGCTATTGTAAATAGAGCTGCGATGAACATTTTTGTACATGACTCTTTTTGAATTATGGTTTTCTCAGGGTATATGCCCAGTAGTGGGATTGCTGGGTCGTACGGTAGTTCTATTTTTAATTTTTTAAGGAACCTCCATACTGTTCTCCATAGTGGCTGTATCAATTTACATTCCCACCAACAGTGCAAGAGGGTTCCCTTTACTCCATACACTCTCCAGCATTTATTGTTTGTAGATTTTTTGATGATGGCCATTCTGACCAGTGTGAGATATCTCATTGTAGTTTTGATTTGCATTTCTCTAATGATTAATGATGTTGAGAATTCTTTCATGTGTTTGTTGGCAATCTGTATATCTTCATTGGAGAAATGTCTGTTTAGGTCTTCTGCCCATTTTTGGATTGGGTTGTTTGGTTTTTTGATATTGAGCTGCACAAGTTACTTGTATATTTTGGAGATTAATCCTTTGTCAGTTGCTTCATTTGCAAATGTTTTCTCCCATTCTGAGGGTTGTCTTTTGGTCTTGTGTATGGTTTCCTTTGCTGTGCAAAAGCTTTGAAGTTTCATTAGGTCCCATTTGTTTATTTTTGTTTTTATTTCCATTTCTCTAGGAGGTGGGTCAAAAAGGATCTTTCTGTGATTGATGTCATAGAGTGTTCTGCCTATGTTTTCCTCTAAGAGTTTCATGGTGTCAGGCCTTACATTTATGTCTTTAATCCATTTTGAGTTTATTTTTGTGTATGGTGTTAGGGAGTGTTCTAATTTCATTCTTTTACATTTAGCTGTCCAGATTTCCCAGCACCACTTTTAAAGAGGCTGTCTTTTCTACACTGTATATTCTTGCCTCCTTTATCAAAAATAAGGTGACCATATGAGCGTGGGTTTATCTCTGGGCTTTCTATCCTGTTCCACTGATCTATATTTCTGTTTTTGTGCCAGTACCATACTGTCTTGATTACTGTATCTTTGTAGTGTAGTCTGAAGTCAGGGAGCCTGATTCCTCCAGCTCCGTTTTTCTTTCTCAAGATTGCTTTGGCTATTCGGGGTCTTTTGTGTTTCCATACAAATTGTGAAATTTTTTGTTGTAGATCTGTGAAAAATGCCAGTGGTAGTTTGATAGGGATTGCATTGAATCTGTAGATTGCTTTGGGTAGTAGAGTCATTTTCACAATGTTGATTCTTCCAATCCAAGAACATGGTATATCTCTCCATCTATTTGTATCATCTTTAATTTCTTTCATCAGTGTCTTATAGCTTTCTGCACACATGTCTTTTGTCTCCTTAGGTAGGTTTATTCCTAGATATTTTATTCTTTTTGTTGCAGTGGTAAATGGGAGTGTTTTCTTAATTTCACTTTTAGATTTTTCATCATTAGTGTATAGGAATGCAAGAGATTTCTGTGCATTAAAGTTGTATCCTGCTACTTTACCAAATTCATTGATTAGCTCTAGTAGTTTACTTGTAGCATCTTTAGGATTCTCTATGTATAGTATCATGTCATCTGCAAACAGTGACAGGTTTACTTCTTTTTCCAATTTGGATTCCTTTTATTTCTTTTTCTTCTCTGATTGCTGGGGCTAAAACTTCCAAAACTATGTTGTATAATAGTGATGAGAGTGGGCAACCTTGTCTTGTTCCTGATCTTAGTGGAAATGCTTTCAGTTTTTCACCATTGAGGATGATGTTGGCTTTGGGTTTGTCGTATATGGCCTTTATTATGTTGAGGAAAGTTCCCTCTATGCCTACTTTCTGGAGGGTTTTTATCATAAATGGGTGTTGAATTTTGTCAAAAGTGTTCTCTGCATCTATTAAGATGATCATATGGTTTTTCTCCTTCAGTTTGTTAATATGGTGTATTACATTGATTGATTTGCATATATTGAAGAATCCTTGCATTCCTGGGATAAACCCCACTTGATCATAGTCTATGATCCTTTTAATGTGCTGTGGATTCTGTTTGCTAGCATTTTGTTGAGGATTTTTGCATCTATGTTCATCAGTGATATTGGCCTGTAGTTTTCTTTCTTTGTGACATCTTTGTCTGGTTTTGTATCAGAGTGATGGTGGCCTTGTAGAATGAGTTTGGGAGTGTTTCTCCCTTTGCTATATTTTGGAAGAGTTTGAGAAGGACAGTTGTTAGCTCTTCTCTAAATGTTTGATACAATTCGCCTGTGAAGCCATCTGGTCCTGGGCTTTTGTTTGTTGGAAGATTTTTAATCACAGTTTCAATTTCAGGGCTTGTGATTGGTCTGTTTATATTTTCTATTTCTTCCTGCTTCAGTCTCGGAAGGTTGTGCATTGCTAAGAATTGTCCGTTTCTTCCAGATTGTCCATTTTATTGGCATATATATGCTGGTAGTAATCTCTCATGATCCTTTGTACTTCTGCAGTGTCAGTTGTTACTTCTTTTTCATTTCTAATTCTATTGATTTGAGTCTTCTTCCTTTTTTCTTGATAAGTCTGGCTAATGGTTTATCAATTTTGTTTATCTTCTCAAAGAACCAGCTTTTAGTTTCATTAATCTTTGCTATAGTTTCCTTCATTTGTTTTTCATTTATTTCTTATCTGATCTTTATGATTTCTTTCCTTCTGCTAACTTTGGGTTTTTTTTTTTGTTCTTCTTTCTCTAATTGCTTTAGGTGTACGTTTAGGTTGTTTATTTGAGATGTTTCTTGTGTCTTAAAGTAGGCTTGCATAGCTATAAACTTCCCTGTTAGAACTGCCATTGCTGCATCCCATAGGTTTTTTGTTGTCATGTTTTCATTGTCATTTGTTTCTAGGTATTTTTTGATTTCCTTTTTGATTTCTTCAGTGATCTCTTGGTTATTAAGTAGTGTGTTGTTTAGCCCCATATATTTGTATTTCTTACAGATTTTTTCCTGTAATTGATATCTAGTCTCATAGCGTTGTGGTCGGAAAAGATACTGGATACAATTTCAATTTTCTTAAATTTACAAAGGCTTGATTAGTGACCCAAGATATGATCTATCCTGGCTAATGTTCCATGAGCACTTGAGAAGAATGTGTATTCTGTTGTTTTTGGATGGAATGTCCTATAAATATCAATTAAGTCCATCTTCTTTAATGTATCATTTAAAGCTTGTGTTTCCTTATTTATTTTCATTTTGGATGCTCTGTCCATTGGTGAAAGTGGGGCGTTAACATCCCCTACTATGATTGTGTTACTGTCGATTTCCCCTTTTATGGCTGTTAGTATTTGTTATGTATTGAGGTGCTCCTATGTTGGGTGCATAAATATTTACAACTGTTATATCTTCTTGGGTTGATCCCTTGATCATTATGTAGTGTCCTTCTTTGTCTCTTGTAATAGTCTTTGTTTTACAGTCTATTTTGTCTGATATGAGAATTGCTACTCCAGCTTTCTTTTGATTTCCCTTTGCATGGAATATCTTTTTCCATCCCCTCACTTTCAATCTGTATGTGTCCCTAGGTCTGAAGTGGCTCTCTTGTAGACAGCATATATATGGGTCTTGTTTTTGTATCCATTCAGCCAGTCTATGTCTTTTGGTTGGAGCATTTAATCCATTTACATTTAAGGTACTTATCGATATGTATGTTCATATTACCATTTTCTTAATTGTTTTGGGTTTATTATTGTAGGTCTTTTCCTTCTCTTGTGTTTCCTGCCTAGAGAAGTTCTTTTAGCATTTGCTGTAAAGCTGGTTTTGTGGTGCTTAATTCTCTTATCTTTTGCTTGTCTGTAGATCTTTTAATTTCTCCATCAAATCTGAATGAGATCCTTGCTGGGTAGAGTAATCTTGGTTGTAGGTTTTGCTCTTTCATCACTTTAAGTATGTCCTGCCACTCCCTTCTGGCTTGCAGAGTTTCTGCTGAAAGATCAGCTGTTAACCTTATGGGGATTCCCTTATGTGTTACTTGTTGTTTTTACCTTGCTGCTTATAGTATTTGTTCTTTGTATTTAATTTTTGATAGTTTGATTAAATGAGTCTTGGCATGTTTCTCCTTAGATTTATCCTGTATAGGACTCTCTGTGCTTCCTGGACTTGATTAACTATTTCCTTTCCCATATTAGGGAAGTTTTCAACTATAATCTCTTCAAATATTTTCTCAGTCCCTTTCTTTTTCTCTTCTTCTTCTGGGACCCCTATAATTTGATTGTTGGTGTGTTTAATGTTGTCCCAGAGGTGTCTGAGACTGTCCTCAATTATTTTCATTCTGTTGTCTTTATTCTGCTCTGCAGTAGTTATTTCCACTATTTTATCTTCCACGTTACTTATCTGTTCTTCTGCCTCAGTTATTCTGCTATTGATTCCTTCTAGAGAATTTTTAATTTCATTTATTGTGTTGTTTATCTCTGTTTGTTTGCTCTTTAGTTCTTCTAGGTCCTTGTTAAACCTTTCTTGTATCTTCTCCATTCTATTTCCAAGATTTTGGATCATCTTTACTATCATTATTCTGAATTCTTTTTCAGGTAGACTGCCTATTTCCTCTTCATTTGTTAGGTCTGGTGGGTTTTTGCCTTGCTCCTTCATCTGCTGTATGTTTCTGTGTCTTCTCATTTTGCTTACCTTACTGTGTTTGGGGGTCTCCTTTTTGCAGGCTGCAGGTTCGTAGTTTCTGTTGTTCTTGGTGTCTGTCCCCAGTTGCTAAGTTTGGTTCAGTGGGTTGTGTAGGCTTCCTGGTGGAGGGGACTACTGCCTGTGTTCTGGTGGATGAGGCTGGATCTTCTATTTCTGGTGGGCAGGTCCACGTCTGGTGGTGTGTTTTTGGGTGTCTGTGGCCATGTTATGATTTTAGACAGCCTCTCTGCTAATGGATGGGGCTGTGTTTCTGTCTTCCTAGTTGTTTGGCATAGGGTGTGCAGCACTGTAGTTTGCTGGTCGTTGAGTGGAGCTGGGTCTTGGCGTTAAGATGTTGATCTCTGGAAGATTTTCACTGTTTGATATTATGTGGAGCTGGGAGGTCTCTTGTGGACCAGTGTCTTGAACTTGGCTCTCCCACCTCAGTGGCACAGCCCTGATGCCTGGCTGGAGCACCAAGAGCCTGTCCTCCACACGGCTCAGAATAAAAGGGAGAAAAGAAAGAAAGAAGAACATAACATAAAATACAATAAAATAAAGTAAAAAGAAAATAAAGTGATTAAATAAAAAATAGTTATTAAGAAAAAAAAATTTTAAGTAATAAAAAAATAAAACAAACCAAAATGGACAGACCAAACCCTAGGACAAATGGTAAAAGCAAAGCTATGCAGACAAAATCACACACAGAAGCATACACGTACACACACAAAAAGAGAAAAAGGGAAAATATATATATATATATATCTTGCACCCAGAGTCCACTGCCTCATTTTGGGATGATTCGTTGTCTATTCATGTATTCTAGAGATGCAGGGTACATCAAGTTGATTGTGGAGCTTTAATCCGCTGCTTCTGAGGCTGCTGGGAGAGATTTCCCTTTCTCTTCTTTGTTCACACAGCTCCTGGGGCTCAGCTTTGGATTTGGCTTCTGTGTGTAGGTCGCCTGAGAGCGTCTGTTCTTCGCTCAGACAGGACGGGGTTAAAGGAGCCGCTGATTGGGGGCTCTGGCTCACCCAGGCCGGGGGTGGGGGGCCGGGGGCGGGGCGGGTAGGGAGGGGCACGTAGTGCGCAGCGAGCCTGCGGCGGCAGAGGCAGCCATGATGTTGCACCAGTCTGAGGCGCGCTGTGAGTTCTCCCGGGGAAGTTTTCCCTGGGTTTCGGGACCCTGGAGGTGGCGGGCTGCACAGGCTCCCGGGAGGGGAGGTGTGGAGAGTGACCTGTGCTCGCACACAGGCTTCTTGGTGGCGGCAGCAGCAGCCTTAGCGTCTCGTGCCTGTCTCTGGGGTCCACGCTTATAGCCGCGGCTCGCGCCAGTCTCTGGAGCTTGTTTAGGCGGCGCTCTTAATCCCCTCTCCCTGTGCACCGCAAAAAAAGAGGAAAGAAAAAGTCTCTTGTCTCTTCGGCAGCTACAGACTTTTTCCCGGACTCCCTCCCGGCTAGCCGTGGCGCACTAGCCCCTTCAGGCTGTGTTCACGCCGCCAACCCCAGTCCTCTCCCTGCGATCCTACCGAAGCCCGAGCCTCAGCTCGCAGCCCCGCCCGTCCCGGCAGGTGAGCAGACAAGCGTCTCGGGCTGGTGATTGCCGGTCAGCACCGATCCTCCGTGCGGGAATCTCTCCGCTTTGTCCTCCGCACCCCTGTTGCTGTGCTCTCCTCCGCGGCACCGAAGCTTTCCCCTCCTCCGCCACCCGCAGTCTCTGCCCGCGAAGGGGCTTTCTAGTGTATGGAAACGTTTCCTCCTTCACAGATCCCTCCCGCTGGTGCAGGTCGCGTACCTTTTCTTTGTCTCTGTTTTTTCCTTTTTCTTTTGCCCTACCCAGGTACGTGGGGAGTTTCTTGCCTTTGGGGAGGTCTGAGGTCTTTTGCCAGCGTTCAGTAGGTGTTCTGTATGAGTTGTTCCACATGTAGATGTATTTCTGATGTATTTGTGGGGAGGAAGGTGATCTCCACGTCTCACTCTTCCGCCATCTTGAAGCTCCTCCAAGGGCCATCTTTCTATCTTACATATGGCTGTCTTCTCTCACTGTGTCCTCCCCTAGCAGGGGGTCAGGGCGGGAGGCAAGCTCTGATGTTTCTTCATATAAGGACACTAATCCCATCATGAGGGCCCCATCTAAACCTAATTGCCTTCCAAAGTTCCCATCTCCAAACATAATCACAATGGGGGTCAGTACTTATACAGGTCAATTTAGGGGAGAAATAATTCAGTCCATAACAGGGAATAATTAAAGGTTTCAACTTTTTTCCTGGATGTGTGGGATCTGTACTGTTCAGGATAGGATACAGCTGCAACTGCACACTTAAAAGGCTCAAATCTGAGAACCATTGGTATTTTGTTTGTTTGTTTGTTTTACAAACAATAGATGTTTATTTTTGGCCTGAGAAAGGGAAGGTTAGATAAGGTTAGGGAAGGATGAAGACCTATGGGGGCCCTGGAGATCACCCCTGTTTTGAAGCAAAGTTGTTTTCCTTCACTAGTTTATGCTTTCAAACATAATCTTAGAAATAAAGCTTTCAGTTAGCCTGATGTTTAAATAGACTTTCTTTCCTGGGTGGGTGGCATGGATAACGGTCTTTTTCATATATTTTTAAAGAACCCAGTTGCCACTGCTTAGATAGCTATATGGACCCATAGGATGATTCACATGCTGATGGTAGTTGTCATTGAGAAAAATAATTCTAACAGTAATTCCTTATTAGTACAGTCCTGTAAGTACAATTTACAAAGATGTTTATGTGTATGATTTTATTTTATAACAGCCCCATGCATTAATTAGATGAGTTATTCTGATCCCCATTTTTATAGCTAAAAAGAAATTAATACTCAAATATATTTGACATCTGAGCAATGTGAAAGTTAGAAAATAGTAGATTCACTTTGTGTCTTCTTTCCTCACTGCCATCACACTGGACCTTGTGAAAGTAGACATTTTGGGGGTCTCTACAGACAGTTCTGGATTATTTCCTGTGGTGGGAGGCAGGCCCAATAGAGGTGATTGAAAGTCCATTGCGTATCATCAGCTTTCAGTCTAGCTTACTCTAAAGGCTCATTTATTGCCTTGATCAACTTTTCAACTGAGCTGTTAGTACTTTAAGTGGCCAAATTGCCTTAAGAAAAGTTTTTCCTTTCATTTGTTGACTTTGGCTTTTAGATCCTCTGTAGTGATGCTAATAGCATGCATCAAAAAACATGCAATCTCAGGAATAAGAGAATCAAGGACCTAGAGAAGCTACAAACTGGCAGTGAATGATGGAAAAGTTAGTGTGCTTTTACTATTATACTGAGTGGAACAAAGCTCAGTGTTGAACATACAGAGAAAGGGAGGTGATGCTGTGACCTCCATGATCATGTAATCAGGTCACGCACTACACAGCTTCTTTTTATTTTTTATGTTGCTGCCACTGCCCTAATACAATGTCACAGTAGTTAGGAAGAAGTTTGCAGGACTCTGGAGGTTCACTGTTATTATGCTGTTGGGCTTTGAAAGGTCACAGATTGTTCTGTGTGAAGCACTAGCTCTGGCGGTTCTGCTGAAATATGAAGGGGGTGTGATGCTCAACCCAGGTCAGAAGAGAGCCTGTGGAAGAGGGAAGGAGGGGAAAGCAAGGTCAGCTTTAGATTGGAGAGGGGCAAACAACCAGAAGAAGTCTGTGGTTTAGAGGTGACAAGACTGCACACAGGAGGGTGGAATGACGTTGCCCATTCTTTCAGCCATTCATTCATTTATTCAAGAATTCTTGGTGAACATGTGTTATGGGCAGGGCATGCAGGGAGGGCTGCCAAGGTATGTTCCCCTGTTCTCATCTAGTACAATCTTGGGAGATGAGTCATGTATTTAAAAAATGAAAACAGAAACAAAAACCTGACCTCTCCAAGGAGAATGTGTTTATATTCAGAGGAGCCAAGCTCAATTCCAGAAGGGCTTTGAGAACTTCACAGAGGAATCGGCGGTTTGAAGGCCTTCTCATTACCATTGCAGCCTGATCTGAACCAATCTAGTCACACTCCAATCCTAAGGTTCTTTTTAGAGTAATAACTGCAGTTGATGTCAAAGAGGTGTGAGGTGGGTGATGGCTGGCAACTTGCCCACAGCATGACTTCCATGAAATACGGAAGTGAGACTCAGACCACACCCTGCCACATGTACAGTTATTTATGAAACAAACATATATTAGCTAGCACTCACCAAATAGTTAGCCTCCTGTTCTGTAGGTCAATAAAGTCCTGGATCTCTCAGAAAACCAGAATCCTCCTGTCGTAGCCCATTCAGGCTGCTATAACAAAAGACCACAGACTGGGTGGCTCATAAACAGTGGAAATTTATTTTTCACAGTTCTGGAGGCTGGAAGTCCGAGGTCAGGGTGCCAGTACGGTCGAGGTCTGGTGAGAGCTGTCTTCCAGGTTGCAGTCTGCTGACTTCTTGTTGTGCCCTCACGTGGTGGAAGGGGTAAGTGAGCCCTGTGCTATCTCTTTTATAAGAACACTAATCCTAGTCATGATCTAAGTACCTCTTAAAGGCCCCAATTCCTAATACCATCACATTAGGCATTAGGATTTCAATTTGTGAATTTTGGGGGGACACAAACATTCAGACCACAGCACCTCACAAAATGGCTGGACACAAGACCATTTAGGGATCAAAACTCAGGTACCATTTTAAGGGTGTAGGTGATAGCATAACTAGATTCTTATACCCTGTTCAAGCAATAAAGGTATGTGTCTCTAAAGCATTTCAACTAATCCATATATCTTATTTAATTTTTAGTATTCTTATTGAGGTATAACTGACATACATTATATTAGTTTCAAGTGTACAGCATAATGATCCAATATTGTATATATTGTGAAATGATCACCACAGTAAGTCTAGTTAACACTCATCACCACACATAGTTACAGAATTTATTTTCTTGTGAGGAGAACTTTTAAGATCTACTCTCTTAGCCACTTTCAAATATGCAATACAGTATTATTAACTATAGTCGCCATGCTGTACATTATATCACTGTGACTTATTTATTTTATAACTGGAAGTTTGTACCTTTTGACTCCCTTTACCCATTTTGCTCACCTCTAGCCTCTGGCAACAACCAGTCTGTTCTCTGTATCTATGAGCTTGGCCTTTTTGCTTTTTTTAGATTCCACATGTAAGTGATATCATGTGGTATTTGTCATTTTCTATCTGACTTATTTCATTTAGCATAATGCCCTCAATGTCTATCCATGTTATCATAAAGAACAAGATTTCCTTCTTTTTTATGGCTAATATTTCATACTATATATATATATATATATATATATATACCACAACTTCTTTAACCATTCATCCACCAGTAGACAATTAAGTTGTTTCTAGGTCTTGGTGATTGTAAATAGTGCTGCAATGAATATGGGGTTGCATAAATCTTTTGCAGTGAGTGTTTTTCTTTTCTTCAGATAAATACTCGGAAGTGAAATTCCTGGATTGTTTGGTGTAGCTCTATTTTTAATTTTTTGAGGAGCCTCCATATACTGTTGTCCATAGCAGCTGCACCAACTTACATTCCCACCAGCAGTGTTCAGGGTTCCCTTTTCTCCACATCCTCACGAACACTTGTAATTTGACGATAGCCATTCTGACAGGTGTGAGGTGATATCTCACTGTGGTTTTAATTTGCATTTTCCTGATAATTTGTGTTTTTTAGCATCTTTTCATGTACCTGTTGGCTATCTATATATTGTTGCAAAAAATGTCTATTCAGATCACCTCCCCATTTTTATTTTTTATTTTTTAAATTTTTTTTTAAAGAAGATGTTGGAGGTGGGAGTTTTAATTAATTAACTTATTTTTGCTGTGTTGCGTCTTCGTTTCTGTGCGAGGGCTTTCTCTAGTTGTGGCAAGCGGGGGCGACTCTTCATTGCGGTGCGCGGGCCTCTCACTATCGTGGCCTCTCTTGTTGCGGAGCACAGGCTCCAGACGCGCAGGCTCAGTAGTTGTGGCTCACGGGCCTAGTTGCTTCGCGGCATGTGGGATCCTCCCAGAGCAGGGCTTGAACCCGTGTCCCCTGCTTTAGCAGGCAGATTCTCAACCACTGCGCCACTAGGGAAGCCCTCTCCCCATTTTTAAAATCAGAATTTTTTTTTTTTTTTTTGCTATTGAGTTGTATGAGTTCTTTATATATTTTGGATATTAACCCCTTATCACATATATGATTTGCAAACATTTTCTCCCATTCAGTAGCTTGCCTTTTCATTTTGTTGATGGTTTCCTTTGCTGTGCAGAAGGTTTTTAGTTTGATATAGTCCCTCTTGTTTTTTTTTTGCCTTTGTTCAGGTAACAAATCCATATATTTTAAATACTTTTAATTTTTACCAATAAAAGCCCATTTCTAACATTTATCATGCTAATTAGCAAGTCACTATGTTCATAATTAAAACATCAATTCTGATGTTCATTTGTCTAATTAGCAGAGCCTCAGGTATTGATTGTTATTTGGATTGCTGAAGCATGTATAGTAGCCTCCTGAGAGTGTGGTGTTTCTGGTACCTTTGTAGCTGGCCACCCTGAGAATCTGGATCCTCTGTTAGGGCAATTGACTGCTCTCAGAGTCGGAGCTTAAGCTAGTCAGCAATTCCATAATGTCACACTGTTTATGCTGAGAAGTATGTTGAATATTTTACTGAGTTGTTTGTTTAGTACTAGTCCACCCCATCCCCACTTTCCTGGAAGTTACTCCTCCCGCCCTGCCTCCATCCTCATGGTAATTAATATGGCCGTGCTCTCTCAGGACACAGCTGATTGTTTCAGGGATGGGAATGATCCAAGTTTGGCCAATTAGCTTCCCTTTCCATGAAATGGGGAATTGAAACACAGAGGAGAGGTGCCTTTTTTTGGCTATCTGGGCCCATTCAGTGGAAGCCTGGGAGCTGAGGGGTGTTTCCTGCTTTGTGTGTGGCATGGAAGAGCAGAAGCAACCAGTGTGGAGAAAAAAGAAGAAAACACAGAAAAGGCAGAAAGACCCTTACAGAGAGAAGGAAGGCTCTCAGTCTTCCCAAAGACCTTTGAATCATGATTGTGGTGGCCATGAAAACATGTTCCCCCAGTCTCCTGGTGTGGGAAGCAAAATTGCCTAATGGCTCCAGCCGTTGGCCCTCTGAATCCACCAACACACTCCAAAGCCTCCTTCCCGTGGGCTGGTCCCTGACAGTGACCATGAAATGCAGGCTTATTCCTACAAGACACAAGACTCATCAACCTGGAGACTTTGATTTGAAGACAGCCTGCCCAAGATGTTCTCAGAGCTCCACTGCAGTCCAGCCCTCTTCCTGCCCAACCCTGCTTCCTCCCATCTCTTTCACAAGTGTCAGAGGTGGATCATGGTCCAAAGGCCCTTTCCTGTCTTCTCCAGCTCCCTCCCCTACTCCTCCTATGGCCATTTCCTCCATTAAACTCTTATACGACTAATGCCACGTTGGCATCTGCTTCTTGGAACCTGAAGTTGGTTCTAGTCTCTTACTAAGGCCTGATTATATTCCTCTTCTTGGGTTTTATGAGCCACTTCTGTAGTCTAATATTAAATCTCCACTTTTAATCCTTAACCTATGTGATGGTTAATTTTATGTGTCTACTTGACTGGCCATGGTGTGCCCAGATTAAACATCATTTCTAGATGTGTCTGTGAGGGTATTTCTGGATGAGATTAGCATTTGAATCAGTGGACTCAATAAAGTAGATTGCCCTCCCCAGTGTGGGTGGGCATTATCCAATTCGTTAAGGGCCTGAACAGAACAAAGGGTAGGAGAAAGAGGAATTTGCCCCCTTTTTTGGTTACCTCATTGCTTAAGCTGAGATATCTCATCTTCTCCTGCCCTTGGACTGGAACTTATACCGTTGGCTCCCCTCGTTCTCAGGCCTTCAGACTTGGGCTGAATTATACCCCCAGCTTTCCTGAATCTCCAACCTGTAGACAGCAGATTGTGGAATTTTTCAGCCTCCATAATTGCATGAGCCAATTCCTCGTAATAAATTCTATCTATCTATCTATGCATATATCTCGCATTGGTTCTGTTTTTCTGGAGAATCCTGACTAATAAAACTCACATATAAGATTTACTGTTATTTGCAACGAAAGCAACAAATAGCATTTTGCAAAGTTCCATAGATATATTTTCTCACTTAATTCTTGAATTAACCCTGAGAAGTATGTATTATTATCACCTTTTTCCAGATAAGGAATAAGTTTTAGAGATTGAGTAGTTTGCCCAGGATCACACAGTGGAAAGGCTAGGATTGGATCCCACAACCTTCAGACTTCAAAGCCAATATTCTGAGCCACACTACTTTGTTGGGTGCTACCTGCTGAATTGGTTCAAAAGTCAAAACTATCTAACTTGATATTTAAACTTTGTTTCCTAAACCAAACATTCAAATAAGTGTCTTGCCACATAAATCTGTATTTCTTGGGATATTTTGTTGGACTCAGGTAACTCATTGTCCTGTCCTTCTTGACTCGTAATCAACATTGAAATATTCCCCACTCCCTTCATCCTCTGCACTTGAAGCCTGTGCCATATAGGAGCTAGAAGATAATTGGCTTCATTCGTATTGCAAATAAGGAAAGGTAAAGCTTCAGATTTAATGGCTACCATCCCTCTGCCATCTCCAGAAATAGACCTCATTTATTTTGGTGTCACACTTAGAGGAGGCAGAACAAATTACATCTTGTGAGGGGACGGACATAATACAAAATGCAAAAGGAATTACAAAGAGACTTTTATGTGTTTTGCAATTCTTCAAGTCAGGACAGATTCGGTGGCTCTATGCAATTTTTAAAAATAGAGATTAAAAAAAATAACCCAAGTAAATAGTTTGGCAGATTACTGAGAAATGCTATGTTCTTGAGCCATTGAAGCAAGAGTTTTCATTCCCTTTTAACAGCCCAAATTGGATGATAGAAAATATGAAACCGCATCTGAGAACAAAGTACAGAATTGTAACAACTATGAAAATGGAAAGCAGTCAAGCAAGAACTGTCCCTTCCTTGGGAGAATTGCCCCAGGCCAGATATAGCCTGCCTACCTGGGAGCCAATGCCCTCCTGTGCCCTGCCTCTTAGCACACAGCCAAGAACTGACTGTCATGGGGGACAGAAGGCTGGTCCCCTTATCCCGAGTGGGGACTGGCTCTGTGGTGCGATTTGTGTTCCAGACCTCTCCATGGGGTCAGGCTGAAGCCAGACTCCTGCTGAGATCACACACTTGCTTAGCTCCTTTCTCTACCTCATCCTGCTTCTCTCATTGCTGTTGTAAAGGCCTCCCCCAATAAACCACATCTACAGGAATCCTTCGCTCAGGCTCTGCTTCTAGGAAATCTACTCTAAGACAGTGGCTTAGAGGAGTTTTATTTGGAAAGAGCTCGAATGCAACCTAGCATCCTGGGTACTTTCTTGGACTCTTGGGAATGTTGGAGAACAAGTTTGTGGATGGTGGGAGATCGTAAGGAAAAAGGGAGAGAGAAAAAGGGTGAATACTGAAAAGTGAGAGAAGATAGTGAAGAAAAAAAATTCCTGACTGATTAAAACTTTGTAATATAGTTGATTAGATTCCTAAGAACATATGACAATGAATGTCACTTTTCCAATGTGTCCCCAAACTGGAAGGTGAGATTATTTTGAGGATGTTGCAACAAATACTCTTCTTGGATCTCGAGTCCACCTTTCCCATGCTTCCTGATATGGCCTTGTTTTTAAAGACCAAAGGATTTTCTTGAACTTACGTCTAGTCAGATTCAGTAGGGGCTTTCATCTACTCCGTGGAGATTTTGCATTTCTCTAGCTAACAGCTGACATTGATTATTTTCCCACATGACAATTAGAGTGCTGGCATCTGTAAAATTATTTGCCATAACAGCTAAAGGAGGATCTAGGATTAGTCATTTCCCTTGTTCAGAAGAGTCTGAGAACTACCATTTAAGAAGGGCACGTCCTGAGCTCAGGGAGGCATGAAGTTTTTAGGTAGCTGTAGCATGGTTCAACGGATGGGCTCTGTGGTGAGCTTCCCCTTACAGGGTTTGTAATGATTAAATAAGATGATACTTTTAGAACACTTAACCCAAGGCTGGCATGAAGTAAATGCACAGTCAGTGTCACTCATCATGATGACAGTTCCTGAGCCTTTCCAGCACTGATTCCACGAGCCCTCTCTTTTTGCCTCTTCTCTTTGCTCTGTCTAGTTGCTGGTGTTTAGGAGTCTCAGGGTAACCCCTGCTTCTGAGAGTGATCCAGATTCTCTGTTGACTCCCAGGCTCTTCAACCTTCATTCTTAGATGATTGACTCCATAGGACCCCATCGCAGCTTCTGGCCCCAGTTATTTGGTGACCCCCCCGTTGGCCCCAGTCTCTGCTTTGGGCAACATGTGCCTGGCCCCCTTATTCAGCAGTTCTTCCCTCTCAGATTGTGATAATTACCATGATCTTGGGTGAGAAAAATTTCCTCCCCTTTAAGGTGCTCAGGACTTACATGGAACACTGTCAGCTGTACTTGTCTTCCCACCCCCTGAGTTGAAGGGAGTGCAGCTGTCTCCTTCTACCTTAGGCGTGGAAAAGCAAGGGCTTGAGAAGAAAGAGTACTATTCCAGTCCTCCTTTCCCCACCTTTAGCCTTGGATACCAAAGCAGGGTCTATATTATCGAGTGATCTGTGCATTAGAAACTTGTGTTTGGTGTTAACTTATTGGACTTAATTGCTATTTTTAGTCCCACTTGATTAGAGAGTCATATGCTGTACCAGAAACACCTCAGTGTCTGGTCATGGCTCAATGCTGCCTGTTCCTTTGGAGGCCGAGTGCATCTCTGATGAAGACATGAAGAGAAACTTATGGGACACAAATTTCTTGTACTTTGCACTTTTCTGAAGTACAGCCTGTCATGACAACATGTCAGTGCTTTGTGATTTCAAGAGGTTTGTGTTAGGAGAATGGGAGACTGTGGTGGTGGTCTCTATTTGACCTTTATGCCTGGAACCCTGAACTTCACATTCCCGATCTTTGAATTTCTCCAATTTGCTACCTCGGGGTCCACACTGAGACCTCCTCCTATTCCAGTTCCCTGTCACCCTGCTTTGTGTGGGTTGTGGGGATTCTTGGCCTAAAGCAGCTTTTTCTTGAGCACTCAACACTACCTGAAAGGGAGTTAGCCTTGGAGCATAAGACAAATAGAAATTGAAAGAAGTCTAGTAGATTCCTTGTGTTCCTTATGAAAAATAATGCAATAATGTTGGGGATAATTTTTGTGGTTTTGCTCTCTCTCATTGTTTTGTTAAAAGACAAAGGGCTGGGTTCTAGCCCAGGCTTCTCTGTGTAGTAGCTGGACCGTGTACATGGTACAGCACCTAGTTAAGACTTTGGTTTTGCTTCCTTAGAATAGGGACTGTAGCTATCTGATGGAGCTGCTATGAGGATGAGCATGCCTGGCACAGAGAAATAATCTGATAAATGGTAGACGTTATCGTTACCAACTGCAAAGATTAGTTATAATAAATATCACAGCTGGAATGGGACCTTTAGTGTCTAAATGGTTGAAGTTCTCATGAAAGAAAACAAATGTACCAGATAGTGCATTACTTTTCCCATAACTTCCCATAAGGAAAAGGTATTGAGTATGATATGAAATCAATATACAGGCAGAGGAATAAAGATTTAATGTCTAAGCAGTCTTTATTCATGTTTATAGGTTACAACAGATATAAACATATTGCTCACCCTCATTTCTTATGAATCCAGAATTTATTTCTAAATATCCTTTGAGACAGAGGATGAGAAAAGGGAGAGAAACATTGGGGTTGAAGCTTGTTTAACTTTAGGTATGTTTAATTCATGTTTGTGAATGATTAGTACAATAAACGCTGATTTCATTCATAACCAAGTGGGGCTATTTATGTTGGAATGAAAAGCACATACGTTTGCTCACACAAAGCTCTATTGTGAACTAAAAAAATCAGTTTTTATTGTTCAAACAATTGTGCATTAACCGAAGGCTCAGAATGAGGGTTCTGGGAATTGTGAGCATAAACTGGGAATGTTAATGCGCTAGATTTATTTATATGGTGTCATAGGATGGGTTAAGACTTAATAGAGGTTGACAGGCCCAGGGATATTTTCCAATGGCCTGGATGCTGTTCACTTAAGTTTTATTATTTTCCATTGGCGATTCTATAGCATGCAGGAGGATGAGTCTCATCCCAGCTTCACAGGTAAGGGATGAGCAGTACCCAAAGAAGCAGCAGCTGTGTTTGTGGGCACTATTTCACTTATAGGTTTGAGAAACAAATAAGGGCTACATGTACAGAGCCAGCAGGTGCCTTTGGAACTTAGCACAGTTTGAAGCTCTGAGAGAATTAAAGAGGGGCCACTGGCTTAGTTCCTTCTCCACAAGGCCAGTTTTCAGAGAATGGCCATAATCTGTATGTGTTTTATACTTGTATATATTATAAGACCTCTGTAGGCAAAGAACAGCTTTAAATAACTATTTTCCCTGATTTCTATGAAGAATATTTGTAAATTGGGAAAATTTTTAAAGTTTAAAGAATAAAATTATCTCCTCAAATCTCCTTCAGAGATAACCACTGTAACATCACGATATGAACAAATAGCATAAGTAATGTACTTAGTACAGTGCCTAGAAAGTAGTAAGTTCTTAATACATAACAGCTGAAATTTGTGTGTGTGTGTGTGTATAATTTTTCTTTCCGTTATTTTTTTTTCCTAGTTATATGCATACATTTGTTGAATAGGTAAATATTCAGCCATATTCACTGAGCACCAAGAACTTTGAATGGGCTAGGGAGAAGGAACTCTACATCAGGGTTGACAAGACACGGTCTTTGCTCTTAAGTTGGTCACAATTCTTACCCAAGAAATAGACAGGCAATGGGTGTTTTGTGTGATGGGGAGGTGACCTGGGTGCTATGTGGAGACTAGCAAGGGCTCCTCAACCTCACTGAGAGCTTTCTGGAGAGACTGACATCCATCCTCAGATCTGAAGGATGAACAGGAGCTGTTCAGCCAATGGAGTAAAAATGAGAAAATGTTTCCCGCAGAGAATACAGTCCATGTTAAGTTCCTAAAGCAGGAGCAAGCATGGCATCTTCACAAAACTAAATGGAATTCTGTGTGGCTGAAGAGTGTGCAGTTGGGATTAGAAGAGATGGTGTGAGGGTGGGGGCAGGGAGCAGGATGGAGGTGAGACTGGGGAGAGGCAGCAGGACTAGAGAGCCAGGATTCTGGAAGAGTGAACAGGCTGATGTCATGAGAGCTTCACAGGAAGCCCCATGAGGAGCTTGGATTTCATCCTGAGGGTAGTGAGGAGCCACTGAAGCGAGAGACAATCAGATTTGTGCTTTTAAAAGAATACGTAAGATCAATGAAAAATAGGTTGCCAAATAATAAATAAAATAATAACTTAATTGAAAAATAAAAATGATAAAATAATACATAAAATAATTGGGAAAGGGTGAGCAGAAAAGAGTCTACCTTGAAAATTTTTTTTTTTTTTTTTTGCGGTGCGTGGGCCTCTCACTGTTGTGGCCTCTCCCGCTGCGGAGCACAGGCTCCGGACGCGCAGGCTCAGCGGCCATGGCTCACGGGCTCAGCCGCTCCGCGGCATGTGGGATCTTCCCGGACTGGGGCACGAACCCGTGTTCCCTGCATCGGCAGGCGGACTCTCAACCACTGCGCCACCAGGGAAGCCCTACCTTGAAATTTTTAAACATCTTTTATTTTGGGGGTAAAAAGTAAATTATAAACTTATAAAATGTAAAAAATGAATAACACTGAGATCACTGCATAGTAAGAGCTGGGATATGTGGCACTTTAAAGTGACATTCCATGCAAAATTTGCAGCCACAAAAGTATTTACTAGAAACAAATAAAAATGGAGAGTGAGTTCTGTAGGGTAGAAAAAAACCCTTTTTGCTACGGAAATTGAGTTGTTTAATAGAAACAAATATTTACTACAAATTTATTGTTGGTAAATAATACCTAGAATTTAGAGTTTAGCTGTAATAAGTTTCTAGAATTGTTCTTTATTGACCTTCACATTCACCTCTGATGTTTAGGGTGTGAGTGAAGAGAGAAGGAAAAGTGTGAGGTTTGGATCACTTTTGAAGGAGGGAAAAGAGCATTTATCAAATACCTATCATGTTCCAGGTGATACAATGTATGATATCTTACCTGTAAGGATATTGCTGTCCTATTTCATAGGGGTTAAGGGTCAGAGAGTGTCAGCCACCATCAGGGTCACAGAGCTAGGACGTGGTAGGTTGGCATTTGAATCTAGTGCTGTCTTCCTTACCATTGCTCCTCCTCTTGGCCTCTAAGCAACGACCAAAGTGACGTTTTTCCCAGATACCCCATTCTGAGCCAAGAAAATCTGAGATGAAACAACTTTTCTGCAGTCAATAATCCGTACAACTTCCTTCTGCTTTGGTTGATAAGCTTGGGACATCTAAAGGCCAGTTTAGACCTAGAGTCCTTTTCTCCTGGACAGCACAAGGGAGAACCTTTCAAGGGAAAGTTGAGCCTGGTGTGAAGAAAATCATAGAGATTTTAGAAAGTTCCAGCCTTTTTCCTGGAGCTGCTTTTACTTCCTGATGGCTAATTTATCCTGATAATTGGCCCTGGGCCTGTAACCCTCTCATTCAGCCTGGCCATTTGTTAACACACAGGCAGCCTGGTGGAGCCTGCCGTTGATAGCCGTGGGAACCAGTCATTCTGTGGCAGGGCTTGGGGTGCAGTGGAAGCATCTGTGGGGACCACATGGGCCTTCTCAGCTTGTAGGATGTGTGGTAACTTGGAGCCATTTGCTTTAAAGGTCTATTTGCATTATCAGCAAAGAATATGGAAAACGGCTCAATTTCAGCTGATTACCCACTAAAGTGCCTGGGAACCGCTCTGTAATTTTCATTGCTGCTTGCTGGGCTCTTCAGCAAAGTTTGCAGACGAACTTAATGGAAGGCATTCAGCCCTGCTGAATGGCAGGCAGAGAAGGCACCAGCTTCCTGTTCTCTTTGTTTGAAAGCATCTGTTACCATAAGGTAGTAAACAGTTTTTTAAGCCATTCTGGGAACAGCCATCTGTGAGACACCTCTCCAGTGCAGCCTTAGGTCCAGGCTTTGGTTTTCCCACAGCTTCACCCAGAAAGAATTATCTCTGTTATCCAAGGCCAATGAGATTGGCTCTAACAAGGATTTCTAGGAAACGGCTCCAGGCAATCTAGATGGATAAACTCTCCTAGCACTAGAGTCAAATAATTAAACTCTAGCCCTGTGGCACAGTCATACAATGGCGTACTTGTTAACCACTAAAAAGATGTTGTAGATGCCACTTCTTACACTTTAAGGTGTTTATGAATCATTGGGATCTTGTTAAAATGAAGATCTGATTCAGTAGGTGTGGGGTAAACCTCAGGTTCTGCAGTTCCAACAAGCTCCCAGGTGATGGCAATGCTGTTGATCCTTGGACCACACTGAGAGTAGCAAGGCTGTAGAAAATTTATAATTGCATGGGAGGTGTTTATGGCTCCAGTAACTTAATTTTTTGTCTCCATCTTCATTGCCTCTGGATAAAAATGCTGTCAGGTCCCTCGTTATTCTGCTCATTTTAGGTTATAGGTAGTCCCACAGTTATTTTAAGTTGTAAGACTAGTTTCAACATAGTGAAAAAAACAAAGCAACAATCCTTCGTGACCATTAAAGGATTCTGACTAGCTTTAAATGTTCTTACCCCCCTGAGCCTGGATCTGGTGTTGGGAAAGGTGGGTTGCCAAAACTGTCAGCCCTCCTCCCTTCTGGATTTCCTGGGAGGAGACAGACTCATGGTGGGTCTGGTGTCTATTTCATTGGTACCTCAGATGAAACTGAGGCAGGAAGAGCCCCATCCTAACATCCTGTCCAGAGACACAAACACAGATTTTTCAGTGATTGCTTCTGGAGAGTGGAGCTGATGATGGGACGTTGGGGGAATGGACTTTCATTTTTCATTTTATAACCTTTTATAAAGTATATATGTGTGGGTATGTGTGTATATGTAGATATATACACACATACCCACACATATATGTATATAGGCACACATGTGTATATACGGACTTATGCATATAAACACAGACAGTAGACATATATAACTCACCACAAACGCGTGCCACTTTTGTAAGTAAAAAAAAGACAGAAAAAAGTGACTGTAACAGAAATAGGGGATGAATCATCTAAATCCATTAGTAGCTTTCTAATTGTATTTAAGCTACATAACAAATAACCATAATTAAAATGGAAACTTTTTTCATTGTTGCAAAAATGATTACTTAATAACTTCATTTTTCCTACAAAATGTATATTCAAATTTAAGCAAAATTGAAGGAAAAATTTCACTGAAAACATGTCCTCCAGGTTCTGTCTCCTTGAGCTATTTAGTGGAGACAAGAAGATACTTTGAAGCCAGTGGCTGTGGAGAGTGAACTCTTTTAGGTTTCCAGTTTGTACTCGTGCTAGATTAAATAGAATACTGTAGCCATCACTCTGATGCACAGGATTGCACAGAGGCCAGCTCTGTTCCATTTCTGCAGATGTGTTTGATGAGCTGACCCTTGGTTAATGGTCTTTGGGACTGAACTGTCATGCCTTAGAGATGTGCTTCTTTCAAGCTGTCTCATCATTGCCTCATAAACCATAAGTGAATAGTTCATTGCGAGGCCCACACTTGAAACACTCACCTGTCGACAACAAAATTCTCTTCATACCTTTTATTTCAACTTTCTCTTGTGTGAGAAACTTATAGAAACCCAGCCCTCCAGTTGGCCCTGAATAGTCTCTCTAGGTAGATGGAGATCAGCTGAAACCAGTGACTGAATTAATGGCAAAAAACACTCCAGGTTTGTGTGCCAGCCTTCAGTGTGCGGGGACATTATGCCTGTGACCTCTGAGAATAACCCCAAGGAAGGTCAGCCCTCATGGAGTTGCCGAGAGAACAGAATGCTGTGGATGGAACACATGGGCCCAAAGCCTGCCAAGAGGCCTCCCAATAAAAGCCTGCATCTTCCAAATGCTTGCTTTGTGTCCCAGAATGGTGCAAACTCCAAGAACCTAAACATGGAGAATTGAAAGTACTATAGAAGGCTAGAAAGTTACATGTATCCTATTTCATAGAAATAAGGAATCAAGAATTTCATAGAAATTAAGAAATTCAGCTATCTAAGCATTATGAATGTGTGTATATCTACGTGTCCTTTTATCTTAAAAATCCACACTTCTCACCAAAATGTATGAGGCCTGACCCTGCTTCCCTTTCTGTGTCACTGCTCACCTGCAGCTCCAGCCCTCTCAAACTCCGCTCTGTTTTTCTAGAGAACTTCTGCCACATCTCTGGGGCCATTTTATATGCTCTGTTCCTTGCCTTCTTCCCTCAAGCGCTTCCTCTGGCCATGTTCCACGCATTCCTTCTGTCTTAGCATACTTACCACTTACTCTTGAAAGTCGTGGGGGGCCCCTAGCTGTCCTCCTGGGCTCCATGCAGCTGTCCTTACCTAGCACAGCCCTCAGCACCTGGCATCCTTGCAGCTGCACTCAGGTGAGGGCGGTGAGCCCGCCAGCCCTGCTCTGAGCTGTGCCCACAGCGTCTGGCATAGTCTCACATTTGGCAGGTAAGTGCTCAAAACTGTTTATCAAATCATCAAAGAGAAAAGAACATGGAAAATGAATAGACTTTTCTGAACTAGTAAGGCAGGATGGTGGGTGATTTATTTCCTCACTTTTTCCTATCATAAAAGAAATGTAAAAACACTAATTTAAAAACTATAATCGTACCATATTAACAGAATAATCATTTTCTTATTCCCTTCAAGATTTTGTGCATATACTTGTTTTATATAAATATGTTTTGTTCTGTTTTTAATTATTGTCATTATTACTTGGGATAATAGTATATAAACAAATTGCATTTTTCTACATAGTTCTTCATACTTATACATTTGTTGGTTGTATAATATATTGAGTTAACATAGTATACTTTTTCTGTCCTCTTAGTTTTATGATTGTATCAGGTATAGTGAATTCTCTATATTCAGTGAGGTACAGGATTTAAAGCTTGCTCGTTCTCTTCCAATCACCACTTCCCTTTCCTGTCCTTCAGTAACATCTTGGGAGGATCCCACAGCTTTAGAGTCATTTCTCATTATTAAAAAATTCTGTCTTGTTCAGTTGAAACGCACTCTCATCTCTTTTTCCTTCCCTCTCTGGCTAGATCGTGACCTTCAGAATCTGTGGTCTGGAGGAGATATGTTTTGTTTCTTCACTCCTTCTTTCCTGCCAGGGGTGTTGGGTGAGGAGGAGGGTCTTGGAAAGAGGGAGTAAGTTGTACTCTGACCTGCCGGTGAGGGGCAGCAGCCCTGATCTTTGTACTGGGTACTTTGATTGGCTGCTGGGGCTCTGCTGACATGGTTTCTGTGTGTCACGTGATTTTTCTGAGTGTATGTTCTTCACTCTGGTCCCTCTGTCACCCTCTTAGAAAGGAACAGTGGCATCCCTTTCAAGCCATGCCATTGGCTCACAACCTCCTGTCTCAGTAGGGCATCCCCTCACTTGGCCACTGGGCACCACAGTTCCTGCCTCTCCCTATCCCTCAGCTCCTTCACATGGAGTCATTTTCTCTTCCACACCCTGCAGGGGCCACAGGAGACTGTGGGGTAGGAGGTCATCTTTTACAAGCGCATTATCCCCCGATCCCTTCTCACTGTTGTGTGAGCTGCTGCAGCATGTTCCCAGGCGGTGGGTAGGTGGCAGTCTCCTCTTGCATACAGGCATCTTCAATCTCTGTGAGTTATTCTCTGGAGTCCCAATTCTTGGCAAATGGGGGGACACTAGGGACAGTGACTCCCAATGGCCCCTTCCCATTCCCCTCCCTGGGTGGTCGGCTAAGGCCTGGGGTAAGGGGGTGATGGCTGGGGTAGCATCATTTAGCATCTGGCCATAAATGCCTTCTTCTCATTTAAAAACATTGCGGGGTGAACATGTTCATTATCTTGACTGTGGTGGTGGTTTCATGGATGTATACATATATCAAAACTTATTAACTTGTACACTTTATGTACACTTTATTGTACATCATTTATTCCTCAATAAAGCTGTTCAAAAATATTGGGGCAGCTCACTGCCTGTTTTGTCCTCTTGAACATCTAGTTATAGTACTGTAAATAATACCGCGTGACCATCATCATGGATATAGGTGTTTTTCTTTCGATGCTTCCTTAAGATAAATTCATAGGAGTTGGATTACTGGCTAAAAGAAAATACCCATTTTTATAGCTCTCAATACATATTGCTTTTCCAAAGAATTGTGTCAGTTTCCAACGTAGCAGGAAGTACGAACATACCAGTTTAATAGTAACCTTAAACTTGAGAGTTATTTCTTTTAAAAATGTTCCTAGATATAAAATAGTACATTATTTTTATTTCTTAGATTAATATAAAGGGTAACACGTGTGTGTATGTTTGGTGAATTTGTATTTCCTCTATGAGAACAGCCTGTTCTTATTCTTTATCTATTTGCCTACTGGGATTTTGATGTTCTTTTATTTTGATTTCTATGGATATTGTCATGAAGTTGTTTGTGAAATAAAACAAATGTTTTTTTGCCAAAAGTGGTGTTTATTCCCATGGTTAGAATTTGAGGACAAACTGATCAGGGTGAGTGAGACTTGGTTCAGATTGTGGAGGTCTGTCAGCTGCCTCTTCTGGTTTCTGGGAGAAAGGCACTTCCTCTGTATATGCAAATTAAATTGATTTTTCCAGGCAACCCTGTCTGCCACTAGTCACACAGTCTCCCTGCTTATTAACATTTCTGTTCTCTAAGTATTCTGAAGCTGATCTTATTAGACCTGCATATTTCCTTTCAGGGCATTGATTTTAAACTGGGAGAGTGGTAGAAATAGGAAGTGAGATGGAGTAGTGGTGACAGCATATGTGATTAGAGGGAGGGGATATGGGGATATATGTATATGTACGTCTGATTCACTTTGTTATAAAGCAGAAACTAACACACCATTGTAAAGCAATTATGCTCCAATAAAGATGTTAAAAAAAAAATCTATGGGAAGAATTCAACGTCCCTGTCAAGGCAGTCATTAAGGTTTACTTACTGTGTTTTGAAATTTCAAATAGTGTAAAAAGTTTTATGTACACAAACAGTATACAAAATGTTTTTATAAATATTAACACAGAGCAGAGCCTGTAAAAGACTGAGAAACACTGCTCTACACTCCTTTTCAAGATGTGGTATGAGTTCATGTTTTAAACTGCTTCACAATGATGATACATTTAAGCACACACACACGCACATGCACTCACACACACACCTCAGACACATTGCATGCTCCAAAACAAGTTAAATATCTCTGTAGACAAAAATCAAAATGGAAACATCCAGCCATAAATGGGGCTGAAGTGATAAGCCTGCTGGATTCTAAATCCAGAAATGCCTAGAGTCAGCCTGAATTTGGGTTTCCATTGTGTAGACAAGACCAAGAGCATCCCATGTGCAAATGGATGGCATTCAGTATCACTGAGTAATACCAGGGGCAAGGGTGGTTCTCACCCATGAAAGGGTGAGAACCCATGAAAGGAGAATGACTGGGCTACAGCTTCTATATATTTAATTTAACACTGACAATTTAAAGGAAGATTTTTGTTTGTTTGTTTAAAAGAATAATTCAAGTAAAGCTATGCAGCTGTAGTGTCTAGAGGAAACAGAGAAGGCAATGGAGACAGAATCTATGCCAGGACAGCTGCTGATTCAATGGCTAAATCTGCAATATCACTCCAAAGTGAAAACCCTCAGCTGCTGACATAAGACCTGTTCTCAAGTAGAAGTCCCAGGAGCCTGGTGCAGGCACAGCAAAACCACAAGAAATAAGGGAGTGAATGAAGAGAGAATGAGAAAATGCTACCCTATAAATGAAAATAACTAAGTAAGTACATAAAACCAGCTCTAAGAAAGCTACTCAATGAATCAAGAATCAGGAGAATTAATTATTGAAAAAATAAAAATAATTGAACAATCCCCAAAATAACTTTAAAATAAATATGTGTAAGTTATTCAGAGATAAAGGAAGGAATAACAAACATAAAAGTTTTGTGAAATAAAAACTGGCATCAATGGATCAAGGGCAAATAGATAAAATAAAGCTAATTGAAAACACCTAGAAATAAAAAAATATAATAATTGAGAGTAAAAATGGAATAAATTGAATAAACTCTAGATTGGTACCAATCAAAGAGAATTACTGAATTTGAAAATAGTACTGAAGAATTTACTTAGAAAGATGAACAGAGAAATGAAGAGAGAAAAAATATTAGAGAAATGCTAATTGAAATAGAAGATGGATTGAAAGGCCCCACATTTTTTCCCCAAAATGCATCTCATCACAAATTCTGATGAGAGAACTACTACAGGATGTACTTCACTAAGAAAAATGAGAAACCCAGAATAAAGAAATGGGATGCAAGAAACAGTAATGAGCAAAGAAGTAGATAAAAATATATTGGTATATCAAATTAATTTAAGATAACATTTTGTTTAAAAGCAAGTTGGGAATAAAAATTTACATGGTAAATGCAAGGAGGATGAAAGGGATGAAATATAATGGTTGATGCACACAAAATCAGTGCCTCATTCTCAGGATGAGGATACTGGGCTACTTTAGACTTTGTTAGATAATATGTAGTTTAATATTTATGTTAAAAGTAATTACCAAAATAAGAGAAATGCAATCTGTAGCTTCCAAACCATTAGAGAAGGAAAAGGGGAACAAAGATAACTTTATCAACCTAAGAGAAGAAATGAAAGGACAAAAAAAGCAAAAAAAAAAAAAAAAAAAAAGGGGGAGAGGAAGATGATACACAGAAGACATAGCACAAAAGAGGAGAAATTAATCCAAATATATCAGTGATCACAGTAATTGTTAATGGATTAAACTTAATCTCTCTAAAGAAAGATAGTCAGATTTGATAGAAACAAACAAGAAACATACAGCCAATATCATACTTTGTGGTGAAAGACTGAACGCTTCCCTCTAATGATCAGGACCAATGCAGTTATGTCTGTCTGTTCTTACCACTTCTATTCACTATTGTATTTTGGAGGTTCTAGCCAGTGCAACAAGGTAAGAAAAAGAAGTAAATGTCATCTATATTGGAAAGGAACAAGTAAATATGTCCTTGTTCACAGAAATGACTATTGATTTAGTGGATGCAGTGGAATCTACAAAACTACTAGAACTGATAAGTGAGTTTATTAAGTTGCAAGACACAAGATCAATATACAAAAGTTAATTCTATGTTTATATACTACCAATGAACAACATGAAATTCAAATTAAAAAATAATCCCATTTACAGTAGCATCAAAAACTACCACATAGAGGTAAATCTTTCAAAAGATACTTTAAGATATGTATAATGAAAACTAGAAAATACTGCTGAGTGAGATTAAAGTAGAACCCAATAGGAGAGATACTCTGTTCATAGGTCAGAAGATTCAATATTGTTAAGGTGTCGATTATCCCTAAATCAATCCTTCAGTGCAATCCCAGTAAAAATCCAGCATCCTTTTTTATTTAAAATTTTTTTTAATTATTGTTTTTGGCAGCATTGGGTCTTCATTGCTGCGCACGGGCTTTCTCTAGTTGCGGTGAGCGGGGGCTACTCTTCATTGCGGTGTGTGGGCTTCTCATTGCAGTGGCTTCTCTTGTTGCGGAGCACAGGCTCTAGGCATGTGGGCTTCAGTAGTTGCAGCACATGGGCTCAGTAGTTGCGGCATGCAGGCGCTAGAGCAACCAGGCTTCAGCAGTTGTGGTGCACAGGCTCTAAAGCGAAGGCTCAGTAGTAGAGCGCATGGGCTTAGTTGCTCCGCAGCATGTGGGATCTTCCTGGATCAGGGAATGAACTCGTGTCCCCTGCACTGGCAGGCGATTCTTAACCACTGTGCCACCAGGGAAGTCCCAGCATCCTTTTGTAAAAAAAAATTAAATTTTTTATACAAATTAAGAAAATACAAACAGCAGCATAGCAAAGTTGGCAGTTGATCAAATTTATAGTTATAGGATTTATATCATTATTCATGATTTAATATTTGTAAATTTGCCTACTTGCTAAAATTTCTTTGTAAGCCCCCAAATCAATACTCACAGTACTTTCATGGTCATTCAAGGACAGATGCAGAGCAACAAAAAATTTGAATGGCCCAAGGCACATGTTTCCAGCTGAAGTCCAACAAGATGGTGCTGTGCCTTCTTGTTTCAGTTCTCGTACTGTCAGGAAGTATCCCTTTATATCTACTTAATGCCATGTTTTTTGCATTTTTTGTGCTTTTCATTCATGATTTCATTTTTAAAATGGTTCCAAGCACAGTCTGAAGTCCTGTCTAGTGTTCCTAAGTGTTCCTAAGTGCACGAAGGCTGTGATGGTCCTTTTGATATCTCAGGCATGAGATATAATGTTGTTGGCTGCCAGTTCAATGTTAATGAATCAACAATGTATTAAATAACGTATCTTTAAACAGAAACATATACAATGAAAAATTATGTATTGATTGGTGATGAAAATGTTGTGACCAGAGGCTCACAGGAACCTAACCCTGTGTTTTCCTTGGTAAGAATGAATGGTTCGATATTTGATAATTCAGTGTTTGCAGTGTCTTTGTTGTAACCACCAAAAATAATGAGAAGTGACTGTGTGTGTGTGTTCATGTGCACATACATGCACACAGTGTATAGATAGTAAGCATATAAAAATATAGTTACTGAAAATCTGGAAAGGCAAATAAAATAAGCAAATATTTCATGCTTGTCAGAGTGACAAACTGTTTTCAAGACGTGAGGAAATAGCAACTTTCATCCATTTCAGTGATAGTTTAAATTGGTAAAAACACTTCAGAGAGCAGTTTGACAAAACCTAATCAAGTTGAAAACTTACATTTCCTTTGGCTCAGCAATTCTAATTCTGGATACAGAGCTCAGAAATACTCATGTGTGGTACAGGTTTTAGTAATTTTAGTAGGCTAACATCTGTTTTAACTGGGATATGGTAAGGACCTCACTAAATAATCTTAACTGTTAAGAAAGCTCATTGATGGGGCTTCCCTGGTGGCGCAGTGGTTGAGAGTCCGCCTGCCGATGCAGGGGACACGGGTTCGTGCCCTGGTCCGGGAAGATCCCACATGCCGCGGAGCGGCTGGGCCCGTGAGCCATGGCCGCTGAGCCTGCGCGTCCGGAGCCTGTGCTCCGTCCGCAACGGGAGAGGCCACAACAGTGAGAGGCCCGTGTACCGCAAAAAAAAAAAAGAAAGCCCATTGGTGAGTTAAACTACATTGAAGTCAAAGTAAGCAGTGTTCCTGGGGAATCATCCCATGGAAGCTAGTATGTACATATGTGTAAGATCATGTTATTAATACGGTACAGCGGTTCCGATTATGGCATGGTTTCAGTTTCAAGGGCCCTTTGTATAGTAAATTCTTCATGTGAATCCTTTCTCATACTTCTAATACTGGAATCTGCCTTGGGGAGAGTCTTGGAGCTAACAGATGTATTAGATTATCTTGATTTAGAGGAAGTTAGATTTAAAGTACACTTTTGAATTAGCACATATAGTCTTTAAAAATATATCTAACATATATGCAAAATATAAAGATAATAAAAACACATGTATTTTAAAATTTTTTTATTGAAGTGTAGTTGATTTACAATGTTGTGTTAATTTCTGCTGTACAGCAAAGTGATTGAGTTACACATATATATACATTCTTTTCTATATTCTTTTCCATTACAGTTTATCACAGGATGTTGAATATAGTTCCCTGTGCTATACGGTAGGACCTTGTTGTTTATCCACTCTATATATAATAGTCTGCATCTGCTAATCCCAAACTCCCAATCCCTCCCTCTCCCACCTCCCCTCCTCCTTGGCAACCACAGGTCTGTTCTCTATGTCTGTGAGTCTGTTTCTGTTTCATAAATAAGTTCATTTATATCATCTTTTTAGATTCCACATATAAGTAATATCATATGATGTTTGTCTTTCTCTTTCTGACTTCACTTAGTATGATAATCTCTAAGTCCATCCATGTTGCTGAAAATGGCATTATTTCATTCTTTTTTATGGCCGAGTAGTATTCCATTGTATATATGTGTCACGTCTTCTTTATCCATTCATCTGTTGATGGACATTTGCCCATTTCATATGCTTTCAATTTTATTAGCAAAAAGATGTTTATAATTTTCTCTCATGAGCTTTTAAATATTTGTATCTGTCCTCCATTTCTTCTATTGCTTCTGTCACTTTTTTTCTTGATCTATATTGCCTGGGGGTTGTCTAATTTATTAGTCTTTCCAAAAATACTAACTTGACTTTGTCATTCCCCTATGTTAACTTTTTTCCCAATTCAGTAACTTCTGTCCTTATCGTTATTATTTTACTCTTTCCTTTCTCGTACAGTTTTCTCCTTTTCAAATGTTTCCTAGGTTGGATACTGAGGTCTTTAATTTTCAGCCTTCTATCTTTTATAACATAAACATTTACTACCATAATTTATCTTCTAAGTGATAGTTTAGTTACTCCCACAAATTTTGACGTGTAATTTTTGTTACTTTATAATGTCCATTTTTATTTCTTCTTTGACCTAAAAGTTATTTAGAAATATGCTTTCACATTTCCAAACACATGGGCCTTTGTAGATATATTTTGATTATTGATTTCCAACTTAATATGATCCTAATGATGCCAATACTTTGAAATTTCTTGGGACTTGTTTATGGACTACTATGAGGCAAATTTTTATAAATGTCTCAGTGTTTGAAAAGAATGTGAATTCTTCCATTGTTGAATGTAAGGTTTGAAATATGTCCCACAAAACAAGTGTTAATTATGTGGGTCATATCTTGGATATACTTACTGAATTTTTGTCTGCATAATTTATCAATTATCATGAGAGGTATGTTAGAATTCCTCAGTATCTTGGTTGATTTATCCATTTTTCCTTAAATGTGGAAATTTTTATTTCTGAATATTGAAGCTATATTTTTTCTAAAATACTAGGCTTTATTTTTTAGAGAAGTTTTTGGTTTACAGAAAATTGAGCAGATAACACAGAGTTCTAATGAACCCTCTTTCTCTCTCTCCCTTGCTCACAGGTTCCCATATTATTAATATCTTTCATTAGTGTGGCACACTTTTTACAATTAATGAGTCAATATGATACATTATATTAACTAAAGTCCATAGTTTACAAAGGGTTCACTCTTTGTCTATGGGTTCTATAGGTTTTGACGAATGTGTAATGTCATGTATCTACCATTACAGTATCATATACAATGGCTTCACTGCCCTAAAAATCCCCTGGGCTACACCTATTCATTCCCTCTCCCCAAACTACTAGCAACCATTGTTTTTTGTTTGTTTCTGTCTCTATAGTTTTGCCTTTTCCAGAATGTCATATAGTTGGAGCCATACTGTATGTAGCCTTTTCAGACTGACTCCTTTCACTCAGCAATATGCATTTAAGTTTCCTTCATGTCTTTTTGTGGCTTGATAGCTCCTTTTCTTTTTATCACTGAATAATATTCCATTGTCTGGATAGACCACAATTTGTTTATCCATTCATCTTTTGAAGGACATCTTGTTTGCTTGCAGATTTTGGCAGTTATGAAAGAAAAAACTGCTATGAACGTTTGAGTACAGATTTTTCTGTAGACAGAAGTTTTCAATTTATTTGGGTAAACGCCTAGGAGCATTATTGCTAGATAGTAAGATAAGACCATGTTTAGCATTGTAAGAAACCGCCAAATGGTCTTCCAAAGTGGCTGTGCCGGTTTTGCATTCTTACCAGCAATAAATGAGAGTTCCTGTTGCTCCACATCCTTGCCAGTAAGGGTGTTGTCAATGTTTTGAATTTCAGCCATTCCAGTAGATGTGTAGTGGTATCTCATTGTTTAAATTTTCAATTTCCTAATGACATATGATTTTGAGCATCTTTTCATATGCTTATTTGCTATCTGTATGTCTTTGGTAAGTTGTCTGTATAGGTATTCTGCCCATTTGAAATTGGGTTGTTTGTTTTCTTATTGTTGAGTTTTAAGAGTTCTTTGTATATTTTGGGTAATAATCCTTTATCAGATATGTATTTTGCACATATTTTCTCCCAGTCTGTGGCTTATCTTTTTATTCACTTAACAGTATCTTTTGTAGTGCAGACATTTTAAATTTTAATGTAGTCCAACTTAATTTTTTCCATGAATTCTGCTTTTGGTGGTATATCTAAAAAGTCACAAGACCCAAGGTCACCTAGATTTTCTCTTATGTTATCTTCTGGGAGTTTTATAATTTTGCATTTACATTTAGGTCTGTGATCCATTATGGGTTACTTTTTGTGAAAGGTCTAAATTCAGTGTCTAGATTCTTTTTTTTTTTTTTTGTATGTGGATGCCTGGTAGTTTCAGCATCATTTGTTGAAAAAACTATTCTTTCTCCATTAGATTGACTTTCCTACTTTGTGAAAGATCAGTTTAATATATTTATGTGGGTCTATTTCTGGGCTCTCTATTGTGTTTCATTGATCTATTCTTTTGCCAACTTCACAGTCTTGATTACTGTGACTTTATAGTAAGTCTTGAAGTTAAGTAATGTCAGTCCTCCAGCTATGTTTACTCCTTCAATATTCTGAGTCTTGCCTTTACTTACAAACTTCAGAATCAGTTTGTAAACATCTACAAAATAACTTCCTGGGATTTTGATTGGGATTGCATTGAATCTATAGATCAATTTGGGAAGAACTGACATCTTCACAAAGTTGAGTATTCCTATTCATGAGCATGGAGTATCTTTCCATTTACTTAGATCTCTGATTCTTTCATCAGTTTTGTAATTTTCCTCATATAGATCTTGTGCATATTTTGTTAGATTTATTCCTGAGTACTTCATCTTTTGGTACTAATATAAGTGGTAGTATGTTTTTAATTTCAAATTCCAATTGTTCATTTGTTCATTGCTGGTATAAAGGAAAGCAATTAACTTTTGTATGCTAACATTGTGTCCTAAAGCTTTGCTGTACTTTCTTATCAGTTCCAGGAGGTTTTTTGTTTGTTTTGTTTTTTGGGTTTTGGGGGGTTTTTTTGGTCAATTCTTTGAGATTTCTATATTTTCTCTGCATAAAGTTTGAAACTGTTTTGTCTTTTTGGTGAATTGAAACTTTTTTCATTATATAGTGACTTTATTCATCCTAGAAATACTTTTTGCTTCAAAGTGTCTTTATTACTTATGAAAGTAGCTGTTAGATCTTTCACCTAATATATGCTTTTCAGTTTTTTGGTTTTCAGCTTTTCTGAGCCTTTATGTTTTAGGTCTGTCGTTTGAAAATAGTACATAGCATATCTGTGTGTTTGTGTATGTGTGCACACTTACCAAATATGATAGTGTTTGTATTTTAACTGATTTATATTTATTGTGGTTAAGTTCTAATTTAATTCCACTTGGTCATTGGACATACTTTATATGATGTAATCCTTTCAAATTTATTGATAGTGGCTTATAGTCTATCTTGATAATGTTCTTATACACTGGAAAAGAATGTGTATTATGTTGTTTTGAGGTGGAGTGTTCTATAAATGTCAGTTAAGTATGAAATCGCTAAGTATAATTGTGAATCTTTCTGTTTCTCATTGTAGTTCTATCAGTTTTGCTCCATGCATTTTAAAGTTCCATTATTAGGTGCATAAATGTTAAAAATTGTTATGTCCTCCAAAGAATTGACCTCTTTATGATGATGAGATGACCAACATTGTAATACTCTTTGCTCTGAAATCTACTTCATCTGATATTAATAGTCACTCCAGATTTCTTTTGATTAGTATCAGTATGGTACATTTTTCCATCCATCCTTTTACTTTTAATCTTTGTGTCTTTTTTTAAATTGAAGTATAGTTGATGTACAATATTATATAGGTTACAGGGGTACAACATAGTGATTCACAGTTTTTAAAGGTTATACTCTATTTATAGTTATTGGCTGTATTCCCCGTGTTGTACAGTATATCCTTACAGCTTATTTTATACCTAATAGTCTGTACCTCTTAATCCCCTACCCCTATATTACCCCTCTCCCCTCCCCTCTCCCCACTGGTAACCACTACTTTGTTCTCTATATCTGTGAGTCTACTTCTTTTTTGTTATAGTCACTAATTTGTTGTATTTTTTAGATTCCACATAAAAGCAATATCATACAATATTTGTCTTTCTCAATTTGTGTCTTTATATTTAGAGTACACTTCTTGTGACAGCATACAGTACAGTCGTGCTTTGTTATCCAGTCTGACAACCTGTGTCTTTTAATTGGGGTATTCCAAACATTTACATTTAATGTGGTTATTTATATAGTTAGATTGAAATCCATCACTTTGCTATTTGTTTCTCTTTGTCCCATCTGTCCTTTGTCCCCTTTCTTCTCTTTCTGGCTCTTTTTGGTTAGAGTATTCCTTATTAATGATTCCCTTTTATCTCCTTTGTTGTTTTATTAGTTATAACTCTTTGGTTGCTTTAGGGTTTATGCCATGCATCATTAACTTATCTCAGTCAACATTCAAAGGATATAACATTTCACATAGAGTGTAAGAACTTTACAATAATGTACTTATTTCTTCCTCTTTAGTTTTTGTGCTGTTGTTATATGCTTTATTTTTACATATAATATAAACTCCACAATACATTGTAATCAGTTTTGTTTAAATAATAAATTGCCTTTAAAGAATTTTAAATGACAAGATAAGTACATATTAACCCCCATATTAACATTTTTTGTGTGTATGTGAATTTCCATCTGGTATTTTCCTTCTGTCTAAAAGACTTCCTTTAACATTTCTTATAGTGCAGGTCTGCTGGTGATGAATTCGTTCAGACTTTGTATGTCAGAAAATGTTTTTATGTAGACTTCAATTTTAAAAGATATTCTTACTGAGTACAGGCTTACATATTGGTACTTTTTTCTCATAGTATTTTAAAAAATGCTGCTCCAGTATCTTTTCATTTATATTATTTCTGAAGATAAATATTCTGTCATCCTTATTTTTGTTGCTTTGTTCATAATGTGCCTTTTTTTTCCCTCTGGCTGACTCTAAAACTCTCTTTACCCCTGATTTTCAGCCATCTGATTCTGACGTGCCTTGGTGGAATTTTCTTCATGTCTCTTATATGTAGGGTTCATTGACATCCTTGAATCTCAGGTTTTATATTTTTTATCAAACTTTAAAATCTTCCAAATGTCATTTTTTAAAATATTTCTTCTTTATTATCCTCCTCCCTCTTCTCCTTTAGGGACTCAAGTTAAACTTATATTATGTTTCTTGAAATTATCCCTCAAATCACCAATGCTCTTCTCATTTATTAAAAATAATATTTTATCTCTGTTCATTTTGAGTAGTTTCTACTGCTGTGTCTTTAAGCTCACTAATCTTTTTTTTGCAACATTTAATATGCTGTTAATCTAATCCAGTATATTTTTCATCTCAGATATTGTAGTTTTCATAGCTAGAAGTTCTATTTGGACTTTTCTTATATTTTTCCTAACTCTAACATTTTTAACACATTGAGTACAGTTATAATAGCTGGTTTGCTATTACTATCTGCTAATTCTAACATCTGTGTTAGTTCTCGGTTTAGTTTGATAGATTTTTTTCTCCATATTATAGGTCAAATTTTCCTATTTCTTTTTATGTCTAATCATTTTTGATTGGATGCCAGATATTCTGAATTTTTCACTGTTGGGTACTGTATGGTTTTACATTCCTGTAATCAGTATTGACCTTTGTTCTGGCATGCAGTTCAGTTACTTGGAAGCAGTTTTATCCTTTTCGGTCTTGTTTTCAAGATTTTTAGGTGGGACAGCATTTAGTCTAGGACTGATTTTGCCCATGACTGAGACATGACTCTTCTGAGGACTCTCTTCAGTGCTCTGTGAATTATGAAGTTTTCCAGTTTGACTTGTGGGAATAGGCACTACTCCTGGCCCAGGATGAGCCCTGAGTACTGTTCTAGTCCTTTAGGGTAGTTTCCTGATATGCACACACTGATCCATGTTCCCCTGAATACTCAAGGAGGATCCCTGTACAGCTGTCTCCTCCGTAGTACTCTGTCCTGCAAACTCTAGCTGCCTTTATTTACCCTGTCTCCCAACTCCTCATAAATTCAGGGAGTCTATCAGACTCTGCCTGTATTTCTCTCTGTGCCACTGCCTGGAAACTCTGAAGGCAGTAAGCTGGAGAAATCATATGGCTCATCTCATTTGTTTGTCATCTCTCAGGGATTGCTCTTTTTCATTTGCAGCTATCCAGTGTCTTAAAAACTGTTGTTTATTTTATCCAGTGTTTTGGTTGTTTCAGATGAGAGGATAAATCTGGCCCCTGTTCTTCCATCTTGGCTGGAAGTGGAACTCATTCCTACTTTGGTTGATTACTGATATATTTGGAATTTTTTCCTACTATTTTATTTTATGCTTTCTATTTATCCTGTTTTCTATGTTTTTTTCCCTATATATTTCCCCTTCCTTCTTATGACAATAATCAGATATTTCATTTATCAAGTGCTTTTGATGTGCTGGATCCTGGGCTATATATTTTGCATACATTTCCTCATTGAATGCTCACAGTGACCCAAAGAGTTAGCTGTTATTAACATATGGGGAACTTGAGTCACAGAGATTTTAATGACCTCTCCCAAGGTTATATATTGGGATTTACATTCAAGTCTTTCTCTAACATCTGTGCTTTTTCTGTATAGTACTGTCCTACCACCAGCTGAAAGCTAATGTGACTATGTCCAAAGTATGTTAATTATGAGTTTGTTATAAAGCAGTTTTTTTTTTTTTTGGATTGAATGGTCAGCAATTTGATTGTCTCACTGACCTTTACTTTTGTCGTCTGTGGAGCTAGTCCAGAGTAAATTCTGGCTTCTGTTGTCAAATAATTTGATATAAGCAGAGTAAGTTATGATGTTAGTAACAATATGAAGATACTATGAACGATTAGCCACAAGGTGCCTTTGGGAATGAGCCTATTGATTTGGGGGAGGGTGGATTGTAATAATAACTTATTTAAAGGTATTTTCTCTCTTTGTATGGAAAGCTAATACTAGATATCCTGTAGAAATTATCCCTCTGAATTTTGTCTGTTCATTATCCAGTTCTTTGAAGGCTTATCCTGACTTGTTGACAGTCCTTGCTTTGTAGCCTAACACAAGCCCAGAAGATACCAGAGAGCAAATGAATAAACATGTTTTCTGCTCTTTTAATGCTAAGCCTTTTCTGTCTGCACACGGTGCCCACCTCTTCCATGGGTGAAGAGCAGCCGGGGCCTGCACTCCAGGAATTCTCTTGGCCACTCCATGCACTGCTCTTTGTAATTGTTATAACTGTAGGGCAGTTTAGCCTTTTAGGAGGTATCCTGTGTCCGCCTTGCCATACCTACCAGTGAAGTCACACAAAATTTTAACAGGAATGTCTGACTTCATGCCATTAAACATTTATTCGGTGACCCTTGAATGTACCTGAGATTGGTAATATGACAAAACAGTAATCCATTAAAGGTAAAGGCAGTGAAATTTCTTTTGAAACAGTCAGTACAATGGCACAGTGTGTCATGCACCTCATTACTGAGTGTGTTCAAATTTTTTAATTTTATGATATAATTAACCAAAAGCACCTTTCAGAGCAAGGGAAAAATAGAAGGTTCTGAACCAGGTTCAAGTTTCTTAAGTCACTGCTGTGCATTATAGTGGGCAGGCATAGCCTTGCAGACAAAGGTGGGAACATGTAGCAAGACCAAAGGCATAAGTCTGCTTCCTACTAGAGCTGTCATAAGAGCAAATGGGAGAAACAGGAAGTCTGTACCACATGGTGAAACTTATGCCTGAAAAATCAAACAGATATAGTCTATTTATTCCAGGTTCACAAATGGCATGTTAGACATTTGCTGTAGGGAATGGACTTGGTATTTGAAATATCTCTCTTTGAAGAAATGACAGTGTTTTGAGAAGGACTGTTAATAAGAACTCCAACACACCATGCTTCCCACTATAAGGAAAAGATGAGCATTGAAATGTGCAGACACTGTATCCCTCCAGAAGCCATGGACTTGAGTGAGGAGAAAATGTAATTCTGCATTCAGTAAGCATTTATGGAAGACCTAGTAGGTGTCACGAATTGTGCTAGGTGTTAGGAATGAGAAAGGGATTGAGGAAGATACAAATATTACCTGAAGGTTTGAAGAGAGATGTGTAAAAGTGTATATCTGGTGATTGAGTGGTATACAAAGCTTACGGGTGCAGAAGTGTGCAATACTGCTTGGGAGAGTAAGAAGGCTTTGCAGAAGAGATGAGGTTTGAACTGAGCTGCAAGATCCTTAAAAATTTTCTAGGGAGAGAGGGAAATCTGGGATGAGGCAGCAGCATGTCCAAAGGCACAGAGACCTGAAAAGAACCCACAGCTCTGCAGGGGTTGGTGAGTAATCTGGTCACCTGTGCTTAAAAATAACTGGAGGAAACCCAAGAGGAGAATGTTGAGGTGAGGGTGGGGAGGAAATTGTCTGCTGTACAAAGGAAATTGGATGTTATGCTGTAGATTTAAAGTCAGGGAATAGCAAGCTCAGATTTGTGTTTGGGAAGGTAACTGGAGGTAGCATGGAAGATAAATGGAAATGAAAGAGGGACTAGAGTGCACAGACATTAGGAAGGCACGAGTGCTGAGATGGAAGATGGTGTGTGCTGCACCCTGGCCCAGGTTGTGCTTGGGTCTTTGCTGCTATTTGATAATGCTGTTTGCCGAAGGACATGGCCTTCGTCCTCACTCACCTGGCTCCACAACTGGAGGGTGTTATGGTCTTCTCCCACCTTTTGTGCTTTTGCCCAAACCAGGTAAAATCGTGCTCTGCTTGAGTGTCAGACCCACCTACACTTCAATCCTGCCTCTTCCTCATTTCAGCTGTGTGACTTAAGGGAGATACCTTACCTCATCTGTAAAATGAAGTAATGGTACCTTTAATAAATATTGACTGCCCAAATGCTGTAGGTCTGTTCATCCTCATGGCCACCACAGGTCATGTGAGCAAGGAAAAGAGTAGTATTGGCTAAGCTTGTGACTCCTTGAAGGGCGACTGAGTCTTACACGTTTTCACAAACTACAATGCCTTCAAGTGAGGGATTTAATCTCTGGCCTACTCTGCATAGTCTGCCATCTTTCATCATTTTACTTTAGTGTGGTATGAGAGATTGCTTAGGTTGACTTTCCTGTGCATTGCTAGATTACAGATTAAATTTTGGAGCCAGAAGCGTATGTAGATATCATCTGTTACATTTTCTCACTCATTTATTTATTCATTCATTCAGCAAACAATGACTGAATGTCTGAATGTGCCAGGTACTGTGCTAATAAGCACAGGCAGAAGTGAATTAGACCAAGGCCCTGTCCTCCAGATGCCTAGAGCCTTTGGTAGAAGTAAGCGCGTGGTTTATAATACAAAGTACTATAGGGAGGAGAAGAGAACATATAGCTGTATTAGGCAGGGTAAGGACACAGAGAGTTCACAAGGAGCTGACCCTTGAGCCAAATCTTGAAGGAAAAAGTCCATAAGCATCGGGGGGTGATAGAGGGTCAGAACCCCAGTTATTTTTGACACAACAAAACCCCCCAAAGTTAGGAGCTCTAAGTAACATCAGTGTTTTATTTCTCATGATTCTGTGCATTGGTTGGGCTCAGTGGGGCAGTTCTTCTCCACATGGTGTTGGTTGGAATCTCTAATGCTGGGAGCTCTGATGGGCCTGGAAAGTGCAAGGGGGCTTCACTCACATGTTTGTGCCTCAGGTGGGGTGGCTGGAATAACTATGATCTAGCTGAATCTCTCTCTCTCTTTCTCAATTCTGCTTTTTCTCTCTCTCCATTGGCTCTCTTGCCATTATTCCGTGGTCTAATCCAAACTCCTTTACACAGTGGCTGGATCCTAAGAGAGAAAAAATGAAAGCTGAAAGACCTCTCAAGGTCTAGACCGAGAAGCCACACAGCATCACTTCTGCTGTTTTCTATTGGCCAAGGCAGGTCATGAGCCAGTTTTGGTTCAAGGAGAAGAAAACAGACTACACCTTTAAAGGGAGAAGTAGCATGCTTGTATAGGGATGGGAAGGACTGTTGATGGCCGTCTTTGCAGACAATCTACCCTAGTCAGTCCAGGCAGATGGACCTCTATGCTCACTGTAAAGAGGACAAGGTCAAGGGGGAAGAGGAGGGTCAGTAACCTGAGTGAGGATGAAGGTGTGGGACAGAAATACCAAGAAGGCTTACAGAGCCTCGTTGGAGGCCATGCCACAGCCGCAGCAGTAGCACACCCCAGGGGCAGGAGTAGAAAAGACTTGTGAGGGATCAGACCCAGGGAGAAAAGAGATTCTCTCAAGTCACTTAGTGAGATAGTGCAGAACCAGGAGTCAAATCCAAGTCTCCCACCGCCAGAAAGTTATGGGCTTTCTGTGCAGTGTAAGAAGCTTTCTCTGATACGTACAGATCTGTAGACTGCTACTCTCATCACTGCTGCATCATTCCTTAGATAACCTAGGAGGAGAGAGAAGGTGAACACAAAGAAGGAAGATATAGATAGGAATTGTATCTTTCTGGATAAGTTCTAGAAAATTCAATTCAACAAACATTTATTAATCTTGCCCAGAGGGGCTCACAGTCTAGAAGGAGATAGACATTCCAAGAGTTAACCTCAGTACAGTAGGACCAGATAGCAATTGACCAATATACTGAGATGGAGCAAGGTCAGGAACTAATATTTGCTTTGTACTTACCATTGAGGGACTATGCCTGGAACTTTATATTTGGAGAGATACTTAAAGCAAGAAAACGAGTTTGGAGGTCAGTGTCCCAGACTAAAGATTTTGAGATCATCTTAACCCAAAGAACTTGGACTTCTTGGTTTCTTTCTGAGGGGAAGGCAGTAGGAAAATACTAAAGTCCAAGACTTCAGACTGTCTCCATTAGTACTTGTTTTATGTGTTTCTTTGAGGGCAATGGGGAAGATGGATTGGATCAGTGAGATGCCCAGTTGGTAGACCAGCATCCAAGAAGAAAGAGTTTGAGTGCTTCTTGCCCCAACCAGTGGTTTTTAACCTTTTTATCAGCATCCTCCACACTGAAATGTAGGCATACCATCTCGTTGACAGTGGGTCACCCAACTAGTGATTCTCTGGAGGGGATTAGTTGAATAGGACTGTTAGAGAAAGCAGGACAAGAGAGTGAAGTCTATAGAGAACATTTTCACCTTCCCTTCTAGTACCTACTCCTTAGTCCTGGCCTCCCTTCTGCCCTCCTCACAGCAGTTATCCTGTGTTCTATTTCACCAATTTTTAATGGAGTGTCCATTGTGTGCCAGACACTGCCAAGCACTAGGGAAACAATGGTGAGCAAAATATAGTTTTAGACAAAGTGGAATGGTTTTCTAGTTAGGAAGTTATAAGAGAAGACTTTTATTTTGGAAAAAAACCATCTAGTACCCTCTGAAACATGTTATGAAACATATTATTACCTTGTTTTATGTGTGTTTTTTTGAGAGTTTGGTCTCATACCAAAAAAAATTCTGGCAATATACAAAGAACTGGATCTGCAGAATAAAATAATTTGCTTTTTTTTCCCCAGACAAATTGATGGAGATTATTCAACATGGAGACATATTGTGTTGAGTTAATATAGTAAAGGATAAAGGAAGAACTCTTCAGGCGTCAAGCCTGAAAAGCATTATCACCTCAAATGTAATCACAGTATCAGGAGACAGTGCCTCAATGTCTACAAAATTATGAGGGAGAAAAATCTATGACTCAAGAATATTAAATCCAGCCAAGTGTTTGTACATATATAAAGGCATTAGGCAGATATTCCCAAGCACACAAGAATTTGGATAATTCAGCATTTCTGAGTCCTTGAAAAATCTACTTGATGGTAAACTCCAGCCAACCAAGACATGAATCAAAACAAAAGTACTCAGGAATGGAGAAGATACATGGTAGAAAGGCAAGTGAACAACAAATTCATTTAAATTTAGGACCAAAACTACAAATCCTGGAGTCATGAAGTTATTCCCCAATCCTGAAAATTCTGAATATAGAATAGAATGTAAATGTTAAAAATCTTAATGGATTCAAAAGATAAAAAGATAATAATGAATGAAAATTAGGAGGTAGGGATAAGTTCTCTTTACCTTTCGTAGAAGAGAATTAGTTACTATTAATTGAAATATGAAGTTAAATATACATAGATAAGACTACAATCTTTAAATGTTTTTCATAATCTTATTTTCTTAACCCTAGGGAGTCTCTTGAAGAAGACTTACCTAAAGACCTGTAGCTTCTTTAGTTTCATTTTTTTTCCATTATTAGAATCAAGTAAAATATAATCTAATACATTTATTTCTAGAAATAATTGCACCAGTTTTTTCTGTCTCTGCCTATGTGTCGTCCAGCTCCAGCTAGGTATGTATGTATGTTGAGAGGCATCTAATGTTCATCTGATATTAATAATTTTTTCCTGGGTAGTGAAGATAATTTTGTTTTTTATTTGTGCTTTTCTATATTTATTGATTTTTAAATGGCAAGCAAATAGTATTTTCATAAAAACAGTAACATTATTGGTAAAATTTTAAAAGAGAGAGAAAGAAAGGAAGAAGGAAAAAAACCAACACCTTTTGACCAGTTATTCTGAGGCACCTGGCAGACATGTGGTGGGGTTATGAGAGTCCAAGCTACAGTCTAAGTGTTAACTTTACCCCTCTAGGCCTCAGTGTCCTCCTCTGTAAATGGGGTAAATAATAGGACCTGCTGCTGAGGACTCTTGGGAGGAGCAAATGGGAGAATGCCTGTGAGGCACAGTATGTGACTCATAATGAATTTAATACACGTTAACTTAAAAGATGATAAAATCGTGCAATACTAGAATTAATAGGAACTTTAGAGATTCACTTTTACCATTTTACCCATAAAAAAAACTGAAGCCCCAAGAGGTATGCCCAAGATCACATGGCTAGTTATGGCAGAACCTTTGTCTTTTGTAGGCCAGACCCTTGCATATCCCGTGCTCTTTGCACATCCTATGGGAATGAGAACAGAGGCATGTAATATGCAACCACCAAGTGCTTGGGCTAATACTCAAATTACTTTTCATTGTTCCCAGAGCCCAGGCCAATAGATTCATCATAGGAGGAAGTACCAATATGCCCACCGGGCTAGGGAGAACACAGCTTGCAATTAAAAATTTGTCCCAGAAAACTCCAGAGTGCATCACACATGTGTGGTTAATTAAGAGGTAACTGCAATTGGCCCTTTTATCCCCATCCAGCAAGAATTATTCTTGTCTTCTTATTTATCTTCTGCCTTGAGATGATAAGCTGAATAGCTGGCTCCCAGTTGTTTAATTAATTAAACTTCTTTTCTGTTCCAATTTTGCAGCAATGAACATGGGTGTCTAGATAGAACCTGCCACTCAAATTTTTTTCTGAGTTGTTGGGAAAAGCCTATTCCACCATTAATATTAATGACAGGCTGGGCATCAAATTAGGAGACCTCCTTGCAATGATTTCACATGCCATTTATACAAAGTAATGAACATTAGTGATTCTTAGAGTGGATGAGGTTTTGCAAATGGTGGCAAAGAAACAGGAAAAGTGGAAGAGCGTTTCATGAGCAATTTTAACTAAAAATATGACATGAAGAAACAGCCTCCCAGGGAGAGATGTGATTGAGTGTCACAGTGAAATTTGTTGGAAAAAAAAATTGTCTAGAGTTGCCAGCTTCAAAGCCAGAGCAACGATGTTATAATTTCCTGGTGCATTCTCTGTACAGTGGAGCAATTAGATGAGTATAAACTGGGCTGGGTTAACACAGTATTCTAAGTAATAGACCCAGACCGTCCAGCTGCCTAAATGGATTAATGATATGCAAATGGAATTTACAGACTAGAGTCACTCATTTTCTTCCTCCAGGCTGTCTGTCTTTTCCTAACCTCACTTCTTGCTTTAACTAAAAAGGAAGAGAAACTATTATGAGCATAAGTTAGGCGGTAAATTACTTTCTCTTATTCAATCTCGGCTTTCTGAGCTATGATTCAAGCCATCAAAAGTCTATCTCCAGCCTATAGAGAACTGACATATTCATTGTTGCGTGTCACTCCTCAAACTCTGCTGCCGTCATTTCAACTAACCTTAATTTAAAATACTGTCTGCATCAGCTAGAACCCCTAACAAACGGAGCGCCTCATCACCATACTAATTGAACGAAAAAAAATGTGCCAAGATTTAAATACCTATTGCTTCATCATTTCCCCAGTCTTCGGCTTCCATTTTGTCAGGCATGAAGCTGGTGATTAAATCCAAGGCATAATTATTAGCAACGGAGGAACTGTTGTCTCATCTTGCAGTTTCCTGACCAGGTGCAAGCTCTCCGCTCCTTACTGAGCATGTCTGTCAGTCTTACGAACAATCCCAGCAGAATAAGTGACTGATTTTCTCTTTATAATCACAAAGGCGCTTTACAGTAAATTGTCACACTAGACCTCTACTTCTGAATGGCATAATGAACGTTTCAGGGTGGTGAGGAGTTTATGTATTGAAAAGGGTGTCATGGTTGGAACTAGTGTGCTGACGTCTTTGATCAGTACACCTGCCATGGCCTCCTCCCACCACATTGGCCTCTGCTGCTTCTGACAGTTGTGTAAAGGGGGGAAAGTGTTACAAAGCAGGGTGCAGGAAACCTGGTCACAAGTTCTGGCTTTGAGCGAGGGTGAAAAAGAAGCTTGCGTGGGCCTGCAGTCCTGTGTACAGAAGGGGAGTTGCAGTGGAGAGTGATTTACGAGGGAGAAGGCGTACAGGCTGTGTTCAGGAGGTGGAGAAAGAACACTTTAAAGGCACGTTTCAGAAACAAATAAAATGAGCCTGATTTACTTTAGATTTGAGTTATTTGAATTTTCGACATCTGAACAGCTGTACTTGTCAGCCAAGTTATCAGAGAGAGAAGATTACCTGTTTGAGTTTGATGAAAGATACACTTGAAGTGTTTGTCTTCCTCTACCTACCTCTAGAATTAAAAGTTGTAGCTGGTTCCTCTCACTTCTTCAGAAATAGAAGCCCTGGGTTTTGAAAGTCTCTTGTTTTGGAACTTAAAACCCAAGTATCTGCAGACTTGCTATAGACTGTGCTTGTACATTCCAAGTGCTGGGCTTTTGCCCATAACAGGGATGATGTACTCCTTGAGGAGTACTTTCCATTACATCTTCTTTCAAAAGCTTTAGCATTACTGAAGATCATTTATGTTGATGTTAAAGTAAAAAATGTAGAAATCTTCTAAAACCCAAATTCTCACTAGGCAGAGACTTTTCAGACCCCTATGTATATCCATGGATTTTGAGGCTAAATTCATGCTCCATTCCCAAGATGTATTATTCTCCTTCTCTTGTGAGATTTGCAGATAACTCTCATTTGCAGATATGAATATATCTGATATATGTATAAACAAACAAACAAAAGGCACAAAAAGAACTTTGCCTTTCTAATTTACATTTTAGAAATTTAAGTCCTTGACAACTTTAACATGAGTAGCCTAAGCCTCTGGTGACTAAGTTTTTTGTTATTTTAACTACTGGAAGAAATTTATGGCACCAGAGAAGTATAGAATGTCCACAGAGGAATAGGTCATTGCTGGGTGGTTTTGAGTAAATCTTCCTCCTAAATGAGAATTCAAATACATTAAGCTGTGGATTCCCACCCTCCCCCCCGAAGGTTTAACATACTGTTTTTAAAGTCACATTTATATCCATTCAGACTTCGAAAAACTGTTTCTTTTGTGTCAAATTCAAAGGCAATGGGGTGTAAAATGCCAGAGAAGTGGGTATAAAGATGAGAGAGTCCTGATTTAACCACTCATTCAGCATATTTGTTAATCATCTGTGGAAGGAGGGGTCATGACTTCAGGGTTCCTTTCAGCTTCAAAAATCCCATGACTGACACTCTTAGTGCTTTTCAGAACGGGTAATACAAGATGCCTGCCCTCAGTATGCTTAGAATCTGTTTGCTAATCACATATTGGAAAATATCACCAGGATAAAGAATTCCATTGGCACACAAATATTAATTTTGACTTGGAAATAGCAAGACAATGGCTGACAAATATCCGATGATACAGAGAAAGGGTTCACTAGGAGGCAGGCTTGAATCAAGGAGAATATATTGTTCTTGTGTGACAATGTACAACTTGTGTGACAAAGAATACAGAATCTTCTTTTATTCTAAATGAATATACTTCTTCTTATGGGAAAAACAATGTTTTCAAAGCTGACCTTAAACTCAGTAGAGTCTGGGATGCATTAGACCTCACTGTAGATTCTCAGAAATTATTGATGACAGTGATCAGTAAATATTGAATGAAGGAAGGAGGAAGGATATGATTAAAACAGTGGCTCACTGAATGTATATTTTAAATAGAGTATATTGTGAATATTTGTGCCTTGAAATGTGCTAAGGTGAACTGAGTACCAATAGATGACTTTGGAGGTTTTTAAATCAACTCTAACATGACAACAAATCTTACGAGCTTTGTCGATCTCTGCCTCCATTATGGTGGTACAAAAGTCATCTCATGACACCTTACACCATGACAAATAATTTGATCCCTGTTTATGCCTTGAAGAGAAGGAAATGTTCTGGCCAGTTGCTGAGGGTGAAGGCCAGCTTCAAAGCCAGATAGGGCTAAGGAACCACCAGATAGGCCAGAGGAACCACCACCCCTAATCCATCCATCAGCCATCAATGGTATGAGCCAGAGATGTAGGGAATTTTCCACTTGCCTTTTAGACTTGAGTCAGTTCTAATTGGTCACTCATGGTAGCATCGTTTCCCAGAAGGTTGCCACAAGAGGAGCTGGGGCAGTGGCCTTGGTTTCCCCAAATGGGCAGTTCCCTCTTCCTCTTCTGGCAGCTTGGACCTCAGTGTTCCTGCAGGGTTTAGGCTTTGCCTACCGTCTGCTGTTCTCAGTGGGGTGGACCTGCCATGTCCCATCCCCAACTCTGCTCTGCCCTCCTCAGGGCAGGTGGCAGTCAGAAACAGCCCCCTGAGATCTCTCCCTTTCTGGTTACCTCCAGAGGACTCACAGTCTTGACTCACTGCATTTCAGTTGTTTCCTACTGCTCTTCCCTTTCGCAGAGTCATAGCATGGCAGTGTATTATATGTCAGAATACATATAGGTGTATGTGTATGTATTCAGGTGTAGCTAGCACATAGTACACGAAGACAGGGAAAGATTGCAAAATAGCCTGAGACAATGCAGCAACAAAAGCTCAACAGTGAAAGGATGAGTGAATATGCCCAGTGCTCATGGTCTATCATGGCTCTGGTTGTTTATATGGAAGGGTGAATGAAAGGTTCTTTGAAAGAGCAAATATTCATTACTTTACTCCCATTCCATATAATAAATCTTTGTGAAAGAGACAAACCTTGAAAGAGTGAAAGAGAGAGAGAAGAGGGCAGCCAATCTCTTAGGTGTAGGAGAACAGTACTGTGTAGAGAACAGTAAGGACCCCCCTTGCCCCATCTTTGGGTGGGTGGGGATCCTTTTGCTGACATTCCCCAAGGACACAGAATTGAGGAGAACTAGAGCTGCCTTAGGGAGCAAACCCCACCCAGACTCTCAGATCATACTGTTTCCTTATGAAACCAATAAGAACAAGGTTTTGGAATAGACAAAACTGGTAATGATGGGAATCCGGTCATTCATTCAACAAATATTAGCCCTATCTGTGCTAAAATCCACTTCTAGGGTCTAGGAATATAAGAATGAAGCAAACAGCTTCTGTTTCATATTATGCATGCAACTAAGCAAATAGACATCAGTGATAATATTAGGTACTAGTAAGCGCTAAGAACAGAAATAAAGCAGGTGAGGAGAGGAATGTTATGTGGGCAATATTTTAGATAGCAGGGAAGCCCTCTCTGAGGAGGTGACATTTGACTAGAGGCCAGAGCAAAGTGAGGGAGCAAGCCATATAAAGACCTGGGAACAGGAGTGCCAAGCAGAGACCCCTGAGGCATTTAAAGAACATCAGGGAGGCCAGCGTGGCTGGGTAAGACTTACCAGGGAATGAGAGGAAGGAAGAAGACTGGAGAGTGCCAGGGGCCAATTTGGATTTCATTTTAAGTGTTATAGGAACCATTGGAAGATTTTGAGCAAAGCAGTGATGTGATGTGATTTACTTTTGAAAAAGGTCAGACTGGTTTCAGTGTGATTAATAGACTATAAAGGGACAGGAGTGTGAACACGGAGACTTGGTAGGTAGTTTAGGAGAGAAACAACAATGGCTTCATATGGCACACAAAGTACATTGGCTCAACCAGAGCCAATTCTCAACCTCTTCTCCCTTTCCTTTTTCTTTTTTTAAGATTTATTATTTATTTTATTTATTTTTGTCTGCGTTGGGTCTTAGTTGCGGCATGTGGGCTCTTCATTGCAGTGCGCAGACTCCTCTCTAGTTGTGGCTGTGGGTTTTCTCTTCTCTAGTTGTGGCGTGCAGGCTCCAGAGCATGTGGGCTCCGTAGTTTGCGGCATGTGGGCTGTAGTTGAGGCGCGGGCTTAGTTGCCCTGGGGCATGTGGGATGTTAGTTCCCTGGTCAGGGATCGAACCAGTGTCCCCTGCATTGTAAGGTGGATTCTTTACCACTGCACCACCAGGGAAGTCCCCTGCCTTTGCTTTTTCTACTAGAAGAGATAGAAGACCAAATGCTTGATGTCCTAGATGCCCTTGCAGCTCACGGTGACAATGTAACATGGTTCTGGCCAATGAGATAGAAATGGTAATCTGCTGAGAAAGCTTTGGGAAAATCTCTTGTTTTCTTGGCAAGAGGGTGACGGACATGGTTAATATGGATCCCCCCCACCTTTTCTCTTTATACTGTCCCCTTCCTCCTACCTGGAATGTGGACATGGTACCTGGAAGTGCAGTAGTCAGTTTGTGACCATGAGGCAATAAGCCAGGAATGAAAGAGCAGAAAACTAGAAAGAGCCTGTGTCCTTCCTGACATCATTAGGCCACTGCACCAATCCTTGACTACATACCTCTGGCTATTACTTACATGAACCTAATAATGACCCTCTAAAGACAAGGGTCAGCAAACTTTCTGTAAAGGGCCAGATAGCAAATATTTTAGACTTGGTGGGCTAGATAGTTTTAGTCACAACTACTCAACCCTGTTATTGTAACCATAGGAATATGTAAAAAATGAGAATGGTTGCACTCCAGTGAAACTTTATTTATCAAATTGGGTGATAGGCCAGATTTGGCTCAGGGGCCCTACTTTGCTGATCCCTGGTTTAAGCTACTGCAGTTGAGTTTACTATTACAATACTTTCAACTTCAGCCATTCTTAACTGATACACACATATCAGGGTGGCACCTATGGAGGTGGCAAAAGGTGATTGAATTCAGACTATACTTGCTGTCAAGGAAGACACCAAGGTTTGGGGCTTGAAAAACTAATTGAACAGTTGTGCCGTTTATTGAGATGAGGAATGCTATGGAGTATTAGGTTGAGGGAAGCGGGTGGAAAGCAATAATTTTGGTTTGGACATGTTAAGTTTGAAATACCTGCTTGACATACAGATGGAGATATCAAGGAGGAAATGAGGGGAAGGATTGGGGCTAGAAATATAAAGGTAGGAGTCATTATTGAGTAGTTGGAATTAAAGCCACAGGATGGGATGAAATCACCTAGGGAGTGAGTGCAGATAAAGAAGTTCAAGGATTGAGCTCTAATGTATTTTAACATTTAGAGGTTAGGAAGAAGAGAATGATTTAGAAAGGGGCCCTCAGAAGAAATAGTCAGATATTTAGGAGGAAAACCATGGGAGTATGATTTCAAGAATCCAAGTGAAGAAAATATGTTAAGTTCTTTAGAGAGACTGAGTAAGATGAGGATTAAGTATGTACCATTTGACTTGGCGACATGGAAGTCATTAGGGCCTTGATCAGATAGGTTTGATGGAGTGTTGGAGACAACACCATAATTTGTGTGGGTTCAAAGACAAATGGGAGATAAGGAATTGGAGGCATCAAAATACAGATTCCTTTAAAGAATTTTCACATGAAGATGAGCAGAAAAAATAGGCAATAGAAGAGAATTGCTAAAGAAGGTCATGAGAGATTTTTTTACTGTGGGATATTGTGGCCTATTTCTTTTTTAAAATTAACTTTTATTGGGGTATAATTGATTTACAATGTTGTGTTAGTTTCTGCTGTATAGCAAAGTGAAGCAGTTATACATATATGTATATCCACTCTTTTTAAGATTCTATTCCCATAAAGGTCATTATAGAGTATTGAGTAGGGTTCCCTGCGCTATACAGTAGGCTCTTATTATCTATGTTATATATAGTAGTGTGTATATGTCAATCCCAATCTCCCAATTTATCCCTCTCCCACTTTCCCCCTTGGTAACCATAAGTTTGTTTTCTACATCTGTAACTCTGTTTCCGTTTTGTAAATAGGTTCATTTGTACCATTTTTTAGATGCCACATGTAAGCAATATCATATGACATTTGTCTTTGTCTGACTTACTTCAGTCACTATGACAGTCTCTAGGTCCATTCATGTCACTGCAAATGTCATTATTTCATTCTTTTTTATGGCTGAGTAATATTCCATTGTATATTATACGACATCTTCTTTATCCTTTCATCCATTGATGGACATTTAGGTTGCTTCTGTGTCCTAGCTGTTGTAAATAGTGTACACTGGGGTACATGTAGCTTTTCGAATTATGGTTTTCTCTGGTTATATGCCCAGGAATGGGAATGCTGTATCATATGGTAGCTCTATTATAGCCTATTTCTATGCTGACAGAAATAATCCATTAGAGTTCCAGTCATGATAAACTAGATAATTTGGATCTAATCTCCTATTGAGAACAATTAGAAAAGCTGGGGAAAAAATTTAAGTCTGCTTGAAAGCATTAGAGAGCTAAAAAGATAATGAAGAATTACAGGACTGATATCTAGGGAAAGACAAATCTGGGGAAGTAAGCCTGGCATTTGGGGCTGCTTTGATCCTGCTGACATGTGCTGATCTAGAAGAGATGTTTGAGAGGTTGAGCAGTGCTTTTGAAAAACTCATGGTACCAGGAAGACAAGTGAGAGTTCAGCTCTGATACCACCCTCCTCCCATCCTGCAACCCTTGGATTGAGACTCTGAAGGACTGTATCCTAGGAGTACAGGTGAAGTGGAAGTAAACCAGTGCTCACATGGATTGTAGTCTACCTTTGAGTATATTCATCCCTGAGATGGATTAAGATGATGGATTGTTAATATCTACTGAAGAATGACAGAAGAGGATGAAAATCTTCACTAAGAGAAGGTAAAATTATCCAGGCTTTAAATACTTTCTCAAGCAATTTTTCAAATTGGAATGTCTGAAACACAATCAGAGAAAACCAGACACATGAGAAGGCAAAACAAAATAAAATGAAAACCAGCACAAACAACGGATAATGGAAACAGACCTACAGTTGCTTTAGATACTGGAATTATCAAACACAAACTTTAAAAATAATGTATTTATAATGTTTAAGGAGGTAAAAGTCAAACTGGAGACCTGGGAGTTATTTTTAAAATATCGTAGCAGGGCTTCCCTGGTGGCGCAGTGGTTGAGAGTCCGCCTGCTGATGCAGGGGACACGGGTTCATGCCCCGGTCCGGGAGGATCCCATATGCCGCGGAGCGGCTGGGCCCGTGAGCCGTGGCCACTGAGCCTGTGTGTCCAGAGCCTGTGGTCCGCAGCGGGAGAGGCCACAGCAGTGAGAGGCCCGCGTACCGCAAAAAAAAAAATCGTAGCAGATTTTAAAAAGAACCAGTAGGAATTCTAGAACTCAAAACACAATAACTAAAATGGAAAACTCAGTGAATGGGCTTAACAGAAGACTGTACAGAACTGAAGAGAAAATTATTAAAATGGAACATAGGTCAAAAGAAAACATCCAGAATGAAGCACAGAAAGGCAAAAAGAATGCAAACGCAAAAGACAGATTAGTATCATAGCAATTATAATGAGAATAACTTACGTATGTGTAACTAGAGTTTCAGAGGGGAGAACAGAAAGAATTGAACACAAGCAATATCTAAAGAGATACTAGGTCAGCATTTTCTAAAAATCAAGAAATACATGAATACACAAATAACATTGATCACGATATATATTTTCTACAAATGTACATACACTTGGATAACATAGTGAAACTGTAGAACACCAAAGACAAGGAGAAAATCTTAAGTCCACCTAGGAAAAAAAAAGACAGATTATCTGAGAAGGAGCAACAATTATATAGCTGACATCTCAACAGAAGGAATAGAATCCAGAAAATAATTGAAATGGAATATTCAATGTGCTGAAAGAAAATAATAGTCATCCTAGAATTCTATACCCAGCAAAAATATATGTTAAGAGTAAAGGTGAAAAAAGATATTTTCACACAAAACTCAGAGATGTGTCACCAGCAGACCTACAACAAAGGAAATAATTAAGATTGTTTTTCAGACATAGGAAGATGATCCTAGAACATAATTAGAGATGCAAGAGGGAATAGAGTACAATGAAAGTGTTGTCTTGTGGAACTTAACAAGCTACTCATAAAATTTATATGAAAGTGCAATTTATATGAAAAGTTATATGAAATAATTAGGATGTTTTTCAGACATACAGAAAATGATCCTAGAACATAATTAGAGATGCAAGAGGGAACAGAGTGCAATGAAAGTGTTGTCTTGTGGAACTTAACAAGCTACTCATAAAATTTATATGAAAATGCAAAGGGTCAATAATAGCTGAGATACTCTTGAATAAGAGGCCTAGCTCTAACTGAAAAACTACAAATAATTAATTATTAATTACAAATTTACAATAGTTAACGATTTGGTACTAATGAAAGGATAAACAAATAAACCAATAGGACAGAGTAGAATGCCCAGAATCAGACCTATGCATGTATAGACATTTGATTAATGAAAATAGTGTTACTGACAGCAGTGGGATTAAATGGTCTTTTCAGTAATTGGTTTCTGGGACATTTAAATATACATGTGAAAAAAAATTTCACACCACACACACACAAAAACGAACAATTCAAGGACTAAATAATAAAACATCCATAAAGTAACATAGGAGAGTAGCTTCATGATATTGGAGAAGCAAATATTTCCCAGAGTCCCCAAATCACTAACCATGAAAAATAGATTGATAATTTTGACTACATTAAAATTAAGAGCTTCTCAATCACATGACTGAGAGTGAAAGATCAAGCCACTGAGAGCAAGAAGATGTGTGCAATATACATAACTGATAAAGAATTTACATCCAGACTATAGAAAGAATCCTACAACTCAATAAGAAGACAAATAACTTAGTAAAAATAAATGGGCAAGAGATTTGAACAGGTGTTTCGTTAAACAGCGTATCCAAACGGTCAATAATTATTTGAAAAAGTATCAACTTTATTAATAATAAGGAAAATTAAATTAAACGATAGAGATACTGCTATACACCCATCAGAGAAGTTAAAATTAGAGACTGCCAGTACCAAGTATTGGCAGGAATATGGAAAAACAAGAACTCTCATACACTGTTAGAGTGTAAATTGGTATAGCACAACTACTTCTGAAAATTATTTGGCAGAATTCTAAAACTGAACCTATGCATATGCTTTGATTCAGCTATTCCATTCTTAGATGTCTACCCCACAGAAAAGCCTGCACATGTGTGTCAGAGAATGTACAAGAATCTTTGTAGCAGCATTGTTTATCATAGCCCCAAACAGTGAACAACCTAAATGTCCATCAATAGTATAATGTATAAACAAATTATGGTAAATTTCTACAATAAAAAACTATAACATATTAAAATTGATGAAATAAAACTACACATAATAAATTATGAAATCTCACAAACATATTGTTGAGTGAAAAAAGGAGATACCAAAAAATACATGTAGTGTATGACTTTATGCATGGTCCTCTTAGAGAAGGGGGCAAGAAAGTATAAAATACAGTGTTTAAGAATGCATACACTTTTAGGTGGCAAAAATATAAAGAAAAGTGAGGAAGTTATTATTTCAAAAAGGTGTCTTATGCCAGGTTCCCTGGAAATATACTCAGATGGAGTTTTGTATGCAGAAGATTTATTGGAAAGTGCTCTCGAGAAAAACAGGTGTAAAGGAGTGAGAGAGACAGGATTGAACAGAGGGAGAAGTTAAACCGCAGTGCAGTTACAACGAAGACTTTAGCTGATCTACCAGAAGCTGAACTGGAGCTGGGATGGTCTTTAGAGTTATCCCTCACTGAAGCAAGGTGGTCGGGCCTTTGAAGCCCCATATAAATCAGTCAGTGCACACAGGCTTCCCCTAGGAACCAGACAGAGCTAGAGTGACGCAAGTCCCAAAGGAGATGATTTCTGGAGTAGGAATACTTCTGGTAGCTGTGGAAAGGAATGCCTTTGTCCTGAAGAAGGAATCACAGCATTCACTACATCAGTATAGTGGTGACCTTTGGTGGGCAGGGTGGGTTAATTCAGCATCTCAGTGGTTTCAAGAAAGACTAGGTTTCTTTCCTTCTTTCTGCTCTGCATGTCAGTGTGTTGGCTTTTCCTCATAGGCTGGCTGCTCTCATGGCACCAAGATGGCTGCTACTGTTCTTGCAGACATCAACTTCTGAAAAAGATAAGGACAGATCACTCTCTTGAGAACTTTTTAAAGATGAGGGGCATATTCTCAGGAGGCTGCACAGGCTGCACCTCGTACTTCACTGGCCAAAATTGTATCACTTGCCCATTTCTAAACCAACCCAAGTGAAGGAGAATGGAATTACCCATGATTGGCTTAGATTAATCAAGATTCTTCCTCTGGGGTGGGGGTGGGAGTTTAAATCCAGGTTCCCTTGGCACAAATGGCCAACCGACACCTGAACAAAATCAAGGTTTCTTTAGCAAGAATAGCTGTTGGGTAGGAAACCACCCGTGTCTGCCAAGTGATAAAACTGAAGATCCTAGACTCATGTCAGCTGAGTGCAAGATGGATAAGAGGAGAAAAGTAGGGGTGGCGGGGCATGGACACATCCATATTTACATCAGCTACCAAGGCAGTCATGAATGGTATATGTCTATGGGCTGGACTTCCCCAGTTCTTCGACTGGTTAATGCTAGGGTAATCAAGCTCTTTCTTGATATTGTGTTGCACCAAAACAGTAGATGCTTAATTTAAAATATATATGTAGAGCAATAGATTATTTCCACTATCTTCAGCATAACATCCTTTCCTGTACTGCTTATTTAATGCAATTTTGTGCCAGATTTTGCCAGATCAATCTACATGTTAACGCAGAATAGACATCCAATCTCAAGTCTGTTCAGAGACCAGTGAAACATGTCCACCACATTCTGTTAAGGTGCCACACGGTCAGATTTGAAAGGATCCTGCTGAAGAAAATAATCTACAGACCTTGTTTCCCTGCTTTATTTTATTTGTTGGTAAAACTCTGTTGCCTGTTATTTCCTCTGTTTCTGAACACTGATTTACTGATGTGGAACTGAACTAATCAGTGACCTTTCAAGTACATCCTATATGCCCCCTGAAATAGAAAAGCAATTCGAGGATACACTTATGGTCATTATGTACAGATCTCTTTTTTCTCCCTCAGCATCTTTCAAAACACATGCTCTATTATATCAAACATGCTGGTAAGTACACTCTAAATATAATTGAAAATAGGTTAAAATGTATCACTCTAATCTCACGTAATACATGTGCAATAGTGCAGTCATGACATTTTCATCATTCTGTACAAATACCACAGAAATTGATTACTAAGAATTAACTGAACTCCCACTGTATTTTAGTTGTCTGTTAAGAACATAGAATTAGGTAGCGTTCATTACCAACAAAGGTCAATTCTCAGGGAGACTCAAAGTGCTTAAAAATAGTATAAATCTTTTAGTCATATGTGGTTTTCTGAGAGATACAAATATTGTTCCAAGGGAAATCAGAACAGAAATATAAAAGAAAAAGGAATAAAAGAGTACCAGATTATTGGGGAGGCCATTTGGGCCATTTAGAGATAAATCTAGATAAATCCTGACCCATCCCCTACTAAGTAGATTTTTAAGGATTGCTTAGCAGAAGTGTTTTTGAGACTACTAAGATTTCATTTTCAAATGACCAAAGGGCTTCTAATTTAGAGGACTAGTTCATTAGTTTAGCATAATGAGCTGCTAGTCTTTTGGAACTAGCAGCTGCCCCTGGAGGCCATCAACAAAAGTACAAATGACCAGGGCAAGGGTGATATAAAGAAAATTTGAAATAGATCTCACCAACTTTCTCTGGACTGGCAGGAAAAGCTGAGTCTTGGGAACCTCTGGCAACTACAGGGAATGTCAACACACTGTCGTAAGGAGGCCACTTTTCAGTTGGGTTGTACCTAACCTCCCCTCACCCTGCTCTCCTCAGAACCAGTGGCTCTCTGGTCAGCCTGCATATCTGGATTTACGGACAAGGTCATGATTAGAAAAATATAGGTCTCATTCAATGCCATTTCTCTTTCCACATCTATGGAAGATTATACAAATTATTAACATACCCTCCTCAGTCCCGAGCTCAGATGAGACCTCAAAGGAATCCTTTGCTCTGAGACCTCAGGTGGGCTCCAATGGACTGGATATTGACTCAAAGACTTTGCCTTATGATTATTATTTTTACCATCTTTATCATTATTAGTATTATAATAACAATAAGCAAGCTGTTTGGGTTTACCTTTTATGTTCTCTTTCCCACCCACTAATTTTTATATACTGGTTGTCTGAAACCCTTTATAAAATTCTCAAACTGTATTTTTGGATTTGCTATTGATTTTACTTTAAGTCATTAACTTGTCCAATTAAAAAACCTCTAATTTACTTTTCCCCATTGATATCTATTTACCCTGCTCTTAGATATCCATGGCTTCTTACTATAACCTTTACATTTGTCTGCAAAGACACATGTCCAGCCCACTGGGTGCTATTCCTGTGGAGAAAGCTCCATTTCTCTCCCTTCGGTGTCCCACTGGCCCTGCAGTTCTCCTTATCTCCAAAGACCAAAACTTCTGCCTCAGAGGGATCAGCACTGCCTGGGAATAGTATGAAAGGCTCCACTTAATTTTGATGGAAAGTGACTGGATAGTTTTGCTGGGCATTCAGGCAGGCTAGAGCTAGAGGCATCATGAAAGAGGAAAAGTATGTCTGTGGCCAACCTGCCATTTGCCTATACAATATCCATTATGACCCTTCTTTCTTACAAGCTCAATTTGCTTTTGGGCAGTAATGCGCACAGCTAAAATGTGCATCTTCTAAGAACCCCTCTGGGGGTCTTGGGTCCTTGATGACATCACTGAGCTGCAATACAAGCTCTGGCCTGGCAACCCCTATATACTACTAGTTATGAGAGATAAACAAACCTCCGAATTATTTGGATCATGGCAGCACTAGGATCACTAGGGTTTTTCCATTGCTCAGGGTTGAATGCAATCCTAATAGAGTAGGATTTCCTGATGACCTCAGCACTCTTGACATTTTGAACTGGATAATTCATCCTGGGAGTTGGGTGTATTGTATGCTGTAGAAATACTGAGCAACATCCCTAACATCCACTCAATGCCAGTAGCACCCCCTAGTCGTGACAACCAGAAACGTCTCCAGACGTTTGTCCTCTCAGGAGGACAAAATTGCTTTGGTTCCTGGAGACAGAACCCCCAAAGGCACAGATGTATGAGTTCATCTATGTACTTGAGCGGTTTGAGTTTACGGTGTTTTTGTTCAAATAGATCACTGAGTATTCGCAATGCAGCATCTAGTTTCCTTTTTACAGCTTCAGTGTTTTATTCTTCAATGTTTTTGGCTTTTCTGTGGCATTTACAAGCTAAGCACTGTCTTTCTGAATCACTGTGCATTTTCCTTTGTCAGTACTGTTGCCTCTTTTTTAAATTTAGCATAATTATCTCCATTCAAAAAAAAAAAAGATTCTGCTTTACTCTCCTCCGAGATACCTCTCTGTCAATTATTTATATTTAATTTGTTAGAAATTTGAAATTTAATTTTTTTTTGAAATTTAATTTTTAAACCATGAGGAATTATATGTATTTTATAAATATACTTAATATTTGTGAATGTCCAAGGAAAACAACTACATAAATTAAACTAAATAATATTGTCTGTAAGAAGCTCCACAACTTGATTAATTTCTTGATACAATTCCTGTTCCTGATTCTCTCTTTCTGTTGTTAGTAACAACAGACACATTTATCATGTGGTGTAAGCAGGAAAGAGAGGATCGGGTGGACCTGAGGTTCTGCCTAGGTGGAGGGGCACACAGGTGTGTGCCTTCACAGCAGATGGCACCTTTGGGCAGAAGCAGCGCCGCGACAGGTGGCTTGGTGAGCAGAGTTCAGGCTTTGAGGCTACTCAGCCCCACTAGGCCTCCACCAGGGACCCGGTGCATTGATTGTCCAGCATAATCGTATGTAGTGGCCTAGGGGGCAAAGAACACAGTTTGTTGAAATGGCGGTTCTAGAAGGCCATTGTGGCTTTTGTTCTCTCTGAGAAAGAGGTTTCAGAACAATGTCCCAGCCTGTTGCCCCACAAAAGTAGCATCTCTGGTTAGGGTTAGTTCCTACATGCTGGTTTCCAGAGTTCCGGAGGTTGGGCGGCACAATTTTATATTTTTAAAATTATAGACACAGCCTGCACATAAGGGGAGAAGTAGCCTGTCACTTTCACATATCATCACTAGGTTCCCCAGTTTTACAAAACAAAGCATCTGAAAGGTGCTCTAACCTGCCCCTCAAAGTTATTCTTGTCCTCTCCACTGTCTTTGTAATTGAAAACAGAAATTTCTTCTCAGTGCTAAGAGACCTCCTGGTTAAGTTATACCAAATGGAAGCACATTTTTGTTCCTTGTGAAATTAATAAGGGATTTCCCATCTTTGGGCTCAATTGAGATACCCAAAGCCCATGCTAAACAGAATGACTGATAATATTTATTTGTTTAGATGCCATCTGAAAGCATAATGATAATACCCTTGGGAAACAGTCACAGAGAGTAGTCTGTGAGCCTCTGGTTACATGTTTCTTAATAAATAGAAAGTAACAGAAAGGTCATAATAATAATGAAGCCAAACACTTTAAACTGTCACATGTCTACCTTAGGCTAAGATGAAAAAGCATATTGACAGGATATTACTGCTCTTGCAATATAGAAAGAAAAATCTAGAAGTATTGCAGAAGTGAAGGTCTAGGATTTATTTCAGAAATGAGATATGTAGAAAGAAGTCTGCAGGGTAGGAAGAATACTGGGGAAGGGGCTCTTCTTATATGCCTAGGAATGGTCCTTTTACAAGGCAAGGTGGGACATTTTAGGGCCTGGACTCCTCAGAATGAGGGTTAGAAAGTGCTATTTAAGTTTTTGTTGTTTGTTAGATAAACAAAGTTAAAACCATGCACTTGGCCAATCCAAGTCCAAAACGAATTTAGTGTAATTTGTGTTGAGAAGGTTTGGGGAGCCCGATAGAAGCTGGTGGGCATGGGAGCCCATAATTCAAGGCAAGGGTGGCCTGTGACACAGGACTTAAGGGGTTACCCACGGAGGTCAAGGGTGTGACTAAGGGTGACCTTAACCACATTACTCAACCTCTGCCTCATAGGATTGAGGGTAAACAAGAACAGGTTGTGTATGTGGAGCACTTAGTAACCAACAAATAATGGATAAATGGAGAGACTCATTCTTTTAGGTTATTGAAATATCTACTGAATCAGAACAACAGGCAGAAAAGTCTAGGAATCTGCGTTTTTAATAAGCCCATCAGCTGATGCTGATGCATCTGAGTTTTGAGAGCTATTGGTTAGCTAGATCCACTCCTACCTACAACTGGCTCAGAACCTTTTCTTGGAATCCAGTCTGAAGAGCAAAAGACCAACACTACTGGGAAGTTTCCTACTTCACTGAAATGGATCTGGGAATCTGGAAATGAAATCTGGAAACCAGACTTTCAAGCAGCTGTGGATGATGTGGCTTGGGGCAGTGAGTTTCTTCTCACCCATCCTGTGGGACCCTGGGATGCAGACAAGGAAAGTGGACTTGGCAGCCTGGCTGCCCCACCCCAGTGGATGGGAAGAGCAGAAAGTCTCTCTAAGATGCTCTAGAGCTGGATCTGTATTCCAGTGGGACACACATGACATGGCTTCTCTGAGAAGGGACATCCAGGGTCTGACCTGGGGTCACCCCAGTACCCAGTTCATCCACTCTTGGGCAACTGGGCACTTGTTCTGAGCAGAGTCTGGAACATGGGCTTGCTTGGTTTAAGACAATCCCTGGTGAAAGGAGAAGTACTTGCCTGACTAACTCTTCTCTCTCAAGGGAGACGGGGACCCCACTCCACACTCTTTCCTGGTCTAGCTTTCTCCTTCCAGCCCCCTCCAGAAAGGCTTGTTTTAACTGTATCACAGCTATGTTACTTCTAAAAATACTAATTGCCTTCTTAAAAAAGCAATTCTATATGCTAGGCACTGTGCTGGGGATTTTACAAATCTTAGCTCTTTTTGTCCTAACAACTACGCTGTTAGGTAAATATTATTCTTATTTAAGATGCAGCAGCTGAGGCTCAGGCATGTTAGGTGGGAGCTCGTTCCTAAATGACAGGTAGGATTCCAGCCCAGGTTTCCAGCCCAGACCCCAGCATTCTGACCTAGGTCTGTTCTGTTCCAAAGCTTGCGCCTTTTGTTTTTTAATGTGACAATGCATCAAATTATACTTATTTCTTGACCTGCTTATTATTTGCCTCTACCATGCAGCAAAATAGCACATGCACACACATACATGTAAAATTAAATAATAAATGAGATCTGCCTCTTGGTGTTATTTAATTTTAACACTAGCCTTTATTCATGTTTATTCAAACAATGGTCTTGTTTATAATTTTGAACCTAAAAATCAGGATACACTCATCAACAAAGGAGTTTCATTTTTCTTCCTCATTTGTGAATGCATTTATCTGAAGAGACAGCAGCAGGGAAGAATCTTTGAAATTGAGACTGTTCCAGAAAATCTAGGACAAATAAATGGTTGCTGTAAACTGTCAATATAAAAAATATTAAAAGGACTGTTGCCAGTCATCATTTCTCATTGCTCAAAAACTGTGCAAAACACAATTTCTCTCTTCCTCTTCGTCATTTATTTATTTTTTTCCAAAGGAAAGCATATATCTGTTTTCTTCCTCAGAAGTAAAAATCAGGAGAAAAGGGACAATTAACTACCAAGAAGAATGAGTCGGGGTTGATAAAGACACAGAGAAGCCCAGGACACAGATGGTCATTTCTCCCAGAATCCTCATAAAAAGGGCAATGCATCTGCAGATGCATTGGGATGACTGGGGGTGATAAACTGCAGACACCAGACTGCAGGGGAGAACAGCAGACACAGAAATCAAATGCAGTTTCCTTATAAAGCAAAACAGCAAGGAAATTAATGGCTTATTGAAAACAAAGCAGCAATCTGGTGACTGCTCTCAGGAAAGCCTTTCCTCTAAGCCTAGAGCAAACCAGAAAATCCAATAGGAAGTTTTTATCATTTAATGGAAGGAAGGGGCCATTAGCATCCAATATGCCCAGAGGCAAACACAAACAGAAAAAAATATCCCTTAGATTTGTAATTAACTCTTCCAAGTGCTAAGTCTGCTTTGCCTCCTGACAGTTTAAGGGTGGGAGCAGTGCTTTTTTAATATACAACTTATCAAGATCTACCAGGCACAGAGAAACTCTCCAGCCAATTAACATCCTGGGAAACTGCTTTAGTGAAGGAAGGTGAAATGGGCAGTTTAATTACATAGGGGTATGTACCCTTATTTCTCTAACTTCTCAATTAATGGGTCTACAAATAGCTTGAAGGAGACTGATTCAGTAGCCTAACATCCCAGCAGGAGACTTTGAGCCTGTTGGTGCTGACATTAAAAATAAACGCAAGTTGTGTCTCTTGTTTTCCATCTAGAAAATTATTCTCCTATACAAACGGGGCTTTAATTAAAAAAAAAAAACTATTGGGAACAAAGTATTTAAAGTGATCTCTGTCCTTAGGGGACTGATTTTGGATTAACCTGCAATGCAAGAGGAAATATAGGGTCCTGGGAGAACACAGAGGTACAGGAACCTATAGAATGACAGGATGCAGATGCTTTACTGATGAAGATGCAGACAAGATCAGTCACTGATTTCACCATGCAATATGAAGATACACTGACTCTTGGCTTCTCTGGGATTACAGGCTCCAGTGCATTTCACTGGAGTGCAGGCACTTACCTGTTGATGAGAGATGGCTGTCAAGGTTTTAATTTAGTATTATTCTAGTTTACCATGTAACCCTATGTTCAAGGTCCTGTACAGTCTTGAAGAAATAAACCCCACAATTCCATGCTTTTATTCATTGGCAAAGTGGAGATCATTTTCTGTGGCAGTCTGCTGGGAACAACTGTTTTCTTCTTTATTTTTATAATTTTACAATAGCCATGTCACATTTGCACAAACTGGTAATCCAGTTGGTGAGTGTTACAGTTGGCTTGAGGTTAGATCCAATAACCAGTATGTTTAGCTGAGCAAGTACTCACAAGGGGCTCTCATGGTGTGGAGAAAAGGGAACCCTAGCGCACTGTTGGTGGAAACATAACATGGTAAATAAAACAGGCGAAGCCATGAAGGTTTATTAAGCTGTAATATAATTGAAATAAAATATGATAAAAGAGTTCTTGATTTATCTTAAATTCTTGTGCTTGAGAAAAATCTGGCTTACCTAGAAAGGCAGAGAGGGACTTTATGTATTCTAAAAAAGACCTCCTTGGCATGTTGAAGGACTTCCATAGGGCTGTTCCTCCTTATGTCCAAGCACACGTCAAAACATCCAGCTTCCTTTTCCTTCATGTGTCTCTAGCAGATTTTTATTATTTGTTGTAAGAGTTGAGAGCTTTTTCCCCCAACTCATAAATCAAATAAAGGGAGAGGAGAGATATGGGGAGAAGAAGGGAATAAGAGAGGAAATTAAAGAGTAGGATGCCTTGAGATTGGATTAATTAAAAGTGATTATAGAAAAAAAAGAAAGGGGAAGTAACTTGTACACTTTGCTGTCTGTAATGTGGAAAGCGGGGGGCCAAGTGGTTACCGAATGGGGGGAGGGGAGGAAGAGAAATTTTCGGATGTAAGGGACATCTTGATATTATATTGATAGAAGGAGTTTAACTGCATGGCAGATTATAGTCTCCAGAGGTGGCTGTGAAAGTAGCTTTCATCCCACATGCTCTTCTCTAAGGTGTCCTTGCCACGTTCCCACTCAGGGCAAGAGGATTAGGTCTCTTCCCCTTGGATCTGCATGGGTTTATGACTCACTTGTCACCAATAGGATGCAGCTGAAATGATGCTGCCTGACTTCCGAGGCTAGGTCATAAAAGATGACGCAGCTTCTACCTTGTGTCCTGAGACAACTGCTTTTGGAATCTAGCTTCCCTGAGGATGCCACACCATGAGGAAACCCAGGCCACATGGAGAAGCCATGTGGAGGCACTCCTGCTGACCGCCCCGTCCCAGCCCCAGACATGCGAGTGAAGAAGCCTCCAGATAATCCCGATTGCCCTGCCACTGAGCTGCCCCCAGACACTCAAGGCCTCAGACATCATGGAGCATGAATAAGCTGTGTCTGCCATCCCTTTCCTGAATTCCTGACCCACAGAATCCTGGCTGTCATTTTATAACCACCACGTTTGGGGTCAGCACAAATAACTGGTACAAACAGCAGTTGTCATTTTTATTGGAAATGATTGCCCCGCTTGTTATTCTATCACTATTTTCAAACCTGGGCTTATAATACCCTTGTATCAGAGGAGCAGCCCAAAGTGTGCTCAAGCAAAACCTTCTAATCCTCAGGAAATTTGACTCACTACCATGTAATGGCAAAGCCCTTTGGATACCTAGACTTCTCGACTCCTTAACAAAATAATGTCTTGTCTATGTAAAGAAGGTGTTTATGGGTAAGGTGGAAGGCCTGGACAACTTTCAAATGAGAAGGAACATGAGTCAGAGTTGGAATTGGCAAAGGCTTAGAATGACCCCAGCCCACCAGCCTGTCAGCCAGTTCTCAATTCCAAGTGCATTTATAGTCTGTTCTTGAATCCACCAATGGGCACTTACTGACCCCACCTCCTCAAGAGAGCCTGTTTTGCTTTTGGACATCTCAGACTGGTAAAACAGTATTCCTTGCATTGAGCCCAAACTGTCTCCTCGTGGCTTTTACACTTTGGACTTGATTTTACCCTATAAGCCCATGTCTAATTTCTTTTTCAAAACTGTAGTGGGGAATAAATATATAGAGAATGTTAGATCAAATAGTTTTGTGCAGACAGCATTTAGGTATTGTATACATGGACTTTATCTACCCCCTCCCCCGCAAGCATCTTTTTTTTTTTCAGTTTTAATATTTTTTTATTGAAGTGTTGTTGATTTACAATGTTACTTAATTTCTGCTGTACAGCAAAGTGATTTGGTTTTTTATATATATATATATATATATATATTCTTTTTGATAATTCTTTTCCATTATGGTTTATCACAGGATATTAAATATAGTTCCCTGTGTTATACAGTAGGACCTTGTTGTTTATCCATCCTGTATATAAAAGCTTACATCTATTAACCCCAACCTCCCACTCCATCCCTCATCCAACCCCCTCCGCCTTGGCAACCACAAGTCTGTTCTCTATGTCCATGATTCTGTTTCTGTTTCATAGATAGGTTCATTTGTGTCATATTTTAGAATCCACATATAAGTGATATCATATGGTATTTGTCTTCCTCTTTCTGACTTACTTCACTTAGTGTGATAGTCTCTAGTTGCATCCATGTTGCTGCAAATGGCATTATTTCATTTTTTTCTTATTTTTATGGCTGAGTAGTATTCCATTGTATATATACCACATCTTCTTTATCCATTCATCTGTTGATGGACATTTAGGTTGTTTCCATGTCTCGGCTGTTGTGAATAGTGCTGCTATGAACATAGGGGTGCATGTATCTTTTTGAATTATAGTTTTGTCTGGATATATGCCCAGGAGTGGGATTGCTGGATCATATGGTAGTTCTATTTTTAGTTTTCTGAGGAACCTCGGTACTGTTTCCACAGTGGTTGTACCAACTTAATTCCTACCAACAGTGTAGGAGGATTCCCTTTTTTCTGCACCCCCTCCAGCATTTGTTATTTGTAGATTTTTCACTGATGGCCATTCTGACTGGTGTGGGGTGGTACCTCATTGTAGTTTTGATTTGCATTTCTCTAATAATTAGCCATGTTGAGCATCTTTTCATGTGCCTATTAGCCATCTGTATTTCTTTTTTGGAGAAATGTCAATTTAGGTCTTCTGCCCATTTTTTGATTGGGTTGTTACATGTTTTTTTGTTGACTTGTATTAGCTGTTTGTATATTTTGGAAATTAAGCCCTTGTTGGTCACATTGTTTGCAAATATTTTCTCCCACTCTGTATGTTGTCTTTTTGTTTTGTTTATGGTTTCCTTTGCTGTGAAAAAGCTTTTAAGTTTGATTAGGTCCCATTTGTTTATTTTTGTTTTTATTTCTTTTGCCCATCCCCAAGCATCTTAACCTTTATAAAGTGTAAAATCCAGGCTTCCCTGGTGGTGCAGTGGTTGAGAGTCCGCCTGCCGATGCAGGGGACATGGGTTCATGCCCTGGTCTGGGAAGATCCCACATGCCTTGGAGCGGCTGGGCCTGTGAGCCATGGCCGCTGAGCCTGCGCGTCCGGAACCTGTGCTCTGCAACGGGAGAGGCCACAACAGTGAGAGGCCCGCGTACCGCAAAAAATAAATAAAGTGTAAAATCCAATGGCATTTAGAACATTCACAATGTTGTGTGACCATCATCACCTCTATCTAGTTTCAATACATGGACTTTTTTTTTAAAGTTATTTTTTTGATGTGCCTCACGGCATGTGGGATCTTACTTTCCTGATTGACCGGGGATTGAACCTGTACCCCGCCACAGTGGAAGCACAGAGTCTTAACCACTGAACCACGAGGGAAGTCCAATATGTGGACTTTTAAGTGTGTTCTTTCTCTCCATCCTTCTTCATTAAGCTTCCTATCTTTAAGAATTCCTCTTTTCTCTCCAGAACTGTCACTTCAGGACTCCACTGATGGAGCCGAACCAATTTGATAGCAGTATGGGAAAAAAAAAAATCCTTGATCCCTACCTCGCATTGTACTCAAAAATCAATTCCAGATGAAGTCAGCGTAGTGGTTATCTTCCAGGAGTGCAGCTTCTGAGAGGTCATGAGAGGCATTCCTGGAGGGCTAGTAATGTTTTATGTCTTGATTGGTATTGTGGTTAATTAGGTGTATTTGCTTTGTAAATGTGCATCAAGCTTACTCTTAAGATTCATGCACTCTTCCATGTATATGGTGTATTTTAATAAATATTAAAGTCTGGATATTGGGCATTATATACCTCACACTTCCCTTTACGTTTGAAAATCCTTACACAAAATAATTATTGTGGGCCTATCTGTGCTAGGCAATATGTGGAAAACTAGTATGTGCATGTGATGGTTTGATGTGATGCCATAGATGGGTTGGGTAGTGGGCACATCTGTTCTCTGCAACCTCTGGAGGAAAAAATCACTCTTATTTTATTGCTTTTTCCAACTTCAACATCTGGTCATATCACCCCTCATTTGTAGCCTTTTCATTGCTTACAGGAGAAAATTTAAAACTCATCAGCAAGATACATAAAAGCATTCATTTTTCAGTGCAGTCTTAGGTTCCAGATGCATCTGCCCCCTTCAGTATCACATTCCCCTACCCCCAATCCACTCCTCTCCACTGAATGGGCCAGTCATGTGGAAATGCTCCAAGGGAATGATATCTCGGCATCTTTGCTGTTCCCTGTATGTTACAATCCCCCCCTCACCTCAGCCTGTCAGGCTCCTACAAAGCCTTTAAAGGCCCAGTTCATATGTCTCTTTTTCTCTGAAGCTTTCTTGATGCACTCAAGCGGAGTGGAGCCTTCACTTTTTTATACTAACACTTTGCCTTATAGTTGCTAAGTGGTATTTTATTAGTTTTATATGCAACAGGCATAAGCAACACATTTAACCCTTTTAAGAAATAAAACTATTTCCAATAAGGTTAAAGTCTTATCCTACCACCCCTCCTAATCCACATTCCCTCCCCTCCCATGTGCCCAGAGGTAACGTCTGCTCTGAGTTTGGTGTGTATCTCTGGGGACTTTGCCTCCAAGACTGTATGTTTCAGAGATCTATCTGTGTTGATACATTTAGAAATAGACCCTTCCTGTTAACTGCTGCATAAAATTCCATGGTATGCATATACCACATTTTTATTTAGCATTAATCATGTTGATGGACATTCGGGTTGCTTCCAATTTTTTTCTAGCCCAACAATGCTACAATAAACATTTTATTTCTGCATCTTTGTGCACGTATGTGAGTGTTTTCCTAGATAGCTCCTGGAAATTGGAATTGCTAAGTCATAGGATGTGCAGCAGTTTTAAAAATAATTCTATCTGAGCTAACTAGACTGTGAGCTGTTATTTTTGTTTTTGTAACCTTGAGCTTAGCACAAGGTATGTCATACACGTACCCTAGGACCTGGCAATCCTACTAACTGTAGTAGTGATGAGAGAATGAATCAGTGAATGAATAGATGAATAAATCAATGAATGACTTTCAAGGAAACTGATTTGGCTCAGCAATTATTGCTATGAAAGTTCCAGCCAGAAATGTGAAAACTAATAAGGATCAGTTGGAGGGGAAAAAACCCTCTGAAATGATGCCATAAGTGAAGCGGGCATTAAATGCATATTAATAAGATGATTTTAAGGAGATGAAGTAATGAGACTACAGTTTTTAGCGGGCGAGACCCATGCCACAATATCTAACCGGTAATGATGACAAAACCTGGCCTTGGCAATGACAATGCATAAAGCAACATGCCATGGACAGTGAGGCAGGTGCTTAATGTCCCTGCTTCTATGCTAGTACCTGGAACACAAACCCTGTTCTTTGTGGCTCTAATGCTGGTCATGGTTCCAAGAACAAAGAGACATGAGTGGATGTGTTCTCAAATGTTCTCTGAATTTTTACCCTTGCCAGTTGCTCTGTAAACATTTAAAATATATATTACCCAAGAGGATGCTGATGGAAATAGTCTATTCCTGGTTAGGAGTTGCCTCCAGTGGGGGAAGACAGCAGACGGGGGAGGGTACAACGTGCTCCATGAGCACAGCCAGGTACACATTGGTTTTCACCAAATAAGAGAGTCAGGGTAACAGAAAGGCTCAAGTATCCCTGGCCTGGGAGTTTTGGAGTCTCAGGTGCAAAACTGAGTCCTCATTTATTAAGATGGCACTGTTGACATTTGGCCAGATAATTCTGTGGGGGTGGCTGTCCTTTGCACTGTAGGATGTTCAGCAGTAACCCTGGCCTCTGCCCAGTGGATGCCAATAACATCCCCCAGTTATGACAACCAAAAATGTCTCCAGACAATGCCAAGTTTCTCCTGGAGACAAAGGCGCCTCCAGTTGAGAACCACTGCCTTAACTCTACTTTCCTGATTCCTTTAAAATCCTTTAAAGATTTCTTTACAACACTGACATTATTATTTTAACATTGGTCTAGCATATCTCAGTTTACAAGGTCAGTTTTACAATAATTTTCCCAGCCATATGCTGTATGGCAGAGGGTTTCCCCATGTACCACCACCAACAATAACTGACAGTGTTTTGGAGATACATATGTGTCCGGCTCTGTACTAAGTGCTTGTATCATTTAATCCATAAAACAGCCCATTGAGTAGGTACTATTATTAATCCTCATTTTACATCTGAGATGCCGAGGCACATAAAGGTTAAGCAACTTGACCCAGGCTACACAGTGCTTGTAAGTGGCAGAGTCAGGATGTGAACACTGGCAGCTCAATTGTCAGAGGCAATTTAAGCAGAGGGATCACCTTTCCATTCATTCAGAAAAAGTTATTGAATACCTGCTTGGAGCCAGGCACTTTGCAAGGTGCTGGGTTGCAAAGATGAGTACAATTTGGCTTATTGTTTCACTGCCCAATGGGAGAGACAGATAAAAACAAGTCATATTAATACCAGGTAATAGGTGACTAAATGAAGATAGGTCCAAAATAAGAACACTGGGACACAGAGATGATTAACCCTAAAATTTGATCTTAAGCACTAACTTTTAAGAGTTTGTCCAAGATCATGTGGTGAATTTCAGGGCTAGAATGTGGGTGCCTGACTACCCAATCAAAGGCTCTATTAAACCAGATCTTCCTGCTTGTCACTACCCGTCCCCACAATCAACTCCATCCCTGCCCAACCATATGCTTTTCTGTAATTGAGAGGCTGCTTGGGTATTATCTAACAACTAGAGTTGCACCACTGCAAAGTCCTCTCCAGTAAGGAGAAAAACTAGAGCTGTAGGAAGTATGTAGCTATTAGGGTTCTAGCAAGAGACCTGACACATGCAAAGGGTTGAACTCAGTAAAGAGTCTGCCATTACCATTCCAAGCCTCAAGGGGCGACGGGAAGGGACAGTGTTGCTGGAGCCTGGAGAGAGCTGGGCACCCTAGAGGAAGGGCCAGCAGGTCAGAGTGACTGCTGTGGAGGAACACAGCAAGTGCCAGGGCTGGGGAAGACATGGGGTAAGATGGGGGACCAAACACCCTTACCTCCCTCTCTTTCCATGCTCTGATCTTCTCCAGGCCCCTCCTATCTGGCAAACCCAACCAACAGCTGGAAAGCAAGGGAGCCTTGGTGACACCCTGTGTAGGTCTGTTCCAGCACTCAGTGTAGGGCAGCAAGAAATGGAGAATCAATAGGATTCTCTGAAAACAGGATAATCAGCAGAAATGGGCACATGTGGGGTGTGGAGGGCTGGGAATTGGCATTGGAGGAAAGGTCGTCTGAGACATCTCCAGGTTGGGTCAAGAGTGAAGCGTGGTTGAAGATGGGAGTCCAGAGGGTCACTGGAGTTGAAAGCCTGAGGATTAAAGAAAGCAAGGACACTGCAAGTAAGAGAGGTCAGAAGAAATGGAGTTTTCCTGAAGACTAGCAACAGTAAGGATCTACTTTTAATGCTCAGGAACGCGTTTCCTGGAAATCCTTTGAACCTCGCCTGCTGAGCTGCTCCATGTTGGTGACTGATAAGCTGGTTACATTTGGGATTCAAAGTCAATGACTTTTTCAAGTGGCCTGGAACGAAGCCGCTTGGATTAGTACCAAGCCACGGCTAGCTGCTGCTGCTGCTTTTAAAAAAATAAGCCCCAGATCCTTGACATGACTTGAAAAAGTCATACTTATTGGACCAGTTCTCTCTAGGTGTGTTTTACTATAGCATTTCTATTTTGTATCTTAACCACCGTCCCTCCCTGAAGGCTGGGTTTTGGAAACTCAGAAGCCAGGAGTTGACTGCTGTTTTGTTTGCTTTCTGCTTTCTGTTCCCTGAGGGAGTAGTGCAGAACGTCTAGATGATTGAATGGAGGAGGAAGTAAAATACTGTGAATGAAAAACAAATCATTTATATCAAGCTATGTTTTTATTCACAGGCTGTTATTAGAAGGGCTACAAAGAATCTTGCTGAAAAAGCTTCTGGTCCCAAGCCATTGTCCAGACTTTATCCAGTCCCTTCCCATACTGCAGACAAATCCCACTTCTCCCTCCCCTGTCTGCACTCCGAGCCTTTGTTTATGATGTCTGCTCTGCCCAGGATCTCCCTTCCCTCATCTCTCCTGTTAATCTTCTACCCATCCTTCAAGGCCCAGGTCAAGTGCCCCTTTACATAAAGCTTTCCTCAATCCCTGCAGTCAATTTATTCTGCTTCTACAATCCCACTCTGTCCTTTGGCCTCCTATGATGGTTATTTGGATGCATATCTTCTCTCTCCCGTAGGGTGTAAGCTCCGTGAGACTGTGTCCCATCCTGTGGATGGTCTCATGCCTGGTGAGGCTTTGACTCTCATGAGAGTGACCATTTGAGTCCTATGGTAGCAAGCAACAGAAATGGGCTCTGGTTAGCTTAAGTGAAAGGTGAGATTTAGTGGAATAATACTGCTAATCAAGGAATTAGCAGAACACATGAGCCACAAAATCTCTTGAAGGGCAGCTCCAGGGCCCACGAATGGTAACAGAGGTCAGAGGACCTTCTCTCCAGAGCCCCACTAGGAGCAGGGCTCTACCCCTCCAATCCCATGCTGTGTGCTTTTCAGTTCCCAACTTAATGTTCCTGGGAAGAGAAACTTTACTAGCTCGTTTCAGGCCAGGTGCCCCTCTGGATCACCCATCATGATGGCCAGGGGCAGAGTCATATCACACAGAAAATGTTGGGACCACCTCTGTGTATCCAAGGATGGGGGAGGAAGTTGATTTCAAGACTTCAGCAGCTATTCCAGGACATGTCTCTTGCAAAGTAGTCAATTAAGGGTGAGTCAAAGAGAATTACAACAAATTCAGAGGCCAAGAATTAAGGCCCAGCTTGGAAGTCATCCTGGTCTCAGGAGCTCTCCTACTATGGGAGTTGGTGCATGTGGAGTGAGACTCTAGGGCTTGCTTTCAGAGGGAGAGACGGTCTATTCATTAAAAAAATGTACTATCCCTGGACTTTCTTGGTGGCACAGTGGTTAAGAATCTGCCTGCCAATGCAGGGGACATGGGTTCAAGCCCTGGTCCGGGGAGATCCCACATGCCACAGAGCAACTAAGCCCATGCACCACAACTACTGAGCCTGCACTGCAGAGCTGGTGAGCCACAACTACTGAAGCCTGTGTGCCTAGAGCCCGTGCTCTGCAATAAGAGAAGCCACCGCAGTGACAAGCCTGCGCACCGCAATGAAAAGTAGCACCCACTTGCCACAACTAGAGAAAGCCTGTGTGCAGCAACGAAGACCCAATGCAACCAAAAATAATAAATTAAAAAAATAATAAAGTAATTAATTTTTTAAACAGTACTGTTCCTGGAGTGTAAGGTGAGACAATCTTGCAAACATTAGCGTACTTACATGCTACTAATTTTGATTACCTCATTCATTTAAATGATTTTTACATGTGAAATTGTTTTGTACGTGAATTTAAACTGAAAGGCTGTGAGCACTGCAGAAGCTGTACAACAGATTTTCAGTTGGAGCCTCTGATTTCTACCTCTGTGATTTTGGATTTTTCTCTTAATGTCTCTGAGCCTTAGTTTCTTCAATTGCAAAATATGGATAAGATAATGCTTGCCTCGGAGGGTTGTTGTGAGGGTCATACAAGAGGATATGGGTGTAAAATTCAATGCCTGTAGTTTCTTTGAAAAATCATAATAATTTTATAACCCCACATATGCATATATCGTCCACTGATTGGAAAAAATACATAAATGACTAAAGGCTACCATGAACTCAGTCATACGTTTAAAAGAATTTCTGTTTGAAAAGTAATTGTATAAGCACCAGGTGTTGCATTTGTTCAATACATAGGACAATGCTTGGGGACCCTGCGAGGTCTCAGATGTCGTTCAGTAATCTGAGGTCAGTGGGCCTTTGGGGGCTGCAGGCCAAGGGTAACTGCCTTGCACAACTCCTAATTTGTTTACCTGTGTTGTTCTTCCTATCTTCTGGCAGGGGCACACATATTTGGAATTTCTCCTAAGGTTGGGGTCAAGCCTCCCACCACCTCAGAGAAGTTGGGAGGCAGAGGCTTCTGCCCTCATCCCTGCCCTAACTCCCCTGCGGGTAGGGAGAGCCTCACAGCCTCCCCTGTGCTCTTGCTCTCATTCTCTCCGAGCTGCTCATCCATAGGCCTGGGTGTGTGCTCCACAGGGTAAGTTTTCTGAGGCCAAGTCTCTCTGACCCCCAGGAGTGGCCTGCAGCTCTAGGGGTGATCTGCCTACCTTTGCTTTCAGCCTCAGGTCCAAACTGCACTCTTCACCCCAGCTTTACCAGTGAGAAAACTGCCGTTTGGTTCCCAACTGGCTCCTGCATCCAGGTCTGGTAGAAGATGCTGTTGGTGGCTCGTCCATATCTTGTTGACATGTCCACCCACTGAAGGCTGCTTATTCTAGGCACTTGCCACTCTCTGCCCGAGCACTTCAGTCCGTACAGAAGGAGTTAATGTTGGGGAAGCAGCATCAAGCACATTGGAGAGGAGTTGGTGGATAAATTCCTCAACTTACCGCCATCCAGTGGGGAGAAAGCTCATGGACTGAGCTCCAGTTGCCCTCAGTGTAACAGACTTGGCCACACACACTTTGCTTCCTTCCCTCCCTGTCTCACCTCCCTATACCTATCTGCGTTTCTTGGGATCACCTCACAAGAAAATACTTATATTCACATCCTTATCTCAGGATTGGCTTCTGGGGGAGCCCAAACCAAGACAAAGGCTGTGATTAGGGCTTCCCTGGTGGCGCAGTGGTTGAGAGTCCGCCTGCCGATGCAGGGGACACGGGTTTGTGCCCCGGTCCGGGAAGATCCCACATGCCGCGGAGCGGCTGGGCCCGTGAGCCATGGCCGCTGAGCCTGCGCGTCCAGAGCCTGTGCTGCGCAACGGGAGAGGCCACAACAGTGAGAGGCCTGCGAAAAAAAAAAAAAAAAAAAAAAAAAAAGGCTGTGATTAATTGGCTCCCTCAAAACCACATTATTATTTTTTTCTAAACAATTTTGGATTCAAAAATGTTTTCCAAATTTAAGCATTATGGACAGAGCAAAGCCAGCAGAAGGAAATTAACGTTAAAGAAAAAAACCTGTAGGCACTAGCTGATTTATAGAAAGGTACAGAAAGGTAGTAGAAATGAATGATAAAACCAAGCACTTTCAGAATTGGAAAGAACCTTGTCCATGATCTAATCTAACTTCCTCATTTTACAGAAATGGAGATGAAGTCAGAGGTCCCACAGCCTCACCCCAGTGGAACTAGGTCTCATCTGGTGCCTCCCAGCTCTGTGCCTGCGTGCTTCCCCAGACCTCAGGCCACCCACTGATGTCAGCATTGCCTTCCCTGGGGTCAACCCTCATTTCTCCGTGCATCTTCTTTTGCTCTGCCAGCCAGAGATCTGGGCATGGTGCCAGGAGCTAATGTTATTTGTTGGGTTGTATCAGCTGCGGTCAACTTGCTCTACTCTCACGAAGGACCTGGAACTTCGGGAGATGGACCAGGGCTTGGGAAGGTTGGTGGTAAGCCCACAGTAATCCTATCCAAGGGCCATGTCATCTCCATCTCCTGCACCCCTAACCCCTAAATCCCAAAGAGCCTTCCGTTCTTTTTTTGGTTCACCAGATGCCTCCCCCCACCTACAGCTGTGACTACCCAGACCCTGACCTCTACCCTACTCCCTCCCTTCCTCACCCCAATCCAAAAGCTTTCAGAAGCTTGTGTTTCCCGCCTGTAACAGAATGTTCTTTAACTAAGCTTTTCTTTCTCTCCCCTGAAGCTTTGATGAGCTCTTTAACAGCAGTAATTTATCATTGGTTGTGGGCAGTTTTCTCTACATTCATCCAGCCTGGGATGTGGGCTTTATCGTCCTTTCGTGGCTTGATCAGAACTTGAAGATTTTCCTCCCAGCTCACTTTCCTCCTTTCACGCAAACAGTGCCTAAAAGGAAATACATATTCTTAAATGATGCTGTCACCTCTCATTCAGAGGAAGAAAAAATGAGCCAGAAAGCATTCACTGCTTGTTGTGGGGAACAACTGGGACATTTGCTAGTTAGCATTTTGTTGGCCCTATAGGAAGGTTAATCATTTAATTTGATTTATTGAGTAGTTTTGTGTTTCACCTGTACACTGAGAAGAAGGAGATGAGAGATTTAAAACTTGGTCAGAACTGCCTCTTAAAGCAAGCTCCTCAGCCTCAGCAGTGTGCACACTCTGGGGAGGATGACTCTTGGCTGGGAGGGCTCTCCTGTGCATTGTCGGCTCAGCAGTGCCCCCGGGCTCTGCTCACAAGATGACAGCAGCACCCCCTTCCCAGCTGTGGCAACCAAAAATGTCTCCAGACATTGCCACATATCCCCTAGGGGGTAAAATCACTCCTGGTTGAAAACCACTGCCTTAGGGGCATCTTACATGGATTATTCTGATACTCCGTCACCAAATAACCTTCTGTTCTATCTCAGCTTTTCCCCAGCAGGACGGACCCTTAATTGAGGCATTGCCACTTATTGATTATCAGACATGGTTCTTTAGCTGCATCTGTATCCCCCTATATTTTGATACACAGGCAATATAGCTTATAAATCTGTCTGTTGTTAGTATCTCTTAGGTGAGCCCCTCTTCCAGAGACTAATACACCTCAGGCCAATTTTTAAATTTATTTCTGAATCTGTAAAACTGATCATCAAAACCTGTACCAAGGAACTTAGGCTGAAAGACCTGAAACAGCAGCACGGAAAAACTTGATCTTACATCCTGAGTGGGTAGGATGGGCTTAGGGAAAGAGACGAGGAGTAATTAGCAAACATCTAGGTTAAAGATCACATACATTCTATCCTGACTCAACAGGACATGTATTTCTACAAACTAATTAGCTTGAATGAGATTGCTAAATAGGGGAAGGATGACACTATGACATGGACGCTGTGTTGATTCATGTGTGTCTTTTTCCCAGAGCGGAGGAGCCACAGAGGAGAGGGACAGAAGATTTAAAACCATCAGCAGGAAGGAAAGAGCCCTCTGCTTGGCTGTGGGACTAGAAGAGCCCTGTCAGCTGTATAACACTGCATTCGAACAGAAATGTCTATGGTCACAGGAAAAGAAACTGTGGATATAGGTCAGAGGTATTTCCACATCTATATGCCTGCACAAATTAGCCAGCTTACAAAATAATATTATTAAAACACGTTTCTGTTTCTGTTTAGTTTAAAACCAGTGACATCCCTTGAAAAACTTTTTCTGAGCTTATAATCAGGTGAATATCCCCCTTTTTTTTTTACCTTAATTCTATGTTTCTTCAAGTTACTTTTTCCCTCTGAGCTTTAGCAGATCCCACAAACCATCGTCCTAAATGCTGATATGTTTTAAATAGATCAAATGCTGAGAGCAGGTCTCCTGATTTACAATCTGATTGACCGTGTCCTGGCATGTCCCGTGTGATGGAACCAGATGGAGTTGGTAGGACCCTGCTTCATGAGGCACAGCTTGAAAGACACATGGGGTGACCTTATTTGGTAATTAGAACAGTCAGGTACTCAAGGGAGAGGAGAGCTGCCAATGATAATTTCCAATTCCGGGGCATCTCCTCTGTCCCAGACACAACACTTCTGCAAGTTAGGGGTCATTATCCCCATTTTACAGGAAATGGAGGCTTGAAAAGAGTAAGTAACTTTCCCAAGGAATAATTTCCAGGCTCTTAAAATTGTATGCTATCAATGGATGGTGGAAGCTATGTATGGGTATATGCAATTGATGTGAGTAGAGATAAAGACTGAAAAAAACATCTAAGGAGGGAATGTCATGGCTGACAAATAGGCACAGTGATGTCACCACATGAGGGTCCTGGTAACCATGAGTACCAGTGATTATAGACTTTTCTGCTTTCTTCTGTCATTTAGGATATAAGTGAAATTTAAGCTGTCTCTGGCTCTCAGCAAGTCATGCCTTGATGACAAGAAAAAGATGAAACATGCTACAATCTGAGCAGTTGGTGCAGGAAGCAGAGACTCATCCCTGAGGAAATCTGGGCTTCTCTGGGGAAGGTAAATTCACGTCTCTTCCCACCACATATATATTACGATGTGGACAACTCCTGGTATCACCCTCATGTCGGTTTTGCTAAGCATCATGTTTTCCAGTATTATGATCCAGATGGTCATAATCTGTGGCCAGGATGCTGCTGGGAGTTGACTGCAGGCAGAGTAGAAAAGTTTCAGACAGGTCAGAAAAAGAACTTGTCATCTGTGTCAATATGTAAGTAAATCCTTCCTGGTGCCTGAAACACTGCCTGGAGAGTGAACTCTTGGTTAGCTGACATTCCGTTAACCAGAATTCTCTACGAACTGTCACTTCTGCACATCTGTTCCCCAAATGTGATTGATGGTTATGATGAAGATGCTGCGGGATTTCAGGGGAGGCTTAAAAATCACCCAGCAATGTTTAAATGAGGTTGGCAAACATTATAGGGCTTAATTCACTTTTTTCTGGGTTCAAATTCTTAAAAATTGGTATTCTAGGGACAAAGCACATACAGTGATTCTCATAAACTACTCCGTGGTAAAAAGGACCCCTCAGTTGGTAGCTTTATTTAAATTTGCTTATTTTAATGTTCAGAAACTAGTTCCAAAGTTCTACTCTTATAATTACAGCCATGAAAGATCAAATTATAGAGTTGTAATAGTGAAGGAATAGTGATTCCTGGAAGGAAAAGTAGGGGGTTCTCTGTTGTTCATCTTCACTAAGAAAGGGATAAAAACAAAGTACAATTGAGGGGCTGGAAGTATGCACCCTGAATCACTGCGACAAAATGTGGAATTTAAGGGTCTGATGTATAAGCTGGTGCCTCACATACTCATCTGAGTGATGTGCATTGTTTATATTGATTTCTGTATGAATTAATAAAGAGAAACATGACCATGACTACAAAGATAGAAGCCAGAATGATGCCTTCTTAGCAAATGCAAATACTAAGCATGAAAACATCTAGGGTTAGAAAGAAAATGGTAAAGTATCATTGTATAATTGACAAAGGAGAGTAAGAGCAACACTCTGCAGCCTCAGGGTTTGGAAGCATAAACCTGGCTTATTCCTTTTTTTTTTTTTTTTTTGCGGTACGCGGGCCTCTCACTGTTGTGGCCTCTCCCATTGCCGAGCACAGGCTCTGGACGCACAGGCTCAGCGGCCATGGCTCACAGGCCCAGCCGCTCCGCGGCATGTGGGATCTTCCTGGACCGGGGCACGAACCCGTTTCCCCTGCATCGGCAGGCGGACTCTCAACCACCGCGCCACCAGGGAAGCCCTATTCCCTTATTTTTTTTTCCTTTATAAACACTGAAAAATAACTGTGCCATAAGATCAGCTACCTTAGTTCATCTGAGTCCACTTGCTGTTTCTAGGTCCAACCAGATGGACTGGGGAGACAACAAGGTGGGTCATAGGAATGTCTAGAGGGAGTCCATTTTTTCTCTTGTGCCGTTTGAATTGGGGGCATGGACTGAATCTTTAGAGGCTCCAGCCGGGACTTCAAGTTTCCAGTTCCACACATACAGAGCTTGGAAGTCACCTCTCCATCCTAACAACAAGTTAAAAAGCTGAACAGACTGAAATAGCGACAGCTCTTCTTGGCTCTGTAAGAGAAGGGAGGACACAGGGTAAACCACTGCCCCCAAGATTGGAGAGACAGGTGAATACCAGGAGTCACAGTTCTGGAACAGAGACTCACAAGCAGTAATGGCCACAGGAACCAGGCCTGGGGTAGGCAAACCTGAACTGTAATTGGCGAATTGCTGGAGGCTCAGTGTGTACAGATCTGAGAATTGAAAACTGATGGACCCAGTCATATGAGAGACCCCACAATATTGTGAGATTTACCTCCAGAAGCTTGACCAGATTCCCACAACAAATATGGAAGAAAAATCGCCTCATGTTTCTGGCAGAGGGAAGGGAAAGGAACCTTTGTGAAACACAACAGAGCATTCTGTTCTTCTAAACAAACCTGCCTTCAGGAGAAATTAGTTAAACAGAGCCTAACATGGATTATCAGAATATAGCTGACCTGAAGGAAGGGAAATACCCAACTCTAGCCATCCTGTTACACCTAAGGAGAGAGAAGGAATTGAAAAACATTTGTGAAGTTCACAGTCCAAAGGCACAGGCTCACTAAGAGACCGAGACCTAATCATAGGACTGTAGAAGCTTCCTTTCCCCCAGTACCTCACCACCACATCACTAAAGATCTATTTATAGCAGCTCCTTTTGCCTGGTACATCATGTCTGGCTAGTAAGAAAAAATTACAATGCAAAAAACACAATTTGAAGAGACAGAGCAATCATCAGAACCAGACATGGCAGGAATATTGGAATTATCAGACCAGGGATTTAAAACATGATATGATTAATATGCCTAGGGTTCCAATGAGTTAAGTAGACAACATTCATGAACAGATGGGCAATGTAAGCAGAGAGAGAAAATCCAAGGGAAAAAACAGAAGAAGTGCTAGAGATGGAAAACACTGTAACAGAAATGAAGAATGCCTCTAATAGGCTTGTTAGTAGACTGGGCACAGCTGAGGAATGACTCTGTGCTAGAGAATATATCAGTTCAGGCTCCAACCGAAAGACTTTTCTTGTGAGGCCCCTGGCTTTTTCTTCTTAAGAACGGTTAATAATATTTTCCTCTCTAACAGGAGTTTGGAGGAATAATTAATAATAAATTGTGCAAAAGCTAAGCACTAATCATGAAAAAAGTTTTTCATGGTAACCATTAGCTTTAAGCATGCACTTCTGGCAAATCACCAGAAAAGTGCCACACTTTTATCTTGTTTAAATAATGAAGCACATTAAGTGCTCAGATAATGTGCAATAGAGGCATTTTCTTTGACAGAAGACTCTTGGAAAATTTTTATTTAAAAAGACTAGCTGGTTCTGAGTAAGCATATTCCATCATGTGCCTCGCACTGAATGCAGCTATAAAACCTGGAAAGAATGCGATGAGGAGCTATTGGAGGGCTCTGAAAAGTAAGTACTATTTAGAGGAAAATTTACACCATTAAATGCTTACATTAGAAAAAAAAAAAGGTCTTTAATCAATCAACTTTCTCCTTGAGAAACTAGAAAACAAGAGCAAAATAAAACCTAAGCAAGCATAAGAAAAGAAATAATAAAGAACGGAAATCAATGAAATTGAAAACTGAAAAACAAGGAAAACCAGTGAAACAAAATCTTGTTTTTTGCAAGAGCGATAAAATTGGTAAGCCTCAAGCAAGAGTGACAAGAAAGAAAGGAAGGAAGGAAGGAAGAAAAAGAAAGGAAGGAGGGAAGGGAGGAAGGGGGGAAGAGAAGAAACAAATTACCATTGTCATAAATTAAGAAAGGGAAATCATTACAAGCTCCACAGACATTAAAAGGATAATAGGCAATACTATGAACAATTCTACAATATAAATTCAACAACTTAGATTAAATGGAACAATTCCTCAGCCATGTTGAAATAGATAACTTGTAGTACTATAATAGTTAAAGGCCTTCTGAAAAAGAAATCTGCAGGCTGAGATGGTTTCATGGGTAAATTCTATCAAAAATTTAAATAAGAAATAACATTAGTTCTACACACTTTCTTCCAGAAAGAAAAAGAGGAGGGAATATTTTCCAGCTCATTTTACGAGGCCAACATTAACTCGATACTAAAACCAGGCAAAGACAATACAAGAAAACCACAGACCAGTGTCCTTCATGAATATAAACAAAAACCTCCTCAACAAAATATTCCAGCAATATTCATCAACAAAATCAAATCCAGCAATATATGGAAAAGAACAATACGCCATGGTAAGTGCAGTTTATCCCTAGAATGCAAGGGCAATTCAGTTTTCAAAATCAATCAATGTAATCCAACAAATTAACAGTCTGAAGAAGAAAAAACACATGATCATATTAATTTTTGCAGAAAAAGCATTTGTAGAAATGTATATCAAAAAAAAAAGTAAAGTTAAAATCTGAGATATTATTTAGGCAACCAGCATTCTTTCAAGTGGGATAATATGCAATCATCTCAGCTAGAATATATTGCTGAAGAAGGAGATTCCACAGTCTCTCTTGGTGACAGTCCTAGGACCAAGCAGCCCTGGCCTCCCTTTTCAGCATCCCTTTCACACTTCTTTTAGATTTCCTTCCTGCCATCTGTCTCTGTGTGTGTTCACCTTTAAACTTGCTCCCAGAAAATATTCTCTTGTCAACCACTGAATTTGAGACAGTGAGTTACCTTGTCCCAAGCTGTTTGCATTTTAAGTCTTCATTCTAAATATGGAATAAAAGATTCTTTCTCCTTTTGAGGGACTTCCAGCAGTTAGTAGGAAGGAGGTATTTTAGGGACGTAGTTCCAGTACCTCTGAAACCACTTATTTAGGCAGCTATTTGCCTATGGATAACATTGGCCCCAGTGATGGCTGTTTGGGAATCTTCTGTTGTTCTCAGCCTTGAATTGTTTTTCTGTCCACTCATATGTATAGAAATACATTAGATGGGGGATCCTGAAAGTATCGTGAGTCACAGAAATCTGCATAAATAAGGAATTTTATTTCTTAGGCCTGAAGGGGAAAACAAAACCTTTCTACAGCAGAGGTTCCCAACTTTGGCTGCCTGTTAGAATCACTTGGGGATCTTTTAAAAGCCCTGAATGCCAGGCTATATCCCAGACTACTAATATCAGAAGTCAGAATGGGAGCCAGGTGGTTACAATGTACAGCCAAGGTTGAAGGCTAGTGCTCTCCAGGTATATGGTGCTTTTTGCTTATGGAGTGGAGCTTCATAGGAATGGACCACATTATTAAAGAGCTTCCATTGAAGTCATTGAGGTGATGTATTGTCTCAACTGCTAAAGACCCTTAAAACCGTACCCTATTAGGAACCTCAGAGAAAATATAGCCACAAATGGTTTTTAGGTGATCTCGAGATCTGAATGAATATATTTCTGGTTCCAGTGAATAATTTCATGTTTCTTGCCCAGTAGGAGTTCCATCACTTTTTCTATGACTCTTTCTCCAGTTGCCACCCATGAGTGAAATTTACATTCCCAGAGTTGAAGGCAGTGAAGGAACATCCTGAGAGATGAAGAGATTATTCAGAATAAAACAGAAAGCCCTATGATTCAAATAAATATTTGTAAAACAAAGAAACAACTACTCTAGCAACCTCAAGGAAAAAGAGTGTGGAAAGCAATGTCATCAATATTTAATTTCAAATGGAGAGCCTCATTCTCTCACTCATTGTCTTGCTGGAAGAAATGTATATCTTGAATATGCCAAGATAATTCAGGCCTGCCTTTGTTATTGTGAATTTAAATAACAACAGCATTAGCTTGTCATCTCTGATTTTCTCACTTTCACCTCCTCCCTGGAAGCCCATTTTGAGATTTATCAAATTCATGTCTTTTAAAGTAATTACTGTTAGTACATTTTAATCAATGGGTCTTAACAGTTTTGCTGAATTATGGAACTAGTTTAATTGTACTAGAATTATCTGCTATTAATTCTACACATAAAGCAAGGGGGGAATCGAAAGCTTAATTTTTTTTTCTACTAAATTCTCACAACATTCTAATGGATAAAGTTACTACAGCAAAAACTGCACTTCTACAGAATTGCCCAAGCCATTACAAAATATTTTTTATAAGGAAAAGGAGGATGTTATCGGTTTACCTTGAGAAAATGCTGTGTGATGCAAGAAGAAACTTTAAAAGAAGCAGAAAAAAATCATCAGTGGATGCTAAGGATGAAAATTTGTTGAGAAAATTATATTTATATAGTTTCAAAGTACCTTCCCACAAGTTACTTTTTAATTCCAAGGGAAAAAACAATAACATTACAGTGGAAAAACCTGGCAGACAACACCTAAACTGAGTAATCAAAGAGAACAACACCAGTAATGGAACAAACACAAATCATATGCCTCCCGATATCATGCACTGAGAAGGATATGACATCATCCTCTGCTCTTCCTACCAAATATACATAACTTAAATCTAATCATGAGGAAACATAGGGAAAACTCAAACTAAGGGGCAATCTGCAAAATAACTCACCAATACTCATGAAAACTGTTAAGTTCATGAAAGATTAAAGGAGTCTAAAAATATGTGGACTGGATTTTTTCTTTTTTCTGTAAAGAACATTAGTGAGAAAAAATGGTTAATTTATATAAGTATTATAGATTAGAGGACAGTATAGTATCAACGATAATTTCCTGATTTTGTAATTTATACTGTGGTTATATAAAGAATGTCTTTTTTTTTTTTTTTTTAGAAAAATACAGCTTGAAGTATTTAGGAGTAAAGGGAAAGCATGTCTGTAACTTAGTTTCATGTGTTCTTTAAAATATATATCTAGGGGCTTCCCTGGTGGCGCAGTGGTTGAGAGTCCGCCTGCCGATGCAGGGGACGCGGGTTCGTGTCCCGGTCCAGGATGATCCCACGTGCCGCGGAGCGGCTGGGCCCATGAGCCATGGCTCACGCAACGGGGGAGGCCGTAGCAGTGAGAGGCCCGCGTACTGCAAAAAAAAAAAAAAAATATATATATATATATATATATATATATATATATATAAAAATACTTTACATATACATGTATGTATAGAGAGAAGATGATAAAGAAATTTTGGTAAAATATCAACATTTGGAGAATCTGGGTGAAGGGTATTGAGGCATTCTTTGTAACTGCTATTTTTTATGACTATTATTATTTGAAATACAAGTTAAAAAATAAAGGAGGCAGAACTCTCCATGCTTTAAGGGCAGAAAGATGGGAAGGCATAAATGCAATCTCTATAATCCTTAGCCATCTGGCACATCTAGGGAGTGTAGGACGGTCTTGCTAAATTGGGAAGAATTTTAAGAGGAAAGGTTGACCAGTGTATAGTGGAAGCTCATGAGTATAAGTCTTCTTTTGAATTAGAAATCAAGGCTCTGAGAGTTTGTGCAACTCCCTGGGCATTGTGGAAATTTGAACTCAAGTTGCTATAGCCATTTTCATGCTATACCTCCAACATTTTTAGTTAAAAGAAGACATTTGGATTTTGTTCTAACATATCCTTTTGGATTATATCAGTTAAAATAATATGATTTTGACACTATGAATTATATAAGGCACTTGGACCTTTAGAAGTAATGTTGCTTACTGTTGCTATTATTTGCGAACATCCATGTAAATAAGTACGAGATTCAATAAGTAAGAATGTTTTACCAGCCAGTCGTGGTCTATAGAAATATACTCATAATAAAATGAATGAAATTACTGCTCTCTTCTATGTATCCAGCATGTATTTTTATCCATTTCTAGAGGTGAGCAGTTATTTCTGTGCCTGACTTATTTTCTAGATACTTAGATAAGTTCCTTTCATAGAATTGACCCTAAAATCTCTTGGGAGAGATTATCTTAAGTGTGCAGTCCTTTCAACTGCCTTAGTTGGAACCGGTAGGGACCACTTTCTGCCATCTCCAACCAATGGCAAAGTGACTCGGGTGCTGATAAATTGCTCATTGATTGCAGCACTTGTGTGTTGCCTTGACTCTTTATAACCCATATCTCCCGATCACATCATTCTCATCTATTCACAATGGGCCACATCACCCCAAGCTTTGTATGTAAGAGTCAGATTTATGACTGAGAATATTTAGTTTAACAAATATGTATTGTCTGCTATGTGCTTGGCATTGTGCTAGTTTATATAAAGTGTGTTTATATTAAAAAATCATTTTAAATGGAAAAGAAGAAATATCCTATACCTAGAATGGTAAGTCTCATGTGCCAGCTTCTGTAGAGAGAAAGTATAGCCTCGAGTGTCCACCAGGTATTTGCCAAGCCTGGAATAGAGGTTTCCATCCAAAGAATAGAAGGCAGGAGGGGGTTACATTAGCAGAGAAGGGATATGGAGCACATAGTCCAATGCTATCATCAACCTCATGGCGGGGGGCATGCAGCGAAGAAAGGGAAGGGAGTGTGGTATGCCCCAGGGATAGTAAAGTTAGAGAAATATTTTTTTTGATAGAAGACAAAAGTTATTTGACTAAGGATACTCTCTAAGATTTAAGTAACATAAGGGAAGGCAAGTAGCACAACAACCCTGGTCACCAATGGAAGAAATTAGGTGAGTTATAGAGAATATTTGGTCCCAGGTGAAACTTGAAATTTTAAGTATTTTTGCTTGGGGAGAAGATTCACTACTCACCATTCCCCACTTCCTGCCCACCCCCGTAACTAATTTATTGAAGGTATTTAAGCAGGAAATGTGACAAATGGGTGCCCCAAACAGCAGCTGTTACAGCTATGTCATGAGATTAAACATGGGGAGAGTCACCTCCTCTCAGCTCTGTTGAAACCACAGCAAGATACATGGGGAGTGTTTTCAGAGAAAGAGGGGAATGATTAGGCTTCCTGTTCCTGTAACGTTAGGTTTGCAGGCAGTGTACTTGCTGGATAATGCCTCATGTCTTAAAAACAAAACATAAAAAACTGCTCGGGGCTATTGTGCCATCAGAAAACTATACTTAAACTACGTAATATGTGATTACTGAAAGCTCTCACGGCCATGAGCAGAGCCCTGGCTTGTTTATAGCATCTCTATTTTTCTTATGTTTGTCACAAATTACTCTCATATGGAAATGCATTTTTGATAAAGGTAAACATACTATTTCACCCACAAGAAGGCTTTATCAGTGGAGCTAGAATTGCTGAGTGGAACTCTAAAATTACTCATACATAGAACTATTGCATAAGTGTAGCCAGAATGCAAACCCAATCACCTAGAAAACGGAAATCACTTGGGCAGAAAGTTCTTCTGCTGTGGTAAGGATGAACCTTTTTCTCATTTCAGCTTTCTTTTCCATTTAGCTTTAGTGCCCATATCTTTGAAAAACTCTGTTAATTTATTTTTAAATCACAAAAATATAATGACTTTAGGTACTTTTCCCAGAGTTGTTTTGTCCCCAGTCCCATAAAATTTCCATGTTTGTACATTTTGTGGTCAACGGCCAAACACAAACTTTAGTTATGGGCAGTCTATGATGCTACAAGGTGAACTCTCTCCTCATTACTTGAGTCAAGCCCTTTTCTCTTTGTTACAGTGGGTTGAAGAAATAAGAGTAGCTCAGTCCAAGCCACAAGAGTTCTTAACTTGAGACCTGGGTCTCAATATGCCAGATGGAGGCTTTGATGCCATAGCCTCCTGGGAGAAACCCAGGCCCTTGTTAAGAAACTCCCTAAAATGTCTATCTTTTATCTTACAGATTGGTTATAAACAAAAAGCTATTTAAATCAAAATCCATTTTTTAATTTGATTATTGTTTCTTATTTTTCCTCATATTTTACTTTTTTTGGCCAATGAAAGAGGAATATGTATGTGCTGCACACTGGAACAAATCGAAGATGGTTTGCCTCCATCCCCACTCCTTCGAGTTAAGTGTAATAAACTTCCTTCGCGTCCAAGCAGAAGTACAAACATAGGATGATTTTCTTCCCTCCAAATTAGACTATGTTGCATATACATCACACTGCAAAAAGTTTCATTTGTTTATGAGTATTACATGGATATTTTGTAGCTATAGCTCTACCTCATTAAAAAAAACAGCTGCCTTATATTCTATAATCTATATTATGTACTGTAATTTAGTCCCCCGTTTCTCTTTGACGGATATTCAGTTTCCATTCTTTTGCCAATACAGTGTTGCACTAAATATCCTTGTGCATAAATTCTTACACTCTCTTACTTTTGTTCCTTTTTCTTAGATTCTCAAATTGGGCTTGCTGAGTCAGTAAGTATGAATGCTTTAACTATTATTAGTAAATATCTTACAGTTCTTTCCCAAAACATTATAAAAATTCAACTTCAACCATCAAGCTATGAAAGTATTTGACTTACCACATCCTAGAAGTCATTGGGTCATATTACTCTTTTAATTTTTATGCAGATCTGGGACAGGGAATATACCTAATGAGCTTAGGACATCTTTGTGTGCCGAAACACAAGGATGCTTTCGGTGACTAATGGTGTCCTGCCAAAGAGTCATTTAAGCTGGCTTGAAGGATCTCTCACTAACAAAATTGGGATAATTTAAGCATCAAAAAGAATAATAACTGAAATAGGTTGAAACACACCATATAATACATACATATATATGTGTATATTCTTCGATTCCTTCATCAAAAGGCCATCAGGGACACCTGTACTTGAACAAGTTGAATTTATTTTTCTCACTCACTGCAGCAAGGAAAGACTGTACACCATGGTGAAGCAGGTGAGAGGGGGCAGTGAAGGAGGCATCTCAGGAACAGAGTGAGAAAGAGCCTAATATGAACTTTGGGCTTTGGTTGGGCAACTTGGGGGCAGACCTAAGGAGTTGTTCTAAATTGGGTGTTGCCAGAAAGCAGCGGCAATACTGTGATTGAATATCTCATAAGTGTTATCTACAGGGAAGGCGGACTAGAGTGAGGATAAAGCTGAAATGGCTCATAAGCAGAAGTCACTCATATTAGCCGCCAGAGGGGAGTGTTTGGTATTTTGTGGGTTGTATGGCGACTTTGAAGTAGCTGTTCTGTGAGATTGTTTATTTCCAAGAATAGAACAGCACAGCTCAACTGTAAGCATCAGGCCCATCTGTAAGGACAGGAGGCCTGGCTGTGGGTATCAGGTTATTCTCGGATATCAGGGGCTGCTTGTTTTCCCTGATAGGTAGGCAGGGAGCTAGGGAGCTAGGTGGATACAGAAAAAGAGAAAGCCAAATTTTCTGAAGTAAGAAAGAAAAGAGGAACCTCATGAGTCATCATTGGAGGTAGGTTTTAGACCTACTCCTTCCTCTGAAAATTGCTAATGAAGCAGAAGGAATTAGTGACTTATCCCACCTTTTCAGTGTGTACTCTCTAAAGGTTTCCCCCGCTATCCGAAAGTAGCAACGTTCCTGAGCCGAAATGGCGTTGAGGTGAAGAAGCAATTACCAAAGGACACATCTTGCTAACAGGTGCATGAAATAAATCGAGATCAAGCACAGATGCTCACAGACACAGTTCAAAGCTAGGGCGTCCTGATGCTGAGATGCTGAGTGTGGTTCCAGGGGAAGGAGCTTGGCAGTGCCGCTCTCACTGCTCAGGGTGTGTGTTGCCTCTGTAACCACTGGCTGTGAAACACACTGCATGCTATTTTCATTTTTTGCCTTTTTTCCTAAAAGTGAAAATCTTCTTTGGATCTCTTTCCATTAGCCAAATCAGGTGCTAATATAGGTCTATCATAAAAGGAAGTAGCTTAAAGTGAACTTTCAAAAAGTGGGGAATACCTGGTTAGGGACCACCTTAATGAAGAGGGACAGGTCTTAGAGAAGAATTCCAGGTAATAAATGTTGTACAAGTGATAAAACTAAAAAATTGCCATTTTTCAACCCATGGTGAAAAAAATTCATTCAAGTTAAGATTATCAGTAGATGCCAAAGCAATTTGGGGAAAGGCGAATGGAGAAATGTATGTTTACGTGTCACCAGAATATTTGTCATTTGTTCATAAATGACATACTGGTCACAGCTGGGAAACACAGCTTTACAGTGTAGGATAAGGTTATTGCCACGTTGACCCAATGAACAATCCTAGAACCAGCAGTAGTGGACTTCAGACATTATCTGCCCCCTGATGTGGTCCATCCCCTGCAAAATCTCTTGCCCAAAGTGCTTAGCCTCAATCTAATCAACCTTTAGATCTAACTTCAGTTTACAGGGAATACAGCGACAATAAGGAAAGCTACAAGGAGGTAACCCAGGAGGTAGGACATTGTGTGATTCAACTGGCCAGCCTCTTCAACAGATCACTACCATGGAAAAAAATGATGGGGGTGGGGATTCCACTCAAGGTTAAGAGAGATTCAAGAGACATGATGACCAAATGCAATAAGTGATCTTTACTGAGTCACACTGTAAGCTGTCAAAGATGTTTTAGGGTCAGTTGAGGAAATTGAAATATAGGCTGGATTTTAGATAATATGAAAGAATTATTGTTAATTCTGGTATAGTATTGTGGTTATTTAAGAAAATAAGATATGATAACATCTACAATAAAGTCATTTATCAATATGGGAGGTATAGTATGCCTCTTCCTGTGTTCAGAACTTGTATTATGTCCCTCAATAAGATTTTATAATTTTTTTCCATCCATGTTAAAACTTTCTTTTTCAACTTATATAGATATTTTACAGTTTCTGTCACTATAGGGAATAGAACACTCCCTCATCCTCACTTTTTCATACCTAATTTAGCATTTCTAGGGCAGACAATTGCTATGGGCTTAATATAGCAACTCAACAATCCTTTCTCATCTGTGCTCTTGGAAGCATTAAGAAAAGTCCAAACATGATTGGAAGTAGGGTGTGGAGGAGTGAGGAAGTAAAACGCCTTGAAGAGAGATGTTGTTAGTAGCATTTTTGATGTATTAATACACAAATGAAAGTTGAATCCTGACAACTAAGAAGGAAAAGTATGCACTAGAAGAAATGAAAAACATACTAGAACTTCCAAACTAATTTGGGAAGAAAGAATAAAAAGAAATAACCAAAAAAAAGTTAAAAGTAAAATTATATATTATCTAGAAAGAGGCAAAGTATAAATAGCCCATAGAAAAGACTTCCAGCACAGATAAACTTCTAGTCAAAGGAAATTTTAGAGCTGCAAAAAAATTCTAAGAAAAAATAAGAGGAAATTAAGTAATTACTCAACCATAAGAATTTATGAAAAGAACAACCAAGTAAAACAAAAGAAACTAGAATATGGTAAATAATAAAGATAAAAGAAATCAACAAAATAGAAAACAAAAAAATTGTAGAAAGGAAAAATAAAACCAAAAGTTGGTTCTATGGGAAGAACAATAAAATAATCTTCTGTTAAGTCTGATTGAGGATAAAAAGAGCAAGTATATACTATGTAAGAAGTGAGAATATGAGACTGAATCCTGGATCCTGAAGAGATGATAGAAATTAAAAGGCAACAGTATATGTAAGTATAAGGCAATAAATTAAAAAATCTAGGGGAAACAGATAATTTCTTAGTTTAAAAAATCTACTAGAAGTGATTGAAGAAGCAATACAAAACGTGAACAGACCAATAAAGACAGGAACAATAATTTAAGATGATTTATTTTAAAGAACTGGAACCAGAAGGTTTTATAGCTGAGCTCTATCTAATCTTTAAAGGACAAATCATTTCAATATTTACTTAAACCATTCCAGACCACAGGGACTCTAGCATAATCTTCATATTAAAATCTTAAAAACACAGAACATAAATAGGGAAACATAGAACTATTTCACTTATGAGTAAAATGCAGAATTCCAATATAGAATGTTACCATATCAAAGAATAATAGTCATGATAAAATAGAATTCATTCTAGAATGTAAGGATAGTGCTGTATTAAGAAATCAGTTGATATAATTCATCATATTAGCAAATTAAAGAACAAAAACTGCATGATTAATAGATACTGAAAAAGATATTTGACTCATTTCAGGAACCATCCTTAGTTTTTAAAAATATGTAAAAAAGAATAAAAGAAAGCTACAGTTCTTAGAATTGAAGAAGACTATACCAAAAACAGGAAGCAAATGTCATATTAAATGAGGGAATTTTAAGTCAAGAATAGAACAGATATCTTTGCTAACACTACTATTATTCAATATTATTTTTGGAAATTTTAATGAATGCAATAAGACGAAACAGAAATTATCAGTAAACATATAGGAAAATCCAAAAATTATATTTTCATCATTAATATTATTCACTAAGAAAACTATCAGAAAGCCAAAATCTGTTAAAATTAATGAAATAATCTAGAAATTAAATATAATAAATTAAATTGCTATTTTAAAATCCATAGCAATTGTCTGCCCTAGAAATGATAAATTAGAGATGAAAAAGTGAGGGTTAGGGAGAGCTCCTCTGGTTCTGCTTTCCTCCTACCCCTCCTTCCCTCTCTCCCTTTCCAGTTCTATCAAAGTATATAATCTTGGAAAATCATTAACTGTTCCCTCACTCTTGTTTCTTTTACAGGAGAGCATATCATTTAAGAGTACAGATAGAAAATCATATTATCTGGTCTTAAACCCAGGCTTTGCCTTTTGCTGGCTCTGGGAACCTGGAGGGTAATATTTGGAGGTATTTACCCAGGTTTTCTTCTCTGCATTTGTATGTGTGGGTGTATGTGTATGTTGTACTCATTTCACCCTTGCTGCCCTTAAGAAATGGATATTCAGAAATGCAGAGATTCATTTGTTCAACAGTGTTTATGGAGCACCTGTCTGTGTTATAGGTACCAATTTAGATGTCAAAGGTACAGCAGTAAACAAGACAGATAAGGTCCCTGCTCTCATGAAGCTGATATTCTAGTGGAGGAAAAGTAGACAGTAAGTAGCGAGATCACAGATAACTAGATGATAGATACATACATACATACATAGAAAAATAGTTGGCACATAGAGTAACTAAATAAGGAAATAGCAGATAGTGATAAATATTATACAAAGAATTAAAATATTGTGATAATGTTCCAGTTATCTATTACTGTATAACAAACTTTTACAAAGCTTAGTGGCTTAACAAAACAACCATTTTACTATCTCACAATTTCGTGGGTGAGAAATTTGGGGAGGGCTCAGTTGCATGAGTCTTCTGCTCCACATGGGGTTGGCCGGGTGATATTCAGCCGATGGCTGGTCTTGTATAGATATTTGGTGCCTGGGAGGGGTGGCTGGAAGGCTGGGATTATTGTCTGGAGGGCCTGCACATGGCCTGTCCAGCATGGCAGTGTCTGGGTAGTCAGGCTTCTTATGTGGCAACTCAGGGCTCCAGGTGAGGGTGTTCCAAGAGGCCCAGGCAGATGTTGCAAGGAACCTAGCTTTAGAAGTCCTACAGTGTCACTTTCACTGCATTCTATCAGTCAGGCAAGTCATTAAAGCCAGTGCAGATTCCAGGGGAAGGAAATTAGACCCTTCCTTTCAAATTAACAATGACTTGGGTGATTGGGAAGGCTGACTGAGGAGGTAACATTTAAGCCGAGAGCTGAATAATACGAAGGATTGGACCCTGAAGATGCAAAGAGAAAGCTTACCTACTGGTTGGTCAGAGGAACTGAAGAGTAAGGGCTTGATGTGTCTGAGAAACTGGAAGTGACTGGGAGGGCGGTGAGCAAGGGGAGCAGTGGTATGAGATAAGTCAGCAAAGCCACGGGGGGCCAGGTTATGTAAGATTTTGTAAGCCTAGGTGAGAAATTTGGATTTTATTCTAAATGCTTCTTATTGCCAGAATCTACTAAAGAAGTTTTAGCAAAGGCCAGTCAAATCCATAGATTCTCTACAGAATTGCTTGTCAGGAAAGAGGCAAGAGCAGAAGCAGGGAGGCTAGCTAAGAGGCATTTGCAGTAGTACAAGAAGGAAATGATGGTGTATGCACCAGTGTGGTTGTAGGGAAGGCCAGATTGAAGATCTGTTTTGGAGGCATTATTGATGGATTACATGATTGGAATTTAGGAAAATAAAAGAATCAAGAAAATCCCCACCCCAAGATAAGTTTTAAGTAGTCTAAGAGCACATAGCTTCTCAGAGGTACCTTCTTAATTTCTTTCCTTCTTTACTCCATATACTCCGTAAAATCCATCACCAAGTCCTCTTCATTCTACCTTCAAAACGCATCCCCAGTCCTACTGCTTCTCATCACTTTCACCACGAGTCCCAGCCTCCAGCAACGTTCACCTGGATTAATGTAATAACCTCCTAAGTGGTCTCCTGCTTCTACTCTTGTTCCACCTTGTCAGCTTGCTTGAAGTGGTCAGCGTGATCTTCTAAAAATGTAACTCATATCCCCTTCTCAAAACTTTTCAACTTCTCTCTCATTCGGAATACAGTGTGAAGCACTCACTGTGCCCCTGCTGTCCATCAACCTCACTCCCACTCTTCTCCTTCTCACTCTCCTCTGCTAACACTGGCTGTGCTGTTCTGATCACAGGGAGACTGCAGCTGCCTCAGGGCCTTTGCACTTCTGCCCTGTTTGCCTGGAATGCTTTCCCCAGAGTTATTCACGTGGCACACTCCCCAACTTCATTCACATCTCTTATCCTGAGAGATACCTACTCTGACCTAAGCTCCCTGCCCCCTCACTGTCTAGCCCTTTAACCCTCTTTTGTACATCTTTATTGCACAAATCACCCACCTGAAGTTATATTTCATTTGTTTATCTGTTTGTTGTATATCTGTTATTTATTTATTATATATCTCATTCATTGGCATGTAAATTGATGAGGGAAGCAGCCTATCTGTCCTGTTCATTGCTATATACCCAGGGCCCAGAACTGTGCCTGGTATAATGAAGGCACTTAAATAACATTTGTAGAAATGAATAAATGTTAGCTACTATTATCATTATTAATATTATGAGTTACTTGCATATCCTCTTGATTTTTCCTTCTAAATGTCTCTGTTCATGCCTTCTTTCCATACTCACTTGGCAGTCACCACCTGAATCCAGGCCTCTCTCACTCCACACCTGACGACCGGTGAAGCCTTCTTCCTGGGCTTCAGAAATCTAGTTACTTTCCTTCTCCAGGCATCTGTCATGTGACTACCTGGTCACTCTTTCTGAAACATTGCCTAATTATTTCATATCTCCTTTCTAACAGCATGAAGTCTAATCACTGTAGCCTTGCAGTCATTTCCCTCATAGCTGGTCTCTCTCAGTCTTTTGCAGCTTCATTTCCCATTATTTCCTCCTGTGAACCTTGCCCCCAGACAAACTGCTGCACTTGCTCAAAACTGGTACTTTTCCATGCCTGTGAGTTGGCCCATCTATCCCAAACCTTCCCTGCTATTCAAAGTTGGGCTCAAATCTCACATCCATGGGGACTGACTCAGAAGCAAGAATTCTCTAAGTAGTCTTATATTTATTTCCCTCTCCCCCATTTGAACCTTGTATTGGCTCAGTCATATATTATACTGACTACACACTTTGTATATGAATATATAGGTATACTCAGTCCTACCTTCACAAATATAGAGCCAGTGTGTCCAACATGTACACTGTAGCTTGAAGTTTTAACTATTTCCACTTTAGCTTAAGGCTCTCAGTTATAGTCCTGCCCTGTCCCTTATTATGTGTGATTTGACAGATTATGTAATCTCTTCGAGTTTCTATTTCCTTTGCAGTAAAATGGGGATAATCTCTCTCTCATAGTGCTGTCATTAGAATTGGATGAGTTCAAATACAATGTTTAATACACAGTGGGCCCCAATTAATTGTTATTATTCCTTTTTGTGTTTCCCACAGTGCCGCTTCATAGAGTGGTTGATGGCTTTGCAAATAGGCAGGGAAATATCTGCAATAGGCATTATACCACCAGCTAGCCTCATCATGCATATTTCCTAAAGATTGCAGCTTTAAAATAAATGTATATTCCCGGTGCCTTCCTCTTCCTGCCTTGCTTTGGACATTACTGTTTTCACTTAACTGATGACACCTGAGTCCATCTGGGCAGCATTAGGCTTTCCCTAGATATTCCCACCCCTGTGGGAGCACCAATCACACGGTCTTTCCTGCAGTGGGGGAAATAAAGCATGAGGATGAGAGTGAGGATAGAAATGACCACTTTTGCAGCCAGATTTCTGGAAGGTAAATGATTCGAGCAATGTGATTCCAGAAATAAGCTAATCTGAATAGCATGACCACTCGCTGGGACTCACTCAGGCACACATAATCTAAAGGTCTCTTCTCCATCGTCTTAAGTTCTGGTAAAGTCGTCCCAATAATACTGAGCAAGTTCTTTCTTGGCCTAATGCCCCCTTTTGGTGATGCTATAATCTGTATTTTTATTCCTTCTTATTTACCCTCTATGGTCTCAGCAGTTGAGCCGTTGTCAGAGGTCTTGTTCTGTCCTTCCCATGCTGGCGAATCTGCACAGGCAGGGAGATGTGGTACAGAAAACCCTGTGTCAATGTCAGTGGGTTTCACACCAGGATTCAGTCTGCACAGGGGCTGCCTGGCACGTGCTCATAGTCACTGGGCAGGGGAGCTACTGCAGGGCCTTCCCTTTTGACTGCAGCGTCTGTCATGGACAGAGCAGTGTCACGGAACTGGTGAGGCAATATTGTTTTCTTATGCTTCCTTCCAACACAACAGAAGTAAGATGGAGAGCTTTTCACTCAGGACCAAAATGATGCAGTCACGTGGATCAATGGGGTCTTCGGAGCAGAGAGTGCACTGGGATGGGGAATTGAGGAGAGCTCCAGAGAGGAACCGCTTACAGGAGGTACAGGCTGTGTTAAGTGAAGCAAGGGCCGTGCAACACTCCAAGGCCAGCAGCAGTGAGAACGCTTACCTGCTAGGCCAGAGTGAGAGAAAAGAGGAATAGTACCCCCCCTTACCGCGGTTTCATTTTCCATGGTCAGCCTCTGTACATAAATATTACATGGAAAATTCCAGAAATAAACAATGCTTAAGTTTTAAGTTGGGTGCCATTCTGAGTAGTGTGATGAAATCTCTGTCCTGCTCCATCCCACCCAGGATGTGTATCATCCCTTTGTCTAGCGTATCTGCCCGTTAGTCACATAGTAGCCAACTAGGTTATCAGGTTAACTGTCTTGTGTTCTAATCCACCCTTATTTTGCTTAGTAATGGCCCCAAAGCAAAAGAGTAGTGATGCTGGCAACCCGGATATACCAAAGAGAAGCCGTCAAGTCGCCCTTTAAGTGAACAGGTGAAAGTTCTCAACTTAATAAGGAAAGGAATAAAAAAAGTATGCTGAGGGAGCGAAGATCTATGAAAAGGACAAATCTTCTATCTGTGAAATTGTGAAGATGGAAAAAGAAATTTGTGCTAGCTTTGCTGTTGCATCTCAAGCTGCAAAAGTTATGGCCTCACTTCATCTCATCACGTAGCCTTTGATGATCTCACATCGTCTCAAGAAGGGTGAGTAGAGAACAATAAGACAATGAGAGAGAGAAACCACATTCATATAACTTTTATTACAGTATATTGTTATAATCTATCTATAATATCTATGTTATTAGTTATTGTTGTCAATCTCTTACTGTGCATTAAACTTCATCATAAGTATGTAAGTATAGGGAAAAACATAGTATATACAGGGTTCAGTAGTATCCCTGATTTCAGGGATCCACTGGGGGTCTTGAACCGTATCACCCACAGATAAGGGAGGACTACTGTATTACCAGAACCCAGAGGAAACATCCGTAGATCTAAGAGGGAGGTACCTAAAAGATGCCCTGTCTTCAGTAGAGGTGTCTCTAGCTCAGAGTGACCAGGCAGGGAGCAAGCTGGAAACAATAAAGACCCTGGCTTCTCCCTCGTCCTGCTATGATCGTGCATCCCCACAGCTGAACCCAATAGAACGGGAGCCAGAGGACAAGGGCCCTGCTGCTGCTGACCGTAATATTCACCTCCTCAGGCACAGAGCAGGGTAGAGAAGGGTAGGACTGGGTCTGCAGGGGAGGAATGTTTAGCATATGGGGATTGTTAGTTTAGGTGTTAGTGGGTCTGATGGATCGGGAGGGCAGGCCTGGCAAGAATCTCTTTGAATGAGTTAATTTAACATTTGGGGCTCAAAGACAAGAGGACGTGACCTTGAACGAGGAGGAGGGGGGTGGGAGATGGAACAGCATGGTGTCTGGCATGTCGTTTCCTGGAGTCCTGCCCATGTACTCAGGTGTGAACCTCAAGAAGGAAGGCGCTGATGGAAGAAGCAGAGGTGACTTTTCACGAGGGAAACATCCCATCCCCATTCAGTCTTACCTTCCCTCTTCATTTATCCCTAGAGCCCAAATTGACTTTTTGAGCCAAGGAAGCCCCAGTTTCTGGACCTTGCTATAGACCAAGGAGAGGAATATGCTCCCTATTTCACTGAAGTGAGGTGGAGAATTTCAGGGAATGGGGCACTTCCCTGGCCAAACGAGGATTTGCAACAAGGGAACTTTAGGAGATAACCTTTGGTTCTCAAAGAAGGTACCCAGAGTGGGGGCAGGGAGGGATCATCATGCCTACCACCCAGAGTCTTCTGGGACAAATCGATAGATACTATTAACAGGAGTAGCTAAAAAGGAAGAAAATGAGAAAACTTTGGATGAACTCACATAAGACACTTCCAGGAATTCCCATAAAAACAAAGATCTGGGGGGAAATGGGAGATACTACATTAGCTGGTAGGTACATGTTAGCATTAATATGACCCACAGGCTAATTTATAGCCACAGGCTAATGAGGTCTGGAGCAATACAAGTTAGATAAATAATTTTTGCACATTGGTTTATGTTTAGTTCTTTTGTACTCTAGTTAGCATGGTAACCTGTCTAAATTTTAAAGTGTGTTTTCCCCCCCATCTCTGTTCTCTATGGATTTTATAAATTATATCTAGTGTAGAGGTCCCTGAACTTATTTTTGTGACATAAACTGCTTTGGTAGTCTGGTGAAATCCCTTCTTAGAAAACCGTTTTTAAACGCATGACAAAAAACATAGGCTTCAAAGAAAAATTTTAATATCAAAATACAGTTATCAAATCTTTTAATGTGATATAAAAAGATATATAGTTTGTTAATGCATTAGATAACAAGATTTGGTGGTGGGTCTAATAAAGTGGTGGGTCTAATAAACACCACACTTCTGCCATGCCGCACAGCTTGTGAGCTCTTAGTTCCCCAACCAGGGGTCGAACCTGGGCCCTCAGCAGTGAAAGCGCAGAGTCCTAACCACTGGACCACCAGGAAATTCCCAAAACACAACACTTTTGAAATTTCATGAGCATAGTACTATTTTGAAGTTTCGGCATCAACTTTAATGTGATGTGAAACTTGTAATTTCTACTGTTGTCAAAGTCAGAGGTACCGCTAACATAGCCATGGTCAGTGCCCCCCTTCATAAATGAAGGAAATACCAATTTTTAGTTAAAGAGTAGTGACAACAGAAATATATTTTTTGCTCAAGTTCATGAGCATCCTGAATTCTATCTACAAGCCCGTTATTAAGAACTCTTGCTACGATCTCCTAACCCTCTGACAACTGAAACAATAACAAAGGCAGCATGAGAGTAAAATTTTCAGGTGAATAGTTTCAGAGGAGTCTGATCATATCCCACCTCCTGCCTCTTCCGCTCACACCATGGAAAATTCTAGATAATGAATCATGGGCCAGAGAGGAAGAGATGGAGCCACCCCATATTGAGGAGATGAGAAGAATGTTCTAAGAGACTCCAAGAGTCCTGGAGAGCTAAGTCAGCTCCAAGCTTTCCTTGAAGCCATGGCTGTGGAGAACACCCTCCTCCATCCAGGAGGAGCCTGGTAACTCAGCCTGTTACCCACTGGGCATGAAGTCTTTGGAGACACAATCTCTGGTCAATCCCTCAATAATCTGCCTTGTGCACTCTTCTCACGTGGACCAGCCACTAGAAGAGAGGGCTTGAACATCTTCCAGGATAGTCAGGGCCTAAAGGGAAAGTCCTACTCTCTGACCAAAGTTGACAAAACAGAATTTATGTGATATAGGTAAAGATGCCTGGTCTTAAATGAAGTCTAAAGGAGACACTAATGAGAACAGCTGCAGAATATATCTGAAAATTAACCACAAACCCCACACCCCCAGATGGGTGCCAAGTTATTTAAAAGAGTTATAATAGTTGCAGTCAATTGCATACTTGGACACCTCCAGCTTTAGCAATACTACAGGATTCTGGACAGTTAAGCAAATTGTGGGAATAACTTACAGACTGAAGTAGGTGTTATGCTTACAGGAGTGGGCCTGGAAAAGGATTCTTCTCTCAAGAGTGGAGGCTGTGGCTCTAAGGCAGCTTCCTGTGCCATGCTGGGCCAAGAGGCAATGAAAAGCTGGCAGACGATACCATTTCAATGGCCTGACCTCTCAGTCACTCCTGTGACCCCAGAGAAGCCACAACTACCTGCAGGGGGAATTGAATTCTAATACAGTAACAAAGGTTGGACTAGTTCATACGTTTAAGACAAAAGTCACATGAGGGCAATGAGAAATGTCATTTACTACACAGGTCCTAAATTCCTCTCCATTTTCCCTAAGTGCCAGGTGGTCCTAAGAGATGACTGGGAGAAAGGGGGACATGAGGATGATGACGGCACGGTGAGGCCTCCTATTTGGGCCCAACCTCTTTGAGTCCTCATGGGAACATGGGTGAAAGCTGATCTAATAATAGATGTTTGACACCCTACACAAGAGGGAAGAACAGAAGATTAAAGCTCAACTCCTCTATTTTATATATGGGAGATTAGGACTCAGAGAGGTGATATGCCTGAAATGTGACATTTTAGAATAAATAATACCAGACTAAAATGCAGCTTTTCTGACCTCTGATCATTGTGTTTTTTCCATCATTTAGAAAAAATTCTAAGCAAACTACAAACACTGTTTATATCTTGGCCTTCATGGCTCAATCTCAGCAGCAGAAGGGGAAGTGATGGCTGCGGTCTCTCAGTGATGAAGGATGAAGACCAAACGTGGAATGGGTCAGACCAAATGCCAGAAAGCACAAACCTACTAGGTACACATTTTAAATTGGCTCACTCAAAACCTATTCACATACCCTCTCATGCCTTACTGTACCATAGAAGGTGGAAAACTAAAACTTTCCTTCCCAGATACCCTTGCAGCTAAAAGAGACCATGTGAGATGTGGTGAATAAGATATAAGCTCAAGTCGGCTGGTTCTATATCTTCTGCTGCTTCTTTCTCCCTGACTAGAATGTGAACTTGATATTGGAGGTGTATCAGTCATCCACAGGATTATGGGACAGGAAGAGAAAAAGCGCAGACCCTTGATGGCATTTTGAGGTGCTGAACAAGCCTTGATTTGCTTAAACCCAGACTTCTTCTCACTGAGGTAAAGAAACCCCATACTTGTGTAAGTCCACATTCATTAAGTTTTATGGTACTTGTGCCAAACATAATCCTAACTTATATTTCAGTCTGTGAATCAAAAGTGGACTCAAGGATGGCAAATACATGCTAAAACAAATTTCAGTAGGATGAGTTCATGTGATCATTGAGTTTAAAGCTCAGTATGATATAATACAAGTTAGCAAAGAGATCCAATTAAAGAAGGTAAGAAAACTGTCTAGATATGAAATGCTGTTTGTATGGAGTGGTTTTGAAGGCCCAGAATGTGACCTGTGGATGTGCTTTGGTTGGATAACTCTCCAACATTATTTAATCAAGGCACCATGATTCAAGGTCATCATTACTTCATTTGGGGCCATCTATCCTTGTTCCTCTTGTAAAAATAAAATAAAATGGCCACGAGAGGGTGTGGGAATGGAAATACTGAGGCAAAAATATGCCTTCAAACCAGACTGCTCTAGGGATGTTGTCACAGTGGGGTCCGAGGTAGCCTGTGGCCTGTTGGAATAAGAGAGGATAAAACACAGCCTTAGAATGAGGGTAGAGAACTTTGGTTTCTTGGTCTAATTTCATCCCACTGGAGACAATTATGTTATGAGGTGATATTAGCTGTAGCATTGAAGTTTAAAGAATAATGGTCTCGTGGGTAGGCTGCCATGGGTTTCTGAGTCAGAGAGAATTCTCTGATGGTTTGGTGAGAACAGCTGAAAGGGCATACAGTGTGTGCTTCCTTCAATTATTCCTGAAGGGCTTCTCACTTAGTTGGGTTTAAACTATCTCCACCAGGGCCCATTAAGAGAAAAGAAAAAAAAAAGAATATGAATTGAAAAAGAGACTTTGAACAATTAAAATACATGTTTCCAAATGTAAAATCAAGAACTATGTTAATTTCTCAAATAAAAAAAAGGGCAATTTAAAAAATAAACTTAGGGGGATTCCTCTCCTAGGCAGTCTTAGTGCTGGAGCTCCTGGTTTAGCTGGTAGAGGATTTGCCAGGATAGATGAAAAGAAAGATGAACACTCAACGCTGAAGCTGCAGCTGAAAGAGAAGGACGAGCTAATTTCCCAACTTCAGGAAAGTTCAGCATTTACAGAAAACTTTTGCTTCAAGAGTAGATAAATCCACACAAACTGAACTTCTAGGCTATGATGGTTTGAACCTGAAAAGACTGGAGTAACTACAAGAAGGGAGAGAACCGTGTGGTTGATGGGGTCTTCGTGCTCTGGCCGGGGGTCAGGGCTGAGCCTTTGAGGTGGGAGAGCCGAGTTCAGGACCTTGGTCCACCAGAGATCTCCTGGCTCCACGTAATATCAAATGGCAAAAGCTCTCCCAGAGATCTCCATTTCAACGCTAAGACCCAGCTCCACCCAACAACCAGCAAGCTACAGTGCTGGACACCCTATGCCAAACAACTAGCAAGACAGGAGCACAAACCCACCCATTAGCAGCTCCCTAAAATCATAATGTAACAGACACCCCAAATCACACCACCGGATGTGGTCCTACACACCAGAAAGACAAGATCCAGCCTCATCCACCAGAACACAAGCACTAGTACCCTCCACCAGGAAGCCTACACAACCCACTAAACCAACCGTAGCAACCGGGGGCAGACACCAAAAACAACGGGAACTACGAACCTGCAGCCTGCAAAAAGGAGACCCCAAACACAGTAAGTAAAGCAAAAAGAGAAGACAGAGAAACACACAGCAGATGAAGGAGCAAGGTAAAAACCCACCAGATGAAACAAATGAAGAAGAAATAGGCAGTCTACCTGAAAAAGAATTCAGAGTAATGATAGTAAAGATGATCCAAAATCTTGGAAATAGAATGGAGAAAATACAAGAAGGGAAAAACAACAAATAATATACAAGGGAATCCCATAAGCCTAACAGCTGATCTTTCAGCACAAACTCTGCAAGCCAGAAGGGAGTGATAGGACATATTAAAAGCGATGAAAGTGAAAAATCTACAACCAAGATTACTCTACCCAGCAAGGATCTTATTCAGATTCAACGGAGAAACTAATAAAACCTTTATAGACAAGCAAAAGCTAACAGAATTCAGCACCACCAAACCAGCTTTACAACAAATGCTAAAGGAACTTCTCTAGGCAAGAAACACAAGAGAAGGAAAAGACCTACAAAAACAAACCCAAAACAATTAAGAAAATGGTAATAGGAACATACATATCGATAATTACCTTAAATGTAAATGGATTAAATGCTCCAACCAAAAGATATGGACTGGCTGAATGGATACAAAAACAAGACCCATATATATGCTGTCTACAAGAGACCCACTTCAAACCTAGGGACACATACAGACTGAAAGTGAGAGGATGGAAAAAGATATGCCATGCAAAGGGAAATCAAAAGAAAGCTAGAGTAGCAATTCTCATATCAGACAAAATAGACTTTAAAATAAAGACTATTACAAGAGACAAAGAAGGACACTACATAATGATCAAAGGATCAATCCAAGAAGAAGGTATAACAATTGTAAATATTTATGCACCCAGCATAGGAGCACCTCAATACATAAAGCAAATGCTAACAGCCATAAAAGGGGAAATCAACAGTAACACAATCATAGTAGGGGACTTTAACACCCCACTTTCACCAATGGACAGAGCATCCAAAATGAAAATAAATAAGGAAATAAGCTTTAAATGATACATTAAACAAGATGGACTTAATTGATATTTATAGGACATTCCATCCGAAAACAACAGAATACACATTCTTCTCAAGTGCTCTTGGAACATTCTCCAGGATAGATCATATCTTGGGTCACAAATCAAGCCTTGGTAAATTTAAGAAAATTGAAATCACATTAAGTATCTTTTTTGACCACAATGCTATGAGGCTAGATATCAATTACAGGAAAAATCTGTAAAAAATACAAACACATGAAAGCTAAACAATACACTACTTAATAACCAAGAGATCACTGAAGAAATCAAAGAGGAAGTCAAAAATACCTAGAAACAAATGACAGTGAAAACACAGTGACCCAAAACCTATGGGATGCAGCAAAGGCAGTTTTAAGAGGGAAGTTTATAGCAATACAATCCTACCTCAAAAAATAAGAAACATCTCAAATAAACAACCTAACCTTACACCTAAAGCAATTAGAGAAAGAACCAAAAAAAACACCAAAGTTAGCAGAAGGAAAGAAATCATAAAGGGCAGATCAGAAATAAATGAAAAAGAAATGAAGGAAACGATAGCAGATCAATAAAACTAAAAGCTGGTTCTTTGAGAAGATAAACAAAATGATAAACCATTACCCAGACTCATCAAGAAAAAAAGGGAGAAGACTAAAATCAATAGAATTAGAAATGAAAAAGGAGAAGTAACAACTGATGCTGCAGAAATACGAAGGATCATGAGCGATTACTACAAGCAACCATATGCCAATAAAATGGACAACCTGGAAGAAATGGACAAATTCTTAGGAAAACACAACCTTCCCAGACTGAACCAGGAAGAAATGGAAAATATAAACAGACCAATTACAAGCACTGACATTGAGACTGTGATTAAAAATCTTCCAACAAACCAAAGCCCAGGACCAGATGGCTTCACAGGTGAATTCTATCAAACATTTAGAGAAGAGCTAACAACTGTCCTTCTCAAACTCTTCCAAAATATGGCAGAGGGAGGAACACTCCCAAACTCATTCTATGAGGCCACCATCACCCTGATACCAAAACCAGATAAAGATGTCACAAAGAAAGAAAACTACAGGCCAGTATCACTGATGAACATAGATGTAGAAATCCTCAACAAAATACTAGCAAACAGAATCCAACAGCACATAAAAAGGATCATACACCATGATCAAGTGGGGTTTATCCCAGGAATGCAAGGATTCTTCAATATACGCAAATCAATGTGGTACACCATATTAACAAATTGAAGGATAACACCATATGATCATCTCAATAGATGCAGAAAAAGCTTTTCACAAAATTCAACACCCATTTATGATAAAAACCCTCCAGAAAGTAGACATAGAGGGAGCTTACCTCAACATAATAAAGATCATATATGACAAACCCACAGCCAGTATCATTCTCAATGGTGAAAAACTGAAAGCATTTCCTCTAAGATCAGGAGCAAGACAAGGTCGTCCACTCTCACCATTATCATTCAATATAGTTTTGGAAGTTTTAGCCACAGCAATCAGAGAAGAAAAAGAAATAAAAGGAATCCAAATTGGAAGAGAAGAAGTAAATCTGTCACTGTTTGCAGATGACGTGATACTATACATAGAGAATCCTAAAGATGCTACTAGAAAACTACTAGAGCTAAATCAATGAATTTGGTAAAGTAGCAGAATACAAAATTAATGCACAGAAATTGCTTGCATTCCTATACACTAATGATGAAAAGTCTGAAAGAGAAATTAAGGAAACACTCCCATTTACCATTGCAACAAAAAGAATAAAATACCTAGGAATAATCCTACCTAAGGAGACAAAAGACCTTTATGCAGAAAACTATAAGACACTGATGAAGGAAATTAAAGATGATACCAACAGATGGAGAGATATACTATGTCCTTGGATTGGAAGAATCAACATTGTGAAAATGACTTTACTACCCAAAGCAATCTACAGATTCAATGCAATCCCTATCAAACTACCACTGGCATTTTTCACAGAACTAGAACAAAAAATTTCACAATTTGAATGGAAACACAAAAGACCCTGAATAGCCAAAGCAATCTTGAGAAAGAAAAACAGAGCTGGAGAAATCAGGCTCCCGGACTTCAGACTGTACTACAAAGCTACAGTAATCAAGTGAGTATGGTACTGGCATAAAAACAGAAATATAGATCAATGGAACAGGATAGAAAGCCCAGAGATAAACCCACGCTCATATGGACACCTTATTTTTGATAAAGGAGGCAAGAATATACAATGTAGTAAAGACAGCCTCTTCAAAAGTAGTGCTTGGAAAACTGTACAGCTACATGTAAAAGAATGAAATTAGAACACTCCCTAACACCATACACAAAAATAAACTCAAAATGGATTAAAGACCTAAATGTAAGGCCAGACACTATAAAACTCTTAGAGGAAAACATAGGCAGAACACTCTATGACATCAATCACAGAAAGATCCTTTTTGACCCACCTCCTAGAGAAATGGAAATAAAAACAAAAATAAACAAATGGGACCTAATGAAACTTAAAAGCTTTAGCACAGCAAAGGAAACCATAAACAAGATGAAAAGACAACCCTCAGAATGGGAGAAAATATTTGCAAATGAAGGAACTGACAAAGTATTAATCTCCAAATTTACCAAGAGCTCATGCAGCTCAATATCAAAAAAACAAACAACCCAATCCAAAAATGGGCAGAAGACCTAACTAGACATTTCTCCAAAGAAGATATACAGATTGACAGCAAACACATGAAAGGATACTCAACATTACTAATCATTAGAGAAATGCAAATCAAAACTACAATGAGGTATCACCTCACACTGGTCAGAATGGGCATCATCGAAGTATCTACAAACAATAAATGCTGGAGAGGGTGTGGAGAAAAGGGAACCCTCTTGCACTGTTGGTGGGAATGTAAATTGATACAACCACTATGGAGAACAGTATGGAGGTTCCTTAAAAAACTAAAAATGGAACTACCATATGACCCAGCAATCCCACTGCTGGGCATATACCCTGAGAAAACCATAATTCAAAAAGAGTCATGTACCACAATGTTCATTGCAGCTCTGTTTACAATAGCCAGGACATGGAAGCAACCTAAATCTCCATCGACAGATGAATGGATAAAGAAGATGTGGCACATATATACAATGGAATATTACTCAGCCATAGAAAGAAACGAAATTGAGTTATTTGTAGTGAGGTAGGTGGACCTAGAGACTGTCATACAGAGTGAAGTAAGTCAGAACGAGAAAAATAAATACCGTATGCTAACATATATATATACAATCTAAAAAATAAAAAAATAAAGTTAGGAATATCGTGCATTGACATTTCTGGGAAAGCTTGCAAATTGATGCACACTTAAGGTGCCAGAATACATTTATGAAACCTAAGCTGTTACTTCCCAATACTGCAAAACCTTCAGAATTCCATAATGGAAAAGTTGTAGTATTTCAGAATTTGAACTTTAAAGTTATTTGAAGCTAAAAAGAACTTTCCTTGAACGAACACTGAAACAGTTAGAACAAAGTGTACTCTGAAAAACACTTCTGGTGAGCCTATCAGAGTTTGAAAGGTTTGTGAAAACAGCCTTCGGGTAACTCCTATCAGCTTAATAGAAACAGCAGGAATTCTCTAGCCTCATTTTGGGTCCATTCATTAAACTTGCTCTGCCTTGTGGCTGAGTTAGTTTTCACTTCCCTTGGGTTCCAGTCCTTATAAGGACCAAAAGGTACTTTGGTCACAAACATGGATTTTCACTTTGGAAAGAGTCCCCTCCATCCTATCATGAGGCCAGATGAAGGGACCAGAAATTTAAGCAGGCACATTCCTCAGCTTAGCCTCAGGTACCTCTGATTCATCGTTCACAGAATCAGCCCCGCTACCTCATCCGTAAAAGCGCACAACGTCTTTTGGAAAACACGCTCTGTCATACATTTCTAGTTGACACATCTTTTGGGAAGGCAATATGGCGAGAGCTATCAACATTTCAAATGCATGCTTGCTTAGACCAAGAAATTCCATTTCTAGAATTCCAACAGTTGTGTCTGAACGAATATCCAAAGTTACTCATTGATATATGTTTTGTAATACTAGGAGACAGAGGGGAAAAAAGTCATGTTCAGCAAGAAAGGACAGAGTAAATTAATTATCTTCTTTGAAAGGATGTCAGTATGTCTGGATGCAGAGTTGGGGCTAGTCTCTAAGTCAAAGCCATCACACCTAGATGGTGGAGCAGATGATGGAAAGCACCTGGGTCTCGTTGACATAGCTGAGCTGCAGAATTAACTTTTAGTAGTGATGCCCTATCTTTGGGCTTCTTAGTTTGTGAGATTATAAATTTTCATCATGATTTTAGACAACCAAACCCGATTTCTCTATTACTTTCAGCCAAATCATCCCAAGAGAGCATCCTTTGCAAAGAAAGTTTTGGCAAAATGCCCTGAGATCACATTCCTACAGGTAAGGCTGAGGGAGTCCCATGGCTCTGTATGCACTGTCATACTTTGAGAGCATTCTTATATCTAAGAATGGTCTTCTGTTTCCCACATGACCATTTTCCATCAGTTTAAACGAGCCCATGGAAGTAACTAGACAAGGTGAAACGCCTCACGGAGGCCTGCGTTTCCCGTCTCTGAGACTCAAGGGACCCGATCTGTGGCAGCAAAATCCCTGACTTAGCATTGTTTCTGCCATGGTCCCGTGGAGTTCAGAGTTCTTAGTGTTAGGTCGCAGAATCTGTTCTAGTTGCTTCACTCAGAAAAGGATTTATTAAAGGGTAGACTCTTTGGAGGTAAGTGCTAAAAAAGCAGACTCTAGGCTGAGCTTCCAGAAACAACTCCCCAAACTTCATCACAGAAACAGACCACCAAGAATGCTGATATCTTTGCCTCAGTCAGGAAGCTACAGAACCTGGACTCTTCCATCAGGGCCAGTTGCTCCAGGCCACACTGCTTCTGTTCTGTTTGGGTCAGGAAGAAGATATTCACAGCTTGTTTCTCTCCCCACATAACTTAGTTCTTTTATAACTCAGGGTTGTTTAAAACTTTTTTTTATGTTTAATAATATGCCTGGAGAATATGGGACATCTTAATAGTGTTATAACTCAATTTTGAATCAAGATCTCAAACAACTGGATCTGAACTAAGTCACACCTGAACCCTAGTAGCAAGGGAGGCTGGGAAACTCATGGCCACATGCCAGCTACTGGAGTCCTGGAAGGCTGGAGGTGTCCTGCAGTGGTTCTCTAGGGACATCAATCCACAACCCCCAAATGAAAACGATAGAGCCTCACACCAGAAACGGAATGGTCTTCAAACTCAACTCTATCAGGAATGAAGATAAGATTCCTCAGTAAGCCTGATGGTTAGTCAATTGTATCACCTGAGGGGCAGGTTGCTCTACACAGCATTTTAACCAGCTACACAAAAGGAAGTCAATACCTTCCTAGAACGTCTGCTTTCAGTGTGGTGAAATGTGCTCATACTCCCACAATCACATTTAAGGTTCTCTCCTCAGCAAAGTAAGTGTTTTGCTATTGCACAGGTTGTTGTGACTAGAAGCATGGGACTTGAGTTAATAATAATAATAACAATTTATTAGAAACTGTGGTCAGAAGGACACAAAGCCAGTCTCAACTCAGCACTGCAGGTGCTATTTTGGAATCTTCAGTTTCTTCCTGCATAAGCAAAGTAGAGGAGAGAATTGTAGCTATTATCAGAATACTTTCAAATTTTAAAAATGATGTTTTCCTACAATTATCTAGATGTTTCAGATAAATTTGGGCGTAATTTTCGTCCAAACGATCTTTATAATTGCCCAAATTCTCTTGTACATGTACTTCTAGACACTGCTAAAAATATACAGCAATCAAAGCAGTACTGTCTGTAAACCCTGTTTCAGTTCCACAGAGAAGCTGGGAAAGATATACAGGAATCAAAAAACTTCTCTCAAATGTAATAAAATGAACAAAAATAAGAATAGCAAAAAAAAGTCAGAAGCATCCAAACTAAGGAAGAAGCACAGCCTCATAATGTAACAATTTAAAAATAGTATCTACAGAGAGAAGATTCTGGAAATTGACTGTAGCTTCTACTTGACTCCTCCAGAAGCAATACAGTGGACAAAAATGTGAAGGAATAAAGTCCTGAAAAAACTAACTCTACCTCTCATTTAGAGGGTAGCAGGCTGATGGTGTGAGGGATGGCGCTTGGAAATGAAGCTCAAAAGAGAAGTGTCAGGAGTCTCTCTAAATGGTTGCCTGTCTCAGTGAGAGAAAAACAGATTCATTCATTAGAGACAGGAAGAACTACTAAGAATTGGCATGTTTTGCTTGTTTATTTTACTAAGAGAAACACAGGATATAAGCAGGGAAGGGACAAATACGATGAATTCCTAGTTTGCCTATTTTTTCATGCCTTTTCCACCCAGGTCCCAGAGGGGAGCAGGGTAGACAAGCAGGGAGAAGAGGGGAGGAAGTTACCACCTAAGGCAACTTTTAGAGAAAAGGAGGCTTTGGCTTCCCTGGCATCTGGTGAACAACCTGAAAACCAAAGGCTTTTCTCACTGGGTCAGATACACCTTTAACTATTCAGAGTAAATCTCAGTACAGAACTTTTAACTAAATCACAGAGAAAGTCTTCTGTGACGAAGTCCCCCAACTGTGAAACCCACAGCCCTGGTTCCACCCTCCCACCCCAGACCCAGTTGAGCCCCATCTTGCCACCTTCTCAGACAACAGAAAAGCAGATATAAAACAACCCATGAATACAACAGGCCTAAGTTAGGCCTAAGGGGAGTCAAAGAAAATGCATTACAAGTAGAAAGGTAAATATAAGGCTTAAATAGAGGTTTCCCATATCAAAAAATAAATATCTGAAAATAAAAACCAATAAAATACCAAAAGTAATGGAGAAAAAAAAGTAAAGAAAATCAAGAATTAAAAACTGAGTTCTAATTAGGAATGCTTTTGGCTGCAAGTAGCAGGAAACCCAGCTAACAGGGGCTTAAACTATGTGGACATCTATTGTTTACTTAAGGAGACATCCAGGGGAAGGCAGTCCAAAGATTAGTTTGGCAGCTCACTGATTGCATCAATAATCTAGGCCCATCTGGTCTTTGCATTCTGTCACCTTCCATGTATTTGCAATATCGCTCCTCATGACCACAAGATGGCTGCCACAACTCTAAGATTCACATCTGTACTCAGTAGTATCCAAAGCAGGAAGACAGGGGGATCACAGCAAAGGATGACTCTTCCTTTTGAGAAAGGAAACACTTTCCTAAAAGCCCTCAGCTTATTTATCCTGGTTTTCATCAGCCAGAAGTGGATCACATGTTCACCCCTAAACCAATCACTGGCAAAGGCAAGAGAATGATCATAATTCAGTCCCTTGGCTGGAAATATTGATATCAGAACCAAATTGGGATCTGTTAGCAAAGAAAAAGGCAGGAGTGGCGACTGGGTGGGCAGCCAAAATAACAGCCATTGTTCACTTCGAATTATTCAAATTTGTTATGAGAATCACTAGAAGAAATAAAACAGATCATATACTTTCCAAAATGCCAGAAATAAGATATAAAAAATATCACAGGTCATAAAGCAAAAGTAGAAAACAAAGGAAATGGCAAGGCTCTATTAAAATAAACAAATTAAAAATCCCACAGTGTAAAGTAAGATGATAGAAGATTACAAATATATCTAACTTAACAAAAAAATATTACTAGTAAATCAAAACCTCTAAAAAGAGAGTCATGATGGAGGATATGGAGCAAACCTTAACTACATATTAACCTGTATCATTAAAGCAGTGTGGTGCTTGTACAGACAGAAAGTTCAGTGGAATAAAACAGAAAGTCCAGAAATCGACACACATATTTACAGAAATTTATTACTGTATGTGTTAAAGGTTAGCATCCCAAATCTATGGAGAAATTACAGACTTTTCAATAAGTGGTATGAGAAAACTAATAGACAATCTAGAGGAAAAGAAATTTGAAACCCTAACATATTCACCATACCACGGTAGATTCCAGGTCTCAAGGTAAGGAAAGAGAGGAGTGGGGGTGAGAAAGAAAGAAGAAAGAAAGAAAGAAATGATAAAAGTACAAGGAAAAACCAAAACCAAAAAAACATGGGCAAAGTCTTTTTTTTTAACTATAGAACAGGAGTTGGCAGTATTTTTCTGTAAATGGCCACATAGTAAACTTTTTACTTGTGGACCAGAGGGTCACTCTTGCAACTACCCAATTCTGCCACTGTAGTGCAAAAGCAGTCAAACATTATGTAAATAAGTGGGTGTGGCTCTTTTCCAATAAAATTCTATTTATAAAAACAATGAAAGGGCTGGATTTGGGCCCTTGAGCCATATTTCACAAACCCCTGATGTACCATGTGGAAGGCCTTTTAAACTAAGACTCAAAACTCAGAAGCCACAAAAGAAAAGATTGATACCTTGAACTACAAATTAAAAACTTCTACAAGGCAAAAACAACACATTAAGCAAAGTCAAAAGATAAAATGACATACCACCAATAAATATTTGCAACTCATTTCACAAAGGGATAAAATTCCTAATATATAAAACTTCTAGAACTCTCTCCACTATTTTTTCCTTCTCCCTCATTATTCCTGCTCCTTTTCCCGATCTTAAAAGACCTTTCTCTTGACCCCATTTCTCTCATCAGTTACTGCCCTGTATTCTACTCCTCTTTGCAGTGAAACTCCTGGAAAGAATTGTTTCCAAGATCTTTCCTCTCTTGCTCCTTCCTTTAAGCCCTGCCAGTCCACCAAAACTGCTCTAGTCAAGACCCCTACATTGCTCAAGACAGAGGTCAATTTCAGCCTGTGTCCTGCTTTACTTTTCAGCAGCACTTGCTGCAGGTATTCACTTTTTCCTTGAAAAAAAAAATTGCACTTGGATTCGAGAACACCAAACATCAAACTCTTGGTCCTCTACCTCTCTGGTCCCTAGCTCCATCTAGGCTACTTTGTTCATCCCTTCTCATCTCCTGACCTGTCAATTTTGACTCACAGCACGACTCAACTTGGGGCTCTTCTTGTCTCTTTCTTACCTCGGTTCCTTGATGATCTTATGTATTATCACAGCTTTAAATGTCACCTAAAGGCAACCGCCTCCTAAATTTAAGTCTCAAGGCTAGATCGCTCTCCTTAACTCTAGATTCATACATACACCTGACTTCTCCCCTTGGGGGCTAATAAACATCAAGATCTTACCATGTTTTCAGCTGAGCTTCCAATGTCAACCCCAAACCTAACCTACCCGCAGTTACTTCCATTATAGTGGGAGGCAACCCCAGCCTTTCAGTTGCTCAGACCAAAATATCTGGAATCATTCTTCTCCCCTTTCTTTCACACTCTTTGCTCTACCTTTAAAATATATCTAGAATCAACTATTTCTCATCTTTCTTCTACTACCACCTTGGTCCTAGTCACCATGATGTCTCACTGGATTACTCTAGTAGCCTCCAAACTGGCCTCCCTACTGCTATCCAGGCCCCTCATCAGGTTCTCAACACTGCAGCCAGAGTGACTCTGTTAAAAATAAGTCAGATTATATCACTCCTCTGCTTCAAAACCTACAATGACTCTCCAATTCACTGATGGAAGTGGCAAAATATGTAATACAAAGCCCTATATGATCTTTCCTCTTCCACTCCTCTCTGACCTCATTTATTATTATTATTATTATTATTCTCTCTTATTTTGCTCCAGCTGCAATGGTCTCCTTTCTGATCTTTGAAGATGCCAGGTACATACCTGCCCTAGCATCTTTAAATCAGGCTTTCCTCTGCACTGTTATTTGCCTGGCTCCCTCCCTCGCTTTCTTCAAGTCTTTGCTCAAAGTCATCTTAGTGAGATCTGCCCTGACCACCTGTGATATAATAAATATATTTAGTCTTTGTTCCCGGTTCCTGGAACAGAGTTCCTAAAACCCTTGTAATTTTGAGTGATAAGGGTGCTAGGAGTATCTTTTGTTCTAATATTTGGTCTTTAACCCCAGTTTCTGACAGGGGAGCTTCTAAGACCCTTGGAATCTCTGGAGTGAGAAGGGTGTCTTTTGTATGCTAATGAGATGACTGGCTGGGAGACCCTAGATGGCTTCAGGTTGGGGGCTGTCACAGAAAACCAAGCCTTGATTAGAGGCTTGGAACTTTCAGCTCCACCCTTCACCCCCAACCTCTGAGGAGGGAGGAGGAGCTAAAACTTGAGCTAATGATTGATCACACCTTTCTGATGAAATCTCCATAAAAACATCCCTAAACTGTGGGGTTCAGAGAGCTTCCAGGTGATCGCCTGGAGGTGCTGGGACGGTGGTACATCCAGAGAGAGCATGGAAGCTCTGTGCCCCTTTCCCATACCGTGCTCTATGTGCCCCTTCCTCTGTGTCCTTTGTAAAATCCTTTATAATATACAAAAAAAACTTAAGTAGATGTTTCCATGAGTATTGTGAGCCATTCTACCAAATTACTGAACATGAGGAGGGGCTTGTGGGAACTCCCAACTTACAGCTGCTTGGCCAGAAGTATAGTTAACAACCTTGGACTTCAGATTGTCATCTGAAGTGTGGGGCAGTCTTATGAGACTGAACCCTTAACTTGTGAGGTCTGCACTAAGTCCAGGCAGTTAGTGTCAGAATTAAGTTAAGTGGTAGGACATACAGTCGATGTCCACTGAGAACTGGAGAATTGCTTGATGTATAAACACCCACACATTTGCTGTCAGAAGTGTTGTGAATAGAGTAAAAACACGTGTTTTTAAAATTTTACCACCCGACTCTCCTATAACCCTCCACTGGCACTTTCAATCTCCCTTCTCTGCTTATTGCTTTTCTCCATAGAACTCATTATTCTAAGTATTGGGAGTATAATGGTGAACAAAACATACACCCTTGCTCTCCTGGAGCTTACACTTATGAAATGTTAGAGACACCAAGCAAATAATAATACATATGACTGTACACCTAATTAGACAATGACAGCTATGAAAGGATCTTTATAGGGAAAGTTTAAGTTTAGGGAACCACACAATGAGGCAAGGTGGAGAGAAACCTATTCTAGATTCAGGGATTAGGAAGAAATGACAAGCAGAGTAAAACATGAAGGATAAGTGGGAGTTGGCCAGCAAAGAGTCAAGGGAAAGGAGAGTGTTCCAGGCAGAGAAAGCATATGCAAGGGCCCTTGAGCAGGAAGCAGTTTGGCATATTAAGGACCCTCAGATTGTGACTCACGTAAAATGCTTAAGTTCTAAATCAAAGAGAGATTTCTCTTTCTGTAGAGAGCCTGAGTAAATATTTTTGATTTTGTGGGCCAGAATTAGAATCTCTGCAGTACAGTCTCTGTCGTAACTTCTCAATGTTGCCTTTGTAGCAGGAAAGTGGCCTCAGACAATAGGTAAATTAATGGGCATGGCTGTGTTCTAGGAAAACTTTGTTGGTGGCAGCGGCTCAAAGGCGGTAGTTTGCCAATCCCTGTTCTTAATTATAACAGACTTCTTTAGAACTCAGTTATAAACCTCAGTTTCATAAAAATATTTATTCTGATCAAGACATATTTATTAGGGATCTATTTAGTGCTAGGTATCATACTAGGGATACAGAAGTAAATTAAAAATGTGTTGTCCTTTCTCTTACAGAGTTAGCAGTTATTAACAAATATCAATATAATAACTAGATAATACCTCAAAATTCAACTGAAACTAAGGGCAATTAATGAGAAGTTCAGGGTCCCCTGAGAACTTATAACAGGGGATCTAATCCAGCCCGGAGGACTAGGAAAATCTGAAGTGACATTTCAAGGTAAAACTAGAAGGATGTGTAAGTAAGTCTTGGCCAGGTAAAAAGTTGAGAGAGAGAATATCTCAGAGAGAGAACATAGCACATTGAAAACCCAAGTGGGAAAGGTTATTGAAAGGTTATTTAAGGAGCAGAAAGAAAGCCAAAGGACAGGAATGTAAGGAATGAAGGAGAAAGTTAAGTTAAATAAACTGGGGCTTCCCTAGTGGTGCAGTGCTTAAGAATCAGCCTGCCAATGCAGGGGACATGGGTTTGAGCCCTGGTTCAGGAAGATCCCACATGCCGTAGAGCAACTAAGCCCATGTGCCATAACTACTGAGCCTGCGCTTTAGAGCCCACTAGCCACAACTACTGAAGCCCGTGCACCTAGAGCATGTGTTCTGCAACAAGAGAGGCCACCGCAATGAGAAGCCTGTGCACTGCAATGAAGAGTAGCCCCCGGCTCACCGCAACTAGAGAAAGCCCGTATGCAACAACGAAGACCCAACACAGCCAAAAATAAATTAATTAATTTTTTAAAAAAGTTAGATAAACCTAGGAGGTAGGTAAGGCTCAAAATATGTGAGCCTTGCTTTTCAATTTAAGGATTCTGAAAATATTTTGGACTTCATATGGAATTTAGGAATTAGGAATTAGAAAACTAGGAATTTATGTTAATGGAAGCTCTATTTTAGATAATCTAAACTGGAGGCTTGATCAAGATTTTCTGAGTTGGACATATAGCCCTGGACTCCAGATATGAGCCCTTAGCTGGAGGTAGAGATTTCAGACTCATTAGCCATGAGAATAGATGAGTTTTCTTGTTTAGTGTATGCAGAATGGAAGGGTTAAGCCTGGGGCTTGGGGTACAGAAGGAAAAGTTAGCAAAGGAGACTGTGGCCAGTTCAGAGAGCAAGGAAGTAACCCAGAGGAGACCAGTGAAGGCAACAGTGAAGGTAAGTCAGATAACTAGTAAAGGGCCTTGCAGCTTGCAATTAGGAGGGTCTTACTGATGGCAGTTTCAGTAGGTAGATTCAGACAGAACCTGTATTGCTGTGGTTTCATGACCAGAACCAAAGGTGACGAAGAGACAATGAACAGAAACATCTTTTTTTCCAAAGCCTTACTATGAGACTTCCACTTCTGGTTAAGAAATAAAAAGAGGAACTGGATTTGCCCTCCCATTTGAAACAACTGAAACACCAGACAAAAATACCTGAAACAACACCCAGAACATTCGACATCAGGCAACAAAGGACAGTGATCTTTTAGAGATGGGAAACAATTGAGGGGAGCCCTACAGTTGTCTCAGCCCACTGCCTGAAGAAATTATCCAGGCTGCAGTGCAGAGAGAGGAATTGAAACAGCTAAAGTTCATGCATAGAGTACCAGATAAGAGAGAGAACACTCAAGATCTTCAGAGTGTCCAGCTAAAATGCTTAATGGACTGCTGATTAGATCGTGCACTTGAAGAAACCACCTGAGACCAGGAAAAGAACTGCACAAAAGGATGAGAGGAAATAGTGTCCAGTGCTCACAAACAGCTGATAGTCCTGTACTAACAGCCAGAGGGTGTTCACAATTCAGGGGGCATCAGCTATCAGTTAAAGTATGAAGAAGGTGCTTGCCTCAGAGTGGGGAAAATTAAATCCAGACTAAAGCCATCTCTGGGCCCACCTTAAAAATCTTAGATGCAAGACCGGAATGGATGAAACTACTCCCAACTATTTAAACTGTGTCCCAGGACAAAGCTCAAAAATAGTTTTAGGATTACAAAAACATCCAACAGACAACAAGGTAAAATTTACAATGCCTGACATCCTTTCCAAAATTATCAGGCAGACAAAGAAGGAAAATGCAAGCCGTAATGAGGTGAAGATCAGTCAATCCAAAGTAGCACAGAAATGACACCGATGATAAAAGTAGTAGACAAATTATTATTAATGCATATGCAAGAAGTCAGAGAAAAGACTGGACACGTTAAGACATGAAAAATAAAAAGGATCCAAATTGAAATTCTAGAGATAAAAGCTATATGGTCTTTGCAGTGATTAGACATTGCAGAGGAAAAGATTAGTCAACTTGAAGACATAGCAATAGAAAGTATCCAATAAAACACACACAGGAAAAAAGAACAAAACATATAAAAACAGACCATCAGTGAACTGTGGGACAACATACACCTACCATACGACCTATCCATTCTGCCCCTAAGTATTTCCGCAAGAGAAATAAAAGCATATGTCCATACAAAGATTTGTAACATGTTTATAGAAAATTTATTTGTTATAGTCCAAACTGGAAACAACCCAAAGTCCATGAACAGTTGAATAGATTTTTAAGTTTAAAATATATCCATATAATGAAATACTACTGAGTAATTAAAAAATGAATTATTGATACATGCAATGACATAGGTGGATCTGAAAATAATAATACTGAGAAAGAAGGCAGACAAAAGAGTACGTACCATGGAATTGCATTATGACACAATTCCAGTAAATGCAAACAAATTTATAATGACAGGAAGCAGATCAGTGTAGGAGGGGAGTAGGGAGAAGCAGGAGGGAGGAATTACAAAGGGACATGAGGAAATTGATTGTGGTGATGACTTCACTGTGACGTTATTTGTGTAAGAATATACCCAATGGAATATTCTAAACATTTGTAACCTAGTATATCTTAATCGTATCTCAACAAAGCTGCTAAGAATAAACATCTACACGATTTTTGAAACAAAACGGTTCAGCTGCTAGAAGCGCCTCTTCTTATCAACAGTGGAATCAGAGTTAGAAAGTGTTTTGCTCTAACTTTACCAAAGGCTCTTTCACATAAGCATCCCTGAGCAAAGCTGAGAGCCTGGTATCGTGTTCCTGGTATATGTTGGGGTGATGGGGAAAGAGGCAGTCACCCAAGTGAAACGGATGTTGGTCTTCAAAATTGCTAACACAGAGACATACACACACACACACACACACACACACACACACACACACACTCAGGATTGCTTGCTGCACAGTAATTGATATTTAATTCAACGCTGTCAAAACAGCACAAAAACAAAATGTCAGTTTGACTCACTTGTCATTTTAGCATTAAAATAACGTGTAACTTAGGGTTTTAATTCCCTAACATGCCTTTTATTCAGAAAGATTCAGACTTCTAGAAGCATTCATTCAGGGAACTTCAAGACCTAGTCCACTACATGAAATTCTGATCCTGTAAAAATAGTTTATGCATCTTTCATATTCATTCTACAGGTTCAGTGGGATGTGCAAATTAATGGTGATTGTTTTTTTTACCTGTTTCATTTCGATCAGAGCCCGCATTCGCAATCAACGTTAATCGAACATATTTGGGACTATGCAACGGCCAGCAGATAAAAGAGAAAATGCTGTTAATTTAACTACCCGGTCGCTTTGCACCAAAATTTTGCGTTCGCGCTTTAAGGGGTCTCTCCGAGCTTCAGACTCCGCTCTTTTTCAGCAAACCCAGAAAGTGTCCCCCCTCTGAGGAGTTTTCAGTCGCTACACTCTTTCGGGTACCGCCCGAACGCCTAGCGTTTGGGCGAGCTCTTGGGGAGGGCTGATCTCCACGAAAAACAAGCTGGGTAAAGGGGCGAAGCCACAGAAACCTGTTCTCAGCCCCTGGGAGAAGCGGGGAGTTGGGACCCTCTAGCTCTGGACTTCGGGCTGGCTCCCGGACCTGCTTTAAGCGCAGGAATATCCGGGCACCGAATAGTCTACCCCTGAAAGCGCGCTGGAGCAGTGTCCGCGCCCTTGCCGCACGGATCCCGGAGAGGCTTCACCAAGTAGAGGATTCGGGTACCCCCAGCCCTGGCGCCCAGCTCGTTGGTACGGTGACAGGTGACAAAGATGATCTGGGCTGCTCCTATCTCTGGCAGGAATAGGTGGGGCGTGAAGGAGAGCGAGGTTTGGCCGCCGCGGGAGGGCAGGAACTTCTTTGGCGTGGTCCAGCGCCCTCGGAGCGCGCTGCCTTCCCCCCGGCAGGGCCTGGCGCGGGCGAGTCCGGGTGTGGGTGGCTCCCCGAGCCGATCTCGCGCGGCAGCGGTCCTAGCCCCCTCCCCCCTCCCGCGCCAACGGGGGTGGGAAGCGGCGGGGTGGGAGTCACCGAACGTGATTGCCCGAAGCCCCTCCTGCCGGGGCGAGGGAACGCCATAAAAGGCCCGTTGCGACCTGCTCCGGACACCCCATCCGCCGGCTCTCACCCCTCGGAGAGGCGAGCCGGACTGCACAGCACTCGCGGCCCAGTCACGCCCGCTCGCCAGCCCGCCAGCCACCGTGAGTGCCACGACCCGCTTGCTTGGCGGGAGCGAAGGGAGTGCGGGCACCTGTGAACTTGCCCGGGGCGCCGTCTCACCTTCTGCAGATCCCAGGGGCGCTGGGAGGGTCGCGCCCCGCTCCCCAACCCCTACGCGCCGGGCTCTCGGCGGCTAAATTCCACTTGCTCCTTCCTGTCCCCTCTGATGGTGCATCTGCCCTCTCCCCGACCCTCCTGGCTGGCTCGCCCCTCTGGGTTATCTTTAGGCGGATAAAGAGGGAGAACACGACCGCATCCCAGAGCAGCTGGCGGTTTCCTCGAGGGTCGCCGCCTGGAGGGAGTTTTCCCAAGGCGCGCTCCCAGAATGAGGACTCCCCGGAGCTTGGAAGACGCGCTCCCTGCCGCCTCTCGGGATCCTTGGGATCCGATCTGAGACTGACTGGCCCGGGAGCAGTTCTCCCCCCCCCCCCCCACCCCCCAGTTGCCACCCTGAAGTACTCTCAGCCATCACTGTCGAGCTCCTGCGGCCGGGCAGACCAAAAGTAGAAAAGAAGAAACTTCTTTCCTCTAACAGGGGGTTTGGGGAAGAGGGTGGGAAAGGGATAAGTCCTCCACGCAGCGGCAGGAACTTCTAATCTGTTTTTTAAAGTGTTTTAAACTGGCGCCGGCGCCTCCCCCAACTCTGCGCCTCTCACCGCGGGATCTTCGGCTCTGCTACTTGACCAAAGTTGCTCAGAATTTTCGGACGGAGCAGCGGGGCCGGGCCAGAGCATATCTGGACCTAAATCCGCAGGGTGGTGCTCGCCACGCTCCGCTTCCCTCGGCGTGACTGGGTCGAGCGCGGACTGGGGGTGGACGTGGGGTAGGGGTGGTAGCAGCGGGATGGGCGCGGGGTCCAGAGGAAGGAGGTGCGGAGTGTGTATCCTCTGAATCCCCCAAGCCCCCTCCGCTGCCCCTTCGGTGTACGCAGATGCTGGGTAGCAACCGACTGGGGCTGTCCGGACTGACCCTCGCCCTGTCCCTGCTCGTGTGCCTGGGAGCTCTGGCCGAGGCGTACCCCTCCAAGCCCGACAACCCCGGAGAGGACGCGCCGGCGGAGGACTTGGCCAGATACTACTCGGCGCTGCGACACTACATCAATCTCATCACCAGGCAAAGGTACGTGGGCTACGTGGGAGCGACGACTCCGGGACCAACCCGCTTGCGCACCCGGAGATCGTGGGGATTTCAGAAGACAGACACCTTTTCTTTTTCTTCTTTGTATCCCGGGGTAGGACAGTATCGGGCACATACTCAGCTATCAGTAAATACCAGGGCACTGAGTACATTCCCTCTGCAACTACAGTTACAAAATCCTGATCCCCAACTCAGGTTCCCCAGGCTGGGTGGCTGGCCATCTCCTGTCACCCACCCCCTTATCTTTTTTGTTCTTAGAGCAGTTGGGGGTTCTGTTTGCAAACCTGAATAGGAAAGTACCCCGTAAAAGGGGTCAGGAGGGCGCCAGGGAGGTGCTGTAGGGAGAAGGGAGAGCAGCGTATCTAGAAAAACAACAGCACAAGCTAAGGAGGAAACAGCTGAGTCGCCAAAGACATTGCCTGGTTTTCCAACCTGCCCAGACCGAAGTGAATGACGGTATTTAGGAAAAGACAAATAGAACTATTTTTTTCCCTTCTGTACAGTGTTTTATTGCAGTCTCAGCCCCTCACTTGACAATCCTGCTCCTAATAAGTAGATATTTAGCAAGAAAATAGTTGATGTAACATGGTGAGACTTTACCCATTTCATAGCAGGTGAGTTCTGAAAAGGAAATGCCCACTTGGTGCTTTTCTAAGGAGAAACTTACAGTGGTGTACTCACTGTAGGGTGAATCCAGGGATTCCGTGTAATCTGAGAAATTGTCATTCATCTTTATTCTGAACCCCCGGAAAGCTAAGATGAAAGGCCATATTTTACTCTCAACATCAGATCTTAAGCAAAAAATCAAATCCAAAATATTTTACAAATAACATAGGATTTAAAATTTGTTTCCAAAATTGGTTCATCTTAGTTTTGAATCATTCAGTATCTTATTTTAATTACTGAGATCAAATGACCTTAATAAGCTAAAAACAATGAGCTCTTTACAAGCATTAATGTTATTTAACATATTTAAATTACGTTTTGTAAAATATTGTTTTTTGTTTGTTGTTTTACTATATTCAGGGAATAGTTGGAAAGGATCCAAAGTGGGGAGAATTTATATTTCTTAATTTTTAACATCTTTTCTGTTTCATCAGAAAGCTGTTTCATCCTGAAAATCTTTTTTTAAAGTACCAATATATATAGAATCAGAAATACATGAAAGTGCCGGAATTAAATAAGTATTGGTTTATGGTCCCTAAAGTCAGATAATTTTCATTAGTGAAAAGCAAAAATGTCTTATATCTTAATAGACTTTTCAGAAAGTTAATTGCTTCAAATTCTTGCTTATGCTATCATACAGACCAGAGAAAAGAACTTTTACGAATTGTTCTTTTTCTTCTAGGAAAGCCTTTATTAGTTATTTAGTCTGTTAATTATAGCATACAGTAAAACTTATTTTTCAGAGATGATTGCTGTAAACCTTTACTATTGTATAAAGCTTTAGTATTTCAACATGTTTTCCTAGGCATTATTTTCTTCAGTCTTTACCTCAAAGCTTTGAAGTGAGTATAATTATCTCCATTTTACAGATCATGAAACTAAGAACATTTCATGAAAACCCTTTTTTAGTGATGATTAAATTGGAGCCCTCCTCCTATCGATCTTTGGATGTTGTCACCACTGTCAGCAGTCAATGTGATCTTCAACACCCTTGATGAGGAGAAAATAAGGGAAAGGGATGAGATTCAGGTTAGGTGGGAAGGAGTTGGTCCTGAAGCAGTTTTCTGTCTCATCTTCATATAAGTTCCATCTTAGAAACACTCAAAGGCTTATGATCTGCACCCATCACCTCCATTCTGTGCTCTTATCATCTTCCCACTGCACACGTCCACTCATACGCATGTTTGTATTTTTGAAAATTACATTTGTGAACATACGTTTTAATTTGGCATAAATGGTACTGTGATATCATTCTCTTTCCTCCCCTCTGCTACTCAGTTCACGTTCTAAAGCCATACACTCCTGGCTCATCGCTTCCATAGGTGGCATCGTTTATTCTAGAGCACTGATCTACCACATTTTATTTATACAGTCTCCTAGGTCAGTGATTCTCAACTGGGGCTGACTTTATGCTCCCCAAGACACTGGGCAATGTCTGGAGACATTTTCGTTTGTCATAGTGGTGGGGTGGGAAGGTGCTACTGGCATCTAGTGGGTCGAGGCCAGGGAAGCTGCTAAACGTCCTACAATGCCTAGGACAGCCCCTGATAACAAAGACTTATCCCGCTCAAAATGTATACAGTGCCAAGATTGAGAAACTCAGCCCTAGACTAGAGTTTCTCCCTCTTGGTCTCTCATTGTTATCACCTGGGAGCTTTTAAAATATACTGATGCTGCTGTAACAGCAGCATCAGTATATTTAATAAACTTGTGAATTAAATCAGAATCTCCCCGTGGGGGGTGGGGCACGGGGCTGGGCTTTACAGTGATTTTAAAAGCTCCCCAGGTGATTCTAATATGCGGTCAGGTTTAAAATTCTTTTCCCTAGAGATGCTATCTTTGAAAGTTAAAGCATTGTGGAGAAGAAGGATAATCCAGAATTAATTAGAGATGGAAGAACAGTCATCAGTGCTGCTCTGGGTACCACTTTCTGACTGTGTAAATTCTGCTGTTACAGACTTAGGTTCTCTAATGGTAAATAGGAGAAAATATTCTCCAGTTCTTTAATTCACTGAAGTATGATGAGGATAAATGAGTTTAAGGTTGCCCAAGAGTTTTAGCATTAGTAAAATCAACTGATGGACAGAATAAATACATATAAGCAGAAGCCTGCAGCCTGATACTACAACTCCAGAAAATCTTTGAGGAAATCTTACAAATGATGGGGACAGGGTGGATGGCTTTGTATTTGCATCCCTTGAGTTCCAGCAAAGGAGCAATAATAGGAAATCTTTCCCCAGAATTTAGATTTAACTGTGCTCAATAGGCAGTTAGCATATATCCTCCATCAGCTTTGTTCCGCTGTTTTATCTGTTAGCTAATCAATCCACGCCAGGCTTATTTTTCACTTGTGGAAAAAAGCAGCTGCTGATGTCCAATGCCCTTTCTAAGAAAGGGAAAAACAGACTCCTCAAAAAACACAACTTGGTGTAGACTTGTCAGATCCTTTAGCAGTGAGAGAGACAGACAGACAGACAGACTAATGTCCTCACTTACCTGGAACCAGCAGCATATACTACCCTGGCAGGAGAACATAACCTTGAATTCATGTATCGCCCTATCCATATCCTGCTGTGGGAGAAAAGAGACCAAGAACATTTCCATGGACCAGAAGGATTCCTTCATATTTTCAGGGCAGATTAAAATCACAGCATGAGAGAAGGCTTTTAGCTTTTGGCACCCCAAATAAGTATGGACTCAGGATCTGTTGGCAGCTGTGAGAATGGGTGCATTTCAACAGCAGTAATGTGCATTCTTGTGTATCGCTCTGTCACTTTCAAAGCATTGTGACTTACATTGGATATTCATCAAGACTCTAATCTAAGCAGGAGTTATGATTTTGTTTTTACAAATGGGAGAACTGAGATTCAAAGACACAGGTGAGTCTAGAACTTCAGTCTGATGAGTTTTTCATAGACCTGTTTCTGAAATATCATCTGGTCTCTTTGATTTAAACTGATGTATATCATCAGAACTGTAAGCCAATTATCTAATTATGGAAACATTTAAAATCATACTTCGATGTATTTAAATTTATTTCCTGTCACCTAGTTATAAAACTATACATATGTATTGTTTGTGATAATATAAAAAGTCAAGAATTTGACTAGGAATTTTGGTTGGCTTATATAATCTGCTAAGTTATCTATTAAATATTTAAGCAAAATTTAAATATATATGTAATTTGAAATCATATTTATGATGTTTCTATATCATGTATGTTTCATTCACCTAGATTACTCATTAGCAGATGATCAACTGAAAATAACTTTTATATTTAATACCACAAATCTTTTCTTTTCCTAAAGGTTTTTATGGTTCCTCCAAACTTGCTTTAAAGGACTTTTACTCTCCCCGACCCCGCTTTTTTTTTTAGATATGGAAAACGATCTAGCCCTGAGACACTGATTTCAGACCTCTTGATGAGAGAAAGCACGGAAAACGTTCCCAGAACTAGGTATGTAAACGCTTGTGTGGGGACATTATTGCAGAGTTCAGGTACCCAGGAGAGGGAAATCAGAGAGGGCTGCTGGGAGGAGGCGTTTGGAATGGGGTCTTCTAGACCAGGTAGGATTTGGACAGAAAGAGGGGTGGGGAACAGAGCAGGGAGGACCTTTCTCTTCACACACTCATTTGCAAATCTCTAAACTGCTGTGGGGTAATATTTTCTGGCTCAAATTATTTGATGCTCCTTTGAAATGTTAAATATGAGTGACTTTAATCTCAGAAATTACTCTATAGAGAATTTCTCACTGGCTTAGATTGTGGAAGCATAGGGTAAGCAGCCCATCTCTACATTGAAATGACCAACTCTCCATCTTTGGCTGAGGTCATCTTTAGTTGTTATACCCTAGGTGGAGGATCTCCACATCCTAGGAAATGCCCCTTCTGGTTCTCACTCCAGTCTTCCTGGTTTTACACGAAGCTGTAGATAAGTCGAGGGGTACTCCTGCTTACTTTTTGACATGTTTTAGTTCAACTGATGTCACATCATAATTTATCACATTCAATGAATGAACAAGAATGACATTATTCTTAGGGCTTGTCTGGAGCCTTGGGGCTTTCTTGGAGTGTGGACCTGCCTTAGGAAGGGTGCCCTCTGATATCTAGGTGTCAGACATTGGGCTGGGGTCCTCCTGAGAGGAGACTGTGAGTGAAAAGATGCCTGGTCCTCCTCCGTTTCCATAACTGACTCTCCTGTCCCAGGCCCCCTGCCCCTACCCACCAGTAAGATCACATGGCATATGGTTTATCCAGTTCTGTGCTAGCTAGTCCGCCTTAAACCCAGAGCTCTACAACATCAAGAACCAAGTTCCCCAGGAGAGGTCACTAGAACACTTGCTCAGCACGTGTGACTGGTTGTCACTCTTCATTGGGTTCTCCCCAGAGGATGAGCCGATGACCCTCTGAGCCGCCCGCCTCCCCTCCCACCCTCCCTCTGTTCTCTTGTGAAATGGCCAGCCAGGGTGAAGGTGCACGTGTAGAGTTGTCAGGTTTGTTCTCTCTGAAGGAAGCACCAATTTGGACTGAAATAAAACTCCAGTGCTCTTGTCCCTGGCGGTAGCAGCCAAGACTTGAACATCAAATGCAAGGGAAGCAGGTGGAAATCTCATACTAAGCAATACATACTTCTTAATGTTTCATTGATAGGCATATGATGTTTGCCACCGTAAAAAGTTTAGGCTATGCTCTATCTACTTAGGGTTAGAAATATATAATCGTCCAGACCGACTTACTGTCTTGCTTCTGCTCTTTGTTTTGTGGCCAAGCCTCACACGGTTGGTGCATGAAATAGAGTTAATCGTACTCTGATTGACAGGCTCAATCATGTGTACTTAGAAGGAGACAAAACTTGACAGCCTTGAAGTTGCCTGTGAATGCTATTTTATTTAAAAGGGTTCTTTATAGTCTAATAAATAGCACCTTACTACATAAAAAGACTTGCAGGAAAATACAGGAAGCACATTCAGAGTTGAATAACAGTAAGTTTTTTTTACAGTTTCATGTGATTCCTGTAGTTGTGATCTTCAGAAATATTGCAGGGTTCTTTGGCTTCTTTGATAAATACAGAGCCTTTTAAATACTCCCTCTGAGATTTGCCCGAGACTCTCGGTAACATGAGTGAAAGCTACTCAGCTGGGTCTCTGTACATTATGCCACTGTCTCCCGCTCTGATAGTCTACATGGCCTCCTATTTAGAATGCCAACAGCAGACTTTTCAACAGCTTCTGATCATCTTTCAGTTCAGAACTGAATGTCTCACTCTTGGCAAGGCTCCCAGGAAGTTGGGAAGCTTCTCTTACGTGCTTTGCTTCTTGTGTTTGACAGGCTGGAAGACCCTTCTATGTGGTGATGGGAAATGAAACTTGCTCTCCGGTCTTTGCCTATTTTTCAACCCCTATTTCATCCTGTAAAACTAGAGTCTGCCGGTCCTCCCAATGCATGCAGCCCCTTTGCTCACCTCTGCAGAATTTCCTTTTGTCGACATTGTATATATGTGCGTTTAAATAAAGTACCACGCATTCAAAAGTGTATGCTCCTCAATGCAGAATCTGCTGTTGCAGTAGTAAGAATTATTTGAAGTTATTCATTAAACCACAATCTCCCTCAAGTAGCAGATTCAAGGTTTGTTTCACCAATATTAAAACAGTGCCTATGGAAGATATAAAGATATGATTTATGACGACCAAGACTCAGCTGTGGGGAGTGTGTGTGTGGGTGTGTGTGAACAACAGACATATTTGGAAACACAGAGCAGGGCAATGCTAATTTCTAACAATTTGCTGAACTTTTTCCCCCATTCATATGGAATTCTTGCTAACCTTGTTAGCCTATGCTGTCAGCAGAAAGGACTGATGTCTGAAGGAACTTTCTGCAAAATGTCCTGTATGTCCTCTGTTGAATACAGTAGTCACTAGGTACATGTGGCTTTTGAGCACTTGAATGTAGCGAGTGCAAATAAGGAGCAGAGTTTTACATTTTAGTGTATCTTAAATAGCCACGTGTTTCCAGCGGCTGCCATATCAGACAGCTCAGACCTACACATTTACTTAGGCCACCACTCTTAGAATTTGAGTCCTAAACAGAAACACACTGAGTAGGATGATTATCTTTTCACACAACATGGGGTATGATAATTAATTTAGCTAAAGGTTATTAAACTTCCCCTCTCCTTCACTTATTATACTCCCTCCACGTACTTATTTGCATAGGCTTAGTATTAGATTCTGATGTGTAATTTCTAAATCAAAGAAAATGGGCCTCATCCTATATTTGTACTTTGAACCACACCGTAAAAAACATGCACAAATATTTTTATGTGATGTCTTAAAACTGCTTACGAAAACCCTGTACACACCGTGACTTAGGGAATTGTATGGTATACAAAATATTCTTTGTTCACAAAGCATTCTAATGTTTCCCCAGTGCCCTTATGAAAGGAACCAAAGAGGTCCCTCATCCCTTTCATCATATGAGGACATAGCAGGACGATGCTGGCTATGAACCAGGAAGCAAGCTCTCACCAGACAACAAATCTGCTGGTGCTTGATCTTGGGCTTTCCAACCTCCAGAACTGTGAGCAATAAATCTGTGTGGTTTTTAAGCCACTCAGTCTATGGTAATTTGTGATAGCAGCCCGAGTGGACTAAGACATCCCTGAGAAACAGAAATTCACTTTAAGAAATAACAATAATGGTATAAAAAAAAAATCGCACAACTACATTCCAAGAGATTCCCTAGTAGTACTTCTGAAACATTTTCAGCCTGATAACCCTTCTTGGAATGAGTTTAAAGGCACCATACCACCCATATATCATTGCAAATAATAATCATAATCCTTGCGAGAGTTACAGTAAGAATAATTCAACCTTCATTCATGAAATGCCTGTGAGCAACATAGTCATTATCAAGTAAATGTATGAGAATTTATGAAGCTCTCCTCTGATCCTAGCTTTATTCAACATTCTAAGAGGTATAAATTGTGTATGTGTTTTTGTAGGTGCCATTGTGTTTTTATTTTGATCCTTTCAGTGCTCATGACACATTCAAGCAGAGGATTATTCCCCCCATTTTCACAAGTGAGGAAGCTGAGGCCCAGGGAAAGTAAGTGACTTTCCCCACTGCATTCAGGTTAGGGGGATTTGACAGCAGCTGCTCTAATTTCAGACTTTACCCTGCCCGATGATGTCTCGTGGAAGATGTAAGTCAAGACCAGGTCATATATGACCTTGTCAACAACATAATCGTGGCACACTTAAAACAAATTAGAGAATAACAAAGTACTAAACTGTACAAAAGGCATTTAGAAATGGAAATGAGTGTGGGTAGAATTAGCTAGAAAAGTCTTCAAAGAGACCATGAATGTTGAGCTGGGATTGAGGACATTCTGGGTGAGGTGACCTGCTGAGCTCAACACAGAGGGGGATCAGCTTGCAGAGTGGCCAGGGTTGGATCAGTGAAGCAGGTCCAAGAATGGCCAAACTCACTCATCCATTCATCCATTCACACACTTAGCATTTTCGAGCACCTAATACCTGTTGGACGTTGCACTAAGCACTGGGCATACAAAGATCAGTAATAGTTTCTCAGGGAATTTGCCCTCCAATGAGGGAGACAGATAATTAGTGCATCGTTGGAAGTACAGAGATGGGAGTGTTAGAGTTTGGGGATGTTAGGGGCCTCTTTTCCACTCATCATGCCTCCCTTTGCAGTTTCCTGACAAAGGAGCTATAGATTTAACAATCAATTGGCAAATGGAGAACAAAGTACCAGATGGGCAAGTATCCAATGAAGACAAAGACAGGGCTGCCCTAAGCTGAATCAGAGCACCTGGCTGAGGCCTGAACCTCTAGGGTAGCCCAGCCCCCTTACGAAACCTCAGCACCCTGGTGGGGAGCGGCAGGAATAGTGAGGTGTGTGGCAGTCTCACAAATCCACTTACGCAAACAGCACACAAACAGGAAGAGGCAGCCTGCCACGTCCAGCAGCAGAGGGGGGAAGAGAAGGGACACTCGTGAATGCGTGTTACCTTCTGGACAATATCCCTGCCCATTGGGCTTCTCTGGTGGCGCAGTGGTTGAGAGCCCGCCTGCCGATGCAGGGGACACGGGTGCGTGCCCTGGTCCGGGAAGATCCCACATGCCGCGGACCGGCTGGCCCCGTGAGCCATGGCCGCTGAGCCTGCGCGTCCGGAGCCTGTGCTCCGCAATGGGAGAGGCCACAACAGTAAGAGGCCCGCGTACCGCAAAAAAAAAAAAAAAAAATCCCTGCCCACAGTGCAATGTGGTCTCAAGAATCAATCAGAATAGCAGCTTCATTCCATGCAGGGGGAGATAGTAAAAGAGAACAGAGGAGGAACAGCCAGAAGCCTCTACTGGCCAAGACTAAAACTTAAGCCCTTTGAATTCAATACACTCAAAGCTGTGATCCACTGTTTCAGGGGAAGAGATACCTCCGCCCTCTCTAACAGGAGGTGGGCAGGAGGTGTTACAGGAGCCATGAAGGGGCACCCACCCCAGGCTGGTGAGACTGGAGGAGGCAGGCCAAACTTCCTGGAGCTACCGGTGCTTGAGCGGAGGTTGGAAGGCAGAGCACCAACTGCCAGATGAAGGGTGTAAGGTAGAGGATCTGCAGGTATGAGAGAGCAAGACGTATTTTGAGGAGTTTTTAATTATTCTTGATTCCTAGTCTCTGTAATTGACTTTGTGATAGGCTTGGACCACTGGGTTACTACTCTAAAGGGAGAATCCAATGTGGGATGAAGTCGAGTCCCATGGCCACCCCCAACCCTTTTCTCCCAGGCATTCCCTCCCCTCAAGTCCCACCTGTTCTTCCTATAGACTTGGCTCTGGGGGAAAACCAGCCCCTCTAACAATAGTATTCATTTGGCCAAATCAGGACTCAGCTTCTCAGCCTGAGAGTTCTTAGTCATGATCTTATGGACAAACTTACAAGTTCAGAGAATAACTGTTTTTAGGGCTGGTTCCACTCCCTAATTCAGGAAGGAGGCACCGCGCTATCTCTTTTGCAATATTTTAGCTGCCTGAACACCTTCCAGCCTCTTTCCCCTGCCAGATAAGGGTCTGGACAGAGGAGCAGATATAAAGAGAAGGAAAGGTCAGCACTTGTTTGGGACTTCCACACCATGGTATGAATCTTCTTCCCACTAAGCAAAGATGGCTGTCCGAAGGTAGGCCCACACACAGCCCCCTCGTGCCCTGATGGCAGGAAAGCAAACATGAGGGTAAATAATTGTTCCCCTCTTTCTAATACACATGCATTATGCTTAGATGGTTACTTATTACTGTGTATACAATGGAAAATGTTTTTTCTCCTCTATGCAGAACATTGGAATCAGTTACGATGTCATCAGAATTCAACAAATACTTTTTCCATCATCATAAAAGAAAACAGCCTTTCGAGTGAGATGTTTCAGTGGAATATTCTTTTATTGTGTTTCATGGGTTGGAGGATTATGATAGTGTCACAACTAAATTATTGCCTTTTCTTCTGCCTATTAGAAAAATTATCACAGAGTGAAATCACACAGAATCTTTTTCTCTTTTTAAAATCAGAGTGGAATAACATATAATTAATTGTATGTCATCCAGGCTCATTTTTTAATGTGCTAAGTAAGAGTTATCAATCTAAACTTGTTCTAATGCTGCGGGATTGAAACGCTTTACAATCACGGGAGCAGGGTGATGGTGCGGATAGTACCTGCCTTGTTGCCTGACACATAGTAGGTGTGCAGTGAGGGACAGTGCAGCCTGCAGTTGATTGTGATGATTGGGAGTGATCCCAGAGGAGCCAGCACCAATGGGATGTTTGGTGAACAACCTCAAAGGATTCTCTGTCATCCTTTCAGGAGGTGTAGGTACCATTTATGCAGGGCCTTGACAAAAGTACAGGAGTTTATTTAACCACAGCTTCCTGATGCTCTCAGAGTTGTTGGTTAATAGACTAATTTCTAATCATCTTACAAGTTCGAGTCATCTTAAATTACCTTTAGTATCAACTTCAAAAAGAACTTTTATTTCAGCCTTGAATATTGTGGTCCCCAAATTCTCTGGAATGCCTCTAGGTCACTACAAATTTTTCCCTGGCTTTGAGTTTAATGATAATTTTGGAGTTCTCACAAATTTTTAACACTTACATTGCTAATGTGTTGACATATTACAAGTATGTCATATTGGCATATAACATGTCTTACTAATGTACTGACTGACTCTACTTTGGGGTGACTCTAATTTGTCCTTAGGCAGATTATTTTGATATTTAAACTTGTAAAGGATTTGAGCCTTTAAAAAAATGTTTTATCTACAAGACACAGATTCCTCCAATCTAGTCCTAATTTCAGAATTCTTCTTTTTCCTAGAAGTTAATTGAGTTTGAAACTTGATTTGTTCGGTGTATTTATTTGAAGTCTGACTTGACTCATTAATTTGGCTGCTGTACTATGATATTATGAGGCAATTTAAAGTTGAAATAAGAACCTTTGAGTAGAATATCAAAGTATATTCTACCCTTTCTGCTCACTCAGTAACACCTTACTATTTGAGTATTATCTACTAGAGAGAACAGCATTGTTCAAATGATTTTTCAATTAAAGTTTACCTAGAATAATTTGAATTTTATTTATTGTGATTTCTTCATCTTTTCTATCACTGACAAGTCTTCTCACACCACCGTGACCTGCTAAATTTCAATTTAGCAGTCTGTGAATTTCAATGCAAGAATAAGCAATGTTGGCAGAACAAATTTAATATAGTCATTCCTCCTAATAGACTGAATTATTGACCAAGTTATAATGGAGCCAGCTGATCTCTGATGAGTTTCTAAAGTCCAGAGGATCTTATCAATTCCTGAGATATTTACTGGATAGTCTCTCTGCGACAGGCAATCTGCAAGGTTCTAAGAGTTGTATAAAGATGAGTGAGACAGTTTCTCTGCTCTTAAAGACCTGCAGTTTATGAAGGAGATAGACATATGCTTAAGCGACTGCACTACAAGGCAGATCATGATCAAGGTTTACACAGAAACATAAAGCAAGTGCTATGAAAGAACAGGGGACGCTGAAAACATTTCCACGAGGGTGTGTAGGGAGAGGGGGGTGTTATTAAGAGTGGACCTTGGTGAATGGCAGTTCAGTAGGTTGCTCTTTACTAGTGCGGATCTCAAGGTCATTATTAACTATGTTATATTCCTAGAAAAGAGGCTGTGCAGGTCCCCAAGCAAGCTCCCGGTGGGATTCTGAGATAGCTCTCTGGGGAAGTGGTGATTGGCCATCCATCTCGGAGTCAGCATTGATTATCTGAGCTGATATGAATGAGAGGTGGGACGAGAGGTTCAAGACTGTGGAGAGGATAGGACAGCTTCTGATGTTCTGTTAATGCTCATCCTCCACCCTGAAAATGAGGGACTCGTTTGGGCAACAACGGGAGAAGAGTAAGTACACAAACCTAAAAGTACCATGTTTTTGGAAGAAGTGATATTCTAGGCAGAGGACAGGCTGCATTGGGGTCTAAGTGACAAAGTGTAACAGAGAGGAGATATTTCTCTTTTCTCTCACACTCAGACCCCAGAGTAACATCAGTACCCAGGGGCTCAGGCAACTGTCAGAGATCAAGTGCTGAGCCCAGCAGTGCAACAGGGGAAACTCTGGCACCCAGCAGAGCTGGCTTCTCACGAAGGGCTCCCAAAGTTGTGACTGACACAGGCAGATCAGTTTTGGGGTGTTGGACTTGTGGGGTACCTGATCATTCTGGTTTTCCCATGACTTTCCCAGGTTTAGCACTGAAAGTCCTTCATTCTGGAAAACACTTCAGTTTCAGGCAAACCAGGGCAATGGGTCACCCCACTTGGGAAATAAATCACTATTTGTGATCTTGTTTTAAGGGAAAATATGCTCTGACGTGCCAAACTACTTTACAAGTGAGCATCTCAACCAGCCACCAGCGTTTACACACCTGAATACAAACACTCAACTTCATGCTATTTTCCTAATTGACCTCACAGTACACCATTCTCTCTAGATAACTGTAAAAGGTGATTTCAAAATATTCCCATGATAGAAAAAACATCAGCTGTGAAGACATTAAGAATGTCTTGTAATTTCTAGACCAGCCACTTTCTTATTCTAACGTTATGAGCACATTGGTTCCGTGAATGCCTAAATATTTAATTTCATGGTTAGTTAACTCTTTATAAGAAAAATGATTTCAACTTGAAATCTTAAATAGCTATTTGCCTTCTGAAGTTATAAGTTTTGCAGGTTTTGTTTTTTGTGATAAGAAATAGGATATGAGAGAGCTAACATTTGTTGAGAAGCTGGTATAAACTGGCCCTTTATTTACTGTAATTCTTTTAATCCTCATACAAAACATGAGATGCAAGTATGGCTCGGCTACATCTTACAGATGAGGAAACTGAGGTACAGAGAGGTGAAATGAAACAAGGCAACAAAGCTGGTAAGTGCTGGAGCTAGAACTCCAACCCAGGCCAGTTTGACTACCTCTGGGGATTTTAAATCATTATATTATTACTCTCTCAGTAAAATTCTACTCTGCTCTTTAATTTTATATAATCACTATGGTCATAAGGGGCAGGCAGCATGGAGAACTGCTGAGCTGGACCATGGAGTCAGGAAAGACTGGATTTTCTCACCATTATGCAATGACCCCCCTCTATTCCCTAAATGCATTTTGTCTAAAAGTCTAGCGTGTATAGTACTAATACAGCTACACTAGCTTTCCAAACATTGGTATTTACTTATCTTCTTTCATCCATTTACCTTCAACCTTTCTGAGCCTTCAAGTTCTTCTTGTAGCTCTTATAACAAAATGTAGTATTCATAATATAGTATTCAAAAAAAGTAAATAGTAAGCTCTTTTAACTAGCAAGTTCAGACTATTTACATTTACTATGATTATTGATTTAGATTTATTTCTACCATCTTATTTTGTTCTGTTTACCATACTTTTTCTTTACTTCTTTTTTTTTTGTTTCTTGCCTTCTATGGAATAAGTCATTTCCTTCTTCTTTTTTTCCTCTACCAGTTTGCCTATTGTATTTTCTATCCTTCTTCTGAACAAAATAAGGACATTAGAATGAGCTCAACTCCAATAACCTTCTCTGGCCATTTTGCTTGTTTGTCCTCCCAAACCAAACATTATTATTTCTGTTATTTTATGTAGTCAATGGTTATTTATATTTATCCATGTTTATTTTTTTGGTTTACTGTTGCTACTTTCAATGTATTTCTTCTTTCTGTGTTCAATTTCCTTCTTCCTAAAGTATATCCTTCAGTAGTTTATCTATCTATAGGGTCTTTCTATAGGGTCTTGAAATGATAAATTCTTTCAGTCTTTTTCTGAAAATATCTTTATTTTACTTTAGCTGGACATAGTATTCTACACCTCCAGTTATTTTTTTCTCAATACTCTAAAGCTAGCATTCCACTGACTCTTAGCCTCCTTGTTGATTTTCAGAAATCTGTACTATTTCAAATTGGTTTTCTTCTGTAGATAATCTATCATTTTCTCTATGGTTGCTTTTAAGATTTTTCTTTGTCATGGTGGTCTGAAATTTCACACTGATGTGTTAAGATGTAAGATTTTATTTATCCTTTCAGGAATTTGTTGTGCTTTTAAATCTAAGGATTTAGGTCTTTTATCAACTCACAGACACTATCTCTTTAAATATTGCCTTTCTCTTATCTTCTATATTCTTTTGTTCTTGAAATTCTATTGAATAAACCTTTTATTCTGTGTTCCAAAATTTTAAATCTCTTTACTAGTTCCCCTCTATTTATTTATCTATGCTGTATACTCTGGATAATTTCTTCAAATCTGTTTTCTTGTTTCTAACTTTCCCTTCAGCAAGTCTAATCTGCTGCTTAACCATCCACTGAGTTTTCATTTTAATGACTGTAGTTTTAAATTATTATTTTTAGAATTTCTATTTTGTTATTTTGAATTTTTTCATAGCCACTTATTCTTCTCTTAAGACCTTGATTCACTTTTATGTTCCTAATTATTTAAATTATTTTAAATATATCTGTGTTCTGTACCCTGTCAAATTGCTGGTTTGTATTTCAAGTCCTAGAGGCCCTACTGCCCCAGTGTGTTGGATTTTCTTACCCCTACTCCTCTTTTTTATTCCCCATTCCCTACAGAAGCTCCATACAACTTGGTTTGGGGCAATGTTCCTTCAGGATGGCTTTGTGTTTGCACCTGCCAGGTGAATCACCGACCATTTTATGTTAATTTCTTAGCTTGGTGGATCCTGGATTACGGGATTAGTATAAATTTAACTCTTCAACCCACAAGATGTTCAATTTAAGGTTTTAGTTTCCTGTAGAGACTTTTTTCCCATCCAGAGCCTAGGCATTGGCAGGCAAGCTAAGCCAGTGGGCATCGTTTTTTCCTATTCCATCCTTTCATTCTCTGTTATATCTGCAATAAACAGCTATTTGAGGATCCTGCATTTATGCTGAAATCTCAGTTCCACCCAAGTGAAGTCTTGGGCCGAGGGCCGCGTCTCCTGAAACGAAAGCTTCTGCATTCCTTGAACTTACTCCCAGTGTCATCTTAAAGAGGATGAGGCATAAGCACGGTTGCTTAGATCTTTGCTTTTTAGTTTCCTTTTTATTTCTGGTACCTGGATAGTTCTCCCTTTTTTGTAAGCATTGTTTCGCATTTTTTAAATAATGTGTTTGGTTCAGCATTCCTAGTTTGTTTGCATCATCTTAGTACTTGATTTTTACTGAACTAGGTCTCACACTTGCTAATGGTCTACTCACTGCTATGTTTTATGCGTGCACAAAAGGGCAGCCATTCCTTGGAACACATGTGAGAAAGAGTTATACAAATACTTAGACTAGTGTATCAGGAAGGCTGTCATCAAAGAGAAAGAAAGATGCACTTAAATTTATACCACAAATAGTTAAGGAAGCTACAGAGTAGTGAGAAAATGAGCTCCTACTAAAGAAGTAGAGGACAGAACAGGCAGTTATATTCCTGCTCCATCCTTTACTATCTGAATGACCTTGAGCAAGCCACAATCTCTCGGTTTCAGCCTCTGAAAAAATAATTAATACCAACAGTGCCTAATCTTTAGAATTAAATGAAGGAATGCATAAAATACTTGGCAAAATACCTGGCAAATGGTGAGTACTCAATAAATTGTAGTTCCCTGCCCCCCACCCAGACAGAAAGAATAGGTGTGTATATTGCCATATCATTAATTAGAGATGATTTGACAAAAAGGGATTTCAGCAGCTAATTTAGATGCAGAGTCAATCTGGCCTTTAAGGATCCAATTGGGGGGAAAAGGTCAATAAAGATGCAAACCCTGACTTGTCCATCACTCCCAGCACCCAGTGCATTGAATATTCACAGCCTCTGAGTCTCAGATTATGGAATCTCTCTAAGACAGCTGACTGTCACTCTATTTAGAACATCTGAGTGGGGTCATTGCTTTAAACTCCTGTTGAATGTGACCTTATCAAAGAATAATGACTTCCATGTAGAAGCCTATGTATAGCTGTAGGATGCTTCCCCTTGTGTAGCCTTTACTTCCTCACATCTCAGCTGTTAAGGATTGAAGGGAGGCAGTAACTGGGAAGACAGACACCTCCCTAGCCTCCCGTCACACTGACAACATCTCTGTCAGATTCCACGATGGTCAAGGGATGGAAGGACTTAGAAATCATTAGCTTGTTGGGAGTTGTCAAATCTTGTTCCTGGCATCAGTCCCTTGCAGACTTGGTTGTTGGTTATTCATAACAAGATGATGGATAATAATTACATCCTCAAGGAATACAGTGAAGTTACTGTAGAGAAACTGCTTATACTAGAGAACTAAAAATGATCTTCTGCATTATTAATGTTGTTATTTTCTAAGGTTGGGATTTGCCAGAATGTTAAAGGTAGGCTGCTTTTCTCATCTATAGTAAAGAAATCCATTTGAGGCATGTACTGTGTCTCAGATGTAAAAAAAAAAGCAAACATGGGAAATTCTGCATTCCAAGGACCTAAATTCCTTTGCAATGCCTCTTTCCCATTGATGGTGAGGAGAGTTAAACTTGCCAACTGAACATAGTTGAATCTCCTCTGCCTCGTTTTAGATAGATAATCAATATAAATTTTGAATTCCCCATCTGGACTGTTTCCCTCCTTCAGAGGTTCCCCTTCTTCCTTCTGAGATACAATCTAAGTGCAAGGAGAAGCTCGACATTGGAGTAAGGCATGTTGGCCCAAGTGCCACCCATCTCTGGGGACTTTTCCTTGCCCCTAAAGCAGCTGTAATTTATGTCCACTGATGTGTGGGCCACAGTGGCCTCCGCCCTCACGGAGTCCTCTCTTGAAGTGTTCTAGGCTGGAATAACCTGTGATCTCCTCTCTCAGGGTGGCCCAAGCACACTGAGTCCTGTCTGACTGAACCTTCACTTGCCTCTCACCATGTGCCTCTCCACTGAGGCCTGGCTGTGAATCCCAGCCGGCAGCTCAAACAGCCCGTTCTCAGCCTTGTGCTAGAGGGTTGCTCTGCCTCCACCTTAGCCCTTGAGTCCCAGCCAGCATGCTCAGCCGCCTTCCCTGTGGCCTGAGAACTTCAAGATCCCTTCCGTGTTGCACTTAACACAGGGAAGCACGGGGGGACTGTCCTATCCCCCTGTCGCCTAAATATGCCAGATTACCTCTTCTCTCCTACTCTGGACACCTGTGTTTGAGAAGGACAGCCGATTAACCTCTTCACTTTCTCTGGACTTTCTAGAATCTCACCCCACCCCCAATCCCCATCGCCATACACACTTAGCCGCAAAGAGCAGCAGCATCTGAACCCTAGTATCACCTCATCTATATTTTGCTCTCTCACTGGCAAAAGGGTCCCTATGTCATATCCCCCCACACCTTTTTTTCCTACCTTCTTTGTTCTGGAAAGTACTCCCCTTCCCCTTCCCCAGTGTCACAAAACACCATTCATGGCAGGGACTGCATTTAAAAAATGGATTGCTGTGGGGAGAAATGCCTTCAATGATATTAGCCTTGTCACACATTCAAGGACAAGTCAAAGTAAAACATGTAATGACCACTCTACATACAGGGAAGAGTTGGTCACCAGGATCAGCTGATATTAGTTCTGCTGTGTAGCTCGTGTGCACCAGGGGAACCTCCTGGGTGGACAGTGGTGTGAGGCCCGTGGGGCAGTGAATTCTTGGCATCACCCTTGGACCATCTCCAACTACAAGTTCCTCTAGCCACAGAGTTTAACAAAACTGCTATAATACTGAGATTTTTGTTGGTCCCCCCAGTCACCCTGAAAAGTGAAACATCAATTCCTATTCTCACTTAGATGGCGAGGAGGTCAAGGTGGGCAAAGTTAAGTACCTACCCAAGAGCAGGGACTCAAATTCAATTCTTTTGACACCAAGTCCAGTGCTCTACATGAGTGATGCTTATCAACAGAGCAGTAAAATAACATGAATGGGGTGGGGGCAGGCAGTTGGAAAGATCTTCTCTCTCCAAAATATCTTCCTCATTAACTTGTTCCATATTCCACTACAATATGATCTTGTTAAAATGCAGATACACCTGAGGGTATATATGTATTATATATCATATATAATGATGATATAATATAATGATAATCAGCATACATACAGATACCTGGGGATAATATATAACTGGGGATGGGTGGAGAAAGCAGTTTACTCACCATTGCTGGGCATTAGTAGCTTGGTATGAAATAGATTATGAGTCCCTTTCCCAGGGACAGCCAGCTGAGAGCAGGTTTCAATAAAGATAAGTAGAGAGGGCTTCCCTGGTGGCGCAATGGTTGGGAGTCCGCCTGCACATGCAGGGGACGCAGTTTCGTGCCGCGGTCCGGGAGGATCCCACGTGCCGCGGAGCGGCTGGGCCCGTGAGCCATGGCCGCTGAGCCTGCGCGTCTGGAGCCTGTGCTCTGCAACGGGAGAGGCCACAACAGTGAGAGGCCCACGTACCGCAAAAAAAAAAAAAAAAGATAAGTAGAGAAAGATGAAGGAGGACACAGGTCCTTCCCAGGGAGAGAAGATCTTGGTTGGGGAGTGTGGGTGTTTACAGCGTATCAACAGAGAATGAGCGTGGAGCCTGGACCAGGTGAGGGTGTGGTGGAGCTGGGGAGACGAGGGTTGAGGAAGGGGAGGGAGGAGGGCTCTGGAGACACACCAGACTCCCAGCATCCTCCAGCTCTGGACAGAGGCATGGCTTACCTCACCTCTCCAAGCCTCAGAGTCTTCATAATAATTCCTGCCTCCGATAAGACTCAGCAAGTTGTTGATACGAAAGTACTTTGTAAACACTGAAGCACTATACAAATGATAGTCACTATTTTTATGGAGGTAGTTATTACTGAAGAACACGTGAGTAATTTTACAATCCATTTTTTGACTCATTGCAAAATGCCCTTGTAATCTGTAAGTTTTTCATATACTATAGGTAAAAAGTGCCAAGGGAACATGATGTAATGTTAGTTCGTGGATTATATAAGGTTTTCTTTTTTTTAAAAAATGTGAAAATTTTTTTCTAATTTATTTGAATAATACATTTGAGGGTCTTGGTATAAACATAATTTTGCAGCCATGTTCCCTGATATTTGGCTTGTGAATTCGGGTGATGTGCTTGGAAGAAAGGAAACGTTATCTACGTGTGACATGAGAGTTTTGCGTGAAAGGTTAAATACCAAAGCTGAGCAGTGTACTTGAAGGTATTTGAGCTCTCAGCTCGGGGGAAAAAAAGCTGGGAGGTACAGGGAAAGTCAAGAAGGCCCTGTAGTGGAGGCTGTGCTGTGCGCCCACATCCCCCCTTCAGGACCGAGACACTCAATTTCCTAGGAGATTTGGCGAATACTGGCGCTCAGCTGAGTTGCTCAATGAGAATTATCCTCAGCTGGGGAGAGCTGTTTAGCCCAAGGTCCTACCTCCCCCGCCCACCCCGCCCCGCCCACGACCTCTCAGCAGATAGATATAAAGCCCAGCCCGCTCGCCCTAACTTGGGATAATTTTAAAGAGCCGTTCCAGCTCCAGAACTCCAGGTGGAAGCCTTCGAGGTGACTGGATGGTGTTTCCCTCTGTCCAACCACAAGCGCACTCCCCAAGGAACGTCCTGCCTGCAAATCTCCATCCCAGAGACCTTTACCGGGGACCAACCTGAGGCGCTCCGGCCCTGCTGAGGCTGATGGTGAACCCAGGTGAGAGAACGGGAAGCAGGGCCGTTACTTGGCGTGAATGCGGCCGCTCTCTGCCGCACTTGGAGGGCCTGGCCTACAGAAGGAGGGAGATTGTTTGTGCGATTGTTTGTGCTTGTTCACTCTGCATGGAGCTGATTAAAAATTCATTTAGGCAGCAGGAAATGATGGAGCCTTTCGGAGCAGCAATGTTGAGTCAATAGGGAGGATGTTTGCTAAAGAGCTTATGTTTAGGGATCAATGTCTTTCAACTGACCAATAGCTTAAACTGTTTTCTAGGGCATAGGAATCAGCACTACCAGCGATGTAGTAAAATTCCTGTCTTTCACCTGTATCGGTTACAGAGCAATGCCCCATCTTAACATACTGTAAGAAAAAGCTGAGGAAAATTCACAATAAGGTAAAAATACCAATTTTTATGTATTATTAATTTATTAGAATAAAACCTCAATTCAGGGCTTCCCTGGTGGCGCAGTGGCTGAGAATCTGCCTGCTAACGCAGGGTACACGGATTCGAGCCCTGGTCTGGGAGGATCCCACATGCCGCGGAGCAACTAGGCCCGTGAGCCACAACTACTGAGCCTGTGCGTCTGGAGCCTGTGCTCCGCAACAAAAGAGTCCGCGATAGTGAGAGGCCCGTGCACCGCGATGAAGAGTGGCCCCCGCTTGCCACAACTAGAGAAAGCCCTCGCACAGAAACGAAGACCCAACACAGCAAAAAATAAATTAATTAATAAACTCCTACCCCCAACATCTTCTTAAAAAAATAAAAAAAATAAAAACCTCAATTCAACTATCAATTGGCAAAGATGAAAAACGATAATAATATTTAATATAGATGAGACCATGAGGAAATGGTCACTGTTACAGAATATTGTAAAGATTTCAATTTTCTCCCAAATTAAAGTCAATGAAACACTGGTTACAAACCCCATTGGGATCTTTAGAAGCGATTCTAAAATTCATATGAAAGAAAAAACAAAAAGAATATAAAAACTCCTTTTGAAAAAGGACAAGTAAGGACTTACCCTACCAAACATAAAAATTTAAAGTATAATACTATGGGAAAAACATAAAACTAAAGAAGTGAAGAGTGTAGTATTTGTGCAGGAAAAGACCAACTGATCAATGATACAGAATAGAGTGTAAAGGAACCCCACCCATGGATGGATGGGAGTTTGTTATATGACACAAATAGCATTTCATGTCAGTAGGGAAAAGATGAGCCATTCATTGGATAATTTTCTGTCAGTTGATAAAATAAAGTTAGTTCTTTCCTCACAAAAACAAACAATAAAATAAATTCTAGGCATTAGTTGGATAACAGTCTAGAAAGGGCAAGATGGTAAATATTTTCACCTTTATGGGCCGTACAATTTCTGTCACAAATATCAGCTTTGCCCCTGTGGTGTAAAAGCAGTCGTCAGCAATATGTACACATTCGGTGTCGCTGTGTTCCAATAAGACTTGCTTCACAAAAACAGGCAGCAGGCTGGATTTGGCAGTAAATTAAAAGACCACAGCATTAAAAAATATATATGTATACTGTAACAGAAAATACAGGGAAATTTGTTATAACACTGGTGTGAGAAAGGCCTTCCTCTAAGCAATACACAAATTAAAAGGATTAATTGGAAATACCCAGTTTGGGCAAGAATGTGGGGAAAGGTTTTTAAATGCATTCCTTTTGGGCCATTAATTCCATTACAGAGAATCTGTCTTATAGGAAAGATTGCGTCCATACACAATGATAAATCTACATCTCCATAGACCTGTGTATAGAAAAAGCTAAAAATCAAGCTACGTGTTTATTAACAGAGGTTTAATTCAATTCTGGTACATCTATACAATGTCTAGCATGGCGTGGCATAGCATAATAAGAATAAGGTGGTTCTATGTGTACTGACATGGAAAGATAAACTTGATACATTAAGTTTAAAAAAAGCAATTACCTTCTGGAGTGTATACAGACAGTCCCTGACTCACAATGTTTTGACTTTACGATGGTGTGAAAGCATTTGGTAGAAAACATACTTCGAATTTTCGAGTTATGATTTTTCCCAAGCTAGCATATGTGGTACCATCCTCTCATGATGCTGAGCAGGGCAGCGAGCCGCATCTCCCAGTCAGCCACGTGATCATGGGGTTAAACAACCCGTACACTTACCTCCATTCTTTACCCACACAACCATTCTGTTTTTCATGTTCAGGACACTATGCAGTAAATTACGTGAGACAGTTAACACTTCATTATAAAACCGGCTTTGTGTTAGATGATTTTGCCCAACTGTAGGCTAATGTAAGTGTTCTGAGCATGTTTAAGGTAGGTTACGTGTATTAAATGCATTTTGACTTAATATTTTCAACTTAGGATGGGTTTATCAGGATGTTGCCCCATCATAAGTCAAGAAAGATCTGTAGTAACATCTTATTTTTGTAGTAAGTAATGTGTGTTGTGTGTGTATACGTATACATACATATATATGTATGCATATATGTATACGTACATAATTCTAGAAAGATGAACATCAAATTGTTTACCTCTGAGAGCAGGGTAGGTGTGGAGTGAGTGACTTCACACAGTGTACTTACACCCTTCTATATTGTTTGAATGCTTTAGTGACCACACATTAGCTAAATCTAAGAAAGAAAGATCTTCTGACAGGCTGTGCTAGGAGCGCTGACAAGTGCAGCATGGAATTAGGGAACTCTGTGGTCACTTTTCTGGGGATAGAGATGAGAGGAGGGAGGGTGTGTAACTGTCCTGTGGGTCTTGGAAACAGGCACACTGTGTGCTGTGCTTAAGGCCATGTCATAGGCCTCTGTGGGGTAGGGGCAGACACCCACCTGGGGATGCTGTCCCATGGATGGGAGACAGTAAGGATGAAATGGGCAGAGCACGCCTTGGTCCATAAGTAGTTCTCCTCACTGCGTGGCTTTCTGCCCTGGGACAGAGCAGTTAGCCGAAGGCCGCTGAAAAGATTCCTGGCTGGAGTTAAAGAAGATAATGGATGTGTGACCTAAATATGACTGTCGCCTTCATGGCCCATGCTCAGTGCAGTTTCTCATGCAAATTAACAATGGTCCAATTAAAAAGTCTTGAGAAATACAAGAGATCTTTTACTGTGGTTGTCCATAAAGTGATGGCATAAGGGTTTTGCAGAAGACTTAGTGGAAACCCACCTCACCTTCTTCCCTCATTCACGGCAGCTGCTGAAATCTTGTTTCCTCTGTCTCGTTCACGGAGTACCCTCACAGACGTGCGGGTCTCGCATTTTCTTCACTCTTCCCTAAACACTTCAGCTTACACATGGCACAGGTCCACAGGACTTGGAATCTGTCCGTCTTAGGAGAATCATATCCCCACGGAATCTGGTGAATAAAAATCTGCACCTCATTTTACCACTGGGATCTAACACCCAGTAAGTATTTATCAAGTGTTGATTGGAAGTACTTTTCCCACATTATAGATTTTGGATTTTCAGCGAGAGTGAATTAACAGGTGTATCAGCACAGATTTCACCCTGAGTATAAACTAAACTCACTGCCTTGATTAGAGTGCTCTATGCTGGGTTTATTGAATGTTCCTTATTTTGTGTGTTCACATCTGGCATAACATTCAACTTAGTGTCCAAGTCTCTTTCCTGCCTCTCTTGTCTGCCTGATGCAGTTCCAGTTTCTAACGAGAGGTGCTTGTCTACTAGAAGGGGCAGGTACCCTTCTATTATACTAAAAAGGGCTCCTTGTTTTTTTCAGAAAAGTGTTGAAACTTTCAAGCGGCTTCATGAGTAGGATTCTGCTCGGAGCTTTGGCTTTCTCTCTCCTCTCCTCATGCTACTCACAGTTCCTCCAGACTCACCACGCTGGTCCCTCTATCCTGAACATTACCCCTCCTTCACCCAACTAACTCCTATTCAATCAGTAGGTCACAGCTTACCTGGCATCTCTTGCAGGAAACTGGTACCTCTGTTGACACTTAATCTCACTGCATTATAACTGTCTTTTGTGCCTCTATGTCCCCCCACTAGAGAGTGAGTTCTAGGAGGATCAAGAAAATCATGTCTGTCTTGTCCACTGATGTATCCCCAGCAAACAGTGCAATGCCTGGCACGCAAAAGATGGTTGATAGGTGCTTTTTGGATATGCTCAAAGACAGAGGTGCCTAGCTTGAGTAGCTCAGACAATCTTTATAGATCCTTCTTTTTTTTCAATTGAAGTATAGTTGATTTACAATGTTGTGCTTGTTTCTGGTGTACAGCAAAGTGATTCAGTGAATATATATTCTTTTTCATATTATTTTCCATTAGGATATTGAATATAGTTCCCTGTGCCAAACAGTAGGACCTTGATGTTTATCTATTTTATTTATAGTAGTTTGTATCTGCTAATCCCAAACTCCTAATTTATCCTCCCCTTTCCCCTTTGGTAACCATAAGTTTGTTTTTTTAATGTCTGTGAGTCTGTTTGTATTTTGAAAATAAGTTCATTTGTATCATATTTTAGATTCCACATATTAGTGATATCATATGGTATTTATCTTTGTCTTTCTGACTTACTTCACTTAGTATGATAATCTCTAGATTCATTCATGTTGCTGCAAATGACATTATTTCATTCTTTTTTATGGTTGAGTAGTATACCACTGTATATATATACCACATCTTCTCTATCCATTCATCTGTCAGTGAGCACTTAGGTTGCTTCAATGTCTTAGCTATTGTAAATAGTGCTGCTATGAACATTGGGGTGCACGTATCTTTTCAAATTATAGTTTTCTCTGGATATATGCCCAGAAGTAGGATTGCTGGATCATATGGAAACTCTATTTTTAGTTTTTTAAGGAAAGTCCATACCGTTTTCCATGGTGGCTGCACCAATTTACATTCCCACCAACAGGGTAGGAAGGTTCCCTTTTCGCCATACCCTCTCCAGCATTTGTTATTTGTAGGCTTTTTGTTGATGGCCATTCTGACCAGTGTGAGGTGATACCTCATTGTAGTTTTGATTTGCATTTATCTAATAATCAGCAATGCTGAGCATCTTTGCATGTGCCTGTTGGCCATCTGTATGTCTTCTTTGGAGAAATGTCTACTTAGGTCTTCTGCCCATATTTTGATTGGGTTGTTTGTTTGGTTTTTTTGTTGTTGTTGTTGTTATTGATTTGGATGAGCTGTTTGTATATTTTGGAAATTAAGCCCTTGTCGGTCGCATCATTTGCAGATATTTTCTCCCAGTCTGTAAGTTGTCTTTTCATTTTGTTTATGGTTTCCTTTGCTGTGCAAAAGCTTATAAGTTTGATTAGGTCCCATTTGTTTATTTTTGCTTTTATTTCTATTGCCTTGGGAGACTGACCTAAGAAAACATTGCTACGATTTATGTCAGAGAATGTTTTGCCCATGTTCTCCTCTAGGAGTTTTATGGTGTCATGTCTTACATTTAAGTCTTTAAGCCATTTTGAGTTTATTTTTGTGTAGGGTGTGAGGGAGTGTTCTAAGTTCATTTATTTACATACAGCTGTCCAGCTTTCCCAACACCACTTGCTGAAGAGACTGTCTTTTCTTTATTGTATATTCTTGCCTCCTTTGACAAAGATTAATTGACTGTAGATGCATGGGTTTGTTGTAGACCGTTCTTTATGCACAAGAATGCTCCCATATATCTACCTTTTCAGCTTCAAATTCAGCCTATGATTATATCTGAGACCAGAACTTATTGTCACAGTTAAATTACTTTAAATTAGCCCTCTAATTTAGCCTCTGTGAAAAACTGAAAATATACTGAATGTCTATCAGTAAAAATATGATTGGATCAAATGTGAAGTATTCATGCTTTGGAATATCCTACAACTCCAAAAGGAAAAAAATTAGGACTATATGTACTGACCTGGAGGGATATCCATGATATAATAAGTGAAAAGCGCCGATTGCAAAGCAGTGTGTGGATTGGAATGTGAATTCTTTTTTGTAACAACCAAAAAAAATGGAAAGAAAGGGGGAAAAAACTCATATAGGAATATGTATGTTTGTGTATATGTGAATAAACAGATTGGTGTGAATAGATTCTTGTCATACTGTTGACCTTGGTTACTTCTGAAGATCAGCACTGGGGAGATGAAATGATGAATTTTACACCCTTGTAACATTTGGTTTGCAAAAAGAAATATGTATTATTTTTATTTTTTAATCCAATAATTCAATCCTAGTTGCAAGTACACTGAGGTTGTGGTAGACCCCAACATTATCACAAAATACTGTATATCCATGCTTCACAAACTTTAGTGTACATGAAGATGGCCTGGAGGTTTGTTAAAACACAGATTTCCAGGCCTCTCACCTTCAGAGTTTGACTCAGAAGGTCTGGGGTCAGACCTGAGAATATGCATTTTTAACAAGTTCCCAGGAGATGCTGATGCTGCTGGTCTGTTGTCTGACTTTGGGGAGCACTGCTGTGTATCCAATTTCCCTAAAGAGAGAGATGTCAAGGGGACCTTCAAGGTACCTGAGAAGGATGGAGACTAGACAGTTTTCAAGTGTGATGCTTGAGTACCATAAGTGGTGGGAAAAAATGTACTCATTCTGCTCAGTGGCACTTAACTACCTCCTCAGAACCTGCACGGTGACTCCCAAAGCAGAAGCTCTCCTACGTGTAGCTCAGAGACGTTACGTGTGGGGCTGATTTTGATGATCCGTGTTCAGAGATTTGCTTGTCTTTTCACAGCCTTATTGCTCCATATTCCCATAACAGGCAGTTACTTCCCTGCTGGCTGCTTGAAACGAAGCCTTGCCTTTGTGGGAGTTGGCAATACTGCAGGCCCTTGGGAAGGTAGCAGCGTGCCTGTCTCCCTCTGGCCTGAGGGAGTCAACAACCATTGACTCAAGGGTCTGTGAGAGCTGCCGCATCATGGGAGCAAACGGTGTCATGGACAATCTGTTTCTTCTTAGATGGCTTGTTTGGTGGGGCAGACAACAAAGCCATTAAAGAAGACCTAAAATTGGGGTGGGAGTTATTGAGAATTTCCAGAAGGAACCCGAGGGATCAGCCAGCTCATTAGGAATTCATTGAATGCACCGTGCTCTCTCATCATCTCTAGGTGCCTGAATGGCCATATAGGCAAGTGGTTCAGACTTCAAGCTTTGACGTTAACATCCACTTGATTTGGAATCCTAGCTCTGCCCCTGCCTAGGTGTGTGATCCTGAGCAAAGTACGTAATATTTCTGAGCCCCAGTTTCCCCACCTGTAAAAAGAGTAGAATAATATTTGCCACAGAGGATTGGCATGGGCATTAAAGGAGAAAATGTTATATGTAAAGATCCTAGGTACTTTTTGTAGTCATCATTATCATCATCATTACAGTATTTCATTGATTATAAGAAACACATTTAAAAAACTTTAACATCTCTGAAATCAGGAAGCATCTCATAATTGCTGTTGGCCGGGCAGCTGTTGTTATGTAATAGTCATTGTCTGTGCATCAAAACTTGCGAAATGAGCATCGGCAGCTTGTAAGAAAATCCCAGAAGCTGTAGTGCAGCTCTCAGCTAAGAAATGTAGCATCACTAATACTCTCTGTGGCTTAGACTCAGAGATGATATTATGGTGAAAAACACGGACAGTGATGACTAGAAGATGAAAAATGATTTAGGAGAGTTGAATTCTCAATGGGGGAAAAGGTTTTAGGAATACCATTATGGTATTATCCAAGGTCCAGCAGGGACCAAATAGTATACTCTAATTGGGGAATTGAGGAGAGTTTAATAAAGGGGCACTTTACAAAGGTGTGGGCAGGGTATAGGACAACCAGCAAAGGATAGTGAAGTAGCTCTGAACCAGAAGAATAGGGATCAATTACCACCCGTTTGCTTGAAGGGTCAAGGAGAGCGAGTGGTTATTAGACCCCTGAGAAGGGAGCTGTATGGAGAAGGGGGCTGGTGGGAGTTATGACCTTTGGTTGAGGGAAGGGGCTGGGAAGGGAGGGAACTGGGAGAATAAACACTCCAACCTTACGGACCTTCCACCCTCTGACCTCCCTCTGGTGCTGCCCACCGGTTAAACTGATGAGAAGCCAAATGGGAAGAGCCCTTGCATGAAGTCCCTGCAGTTCAGCCTCCTGGGGCTCAGAGCAGGAGGGAAAAGCATGAAGGCTGAATCGGAGGGTCAAGCAGGAGATGCCCACACACTAACCAATATATTCCTAGCGTTTTTCTTTCTATGAATATATGTAATACATGCTTTTTAAATCTTTGTAAGTATATCTAAAAGATCTCTTTCAGTAGATATAAAATAAAGATTTTAAGGAACAGAAAGAGAGCTTCTATTTAGCTGTGGGACCTCCAAAGTCTAAGAAAGCTTGCAAAATCTTATCTCCTCTCACACCCTCAAGTCGATTCCAGGTAGAGCCTACATCTAAATGTAAAAGGTAAAACCGTAAAGCACTGAGAAGCTAACATTGGAAAGTATTTTCTTCATTTTTGGATAATCAAAGACTTCTTTAATAGGACACGAAAAGAAATAACAGGAAATGAAAATATTAGTGAACTAGACTACATTGAAATGAAGAACTTTGGTTCCTCAAAAAGATTATTAAGAGAGTGGAAAGGAAACCACAGAGTGAGAGAAGTTATATGCAACACGTATAACTTAGGTGCAGAACATAAAGAATCCTAAACAATCCTAAAACAATGGATCTAATAACCTAGTAGAAAAAATGGGTCAACAACTCCAACAAGTGGCCAGTAAACATATTATATGGCGTTCAACCTCCTTAGGAATCCAGAAAATACAAATTTAAACTCACAAGGATTAGAACAAAGTCACCAGCTGGACAAGACCAAGCATGAGCAGGAATGTGGCACTCTGGGAAATCTGTGCACTACTGGCCAAGTGTAAAGGGCTATAACCACTTTGAAAAACTGTTTAGCATCACATAGTAATGTTGAATGACAGCATCCAGCAATTCAGCTACTAGACATAAACCCAACAGAGAAGTGTGCATATGGACTCAAAAGATAGGAACAGAATTGTTCACAGCAGGGAGATTCATAATGCCCCAAACTGGAGGTGAGTGGTTCGGGTGGGGTACGCAGAAGGTCCATGTGGTACTGGTAACATTCTATGGCTCGATGTGGGTGATGGTTACATGACTGTGCTCACTTTGGGTTAATTAATTGAACTGTACACTTATTACTTGCATATTTCTTTTTCTGTCTGTGGATCATAAGTCAATAATACAGTTTAAAAATAAAAGACTTTATAAAAGCTCATAGGAATTAGATATAAGGAGACACCAGGTAAAGGCTGATTTGGAAGGGGAAAGTCTGAGATTCATGTAAATGAAATTCTATTTTAACCCCAGAAGCACTGACTGTAATAGATCATCATGTGCTGCTTCCCGACCCAAATCTGAAAGATCATGTCCTGAAAAGAGATGGTTATAGACTTTAAATTTCACTCTATCATCCCTGTCCCTTTCCAACCAGGCTGAAATTAAAGCTCTATTAAAAAGTGAATTCATTTAATATAACTTAAATTGACTGGCTTATCTGTCGAAGCCAGACTGCGTTTCACAGCCCTTCACATACCAGCAAGTGCATATATAACACTTTGTTCTTTGCTGTTCCCAAGGTCTAAAGAGCCTGCACATGAACAAAACAAACCCATGATACAAATTCAGAGTATGGAGAATATAAAACCAATGGACAAAAATTACATATTTTAACAATTTCTAAATAATGTTATATACCTAATGGCATAATTTGAGGAACTCAACAAACCGACAAAATCCATTAACATTCCTATTAGTCCAAAGCAATCTCCCTTTCTTCAGGATGCCTAACATTTCTCAGCACAATTTAAGAGTCCCCACGGTATGAAAGTCCAAAACTCTGGATGCCAACCAGACTCATCAAGATTCAACGCAGTCAGAGCCTCATGCACGAAGAATTTTCTCTTTTGCTTCTAACTTGATCAGACCACCAGTCCACCCAGCACATGAGAACAAACCAGCCAGTAAAATAGAGGAAGTTAGTGTACACAACTCAGCTCGAACCGCGTGGACACTGGGGAAGGAGCCGCCTGGGGTCATTGCAAAGTGCAGGGGGTTCTCTGGGTCAACAACCAGCCCCACCGAGCGCCCACTTCATCCAGCACCAGACTCGCTGCTGCCATTACAGAGAAGAGTAAGACTCAGTCCCTGCCTCAAGAGTTCATGGTCATTCGTTTATTCTAGCGAATTTAGAAACTACATAAAAGCAAATTGAATAAAGCTAAAATCATCTCTATTTTACCACTTAGAGAGCATGTTTTTACAAATGTACTTCCAGTTACAGATGAACACTGCTACAGACTGAATGTTTGTGCTGGCTTACTCCACCCCAAATTCATGTGTTTAAATCCTAACCCCTAATGTAATGGTATTAGGAGGCGAAGCCTTTGGGATGTGATTAGGTCATGAGGGTGAAACCCACAGGAATGGGATTAGTGTCCTTCTAGAAGAGGCTCCAGAAAGCTCCATTTCCCTTCTTCCGTGTGAGGGCACAGCAAGAAAGCAGCTGTCTGTGAATCAGAAAGCTGACCTCACCAGATGCTGAATCTACTGGCACTTTGACCTTGGGCCTCCCAGCCTCCAGGGCCGTGAGGAATAAATTTCTATTGTTTATTAACCACCCCGTCTATGGTATTTTGTTATAACAGCCTGAATGGACTAAGACAAACACACACACATAGTTTTTTCTTTTTTAAATCAAGACATGCTCATACTCTACCATTTTGTAATCTGTTTTTTTTCAATTACTGTTTGGTAACCATCTTCCTACTACCCTAGAAGCTGCCTGTGGATGGAACCGTGTCTCACTTGCTCGTTACTGAATCCTCAGCACCTGAAAGAGTTTCACTCATCAAGTATCATTTTCTCCAATCTCTTTTTTTTTCCTTTACAAATGCTTCAAAAACAAAATGGGAAAGATTGTATATTATTACTTCCCTTAGGAAAGCAAAACTTTACAGTTTCTTCAAAAGCTTTCTATGGTTCTACAGTCTTTTAGAATGGTCCTTAAATTTACTCTAAAAATATATCTTTTCCTAAATACTTTTTTAAAAATTTATTTTATTTATTTATTTTTGGCTGCTTTGCGTCTTTGTTGCTTCACGCGGGCTTTCTCTAGATGTGGTGAGCGGGGGCTACTCTGTTGCAGTGTGCGGGCTTCTCACTGTGGTGGCTTCTCTTGTTGCAGAGCACGGGCTCTAGGCGCACGGGCTTCAGTAGTTGTGGCTCACAGGCTCTACAGCGCAGGCTCAGTAGTTGTGGCTCACGGGCTTCGTTGCTCCGCAGCATGTGGGATCTTCCCAGACCAGGGCTCGAACCCGTGTCCCCTGCATTAGTAGGCAGATTCTTAACCCCTGCACCACCAGGGAAGCCCCTAGATACTTTTTTAATTGGAAAAAGAGGAAGGTTTCTTTGTCAGCCCTCTCCTGCTCCAAGACTCTCAGGGCTGTGCTTGAGAGCTTGGGTGCTGACAGGAGAGGGGCTGAGTTCACTTCCAGCTTCACCCTCTCAAGCCCTGTGATCCCTCTTCAACTTCTTAAGAAAAAGAAAACTCAAAATAGGGCCTTCTTCTTAGATCTGTGGTAAGATGAAGTGAGCTAATGTTTGAATAGACCTAACGGTGCCTGGCATGGATAGTACTCAACACTTTCCCGATATTTTTTCTTAGCTGTTGCTGCTGCTACTGAAGAGACTAAAATTCCCTGAGGCAATTTCTATGCTGAGGCTGGTATCACACAGAAGTGCTTTGCTCTAAAAGCATTTCTTTTAAGTTATCTCTGTATTTCAAAATTGTTATCAGTGGAATATACAGAATTGATAGTCCGTACAGTAGGCTCTTGGGTCCGTGTCAGTCCCCGCTTGGGAACGGGTTCCCTGGACAGCTGGGAGGGTACGCGAGGGCTCTTAGCTGACCCCAGAGCTTCTGCCCCAAACTGCTCGGGGTGCCCTTTCCTCATCATCACACATTTAGTGACTCCTGTGAAATGTTAAAAAGCTGTAAGAAAAATGTGTGTCAAGTGTGGAAGAATAAAGCTGTATGTTCCTCACTTCATCTGTATTAGTGAAATATCATGCATTCCTTTGTCCTTTTCTGTCAGTAAAACTGAGCCCTGCTGGCCTGCTGTTTTTTGCTTAGATTGTTGACTAAGGAAATTTCAGAGCCTGGCCTTAAAAATGAAAGTCTCCATAATGAACAAGAGGAGTCTTAGGAAGAGATGAAAGAGATTGCCCTTGTCGTTTTCTGTAGCGGGAGAGAGAGCTTTTTCCCATAAAACTAGTTCCAATCATCTAATTTGGTAAAATTCTATATAAACTGAGAGCTTTCACAAGAATATCAATCTTGCTTTTGTGTGTTACCAGCTTATTTTCTTCTTTTATCAAAAATCTGCCCTTGAAAAATAATATTAACAAAAGGGTCTTGTAAGAGTCCTAAGACTTAAAAATTTGGTGCCATGACCTGCAAAACTGTGGTGCCTGTGATTCTCTGTGACTCTCCCCCGCCCCCAAGATCCATTCTCTTCCTTTCTGAGGCCTGTCCTGGGCCCCAGGAGGCTGAGCCCCATGGAGTGCATCCCCTAGCCTCCCTTGTGGGTGCCCTTGTTGGCTTTGGCCGATATGAGAGCCCGGACTTCGGACTTTGGTGAGGCAAGCACAGTCCAGCACAAAGTTTAAGGAGGCCTTCACTCTCAAGTGTGACCCTGCTCCCCGTGAGCCTGAGGGTGAGGTCTCGCTGGCCTGCCTCACCCAGGGGATAAGGGGCAGGGCATTCACTCTCCATTCCCTCCCTGCTTTGGGCTGTTTTTGGCCCTGCCAAGGGAAGGACATCTGGGGAGGGCTCCAGGGCTCCAGCCATTCCAGGGCTCCAGCCATTCCAGGGCTCCAGACATTCCAGGGCTCCAGCCCTCCCTGGGCTCACCTGCCCCCCCAGCCCTAGAAACAGAAATGTTTTCCCACTATTGCTGGTCTCTGAGTGGCCCAACTTCCCTCCATGGTTCTCTTACCCACACTCACAGCTTTATAAGTAGTTCCTTCATTAAAGTCTCTTGAACCATCTGAGTTGGAAGTAATTTCCCACAAGGATGCTAAGCCAATAATCTTTTACCAAAAAAAAAAAAGTATTTCTGGTTGTTTATCTTAACTTGATAATTTGTTGCTCTGGTAACAATGTTGTGATTGATAGCTCAGTATCCTTGACTAGTAAAAATGATTAAAATATGACTGTCAAATCAGAAAAGGAACAGAAAAGAACTTAAAATTCCATGCATTTGTATGATATCTTATTTTAATTTCAAACATCCAGAGTTTTGTCCCACTTGAACAAACAAATGAGAGGAAAAAAATTTAGTGAAAACTGGGAAGTGTGGATGGAGGAAAGTGTTTAGGAAGCAAGCATATTTGTGCCTGTACAAAAACTGCCAATACTGGCAAATTTGGGTTTTTTTGAGAGTCTCTGGCTCTATCTTTCCTGACTCTTCAGGGTCTATTCTATGATAAGGGGACAAAGAGCCATTGTTATGCCCAGAAGTTGAGGTGCATGTCTTCAAATAATGCTGTGCAAAGCATATTTGGGAAGAGGCATTATTTGCTGCAGAGAAACTCCTTGTAGGGGGTGTGACGGGGGAGGTGGCCGCACAGCAATTCCTCCACTGACACAACTCCCTCCCCTGAAAATCACAACCAATCAACTGCTTTGCCCTCTGGGGAGCTGTTTAACAAGTCATGACTCTCAACCAGCAAAGCACAGCAAAATCCAGTGTGTCCACATTTTGAAAATGTATAGATTTAGTTTTGTGTGATTGAAAAGGACAGAGGGTGAGGTGAGGCAATCACTGCTCTAGCTCTGGGCCCGACACCTCTGCCCTGCAGGTTTGTTCCCCTGCACTCCGGATGCTATTGTGTAACCACCCTACCCAGTACTTGCCAACCAAAGGATGCAGTGGAGCTCACATTCATCATTCATCTGTTGGAGAGTATGGTATAGAACTTTGAGGACACTGCGTTAGATAAAGAGGCTTTCAGAAGCCATCATTTCTAAGAGTCTCAGTTCCATTTAGATAGCAAAATAGTTGTAAGTTTCCTGTGAGAGGTTCCACAGCTGCAGAGGCACTGAGGTATTGATTTACACTTGTATGGAACTGGTCCAGTTGTTGATATGAAAAATGTCAATTAGTGTTATAACTGCTCTTTAATTTGCATATTCTGTTAATTTTCTCTTCGGGAGTGACCAGATTTGGAATATGGGAGCGAGAGAACGATGTAACCTCAGAGATAAAAAAGATATTAAAGGGTTTTGTTTTCCCCAAACACCATTCTGATACTGAATCTCCTCCACCTTGTCCCTACCAGGGGTCTTTCTACTTTTGCCTGTGCACCTCTAGTGATTTCCCTGTGGAGTAGGGGATGGTACTAGTACTCAACCATTTGCTGGGTACTATGTGCTAGGTATTCTTTCCTTTATACCCTGCAATCACCCTAGCGCATAAGTATTGCTATTCCCACTTTATAAATGTTGAAACTGAGGTTCAGAGAGCTTAAGAAACTTGTTCTTTAAAACAAGTATGTAGACTACAATTTCAGCTCAACATATAAAAACTTGGAAGTCCCATTCTAACAATAAGAAAAAGCTGAACAAACTGAATATCAATAACTTTTCTTCGATTCATCAGAACACTGAATTCATAGGTCAAACTGCCACCCCCGGGACCTCCCTGGTGGCGCAGTGGTTAAGAATCTGCCTGCCAATGCAGGGGGCACGGGTTCAAGCCCTGGTCTGGGAAGATCTCACATGCCACGGAGCAACTAAGGCCATGAACCACAACTACTGAGCCTGCACTCTAGAGCCTGCAAGCCACAACTACTGAGCCCACGTGCCACAACTACTGAAACTTGCATGCCTAGAGCCCGTGCTTCGCAACAAAGAGAAGCCACTGCAATGAGAAGCCCACGCACCGCAACGGGTGCCCCAACTCAGGCAACTAGAGAAAGCCCACGTGCAGCAACAAAGACCCAATGCAGCCATAAGTAAGTAAGTAAATAAATAAATAAATAAATAAAAACTGCCACCCCCAGATCTGGAGAGACAGGTGAACACAGAGCGTATTGCTGAGATCTGCTTATTTGGAGCAGAAGCCAGTAGAGCCATAAACTGGTGAGAACACTTAAACGGTAATTTTGAGAAATTGCTGGAAGCTGAATGTGGACTAGCTTGAAGGTGATAAACTGCTGGGGGCCACAGTTTTAGTGGGGGCTCCGCTCTTCATGTGGACTTTACATCCAGGAACCCCACCAAGTTCTCAAGGTGAAGATCAGAAAAAGATCCCCTTGTGGATCTGTTAATGGAAGAAAAACCATAATTACTGTGAAAGACACTGAATGCATTCTCCACAATACACTCTAGGAGAAGACACGTCTCTCCTGAGCCTTGTCTCTCTTGCCTGAGCCTTGTCTCAGCCAGGAGAAGGGCATTCCTCTTCCCCCCCTATTTTGCCTAAGGAAGAAAACCAAACAAACAAAATCAGAAACAACAACCGTAGGTCACAGGGATCAGGCCTTCAAGGAAATAAATTGGGACTGCTATAGCCAGGAAAGGGAATAGGGGGCAGGGAGAAACACTTGTGAAGGTCACAGCCCAGAAACACAGGCCTACTAAAGGAATGACATTTAATTTGAAGATTACGGAGTACTACCTCTTCTCCACACCTTAATACTACGCCAACAGGGTTCCAGTATAATAACAATGGATTATAGCTGAAAGAGCTGGAAGACACAGACTAACTCTCTCCTTGGGGGAATATTTAGGGAAACCCAAAGTCAACGGAGGAGAAAAAGCAAGGAACATGAGGAGTTTGAAGCTTCCGGTACCTATAGCTACAGCAAATATTAAACACAGCCCAACTTCTAGCCATATTAGCATAAATCCTCACCCTAAGACCTGTTTACCTCAGTTTCTATTTTCCAGTGAAACATGTCTGATACGCAACAAAAAATTCCAAGGCACGCCAAAAAGCAAGGAAAAACACTAACCAAAAAGACAAAGCAGTCATCAGAACTAGACTCAGCTTTGACATAGATGTAGGAATTATCAGACAGGGAATTCAAAATAACTATGATTAATATGTTAAGGACCCTAATAGGAAAAGCAGGCAACATGCAAGAACAGATGGGTAATGTAAGAGGAGAGATGGAAAGTCTAAGAAAGAATCCAAAGGAAATACTAGACATCAGAAATACTATAAGAGAAATGAGGAATGCCTTTGGTGGGTTCCTCAGTAGACTTGACATGGCTGAGGAAAAAATGAGCTGAACATACGTCAACAGAAACTTTCTAAAGGGAAATACAAAGAGAAAAATAATGAAGAAAAAGAAAACCAGAACAGAACATCAAAGAACTGTGGAACAGTTTCAGAAAGTATAATATACACATCCTTGGCATACTGGAAGGCAGAGAAAGAAGAATGCAGAAGAAATGTTTGAAATAATAACGGCTGAAAATTTTCCAAAAATTAATAAAAGACCAAATTTCAGACCAATGAAAGTCAGAAAAAACAAACAGGGAAAATATAAAACAAAACAAAAAACAACCATCTGGGAATATCATGCAAATTGAAGAGATCAAAGACAAAATAATGAAAGAAGCCAGAGAAATGAAAACATCTTATTTATAGAGGAACAAGGATAAGAATTACAGCAGACTTCTTATCAGAAATCGTATAAGAAAGATGAGAGTGAAGCGAAAGCTTTAAAATGTTGAAAAGAAAAAAAAAAATAGCCAACCTAGAATTCTATATCCAGTGAAATCTTGCAAAACTGAAGGAGAAATAAAGGCTTTCTTGGGACTTCCCTGATCGTCCAGTGCTTAAGACTTCGCTTTCCAGCGCAGGGGGTACAGGTTCGACCCCTGGTGGGGACCTGGGATCCCACATGCCTTGTGGCAAAAACAAAAAAACAAAAAAAACAAGACATAGAACAGAAGCAATATTGTAACAAATTCAATAAAGACTTTGAAAAATAGTCCACATCAAAAAAATCTTAAAAAAAAAAAAGAAAGGCTTTCTTAGAAAAACAAAAAGAGGGAATTCCTCACCAGCAGACTTGTTCTGTAAGTGCCTTTTTTCATTAGGATTGCTGTAACAAAATACTATAGACTGGGTAACTTATAAATGACAGAAATTTATTTCTTACAGTTCTGGAGGCTGGGGGGTCCCACAGGCTAGGTGCCAGCAGATTTGGCTTCTGGCGAAGGCTTACTTCCTAGTTTATAGACCTCCAGCTTTTCTCTGTAACCTCACATGGCAGAAGGGAGTGAGGAAGCTCTCTGAACCTCCTTTATAAAGGCATTGATACTATTCATGATGGCTTTACCCTCATGGCCTAATAATCTCCCAAAGGCTCCACCTTCAAATATCATATTGGGGAGTAGGCTTCAACATGAATTTTTTGTTGGGGGGACACAAACATTCAGTCTAAAGCAGCAAGAAATGTTAAAAGAAGTTCATCAGGCAGAAGGAAAATTATATAGGTCAGAAATTTGAATCTACATAAAGAAAGGAAGAGAATTGCTTGATCTAAAAGATAACCTTCTGTTTAAAGCAATAATAGTAACAATATATTAGGTGATTGGAGTATATGTATAACTGAAATGAATGACAACAATGCCACAGGTGATGGAAGAAGTTGAAAAGACTCTAAGTTACTTTTACTGTATGTGAAAAGGTATAGTGTTATTTGAAAGTGGACTTAGATTAGTTTAAAGTGTATACTATAATAACTCTAGGGCAACCACTGAAAAAGAGAAATACAGAAATATTACTAAGCAGAGAGAAAATGGAATCATACAAAATATGTATGAATTAAAACCAGAAAAAGAGAGGAAAATCAAGCATCTATATTACTGACTACATGCCGGGCCCTGTTCTGACATTTTACAAGTACTGATATTAACTCTTCTAATTTCCATTGCAACATGTGAGGCATTAGTATCATTATCCCTTTTTTCCAGGTGAGGAGACTAAGGCACAAGGAGGTTAAGTGTGTTGCCCAAATCACACAGCCAGTAAAGGGTGGAGCTGGGGTTCAAGCCCCAGGCAATCCTTTCTCTGAAGACCTATACTAAGCAGTCTTGTTAATATTAGAGCCAGAATTTGAAATTGGATCTTTCTGACTGCAGTGCCTCTACTTTTATCTACTATTCTGGGAATAAACTCTGCTACCTCCACTTGTAGATCTTTACATCTTTGGGTAGTTCTGAACTTTTGTTTTTAAAGATTTTTTTCCATGTTATTTACATAATACATACTCACTGTAAAAAAAAAAAAAAGTACAGAAAGATGTAGGAAAAATACAAAAATAATCTTATCCAGAGTAAATCACTGTTAACGTTTCAGTAACCACGTGTTCATATATCTCTCTGCAAATGTGCAAATATATAGGTAAAGCAGCATTAATAGGATGTTAAACATACTATTGATATTTTATTATAAACACAATTATCTCCTTCTAGTCTTTTACTTTTTCTTCCATGCTCACTTCCCTCAGCCTCTCCCTACTCCCACCTGCCCCAAATTTGGAAGTCAAATTTAACATAAAATTATTATAAATATATATTTACGTTTATAGGGATTTTGCTATTTTGTTAAGTGAAATCATATTTTATACATTTTTCTGGGCCATGCTTTTCACTTAATAATACATTATGTAAATCTTTCAAATGCCTTGGAATAGATATAACTCATTCATTCCATGATTATCTAGTACCCCAAGGTATGGAGGAACCACAGTGGATTCCATAATTACCTTAATTGGAGGGACTGGTTGTAGATTCAATTTTTGACCTCTATAAAATGCTGCAATAAAAACTTTACACAGAGCTTCTTGTTAAACAGACAGATTAAACTTCTGTGTCCTTGCCAAACCCACTAAAATCACAGTAAATGGTTTGTTTTAAAGGTATAAACCCATAAGGACAAAGTGCACAGCAGAGGAGACATCAGCAGCAAAGCATGTGCCTCAGCAGACATCAGAAGATGAAGGAAAGCCAAGATGCAACCTGCTATACACCACAGAACCTCCAGAGGCCCAGGAGCTGGGCACATCAGGTACCTCTGGAAGTGGGAGGGAAGGTGGAACTTAGTAGAATTGGTTCAGTGTCTGTTTGAGAAGTAATTAGACTTGCCGATTCCTTCCCCACCTTCACGTAGCTAAGTGACTGCCAATCCCTGACTCTGGGTAAAGACTCAACATTTATTCTCTGGAGTGGGTAAACAGAGGGTCTCTAGGATGCTAAGAATAGTTGAGGGCAGAGGTATACAGTGAAAACAAGAGAATTAAGTAAAAGGTTACATACTAAATGGCCCTGTTCCTTCACTCTGCTCTGATAATGCCTGGAAACCAGGGGTATTCATATTCTAACCAGTCAAGCAACTAGGAGTGCCCTCTCTGGGGAATGTAATCAGCCTGAAGAAAAGACCTAAAGATAATGATATAAACTGTTCCCCAAATGAAATAGCCTTCCATCTCATCCTACCAAGAAGACCACACATGATAAACTCAAGTGCAGAGAGCTTTGAATTAGCTTATGGATATCTCACTCTTAAATTTCAGCTAATAGGCAAAAATTGTCAGATATTTGAGGAAAATCTCTAACATGAGAGAAAGTAAAAGCAGCTAGGATGAAACAGAAACTAGGCGGAATGAAAAAAATTTAAAAACAAATGAAGCCTATCCTCAAATAATGATATTGCACTTACAAAATAGGAACAGGATACTCTTTTTTAAATGATCATTCAGAGGACAAAAAAGGACTCTTAGAAATTGAAACATAGGAAATGAAAAACTGAAAAGAAGGTTTGGAATCTTCCCCCCAAATAGAGCAAAAAGTTAAAGAAATGGAAAATAGGATTGCAAGAAAGATTAATTGTTATTATTTTTTAATGGTTAGAACAGTGCCTGGCACATAGAGAACAGGTACCAAAATGATAATAGTAATCCTAGAAAGAGAAAAAGGAAGGAAAAGAATCACCAAAGAAATAATTCAAGAAAATTTCTCAGAACTGAAGCATACAAGTATCAACAATGAACGAACTACCAGAGAACTGAACACAATAAATGAAGCATACCATCATAAAATTTCAGAACTCTAGGAACAAGAGAAGAAACTTCAGAGAGAAAATACAGGGTTTGTACCAAGGATCAAGAAGCAGAATGCCACTGGACTTCTCAACAGCATCCAGAAATCAAATATCACAAAATTTCCTTGCACTTATTCTCAGGAAGCTGATAGAGGACATGCTGCACCAGATGAAAGAGAAACCTTTCCTAAAAAAGAAGAGATTCTTGACTCCTCCTTCCACTCCTCTGTCCCACTGCTCCTTATTTATCCCTCCCCCCACGTTTCCCCTTTGGTAACCATCAGATTGTTTCCAATATCTATAAGTCTGTTTCTGTTTTGTAAATAAGTTCATTTGTATCATTTTTAAAATTAGATTCCATATATGAGTAATATATGATATTTGTCTTTCTCTGTCTGACTTACTTCACTTAGTATGATGGTCTCTAGGTCCACCCATGTTGCTGCAAATGACATTACTTCGTTCTTTTTTCTGGCTGAGTAATATTCCATTGTATGTATGTACCACGTCTTCTTTATCTAGATATCTATCTTTATCTTCTTTATTCCTCTGTCGATGGACATTTAGGTTGCTTCCATGTCTTGACTGTTGTAAATAGTGCTGCAGTGAACATTGGGGTGCATGTATCTTTTCAGATTATGGTTTTCTCAGGATATATGCCCAAGAGTGGGATTGCTGGATCATATGGTAGTTCTGTTTTTAGTTTTTTAAGGAACCTCCATCGTGTTCTCCATAGTGGTTGTACCAGTTTACATTCCCATGAACAGTGTAGGCAGGTTCCCTTTTCTCCACACCGTTCCCAGCATTTATTGTTTGTAGACTTTTTGATGATGGCTATTCTGACTGGTGTGAGGTGATACCTCATTGTATTTTTGATTTGCATTTCTCTGATAATTAGTAACGTTGAGTATTTTTTCATGTGTTTTTGGGCCATCTGTATGTCTTCTTTGGAGAAATGTCTATTTACGTCTTCTGCCCGTTTTTGGATTGGGTTGTTTGTTTTTTTGGCATAGAGCTGCATGAGCTGTTTCTATACTTTGGAGATTAATCCCTTGTCAGGCACTTCATTTGCAAATATTTTCTCCCATTCTGTGGGCTGTCTTTCCATTTTGTTTATGGTTTCCTTTGCTGTACAGAAGCTTTTAAGTTTAATTAGCTCCCATTTGTTTATTTTTGTTTTTATGAATCTTTTAAATACTAGAATCACACTCAGTATGGCAAGATGCTCCCACTATTAGAGAGGGAAGCAAGAGCATTGAGTGAATAGCAGGTTTTCATCTCATCCTGACCTCACAGTATGTACTTAGTGAACAGAATAGATGGAAATGTTACAAAGTCTCTATCTCTCAATCTCTTCTCTCCTTTTCTTCCCCTGCCCCCACCCGCCCCACTCCTCAGAGGAGAATTTGCTTTAGTTAAGCATGAGTAGGATGGCTGTTTAGTCATACCACATTTAGACAAAGGGTCAAGAGTGTGCAGAGTTCTAAAACCTGAGATCAGAAAGGATGTTTAGAAGGAGACATTCCTTCAAAATAAGGTCGATTAACTTACAATCTATTATCTTGGGAGATTCAGGGCTGCCCATTTCAGCAACAGAGGAAGTGTCCATTATAATCCAGGTCTGTCACAGTTTAATTGCATGTCTACCTTGGGGAATTATTGGGTGCCTAGATCTGCTCTTTGCAGTTACTATACATCATTGCCCCTGTGTCTCATAAGGTTTAGAAGAGACCAGGTCAACAGGAAACTGGAGTTTTAGAGTCCCCTAATGTAAACAATGCCAAGGAGAAGTCATTGCTCCTCCGTTGCCTCTCCTGGCTAGCAGCCCTTAGGCAGGAGGAGAACTCACCTTAAGAAAGGAGAGTCAGGGGCTT